>NC_143256.1:66097837-66722837 GCF_984573655.1 Nuphar pumila | reverse complement strand
TGAAATCAAATGAGCATCAAATTAAACCTAAATCATCCTAATATGAGTTTAAATATGATTAAACCCTAAAAATATATGCTTATGCACGAAAATCCAAGAATATCACAAATTTTGTGATTTTTTTTAGTGTTTTGGAATTCTTCGGGTGCTCTGTTTTGCAATTCAAACCATTCAAGCATCAAACGGATTCTAAAAATCCTCAAAATTGGTACCTGCACTTGTTATAACCCTAATATCAAATTAAAATTATAAAAATATTTTTTTGGCATTAAATTAATCCGAAAATTGCATTAAACCCTAAAAATATGCTATTTTTGACCTAGCTCACCAACCAGTCTCAGTCCAAGACCCGAACCAGGGGTTAAACCTCCATGAAAATTTATGAACTTTTACAGAGAACAAATAGACAAGAAAACAAAACTTTTCCTTTTTACAGATCTGAAAAAGCTTTTAAAACCAGGGAGATACCCATCCGACAATCCGGACTTGAATATATTGATTTTAACTTTGGTCCTGACTGATACTTTCAATTGAAAATTCCGAGATAAATAGCATAACTCATTCAAAATATCTGAGATTTTAACAGTAAACAGTTGACAGAAAAATAATAATACTCACTTTTTACAGATCATGAATCGGATCTGTAGTTTGGGATTTATAAACAACACAAGTCTGATTAGGGTTTTGGTAAACCCTAATGAGTTTGAAATTGAAAATCAGAGTCTTTGAAAAAGGAAAAATACTAAACAGTAATAAAAAATTCTGACAATTTCACCGTAGCTAGATCTAATCAATATGAAGACATGGCACTTTACAGATCTAGAATCGGATATAAGATTAGAAAAATATCATCACAGCAAGTTACCCTCTTGATTTTAACAACGATTTTAAAGTTTTAAAAACCCGACTTGATGTCTGATTTTTCTGACAGGGTTTCCGAAGTCCAAAATCTTTGATTTTTTTATAGTAGATCAGTCACATATGCATGCATCACATATAAAAAAATAAAAAATAAACAAGGATTTAAATCCGAAATAACATTATCTTTACTGTTCTAAACCTAAAACACACAGAAATATAAGAAACTGTAAAAACTATGCATTAATTAATGTAAAACAATATAATAAACCATAAAATAGTAAATAAAAATTATTTCTATGATGTAAAACGTAAAATAAACATAAATAAACAGATAAATAAATAAAATACAGGGAATCCATGGCTGGAATTTGCTTTCACCTTTGAAATCATGGATTTAACCCATTTAACGGGTAAATCTCACGTTTCGTCGGTTAAGAACATGAAAAACGTACCTCTCATCGATTCTAATGGATTAGAATCCTTGAAATCACCCTCAAACTGAGTTAGATCATCTTATTGGGTCGATTTTGGGGTTCTTGGATGAATCCCATGGTTAAATCCATGAACACAAGAGTTTCTATGGTGAAATCTATTGAAAAATCATAAAAAACTAATAAAATAATAATAAAATAATATTAAATAAACTCACCTTGGGGCTGCAGCTGCAATGTAGGAAGGTGGAGGTGCTGGAGAGGAGAGAGAGGCCACGAAAATTTGAGAGAAAAAGAGTTCTTTTTGACCTCTTGAAGTCCCCTATTTATAGGTTTTCAAAACCTCCTTAATTAGGGTTAATTAAGGAGTTTTATTTTTTTAGAACTCTTTCTAATAAATCCAATAAAGGGGGCAACGATTTTTTGGAGAATTATAGCCTAGGTGGGACTCTAATTAATCCCTAATTAGCCTCTAACTAAACCTAGAAAACCCCAAAATGTGATGCCACTTGGCATCTTCCACATTTGGTTTTTTTAAAAACCTTTAAAAACACTAGTTTTAAAAACTAAACTTCAAAATGGGTTTTCAAAATGATATTAACTCTTCTAAACCCCTAACACTAACCAAGACACTGACTAACCCTAGTCTAGCCCTGACTTACTCGAATATGGCGCCACCCCGAGTGGGCCCTACTTGAGTTTTTCAAAAAGCGATTTTAAAACTTGAAATTGAAGGAGTTTTCAAAAGGATTTTCAAAAGCAATCTTAAAATTAGAATTTTTTGAAATGGCATAGGGTTCTAACCATGTCAGAACTCTTCTGGATATGGTGCCAACTGAGTGGGCCCACATCGAGTTTTGGAAATTTTGAAATAAACACTGAAGACGACTTTGAAAAGGGGTTAAAATCAATATTTGAAATTCAAGATTTTTGAAAATAGGGTATCAAGCAAACTGGAACTCCGAGTTAGAGCCGTGAACTCTTAGGACTCTGAGATTTTGGATTTTAAAAGCCAAATGAAAAAGTTTTCGAAAGATTTTACAAAAAACTGACGAAATAAGTCAAAAAAACACAATCAGGGGTAGACTCCTAACTCGACCGACCTCTAAAATAGAGTTCTGAATTAACTGGACTCTGTAAAATGATCTAAATTTTGAAAACAATAAAAATAAAATAAAAACAGACTTCAAAACAGACTCCTGACTGGACTAGGACTCTGGGACAGAGTTCTGATCGGACTGAAACTCTAGATTTTTTTGGTATTTTCTGAAAAACAGACAAAAGAACAATGTAAACAATGACAAGTATTGAAATAGAACAAAGTTCTGATTCAACTAAGACTCTGAGAACAGAGTCCTGATTGAACTAGGACTCTCAGATTTTTGGATTTTCTGATAAAACAAATGAGAGAATTTTGGAAAACAGTTAAAAATGGGATGAAATTGAAGTTTTGGTTCAGAGTCCTGATTCGATCAGAACTCTAAAAAATTTTGGTTTTCTAATAAGTAAATGATGAAATTTAAGCAAAGCTTTTTTGAAAACTAGTGAAAATGAAGTGAGAAAATCAATTTTGGATAGAGTCCTACTTCGATCAGGACTCTAGGGTAGAGTCCTGATTTGATCAGGACTCTGAGATAAAACCTCAGAATTTTAAAATTCTTTGATAAAAGTGTAATAGTTTTGGTAGATTGAAAGATTTTCTCAAAATTGAAATAAGGATCAGAGTCCTGATCCAACTAGGACTCTCTGAACAGAGGCCTGTTTTGACTGAAAATCTGAGTTTCTGACTCATTTTGAAAGATTTTGAAAGATTTGATTGAAAATTGATAAAAATAGCTGTAAAAGATTAGAGTCCTAATCCGATTAAAACTCTGAAGAAGAGTCCTGATCTGACTGGACTCTTGAAGAAGAGTCCTGATCCAACTAGGACTCTAAAATTTTGGCCAAAACAGAAGATTTTAGAAGGTTTTCTCCGAAAACAGGTAAAAAGGTAGTGAAAAGTAGAGTTCTGATCCGACTGGACTCTGGAAAAAGAGTCCTGATCCAACTAGGACTCTAAGATTTTTGATAAGTGAAGGAATCCAGAAGTGAAACCACTTAAATGGGCCTCATCTGAGAATTAAAATCGAAATTGAAATTGAGTTTGAAATGAATCCAGATCATTTTCTAAGAAAATACTTCAAAATATAAGGTCCTGAGGGTTGGCAAATGACATAATGTTGATTAAAAACCCAAGTTTTAAAATTGATTTTGAAAGAAAAGTTTTAAAACCCGAATCTAGATTAAATATTTTGAAAACAGAAGTGTTGGATCTCAAAAATGAGTTGTAATGACATACAATGCTATGCAATGCGATGAAATGATATGCAAAAATGTATGCAGTGATATGCAATTACATATGAAATGGACAAACACTGGATAACAGTGAAAATTTGGGGTGTTTTCAGTCTCCCTGCTGCGTGTGTAGCACAGTGTTGCCATTTGAAAGGTAATGGAAATGGAAAAAAGAAAAAATGCATGGAGTGCAACAGGTGGAGCAAGAGATGCAGCAGTGAGGTGCGTGATTAGTGATGAAATGTTGATGAACTGTGACTTGCAACAGATGATAAAGATGACCTTTGTTTACTGGGCTATGATCTTAATTTGATATAACAAAACCTGTATATGATGAAATCTGGGCACAGTGAAGTGGTAACTTTCAAACTCATCAATCCCTGAAGCAGAAGTGGAGTTACAGACATCATTAAGAAGACATCCAATTGTCAAGAACCAAAGAGCACTACAAGTGCCTCCAGGATGATTTTGATTCGGCTCTTAGAGCCTTAATATGTGACAGCAACCAAAGAGGTGGCTACCTGATGTTTTAACCCTTCCCCAGTTGAATGTAGGGCTGTTAATGCTCCAGAAATTAAACACGTAGTTACAACTCTTACAGTAAAATTCATAAATGGAGCTTTAGATCTGCTTGTGACCTTCAGTAGCTTGGATAGGCTATTGGTCATATGTTGGTGTTGAATGAGAGGTTGAATGAAAAACCAAGAAGATGCCACTATTTAAACAAAAGCAGGGGCACCTTATGAAATATGACCCCTAGCCATGGTACCATTGGTCCTTGGCAATTCAGAAATCACGGTCGAAGGGGGGAGGCATGTATTTACGCTAGGATAGAACAGAAACGCTTACCTGTGACGAGGCTGCAGGGACAATGAGTCTATTAGAAATTTGACAGGTACAATAGGTTCTTGCTTAGAAGCCTTTCCTTTCTCATGTATTCCTCTCCTCATGATGTTGTCTGGTTGTTTGTAGAGTTTTATCAATGGCAACAAATGCCTGTAACCCGACATCACTGTAAAATTTTTTTTTATCATGGTAAGCATAAATAGCCTTTAAGACCACAATGCCTAAAATCCTGTAGTTTTGATAGGCATTTCAGCAATGACCCTGCAATGGGTCTGCTGAGAGAGGTGTATGACAGAAAATATACATACAGTAGGATGGAATATAGCCATGAACAATGTGTTGGGGCAGTGGGGAGGGCAGCATGACACACTGACCATGATCGACAGAGAGTAAGCCTTACCTGGGTTTTTCTTACAGAAAATATATATCAAAGATAGAGCACAATCCATAAATCACAACCATCGCGAGGGTAAAGTCAGACATAAGGAGTGAATGATGATGAACGTTTCGGAGATAGTATGAATTATATCCATATGATACTATAGAGAATGGGTGGAATCAGGATGCACAGTTTATTCCAAAAATATAACACTGTAAAAAAAAATGCCGATAAGTAAGTGCTGGACTCCACTTGTCCATTGCAATGATCACAAAAAAAAAATGAAAACCAGGATTCAGCCATGGGGTGTTGAGAAGGATTTTGGTGTTACGTCTCAAAAAATGGAATGATGATGTGGGTGGAAATGAAACAGTGAGACTCAATGGATTAAGCAAGTAATAAATAAATCAAACAAAATGATTCAAGCAAACGGATCAATGGACTTAAATAGTAATTAATAAACCGAATATATGGACCCAACAGGTAAATCAATGGATTTAAACAACAGTTAATAAACGAAATGCATAAACCAACAAGCGAATCCATGGATTCCAACATCTATTCATAAACCAAATATATAAACCTAGCAAGGAGATCAACGGATTTAACAACAAATCAATGAGCAAACAACACGAGCATATGGATCAAGGGTTTAAACAAGCGGTTATTTTCTGAAATCTCCTGCCATAAATTCAGACTTCTCATGTCCGTTAGCTGGAGGTGGACATATTCACAATATAAGAAAAATGAAGAGAATATACTGGACCCAAAGGGGAAGCATGGATCTAGACTAAATTTGAAATAGATATCCTATGTAAATCAAAATAATATGTTGAAATAAAGGGAAAAATCCATGAAATAAGCATGGGTACTCAAAGAAAAAATAATGCGAACTAACGGTGATCAAAATTGGAACGTAATTATGCAAAGGCAAGAACAAATGCAAACTGAAAGTAATCCAGGAATGAATACTCAGAAGAGAAGCAGATGTTGGAATGGACTATCAAAGGAGATAATCAAAGATAAAAAGAAAATAACTCAAACGAGCTATTCACAATAGAACAAGAAACCCAAATAAAGTGAACTTATCAAAAGGAATCAATGAAAACTTGTAAACTACCAAGAGATCAAGGTGAAGATAGATTATTCATGGCTGGATCGAGATCATTATGACCATTCAGATCAATTGGTCGTTAACCCAACACTCAACAGATAATCAAAACAAATAGGGATCCAATCAGCGATGGACGATCAAAATACAGACCAATTGTTGAAAAGAAGACTAGAAATCCGGTATGAAAGAGAAATAGGAATATGAAAAAGAAATCATAATAGATTGAGACATGAATTAGAGTCACGATCTACTATATGATCGACATATGTAGAACTACTGAAATTTAATAACCAAAAGAAAGAGGAAACACAAAAATGTCGGAATTAATTCATCCCATTGTTGTTGCACAGAGGTGGGTTGACGTTGCACAGGCAACTCAACGTCACCAATGGTGCGTTAATGGGTTCAAAAAGCAAGAAAAATCAAAGAAACACAGAGGTAAAGGGGAAAACACAGAAGTGAAGGGATGCTTACCGTGGCGGATCCTTCAGGATTGAGATCCCTTTGCTTGCAGCAATTTTAAAGAAGGGAGGAGGGATTTCCCTTCCTTCTACTGTAGGGATCTTCCTACTGCTGAAGAAGAAGAAGGGAAGAGGCAATGGATGGAATAAAGCAAACAATGGATGCCGATGGAGAGGCAGGAGACCGGTCCCTCTCCCCTCTGCGTGCTCCTCTTTTAAAGAGTGAAAAGGGAGATCGAGAGAGGGAGGTGGTTGAAGATGGAGGGAGGAAAATCCATGGGTTTGTTGAAGATCGGAGGTGGAAATAGAGGGAGGAGTGCATGGGAGATGGCCTTTCGCCCTTTCTCAATTTTCTAAAAGAAGGATTCCCTCTTTTATTTAAGATTTTTGTAAAATGGCTCAAGATAAGGTTTTTGGCAAAATCTTTTAAAAACCATTTATTTTTCTCGTAGTTTTTCCGATTTTTTTGATTTTCTACAAAATTTTTCCATTTTTTTGTGTTTTTGTAACAAAAACCTAAGTTTTTATATGAAAACAAAGATTAAACACTATTATTTTTTTTTGTATTTTTCTGAAAAATATTTACAAAAGTATTTTTCTGAGAATTTCAGACCATTTTGGGAAAATTTCTTCAAAAGAAGGGGTTTGGACACAGGTTTTGAGAAAATGTTCGAGTTTTGACACTCAAATCAAGAAATACAACGTGATGGATCCAAACGGATGTCGGATGGACTATCCGAGGTATTTAAAAACTATTTTTGGTATTTTCTATAATTTTAATTTAAAATTTGGACAATGAGACTCAGATTTGGATCTGGACAATGGATCCAGATCTGAAATTGAGTCAAACATATAAAACAAATTTAATTTCAGTAAAACTTGAGAAATGAACTGGAATTTAGATTTATAAGTGGCTCAATTGCTCAGAAAATGATATCAAAGGCAAAAAGGGAATATTTAAAAGATTTTGGAAAAATTTGGGGTGTTCACAGGTTCAAATTTTTTGAAGGAAAAGAAGACTTCGAGTTAAAAGTCAAATCTTCAAAGGAGAGTTGGAAAATTTGAGTCGGGGCTCGAATCTCAAAGGAAAACTGGAAAGTTCAGATTTTTAAGGAAAAGAAGTTTTGGGTTAAAACTCAAATCTTCAAAGGAAAGCTGGAAAATTTGAGTCAAGGCTCGAATCTCAAAGGATAACTTTTGAAAGTTTATTTATCGAAGGAAAGAAAACTCGAGATAAAACTCAAATTTTTTAAGGAAAGCTGGAAGATTCGAGTCAGGGCTCGAATCTGGAAAGTTTGGGTAAAAAAACTTGAATTTCAAAGGAGAATCGAAAGTTTGAGTCGAAACTCGAATCTCAAAGGAAAATCTTTAATCAGAAAATTGAATTTTGAAAATCGCCGGTACGCGGACTTGGATTGAAATCTTTGGGAATGACCAGTTCGAGGACTGGATTATCTGTCTTGCAATGAGTAAAACCATCATGGTTGATTGTGTGTGGTCTGATTTCAGGATTATTCCCTTATCTTGAACAGGGAACAAATAAAATTGAGGTGAATTGATGAAAAGGGATAAAATTTGATGAAAGATTAACAGAAATTGAGGAAAATTGAAGAAAGATTGATGAAGATTGTAACCTGAAGTCTTGAAATTGAGATTTGAATAACCCAAAGGTCAAAATTGGATTTAGAGCTTTGATTTTTGATGAATGGTTAGTGCAAAGACTGAACCTGAGCGGCTAACTGATCAGTCAGCAAGACACTAGCACGAGCACTAGGCATACCAGTATGAGCACAGGATTTTGCAAATATACCAGTACGAGCCCTGGATTTTGCAAATATACTAGTACGAGCCCTGGATTTTTTAAAATGCACCAGTGCGAACTCATGATTTTTGAAGATGCATCAGTACGAGTACTAGCTTTTTTGAAAAAAAATGCCACAGTATGAGCACTAGGTTTTGAAATCGCACTAGAACGAGCATTGATTTTCGAAAATGCCTTAGTATAATCACCGGGTTTTGAAATTGCACTAGTACGAGCACTGGGTTTTGGATGTACCAGCACAAGCACTAGGTTTTGAAAATGTACCCGCACGAGCTCTGGCTTTTCTAACCGGGAGTCAGAAGAGGAGACCGGCATCTTCAAGACATTTGGAAATTGAAGTGAGAATGATTGCCGGGGTTTTCAGGATTATCCCTTACCCTGAAGAGGAAAAAGGAAATAAATTGATAAAAAGTGATAAAGGTTAATGAAGAATAAAATTGATAAAAATTTAATAAAGAAAAGTTTGAAAAAGATTGACAAAGCATCAAATAAAATTAATAAAAATTGATAAAGAATCAATAAAATTGACAAAAATTGACAAAGGGTAAAAATTGATAAAGACTGACAAAAGTCTGGTGAAAATTTGGTAAACATTTGGTGAAAAATTTAATGATAAAAGACTTCAGGATCATCCTTTATCCTGAAGGAAGAAGGAGAAATGCCTCGATGAACGAGGTTCAGGTTTATCTTAACCTGAAAGGGAAAGAGAAAATATCTCGAAGGTCGAGGTTCAGGTTTATCCCTTAACTTGAAAGGGAGAAAAAAAATACCCCGAAGGCCGAGGTTCAGGTTTATCCCTTATCCTGAAAGGGAAAAAGGAGGAAGGAATACGTCATGGAAAAGAGGCATCAGGTTTATCCCTTAACCTGAAAGGGTAAAAAGTTGAAAAATTTGCGGAAAAATTGATAAAATTTGATAAAATTGATGTAAACTTGATAAAAATATGAATAAACTGAATGACATTAATAAAAATAACAAGATTAACTGAAAATTTATAAAATTTGAGAAAAACGAGTTTGTCTGATCCTGTCTGCATATGGGATCTTTAAAGTGAGAGGGGAATGTTTATTTGAAAAGACAGGTGAAAAATTATTTTTGGGAAGGAAATCAACCGCGAGGTGAATTTGGGAGAATGATTGACGTGGGAGTTGATCTTTGAAGAAGAATCAATACGAGGGTCAATTTTTGAAGAGAGATCATCATGAGGGTCGATTTTTGAAAATGGTTCGAACCTATTTTGAAGAAGGAGATCAATAGCAGGGTTGATTTTTGAAAACAATTATCCGAAACTAGCTTTGTAAAATAAGATCAACACAAGGGTTGATCTTTTTGAAGATAATGGTTCGAATAACCAATTTTGAAAATAGAAGATCAACACGAGGGTTGATCTTGAAGACAATGGTTTAAAACCAATTTTAGAAAAGAAAATCAACATAAGAGTTGATTTTTTTGGAGATGATGACTCGAAAACCAATTTTGGAAAAGAAAATCAACACAAGGGTTGATTTTCGAAGATAATGATTCAAAACCAAATTTGAAAAGAAAATCAAAACAAGGGTTGATTTTGAAGATAATGGCTCGAAACCAATTTTGGAATAGAAGATCAATACAAGGGTTGGTTTTCTAAAAGGAATGGACCAAAATTTTGAACCCTTGGCGATCGTAACGAAGACTTTGTAGAAAATTTTTCAAAATTTCATGATTTTGAAAAACCCTCATAGGTAATAGCATTTCTCTCATGAACGATGTCAGAATCGTCCCTCCTTCTGAGAAGAATAGGAATTTAATGTGGTTTAATAGAAGCCGGTGGCGAAGAAGATTTTTGAAATGAAAATATAATTTTTCAAAAACAAATACCTCTCTGTGGCAGAGGAAAGAAATATTTGATATCGAAGATATGAAGAAAATTGACATTTTCATTGACGAGCAAAATTGATAACAAATACTGAAATATTTATAAGTACTTTGACCAAAAGGTCACAAAAGACTGAGCTGACTGGCCCCTACAAGGTGACTGGCAAAAGGAGAGGAAAGCAGAAAATTTTGGCATGATCAATCTTCTGAGTAGTCTGAGAAAGGCTTGGTCTTGATGGTCAGCTCGTCTTCCTCTTCGTCTTCAACAAGGAGACTCTTGTCGATGCAGTCCTGAACAATATTTTTAAAGATGAAACAGTGATCAGTGTCATGCCCCACTGCTCGATAGAACTTGTAGAACTGATTCATGAACCTTCCCATGACTGTTGGAGGATTCATGGCCTTTGGGAGTTTCACCATTCCCTTGGTAAGCATGAATTCAAGGGCTTCTTCGAGCATTTGCTTCAGAGTGAACTCGCGATCATTACTCCAACCTTCACGCTTTATCTTTTCTTTTTGCAGAAAGTTAGACTGGGACGACTTGTCGTTCTGCTTGCGAGCTGGTGAGACAAACCATCCATGCATTATCATTTTTATGGAAAAGCAGAAGGTAAGCAGCATGCTACAATGTGCTAGGTAGCAAGCTATAACTAGCATGATGGAACAGTTAGAAACATTTAAATAAAAGTATAAGTGCGTGTCAGGTAGGTGCACGTGCCACAAGACTGTAAAACTACAAAGTAAGTAACAGTGCAACAACTATAGTAACAGAATAGAAACTAACCAACAGAGTGTAGCAACTGAACAAAAGTATAAATTGTGCTAGAGTAACAACTACAGTACGTCAGTCTGTTTGGTTAGTCTTTATGTTCTTCTTCTTATCTCTTTCGGGTACACGAAGGAAAACCCTCGAGTTCTGTGAGACATGCACCCGACGTCTGTTATTCAATTTCTAATGTGGTAATCGGGGATGCTACAGACCGAGAAAACCACCTACGGGCAGCACGCGACTAGGAGAAACCTTTCGCAAGGGCAAAGGATTGCTATCCGTACTACTGCAGTAGCAAAGGTCCGTGTAGAAGGCAACCTTGACCTCCCTAACTCTGAGTGACTGGAGGTCAGAGGGCACATCGGCTCCTTAAAAGAACAGGTCATAGTAACAACACCTCACTCGGGGTTGTACCATTCACCCTCTCCCTGGGTGACCAAATTGTGAATGGGGCATGGCAGGTTTATCTTATTTAGGCTCCAACTTCAAGTCGTCCCTCCGTTTCGAGGTAGTTGTGCCTCGTGGTCCATGCGGGGTACGCAAACGAGGACTTGGCCTACCCATTCACGTGCTCAGCCTCACATGGCCACCACGAGCACATCGCTTGTGAAAACGATAATATACCATTTTCATTTTATGCCTAGGGTGACACAATACGTGAGCACACTCTCACAAACCCGGGCCATTGCCCGTAGACTCCAACCGAGTCCACAAGCAGGTAAAGTGGCACAACCCACAATTCTAAGCGGCACAAGGCTCAAAATGCATATACAGTAGTTATGGTATATGCGAGGAGCGTCCTGAGTCTAGACTACGTATTTTCCAAATACGTGTGCTCCAACCAACATATCGTGGTGAATCTCGCATAGCGAAGGCTTTCACAAAGGACTGTCACCAGTTCGACACTCACGAGTGTCGAGAGCGAGACTCAACCAGAATCCATCCAAATATAAATCACATTACCAATTCCCAAAGCGCATCCGCGCTCTTCCCGCATAACGGGGTACGAACATGACTATCAGCCTGTAAAGTCCACTGAAAGGACAAGCCCGCGCAAGCGTGTGTCGCGACACCGGTCGCGAGCTCAACCACCTTGCTACCCCTATGGGGCAGCAGGGCACGAGCAACGAAAACTTGAAGCTGCAACCTACGTTGCTTGCAAGCGAGAAAACTTCGCTTCAAGGCTAAACTTCGTTTGTCGGTTGGCGGTACGGAAGGGAAGTTGCCGTTGAGTTCCCGTGGGAACTCAATGGGCACCATGCCAAGTCATTCGGGGTCTGCTAACCGCTCGGACCAAGAGCTGGGGTCTAGCCCCCAAGAGGCTCATAGGAAAAGGGGTATCGGGTGCCTTAGAACCCGGGGCCAAACTTCGGCGTTGAGGGGGAGGAGCAAGGCCCAGGTGGGGCCTGCTATAGACTGGGGCATCTGGCTCTGCCCCTGCCCCGCCCATATGGCACCCCACTTGCAGCCTGACTACTGACGGCTGCAACGCTAGGCCAAGAACCACAACCCAGCCCACCCGGGTGCACTAGCACCCGGCTAGGCCCAGAGCCCCAGAATGGATCGGTTGGGCTAAATGCCCAAGGGGCTGCGCTAAAGCCCGCCAAGCGGGGTCTGGTCCGGCGATGACCAGATCCGACTTAGCCCTAACCACGACCCTGGTCTGAACCCCAGGGGTTCAGACTAGGTTGGCTTGCCCAGCCAACTCCCTCAAAGGAGAAGCGATCAACATACCCACCCCAACCGGGTGGGTCACAAGCCACCCGGCTAGACCCAGGCCCTATGGGCCCCGGTCTAGCTGGGCCAAGAGAGGCAAAGGCACATCAGAGTGTGCCCCACAGGTGCCCTTGGTCTAACCCAGACCAAAGCGCAGCTGGGCTCGCCCTTGCATCAAGGGCGCCCATGAAATTTAAAGGCATCACCCAATTGGGTGATGCCGACCAGACTGTATGGTCTGGACCATACAGGTCCAGACCGTATAGTGCCAGGGGGGGGCGGGGGGGGGGCTACATACTAAGGGTCTGTAGTCCTCTAGTCTGGCCCAGCTGTGGGTCCAGACCAGGCTGAAAAAGGGGGGTCCCAGAGCGCCACCCGGTTGGTGCGCCCAACCCAACCAACCAGACCAAACCGGGTGCCTTGAGCACCCGGTTCTAAAGCGCTGCCCAGCACCACCAAGTCAGAGGGGGAGGGGCTACAAACTTGGGTTTGTACCCACTGGTCTGACCCACATCCTAGGTCAGACCAGGTCACTGGTTGACCGACGCCCCACCAAGTGTGTGCGCCAAACTGAACCTGGGTGCTCAAAGCTCCCGGTTCGCCTAAAAATGGGGGGGGGGTCTACCCCACCCAGGTGGGTGCCAGCCATGGTTCTGGGTCCTCCCGTGGCCCAGACCAACTGCCACAACACAAAGGAAGGGCTGCAACAGCTGCTTGGCTGGCTGCTGCAGCAAAACCCCTTAACGCACCAAGGGGAGGGAAGCGGTCCAGCCATTGGGCTCGAACTGACTGACCCATGGTCAGTCCGTGGCCTGGCTGTTGGGCTTGCAGCAAGCCAAATAGGGCCCAACGTGGCCCCCAAGAGCCTGGGCTAGCCATGAAGGGGCCCAGTCCGGCAACACCAGCCCCTCAAAAAGGGGGTGTTACCCACCAAAAAAAGATTTAAAATTTAATTTTTTTTGAACGTTGGGAACAAACATAGAATGAGAAAACCAGAGGTTTCCCCAACACTTTGTGGGTTTGACCCACCCACGAACCCACTGCACCATGTGTGCAAAAGAGTGGGCTGGGCCCAAGCCCCAAACCGAAAGCATACAAAAAAAAAACTTGGAAGCTTTAACCAAAAATGGAAAAACATGGAGAAGGGCTCACCTTGTTGTTGGGGTTGATGCAGGCTGCTCAGCTGGGAGGGCTGCTGTGCCTTTCCAAGAGGAAGTGAGAGACGGTGGAGGGGGAAGAGAGAGAAAGAGGAGAGAGGGTGTTGACCCTCTCTCTCCTCTCTTCCTTCCACTTAAAAAGAAGGAGATGTAGATGGGTGGTGGGGAGTGAAGGAGGGGAGATGGGTGGTCTCCCTCTCCCACGCACCACCCTAGTGGTTGTGGGTCTAAGAAGGGGTCAAGGGTATCCCCAACCACTCCCCTTGATTCAAGGGGAGTGGTTGGCCTTGACCTCTCAAGGCCAAGGTCAACCCTCTAAAAAAATATTGATTTCCTCTTTTCTTTTTTTGAAACCTTTTTTTTTCTTTTTGAAAATGGTAGGAGCTACCCCCTAAGGGGCGCCCAGCCTACCCCCTAAAAATGTGGGTTGAGCCCACTAACCTTTCAAAATGCCCTTTTAAGGCTCATATCTATTTTATTTCAAGCTTTTCAAAACTACCTTTAAAAGGTGAGGTTTTTGAAAAAGGTATTTGAGTTTTTTTAAAAATAACATGAGCTGAGGTGGGGCCCATGCCAACCACCTTCCCTAATGCCCAAAACCAACCCTTATTTAAAATATTTTTGAAAACCCACTTCAAGGTTTTATAGATTTTGCAATTCACTTTATAAAAACCCAATTCAATTGATATTTAAATAGACATGATTAAATTAATTTGAAAACTAAATTTTTAAATTACATTTCGTGAATTAAAGTCTAAATTATAATAATGTATATTTAATTCCTCAATTCCAACAAAATTGGGCCTTGATACGACTCATAATTACTGATATACCCTTTTTTGCCAAAATACATTAAATAACGAGGTATTTTTCTCGTTTAGGTTCCCAATTCGGAGCAAACCCAAATGAATATAATATAAATCTAATCTACAAGTATTGAGGTTTGATTCATCATGGTTTGCTCTGAATCACCTTGTAGAACAAATCTACGCGATTCTGAACCTCAAAGAGCAATTATTCGCCAAATTTACGATAAATTCTCGCGTAAGACAAGAGAGTCTCAACACCGAAGTATATATTAAATAAAATTTTCTCAGAAATACAGTCTGGTCTTACAGCTATGATGTTGAATGTCTGTGCGTACCCACATTGTAATTAACAAGATGAAATATAAAGTTAGTGAATTAAGAAAAATATTCAAGTAGTTGCATACGGCTTGATGTTGCAATTATTGAGTAAGTTGTGATCCCCATGGTGCATGCCTCAGATCGGTTTTCCCTTTTCAAGAAAGATGTGATAACTTATAAATGATGTGTTGAACATTGGTTTGTGCTTTATGTAAATTTTACAAAGAATGCTTTTCTTAAGTCAGGTGTACATCCACATAAGTCTAGAGTTGTCAATACTTATATAAATATGGTTTATGGATCGTGCTTTGATGTTGATGGAATATATCATACAATACTTGACTTTAGTGACATGTACATTTATCAATTGTTAAATGGTTATTAGTTCTTTCTAAACATGCTGCACATATACTTATACACATGACACAATGCACATTCATATGGATATTATGCTTCTTACTCAGGCGAGGTAGTCTGACCCCTTCTATATTAATATTTTTCAGGAAACTGAATGGCGAGCAATTGCCGTTGTCGCTGCGGACAGAGCCATGTGACCATATCTTCTTCGGTTGTCCTGAGGATTTTTCACTTGTAATAAATCTTCAAGTTGTAAATGATAACTTGTAGTATTTCAATGCAAGAATTTATTTTACTTAAATGCCTTGAGTTTGTGCTATTACTTGTAACCCGCCCAAATAATTTGACTAAGGATTTAATAAAGCTTTTCCGCTGTTGTTTAGAAAAAAAAAATTATTCCAAAATTTTAAAGCTAAAAATTTAGGGCGTTACAATTATGGTATCAGAGCAGGACAAGAATATATGGTTCATGGCCTTCCAACGACCCTGTAAGAGCTCTGTAAGTATATAGTATATGAATTATGTTGTTATTTCTTGAAGAAATTGATTTATTGTGTGAAACTTGAAAACCTAGATATACTGCTAGGAATATTATTATATTTATGTTGTGGTCAAGTTAGATCAAGAAACTTATGATAGTTTGTTGCTCAACTAAATGGCTTGGGAAGCTAGGTGTGATGATCTCTTGGATTCACAAATGACTTATCTATGGTTGTGTCAGGTCAAACATCCACAATACTAATTCAGGATGTATAACGAAGAATCTTTAACAGTAAACTAGATTGAATCATTGAAATTCTTTGAGAGATTTTCATTGGATAATATACGAGGAAAACCAAAATTTTAAAATACAAGAAAGATACTCCAGTCTTGTTGCTTAGTTCTTTTAACGGATTTTGCGGACGAAATTCCTTTTTAAGGGGAAGGATGTAAAACCCGGAAAATTCCGACAATGATCAAAATAAATAAATATTATAATTCCTGAAAATGGATACGATAAAGGGATGTACAGTCGATCCAAGTGGATCAAACGGATCCAGTATTTGGATTCAAATAAAATATATGAATTCGGATCTCGGATAGAGTCAAAACCCACTTAAAATTTAGATTCAGATTTTCAATTTCAACTAAATTCGCAAAGCACTTTTCTAAAGTTTCATCTCTTGCGAATATCGCCCTCGTTATGACCATATCCGATTGACATACGTTTTTCAGTAATTCACATGAAATAATGAGGTTTTTTCTTCGTTTGGGAAGCAAATTCAGGGATTTACTAGTCTTATATATTATGAATTAGACTTATGATTCTCGAGAATTGATTCCTCATAAATAGTACTCATGCCACTTCGTACATCTTACTTACGCGAGTTCGGACCTTGCTCATCAATAAGATATATATATATATATATTTTTTTTTTTGAAAAAAATCCTCGTAACCATACGAGAAATTTCATCTACTAAGACACATCATATTTTACAGAACTATCATGGGCCTTACACCATTTGGATCTTAATGGATCCAAATAGGGTCGAATCTCAATCAAGTTCTGAAAATGTAGTAAATAAGAGTTCAAAATTTTTAGGAGAATGATATTGTAATCAAGTAAGAGGACGATGAGACACAACCAATGCTTAAAGGATATTGAGTCAAGAGGCAAGACAAGGAGAGACATCCTAGGTTCGAAACCCCCGTTCACAGAAAAATCCTATGAAAACGTACATGATAGGGACTTGGACGGATTTTCATAAGGAGATAAAATAATTTTAATTGCAAGAAGGAGCAACTAAAGAGGAGTTGGTGTAGTGGTCAGGAGGATGTACTCTTAGGAACGAGAACTCCGGTTCAAATCCCCCTGTGTGCCAAAAGTTTTGAAAAAAAAAATGTCATTTTGGTAAAACCCGTCAAAAACGTTAATAGAGGATAAATGAAATAATGTTGCAAGAAATTGCAATGAAACATGCAATAGTGCATTGGTGGGGCTTGTTACCCCTTAGGGGGGAGGTCTACGGTTCAAATCCCCTTGGGTGCTAGAGTCTTTTAGAAAACCGTTTTTTTTTAAAAAGTAACACCTCATTAAAGTGGCTTTAATAGAAAAACGCATTTTTTAAAGAAAGGGGAAACCCAATCGTCCAGCATGGGGAAGCCTCCCTTCCATTTTTTGAAATGGAAGGGAGTTTCAAGAATAGATATTAATGGGCCGTCGTTTTGGGAGGGCTGGAATAAAGGCATATTAGAAAAACGTTTTTTTTAGACATTACAAAAATGAGGTGCTTTGAAGGCTCCTCCTCTTTCCTCTCCCAACTTTTCTCTCTCAACGTTTTCTTCATGGCAGCAAATCCTCCTCCATTAGAGACGTGAACCACGTTGCTCCTGCTACCTCCGGGAAGAGCCGATCAAGAGGTTGTGGGAATCGATTGGAAACACTTTCAATCGAAATTCGATCTTCAACGAGGTAAGAGCATAACTTCTCTATGCATGTGCACAGTGTCGTGGGCACGTATATGCATTTGGCCATGCGAATACATGTACTACGATATATATATTTCAGCAAGTAGCTACAAACGTAATCGAATCTGCATATTTTTCTATAGATGAAAGTCTAAATCCATATTCAGGTGAACCTGAGTGTTTCAGCATCTTTTGGGCATAGACCAATTTGCTGATTACCGATCTACTATGTGATACAATCTACATTTGTTTTTATTTATTTTTTTCAAATCTTCATATACAAAATCACATAAAATAGATTGCTGGAGGTTGGATGGTTAAGCTTATGATGATCACTTATATTATAGCATGGTGGATGATTTAGTTTTAGTGTATTCGTTTTTGTGAAATACGGTAAGAACCTATGTAGGCACAGTACATGGTTAAAAATTTCAAGTTGTTACCATTAAGTATATTATTTTGTATGATGTCTTTCTTCTCTTAAAGACACCAGAGATTATACACGTTGTTTTGTTTTCAACAAAAAGTTGGATAATGTCATTTGTTAATGTTAGTATCTTTAAAGAAAATAGAACGTCAGATTCTAGATTAGAATTAATGTTGGGTTCTAAATGTGACATCGCCGTTTACTTGATAACTAGACTGTCAAAAAAAAAAAAAAGCTTTAGGTATTATCTTCAGCTTTATTTTTTTCCAGAATGATATCAACATCTAATTTGAACATCATCGTCTAATCCTTGAATCCCAGATCAATAGCACACATTTTATTTGTGTATTATCGTGAGCTGGACGTCCTGCCTACGAACTTTGTTCACATGACAAGGTTTTGAGGGTTGAACAAACTAGTGATGTTAGACATCATATTTCATATTTCTGTTGTTCATATTAGGATGAACATTAAGATCTATTTACAAAAAAAAAATCAATGTTATACTCATATTAGGAAGCACGTCATTTCATCTAGTTATAAAAAAAAAATGGTGTTGATAAATTTCATCAATAGACCATCAAAGCTCAAGCCACAATGGTAGGCTTTAGATCCATATTAATGAATTTTTCATAAGAGTTAGAGCTTAATAATTGTCTCACAAATCTAAGTTATATATATATATATATATATATATATATATATATATATATATATATATATATATATATATATATATATATATATATATATAACCTTAATTTATAGATAGTGGTGAATTAGTCTCAACGGATTGAATGAAACTAGGGTCACACATATTACTGAATTCATTTAGAAAAAAAAAACATGTAAAATTTTATGTTGGTACCAAGTACAACTTGATTTTATTAGTCAAAATAATAGTTCTTATTTAAGAAATATATATAACCTGATGTCACCACACAACACGTTAGTTTTCCTATTCATAATAGGCACAATGTGTTCCTATTGTCCAACATGATGGTTCCTATTACTTGAAATTGTATGTGTTGTACCCACCAGATTTTGGAATTTTTGTTCCATATGCATGAACTCCAGTTCACGACTATCCATATTGGGGGTTAGATTGACGGGCCAGCCAGGTCGGGTCATCCTGGCTGACCTAACAAGGTCTATTGACCCTACAACGATTGTGGAATGCATTGCCGCTCACGCACCACCAGGGTAGGACATGCTGATTGGATGTTGCAGACCTGGTCACATTACATAATTGTCTTAATTGGGGTTTGCCACAACCCATCTGGCCTTTCAAAAAAAGAAGAAGGGAGAATCTTCTTAAGTCAGCATGTGAATAACCCAATTATGCGAGGTGTTAGGTGGTGGAACTCGTGATGGTGCAGATCAGATCACACAATCCAAATGCACATCATTGAATCAACGACAAAATAGTGCAGACCACAAATAAGATGCCTACAGTACAAGTTTAGGGTGGATCTGGAGATTTTCGATCCATGGGCTATCACATGTGAATGTTTTGGGCAACATGTGCAAAGTCGTTTGGATTCCATCTCAATCGTTGCATATACAAGAATTAGGTTGTAGTTAGATTTATCCATTAGTAACACAAGCTGAAATTGAAGTCAGGCCAGCTACACTGCCACGTGAGTAGATCGTCTATGGGTATGGGGCTGCCATCGAGTTCGTGACTCTAACTGGCAGCGTATGTGTGATCATCGCAAAATTTTTCCTCTCTTGCTTCTCTTTTTCTTTTTTGACCTCTATTTCCTCCTTTTTGAAGGGAGAAGATAAAAGACAGAAAAGAAGGGAGAATATAAGAGAAAAGAAAGAAGAGAAGAAGAGGAAATCTTTTGCGGGGTCTCACTTGACCTTGATTTGAAGATATTTAGAAAATTACTCACCTCCGTTTTGAAATATTTTGCGGGAAAATGAAGAGACGGGATTCACTCGTCGATACGAGGTTTGACCGTTCCTGGCGCCTTTACCAGGGGTAACCGAACCAAGGATCGAATTTATACTTTTTGCTTTGCCTAAATATTATCTAAGAATTTATCCTAAATCTAAATGCACAAAGAATCATGCTTGTGCAATGCAAGGATGTATGCTCTTTTGAAAGATGTTTTTGAAAATCCCCAAGTGTTCTGATATGAACTTGATAATAAAGTGAAGAAATGGTTTCTGAAGGGTAAAATCTAACTTAGAACTTGAGATAGATCAGAGAAGTTCTAAGTTTTTGAAATAATCAGAGTTGGGAAAATGAGTTTTGATTTGAAAAGAATGATTCTGAAGCTCAGATAAAAGGGAAAAAGGAAAAAAATTTCAAAGTCAGAAATGTATTTGAACCTAGATTTAGGAGAAGAGATGAAATTTGAAAATGGGATTGAATTTCAGATTTAAAATTTGATATCAAGATAGAATTTGGACTTGAGAAATCCGAATGGAAGTTAAAATAGAAATAGATTTAAGAAATTCGGATGTGATCTGAAAGTGAATTTTGATTCGAAATCTGGGATTGGATCTGAAGTCTGAGATGGAATTGGATTTGAAATTTGGAATGGAATTTGGATCTGAAATTTGAGATCCTAGATGGAATTGAATTCTGGATCCTAAATGGAATTTGGATCTGAAGTCTGAGATCCAAGATGGAATTGGATTTTGGATCCTAAAATGGATCTTGGATCTGAAGTCTGAGATCCAAGATAAAATTGGATTTTGGATTCTGGATGAATTTTGGATCTGAAGTCTGAGATCCAAGGTGAAATTGGATTCTGGATCCTAAAAATGGATTTTGGATCTGAAGTCTGAGATCCAATATGGAATTGGATTCTGGATCCTAAAATGGATTTTGGATTTGAAGTCTGAGATCCAAAAGTGTAGGTTGTACTTGGAAATCTGGATCCAAGTTGGGATTAGGATCTAACTCTGGATTTGGATTCTGAAAAGTCCAAATAGGACTTTTAAAGATGGATCTGGGTTTTGAAAACCCAGATTGATTTTAAAATTTAAGAAGAGTCAAGTTTGGAGATTCAAAAAATCAATCTCAAACTTTGATTTTGAATTTGGAGATGAGAAAAATAAACTTGATTTTGAAAACAGAAGATGACTTCAAAGTTAAATTGAACTTTGAAGTTTGGATGTTGATTTGGAAACTGAGATTTGAATACAAAATGATTTTTGAAATTTCAAAGTCAAATGGTAATTTGAAATTGAATTTTTGAATCTTGAAATGAGATAGAATTGAATTTGAATCTATAAATATGATTTGATCTGAGAAATGAAGAAAAGAATCACTTGGAATTTTGAAAAGGGAATTTTTGAAAATATGATGCAATTCCATCCTAAATGATGAATTTAAATAATTTTGAAATTGGATTTCAAAATCATATTCCATTCTTTAAAATGAATGTAAGTAAAATTAATGATATAATACACTTCTGACTATGGTCATTGAATGTATTATATAATAATCATATCTAAATTCAAAATGAAGAATCAAACATATTTTGGTGCTTTTATAGAGTTTAGAAAGAAAATTAACTCTCAGTATACCCTGACTATGGCCATTGGTATACGTATTGAATCAATTTTGAACTAAACTCTGATAAAAGAGAAATATATTTAAAGAAAACATGATGAATTTTGAAAAGGATCCAGTGTTATTTTATAAAAGATAAAAATACTAAGTTTTGTTTACATCCTGACTATGGCCATTGATGTAAATCATCAACTTAGGATTAATTACCTCTTACGAAATGGTGCACGTGCCATTCGTGTTTCACCATTGTGAAATTTTGAAAAATAACGGCAAAAAGCATGAAAATAAGCAATTTATGATATTTACAATGCTCATTCATTCTATCTAAAACAGGAAATGTAAATTCTCATTAAGATCTAACTATTACAATACATGAAATTGAATTTACAACTCCAAATAATGACCTTTTCCACATATTCCCCTGCAAAACACTTGATTAGTATGAAAAGAGAAGAAAAATTGCACATATCGTACAGATGTTAATGGTAAAAGAATGCTCGCATGCCAAGGTATTTAAGATCTAAAAGTGTGGAAGAATTATATATATTTATGTACGTATATACGTGCATATATATATATATAGGCGGAATGGTGTGCAGTAGATGGGCTGAAGCTAAAAATGCATAGATTGGAATACTATGGTGGTGGAACACTTGCTGGTGCTGGACATTAAGCGGTAGTATTGTGTAGATATGAGATCGCAGCCATTGACTGTGTATGCTGTAAGACCCACAGCAGAGGGAAATATGCTAGGCATGACTGCTATATTAATGGAACTTGGACAAAATTCAGAAGCACCACTTCTACTTGTATGTTGATCATTCACTTCCTGAAAACCCCATGTTGTTGCAGGACTTACCGACTAAAGTGGACCTCTTGACATGCTTTCTTTGAGCTAACACACATTATACAACATTATTGATAGGCTACTCTGTGGCGGCACACCCTGTTGACCAGCAACACTTTAAAGGCTCTTTTCACTAAGAAAGCTATGCCAATTTCAAATATCACTTCAGAAAGCAGATATCTTGCTTCTATAACAAAACTTTGTCCTGAGTTTCATGTCTGCATCTCAAGGCACATGTTTAGCAAATAACATTTACACGGCTACTAAATAGTCTACACGAATGAGTACCACAGTGAAGGTATTGCTGCTAAAAAGAAAAGGTATAAATAGCATAAAGCATGAGCTGAAACTTCAAAACCAGCATGAAAATGTCGCCAGCTATGGACTGCTAGAATGAAAGTAAGGTGTTGTACGGACATCAGGATCTACTGAAATCTATTTATAAACAGAGTAAATCTGTTTCAAGAAACATAAAAAAAATAGAATAGCGCTTATCAGAAATCAAAGGATGCTGACTAACATACAAATGAAAGCAAGATCTGTGCTACTCTGTCAACCCAGGAAATCATCAATAAGAAAAGCATTTAAGAAAACATACCTGCTCAGAGCTAGTAGAGCTTCAAAAGGGAGTGATTACACAACAAATGTGTAAGACCTCTTTCCTGCTTCTTTCATCAATGTTGCTCTGCTTTCACATACACCAACAGGTCATTTTACAATAGCCTGATAGCAGGTTGCTTGCATGTCTTAACAAGGGTAGCCCTTCTTAGTATTCATTCCCTGACCCTTCATAACCCACTTGGATGTATAGTTCATAAAATCCACCGTTGCAACCATTGCTTCAATGATATCGTCAATCCTTTGGAGAGGGATGCCTGAGGGTTTCTTTCACAGCAGACAACCCATCTTCTTGTCATAGGTCTGATATACTTGCTACTACAGGACATCACAGCGAAATCCTCACGGCCATGAAGATGATCAGAATATGTAGAATCTGGTGTGACACTAAGTAGCCAGTTATCAAGATATTCTGCTGAAATGATGAACTATGCTTCCTGGAACTATTAATGAACCAACACAAATGAGCACACCAGACAATAAGATTATCAATTGGGAGGAGAAGATAGCTATGATTCAAATGATCATCATGTTAAAAAAAAAGTGTAGATGTAAGTGACAGGATGAGGTTGCACAATCTAGGCAAGTGATCAGTGGATCAAACAATATACTTGAAGTGCATGAATTAATGGATTCATACAACAATTATCAAACCGAATACATAAACCTGGCAGTTGAACTAACAGGTTTGATATATATATCAAATGTGGAAACTACCAAATGAATCTGTGAGTTTTGAATTCTGACAAAGAATAAAACTAAATATCCATTCCAATTGAAAGCTTCAGAAACACTCTAACAATGGAATAACATCTGAAAAGATAGCATGCTCACAGATTCCAAACAAATGTTTAATAGTAAGAGAGGAGAATCTTAACAGTAGTACTGCAATATGAAGTCAATCTGGTGCATTAACCATCCTTGATGAGCCTAATATATGAGCCTTTTATCAATTTTTTTTTGGGTAGACTGGATTTAGTTAAGATGAAAATTTGCAGAATGTAAGTAACAGCTTCAGTGGGAGAAGTCCAGATCGTGATGATCCCTTTGACTTCTTCTAATATCAAGAATGGCAACAATACTAAAAACCTGTTAACAAAAGAGGCAATCGATTAGATGCTAAACCAAAAGATGAATTTAATATAGAACTTAAATTATTTACAGATATAAAGGGAACAAAAACAAAAAAAAATCTAATTCCTATTCCCGATTTCACGAGCTTCGGACTGCATTGGTAAATGAATGACTTGATGCACCAACCAACGATACACACATTCCTGATGAACTGAGATACTGGAGTTCTGTCTATAATATGCCATGCAGATTTGACTTCGAGGGTAGGATCCATGTTGCTAGTAGACGCTTCTGGAGCTCCATGATCACAGGTTGTATAAGCAGAGGGCGAACTCATTATCCAATGGCACGTTACAACAGGAAAATGATGATAGTATGTAAGGGATATAGAGGAGGAGATGCTGATTATATATATAATGTTAGGTATAAAAGGGAAGTGAGGAATCTAATTCAAATAGAAAATTAATATGCGGATAGGAAACAAATGAGGGAAATAGAATAAAAAAAAACGATCGAACATAATCCAATATAAACCAGAAGCTGAAATGTAACGGATCTAAACAGGTAAAGCAAATATGGAAGACAAGATTTAAGGTAAACTTAAAATTTAGAAAGAAGATCTAACACAGACCTATAATATTCAGAGGGTACAGATAATGCAGAATAATCCGGTGAAGGAGAGAACAATGATAATCCGGAATCACCAAGCGATGACACAGAGAAAGCGAAATGACAGGAAATACAAATAAAAACAAGAATCAAAGTTAAAAATGAGAGAAATATAAGCAGGAATCAAAGTAGATAGAATAAAATAGCGATAAAAATTAGAATAAAAAAAAACAACGCAATCTCCAGTACAGGAGACTAAGCGTGGATCAAAAGCAAAATACTGCATAGAAAACAAGTTAAAAATAGAGCGTAAGCAAAGATTGAAAGTAAATCAAAATAGGAAAGAAATAACTCAAAGAGAGGGGAACGAAGGCAAATTGGAAATTGAGGCGTGAATTGACATCAGGATAACATGAGATTGAAAAATAAAATCAGCTATAGACTGGAATCGTAAATGAAATAATCAAAATATATAAAAGAAAATGGAAAACATGTAGGAATCGATCATTCCGTTGATATTACACTGTGTAAACCGATATTGCGATAGGAAAATCGGGATTACAAGGTATGTGTTAGTGGGGCCAAAATGAGAAAATCATAAATAAATTAGAGAGGGTAAACAAGAGAGACTCTTACTTTGTTTCTTTACAAGGATTCTGAAACGAGAAAGGGGATTTTCCCTTTGTTCTACCGTGAAAACCCTCTACTGGAATTGCTGATGCTTTGGAGGATCGTTCCTTCGATGGTTTAGAGGGGAGGAGGAAGCAAGTGGAAAGAGGAAGAAGAAGGAAGCCGTGGGAAAAAGAGTAAAGGATTAGAGAAGTTGAAGAAAGGGGAAAAACCTTCGTGAAAGAGGGGTGCGGGGGTGAGAGGCAGTCGAAAAGAAGGAAAAAGGGGTAATGGTGGGGTGAAGACGGATGATGGATTCATCTGTGTACTCCCCTTTTAAAGAAGAAGAGGAGAGTTCGAGAGAGAGGCTGTTGGAGATGGAGGGCCATCCAACGGGAGAGAGGGTGATGGAGGGCGCGCGGGAGGATGGCCGTTGCCATTTTCCTAAAATTCCCAAGGGGGGTTCCCTTTTAAAAAATTTCCCAAAAAGGCTTTCAAGAGAGGGTTTTAACAAAACAATTTTCAAAAAGAGTTTAATTGCATATTTTTCTGATTTTTTTTGGAATTTTTCTATTGTTTTCTTTTTCGATTTTCTTATTTTTTTGTTCTTTTCTTGAATTTTCTACATTTTTTTGTACTTTTTTAAAACAAAACTCTAAAAACTAAGGAATTTAAACTGATTTTACAAAATTTTAAGATATTTACAAAAAGAAGGGTTTTTATGAAAAGTCAGGGTTATTTTGGGGAAATTTCTTTAGAAGAATGGGTTTGGATCCAGGTTTTGAAAAAAATGTTCGAGTTTTAAAACTCGAATCGAGAAATACAACACGATGGATCCAAACGGATGCCAGATGGACTGTCTGAGCTATTTAAAAACGTTTTTTGGTATTTTCTGTAATTTTAATTTAAAAGCTAGACAACGCGACTCAGATTTGGATCTGGACAATGGATCCGGATCCGAAATCAAGTCAGACATATAAAATAAATTTAATTTTAGTAAAATTTGAGAAATGAACTGGAATTTAGATTTAAAAGCGACTCAATTGCTCAGAAAATGAAACCAGGGGCAAAAAGAAAAGATTTTGAAAAATTTGGGGTGTTCACAGATGCCCCTTTTTGCTACTAAGTGTGATCATCGCAAAAATTTTCCTCTCTTCTGGTTTCTCTCTCTTCCTTCTCTTTTTCCTTTCTAACCTCTATTTCCTCCTTTTTAAAGGGAGAAAAGAAAAGATAGAAAAGAAGAGAGAAGAGAAAAGAAAAGAAAGAGAAGAGGAACTCTTTTGTGGGGTCTCACTTGACCTTGATTTGAAAATACTTAGAAAAATTACTCGCCTTCGTTTTGAAATATATTGCAGAAAAATGGAGAGACGGGATTCGCTCGTCGGTACGAGGTTCGACCGTTTCTGGCGCCTTTACTAGGGGTAATCGAACCAAGGGTCGAACTCATGCCTTTTTGCTTTGCTAAAACATTATCTAAGAATTTATCCTAAGTCTAAATGCACAAAGAATCATGCTTGTGCAATACAAGAATGTATGCTCTTTTCAGGAAAATGATTTGGAAATCTCCAAGTATTTCTGAGCTGAATTTGATAAATAGAGTGAAGAAATGGTTTTTAATTTAGAACTTAAGATTTAAAGTTCTAAATTTTTGGAATAATCAGAGTTTGAGAAAATAAATCTGGACTTCGAAAGGAATGATTTTGAAGTTGAGATAAAAGGAGAAGAAAGGAAATTTCAAAATCATAAATGGACTTTGAATTTAGAATTTTGAATCAGGATAGAGATGAAATTTGGAATGTAATTTGAATTTCAGTTGTAAAGCTTGAAATCAAAATAAGATTTGAGAAATCAAAATAGAATTGAGAAATAGAATCGGTTTTTGGATTTAAGATAAAACTTGGAACAAAATTTAGATTTGGAGATAGAATTTGATTTGAAATTTGGAGTTCAGAATGGAATTTGAATCCAAAGTCTGGATCTAAATAGAGTTGAAATCCAAGACGAAATTAGATTCTGGATTTAGAATCCTAAAGGGGAATTGAATCTGAAATCTGAGATCCAATGATGAAGTTGAAATCTGGATTTTAAATAGAATTGGATCCCAGATTTGAAATCCAAGACGGAATTTGAATCTGAAATCTGAGATCCAAGGTGGATCCTAAATTTGGAATGGAATTTGGATCTAAATTCTGAGATCCACGGTGGAATTGAACTCTGGATCTGAAGTCTGAGATCCAAGATGGAGTTGGATTTTAGATCCTAAAATGGATTTTGGATCTAAAATTTGAGGTCCAAAAAGTGGAGATTGTACTTGGAAATCTGGATCCAAGTTGGGATTAGGATCTAACTTTGGATTTTGGATTCTAAAAGTCCAAATAGGACTTTTAAAGATGGATCTGGGTTTTGAAAATCCAGACTTGAATTTAAAATTTGATGAAGAGTAAAACTTTGAGGTTTTAGAATCAATTTAAAAAATTTGATTCTGAATTTGAAGATGAGAAAACAAACTTGATTTTTGAAGCAGGAGATGACTTCAAAGTTAAATTGAACTTTGAAGTTTGGATTCTTGTTTTGGAAATTGAAATTTGAATATAACATGAATTGGAGATTTCAAAGTCAATTTAGACTTTGAAATTTAATTTAAATCTTGAAAATGGGATAGAAATTCGAATTTGAAATAGAAACTTGAAGAAAGGATGTTCAAAAATCACTTGGGTTTTTGAAAAAGAATTTTGAAAATATGATGCAATTCTATCCTAAATGATGAATGAATTTAAATAATTTTGAAATTGGATTTGAAAATCATATTTCATTCTTTAAATGAATGTAAATAAGACTAATGATATAATACACTCCTGACTATGGCCATTGAATGTATTATATAATAATCATATCTAAATTCAACTGAAGAATAAAATACATTTTGATGTTTTTATAGAGTTTAAAATGAAATTAATTCTCAATATATCCTGACTATGGCCATTGATATATGTATTGAATCAATTTTAGACTAAACACTAATAAAAGGGGGAAAATATTTAAAGAAAATATGATGAATTTTGAAAAGGATCCAGTGTGGATTTAGTGTTATTTTATAAAAGATAAAAATCCTAAGTTTTGTTTACATCCTGACTATGGCCATTGATGTAAATCATCAACTTAGGATTAATTACCTCTTACGAAATGGTGCACGTGCCATTCGTGTTTCACCATCGTGAGATTTTGGAAAAAGGTAAAAAGCATGAAAATAAACAATTTATGATATTAACAATGCTCATTCATTCTATCTAAGACAGGAAATATATATTCTCATTAAGATCTATTACAATAAATTGAAATTACAATCCTCAAGAAATGACATCTTCCACCAGTTCCCTGCAAAACACTTGGTGAGTATAAAAATGGAAGAAAATATCACTTTGATTTCAGAGATGCAAAATAAGATGTTCCTATGCCACGATTTTCATAATTCAAGCTGTGAGAGATGATGTATACATATATATGTATATACACGCACACCTGCAGATACATATATCCATATATATATATATATATATATATATATATATATATATATATATATATATATATATATATATATATATATATATATATATATATATATATATATATATATATATATATATATATATATATATAAGTATATATATATGGATATATATACATATATCTATGTATACATATATGCATGTGTTCTATATGATATAGAGACAAATGAGAGTGAAGTGGTGAAAACGCAGGAAACTGCAAATATTGGATGATGACAGCAGTGTTGTGGCAAATGCAAACAACGTGCATTGGTTGTGCACAATATATGGAAATGGATATAGCAGGGTGTTGCTAAAAAAAAAAGGGTGGATGTGGCTGAAATAAGAAGTATCTGGATGCTAGTGCAAATAGAAAATATAGGGGACAGAGTATTAAGGTGCTGGTGGTGGGAGTGAAAATGATAGCACAGGGATCAGCAATCCATCGGCAGGGTGTAATGAAAGTGTGGATTTACAAGCATGGGGCATCAGTATTGACATGCAATGACGGGTACAAGGGTACACCAATGATGGGGCCTGTACTTAGTAAAAGATATATGACATGTTGTTCTAATTGCAGCAAAAATGTGATAAAAAAATGCAAAAGTGTTGCAGCAGTATACTAGGCTGTTATATCTATACAAGTGGAGACACAAGGGGATACTGGCGACATGTATGATGCCTACAGCGAGTGCATTGTGGCTTATGGAGTTATGCAATACATGTTGGTGGTAAATGTATCAAATATTATAGGTAAAGTGAAATAAATGCAATAGTGGAGGATATGCATTATGTGAAATGATGGGAAACAGCAGGTTACGAGATATAAAAGGCTATATTAGCCTTACGGCTGTTGTGCGGTTGGAGTACAGGAGACTACAACGGCTATAACAGGGTAATGGAGGACTACAGCGAAATGGTAATGCCTACTGTCATGCGACAAATCAAGGATTCTGATTGCAAATAAGATAGAAACTTTGAATATGATGTAGATAGTGCATGAGCACAGATGGCAAAGGATGCCCCTGCGTTTGACAAGCTGTAGCAATCCAGCTACCTAAACAACTTTTGCATAGAAAAGCAGCTAAAATGTCTCAGGAATGATGGCAGCATGTGACTATACTACTAACAATAGGACAAGAGATAACAGGAATCTAAAAAAAAAATGATTGAACATCAGGGTGCCTGATTACTATCTCAATAATGAAGAATACTGGAGCTTCAGGCCTGACCTTGGATGTTGTGCCCAACCGAACCTGATTGCTGTGAGCAAGGCTAAATTACAAGTGTCATTTGACAAAATGCAGGTAGCTATATTGAAGTAGATGCAATAAAAAAAATGTACACAGATGTATTGCACCAATGGGATTGTAAATGTCACAAACAGACCTCTAAATGCAAAAGTTTGGTTAATTTCTAATGAAAATCTTTGTCCAACCAGAAGATTCAGGAATATACAACGAATAGATATGATCATGAGAGGCAAGAACGACCTTCCATTCTAAAATGTAAATGCACGAATCAATCCTAATCATCGATTGCCAATGAATCTGTCAAATTAATCTTGATGGGCTTAAAAAAAAAAATCTAGTTCTGTGCATCCTGATCTATTGTTGCTTCCTTACTCTTTTATATGTATTGATCATACTAACATGAGGGGGGTTGAACGCATAGCAGGGTAATTACAGGATATGTTACATGAAGATGTGATGGATAGTATGAAGCTGTGGATAACAAGAAATAATGTCTGACGTCATGATGGTGTGTGAAGATATGTGTATCATTGTGAATAGTGCAACAAAGATGAAGGTGTTGTACCATGAGTAACTTCTGTATCATGAGAACAAGTAAAACAACAACAAAAAAGAAACTTCACTCAGAGATCGCGTATTGCTCCCTCTGAGTGAGTCAAACACATGTATGAGAGCATCAGAGCTCCTCTTAGCACTTATTTCACAACTGCAGGAGACAATATTAATGCTCCAACCCCAGGCATATTGATCAGAGTATTTGACTTCTTAGACAAATGAAAGAGAGGGCTATACTCTCAGAATCTATCTGTCTTAACACAGAGGTAAAATCGAACAGCCAAGATGGAAGTGCTACACGATCATTCTTGGGCAAAAATTTCTGTTGCTGGGACAGGTTTTTAGTTAATCCGAGATATCATTTGGGCCACCTACTAAAAAAAAATAAATCAAGACAAGTTTCATCAATCAGCAATAATCAGACATTCACTTGCTTACTCTTATATATATATTTTTTTTTTAATTTTGAAGATGGTGGTGAGTGAAAAGAAAAAAAAAATAGACGATAGGGATGACAAATCCCTTGTACACCTTTAACTTAAGCCAGGAACGATCAACCTGTAGAATGCTATGCTGAATCAATTCGGCTAGATTGAATCATTATTACTGAAATCATTATCCTCCACAGAACAACATCCGATGAGAGGAGTTTCAAACTATCATTCAAAGGCTTTGAATCAAGAGAATCTACAATAGATCGAGGCAGAGAGTGAAATTGAATCATGCATTTAACATTGGATGATAACGCAAGGTCAATCTGGAAGAGCCTCAGATATAATGAAAGCATCCTGCTGCAAATTTTACCACATTATTTTGATGAAAGGCATAATTTCGGTTCAAGATAAACAAGGAGATGTGATCACTAAAACTATTGGGAATAAAATAAGCATCGTGATGAACACGTAGATTGCACCAGAAAAAGAAAACATGCTGAATAAATACCTATGAATGGCATACCAGAAATTCAAAATGAGAAATCGGCAAGAAGAAATGCTGAAATCGAGAGAAAAAGAAAATAAAAGAGAAGAAAAAAAAATGTAGGACTATATATATCCCTGTGATTTTGCAACATGCAGGTCAATTCTGCTATATGCAGATTGACACTGTGGATTATGCATCTAATGAATGGGAAATGAAGCAGTAAACTATGCAAAATTGGAATAATAAAAGAAAGAAGAAAAAAAAAACTATAGAAAATAACAAGGGATCCAGAAATTGAGCTGGAGAGGATATTTAGGTATAGGTCAAAGGAAATAACAGACTCGTTTATGCTATAGCAGAGCATAAATGAGTGTCATAGTGAAATTAGATGCTTATGAACTCACATCCATGCTGTGGCAGAATCCAAACGCACATTTTCAACAGAAATCAAGAAGTAGAAGCATGTGTTTACACTATAATCGAATGTGAATATTGGCTATGAAGATGGCTAAAGGGAACGAAAAGAGAGGAAATAAAAGGAAAAAAGAAAACAAAAAAAATTTGTGAATGAAAACTAAATATATATGTATATACATAACAGAGATAGCACAACTATGACGAAATACAATGGAATTGATGGTAGACCAAAGGAACTTCTAAGGTAAGCAGAGATTTAGAGGTCGTAAACTGAAAAAGAGGAGGGATATTCACTTACCTGCAACTCTATTGATATTCATCCGCTCTCGATCGTTGTTGCTGGTGCTGAGAACTCTCTCTGGACGCAGGATGTGCAGTGGATGTTAATGAATACCGATAGTGGATGATCGATGGAAGAAAGGGGGTGTCTCCAGGGTTGCTGCGTGAAGGTCTGTTATGATACGAAATGTTAAAGGAAAGGTCGATGTATGAGCCTAGATGATGGATTAGAAAAACTCGATGCCTGGAAGAGGCTTGAATGCCTCTTCTTAAAGAGAAGAGGGAAGGTTCCTGAAGGGAAATCGGTTGAGGATGAATGGAGGAGAACGAAGGAGGTTTGTTGAAGATCAATGGTGGGGGAGCCATCCTGCGATGGAGGCTTCCAGAGAAAAAAAACCCGCAGGAGAGGGGAGTGCGGCTGAAGGAGAGGAAGTTAGCGAGTGAGGGAGAAAGTTCTGGAAAAAGTTTTATGCAAAACCCTAAAAAAAAAAAGTTTTTTCGTGAAAAGGCTTTTTGCAAAAGGCGGTTCTTTGTTGAAAATTTTTCAAAATGGTGGTCTTTTCAAAAAGTTTGGCAAAAGAATGGTTTTAGCTAAAAGGTTATTTTTTTCAAAAAGTGGTTTTTTTCAAAAACCGATTTTTGTTTCTTTTCTATTATGTATATTATTTTTTTTTTGTTTTTTTTGTATTTTCCATTTTTTGTATTTTTTGAAATAAAACTGTGAAACTAGGGAGAAATAAGGGATTTAGAAATCATTTTATAATTTTTGAGAAAAAATATTTACAAAAGAATTATTTTTCCGAGAATTCAAGGCTATTTTGGGCAAATTTCTTCAGAAAATGGGTTTGGACCCAAGTTTTGAGAGAATATTCGAGTTTTAAACCTCGAATCAAGGAATATAACATGATGGATTCAAACGGATACCGAACGAAGTGTCTGAGCCTTTTAAAAGGTTATTTTGGTAATTTTGAGAATTTGTTTTAAAAATTAGATACGAAGCTCATATGTGATTTTGATAATGGATCCAGATCCGAAATTGAGTCAGATATATAAAATGGATTTTAATTTCAATAAAACCTGAGAAACAAAATGGAATTTAGATTTTAAAAGTGACTCAATTACCCAGAAAATGGGGTCAGGGGCAAAAAGGGAATATTTAAAAGATTTTGAAAAATTTGGGGTGTTCATAGTTGCCCCTCTTTGCTACTAAGTCGATTAAAAGCCGAGCTTAGTAGCAAAGAAAACACTCCAAATTTTGAAAAATGCCCTAGTTTAGCAAACCTGAATTGGGTGTGGAAGAATTGATTTTGAAAGACATGGCTTTTCAGGCTTAACACCTTTATCCTGAATGGCTTGGGGGAGACGAAATCCTCGAAAATGATATGACTGAATAATAGAAATGAGGAAATCGTGATGGGACTTTGGGTGAAGATCCCGAAGTGATGAAAAGATAAGAATTTAGATCAAGTCTCGTGGGTGAGACAAGATCAACTTTTGGAACGACTCAGGTTTAGCCCTTATCCTGGAATGGACAAAGATATATCAAGAAAATTTGGAATGGGGAAAGGAATATGAGCGGACCTCGATGGGACATTTTTTGGAAAAAATGCCTCGTGAGATGAATCTCAAGCATTCATCCTTTTCTAGACGGATATACAAAGAGTATGGGTTCCTTTGTGGGGAAAACCATGATGGGACTGGAAAAACATCTCATCAAAATAAAGGACTTCATCAGAACGAGACCCAGGTTTAACCCAAACCTGAAAAAGGAAGATACCTCATGGAACGAATTTCAGGCTTAACCCTTAACTTGAAAGGGGACGACCATACAAAATCTTCGAACGAAGGAAACCGTGATGGGACAACAAATGCATCGCAAAAGCGAGATTCAGGTTTTAACCCTTGACCTGAGTGGGGGGAAATCGCACGAAGTCCTCAAATGAAGAAACCGTGGTGGGACTAAAAAGGACATCTAGTCGAAATGAGATTCAGGTTTAACCATAACCTGAATGGAAGGATACCTCGCTAAGCGAGGTTCAGGCTTAACCCTTATCCTGAAAGGGACGACCATACGAAATCCTTGGGTGAAGAATCCATGATGGGACCTTCAGAATTTGGACGGACAAATCCGGAAGGGGTTTGCGAGAAGAGAAAACAAGAGATTTCCTAAAGCTTGGAAAGGGGATGATCTGGGGCGTCTTATTGCTGAGACTAAATCAGCTTTCTAAAAACAGACGACCTCTCGCAGAAGGTTGGGCGATACCTCGAGGAGCGAGGTAACAGGTTTTAAACCTTAGCCTGAATGGATACAGAATCCTCAAAGAGCGAGGAAGCTGTGATCGGACCTCTAGACTTCGCACAACAAGTCCGAGAGAGGTTTGCAAAAGGATAAAAATGGGGGTCCCTAAAGCTTGAAAAGGGGTTGTTCTTGTGCGCCTCATTGCTGAGGTTGAAAATAGCTTTTAACAATAACAGACCCTTTACAAAAAGTTCAGGTTTAACCCTTATCCTGAGCGGGAACTGTCTATGGCGGGACAGTGGGGAACGCAGGGAAGCGTGCAGATCTGAGAGCGCTCAGATTAGACGAAAGGGAAGGACTTTTCAGTCTTGATGAGAGATGACATTAGGATACGTCAAAACGAACATCAAGTTCACACTTCATTTTGGGATAATGAGAAAGTATTGCCAATAAGATGCCAAAATTATGGTTGATTAAAAAATGATTGAATTGTGTTTATGTATAAAAATATCACCTCCTTCTATCTAGAGTATTAACTGCAATTGAGCTAACTCTGTAGAATCAAGAATCAAACTCAATTTTGTTACTATTGAGCTTCTTTAAGGAGGATATCAATTTCCTTGATATGAAAATAGAGGAAACATTCTTAGCTTCATAAAATCAATTGAGTGAGAAGACATTGATAAAAGAAAAAAGACGATTCCTGGCAATTTCGGGCAGTTTGATATCCTGGGCATTTCCCATGATGATCTTTTTGCACTCTTTTGAGCCATGGAGCTTTCTTGGGCTTTTACATCATCCTTCATTTTGGAGATATCCTGACTTTTTTCTCTTTTTCGGGGAAGGGTACGTCACAAACTCCTTCATCTTGGAGATGTTCCGATCCTTCTTTTTTTCTTTCTCAGGAATTTAGGCTTGATGACATCTGTAAAAAGGTCTTTAGATGATAGTAGAAATCAAATATCTTTTAGGGTTTGTCGGTAGGTTCATCACACTCGCCTTCATCTCGACGGTGATCTGAACTTTCCCTGGAAGGATCCTTCACAAACTCCTTCATCTCGGAGATGATGCAAATCTTCTTTGGCCCCGGAGATCTAGCTCGCATAATTCGTCTTCATCTTGACGACAATTGAGAGATCCCTTTTGCGGATATTTAATTTGCAGCTTTGAAGGACTGAGGATATATGGATTGGGTAGGTTCTCTTTTTACTGCCCAGGATATTCCCACTGTCTTACTGCCAAAAGAACGATCTTTAAAAATGTGCCATAGCTATGATCAATATCAGTTCACTTACGACTTTTCAACATCATTGAATTTTTCCTTTACTGGTCATATCGAAGATTTTTCTTCATCCTCTTGGTTGACCAACAGAAAAGCTTGAATTCAGTTCTTTATTTTGCAAAAGTCTTGCTCTTTTGGAAATAATACTAAAGGTAGTTTGAGGTAATTTTTTATATGATGAAAACTTTGAGATCAATAATGACTTTTGATAGCAGATTGGCAAAGTGTTCTATAAATCCTTGGTGAATGTAATAGCTTGATGTCGAATCGACATGTCCATGATAAAATTCTCCTCTCTTTTTCCCTAAAAAGAGAGACTCAGGCTTAACCCTTACCTGAATGGGAAGTTGGAAATACTCCGCTCTTCCCCAAAGAGGAGGTGTTTGCAAAACGAAACTTTCGAAGAGAAATTAAGTTTTCGTCAAAACTCCCTATCTCTAGGCTTCTCTTATGGAAAGGCGACCGAAAAACAAAGTTGAGAAAGTATCACAAAGGAACGAGTCCATCACACTCTCCCTAGAAGAGGGTCCTCGGTGAAGGGGTTGGCCAAAGATGAGAAAAACAGGGGCCACAAAAGAAACAAGCTTCTGTCGAAGCTCTCTTTGGAAAAAAGGTTCTTTTGTGTAAAGTTGGTTGTTGTTTTGCAAATTGTTCGTGAAGAGAATGAGTCCCTTCAAACTCTCCCTGAAAGAGGGTTCTTGCGAACGAAAGATGTTTGCATGCGAAAAGGAATGAGCTCCCTCGAACTCTCCCTGAAGAAGGTCCTTCGCAAGAGAAAAGATTGAATTTTTTAATAAAATGATAACCCAAAGGTTGAAATTTGAGAATTTAGAACTTGAATTATGATGATTGGTTAGTACAGAGACTGAACCAAGAGGGCTAACTTGATCAGTTAGCTAAACACTAGCACGAGTGCTAGATGTACCAGCACGAGCACTGGATTTGAAGATGTACCAGCATGAGCACTGGGTTTTCGAAAAACACACCAGCACGAGCATTGGATTTTGAAAATGCCCCAATACAAGCGCTGGGTTTCGAAAATGCACACCAGCACGAGCACTGTGTTTTCAAAAAATGCACACCAGCACGAGCATTGGGTTTTTCAATGGAGAGTTGAAAACGAAACCGACATTCGAAGATACTTGAGAATTAAGCGAGAATGATTGTCAGTATTTCAGGATTATCCCTTATCCTGAAGGGGAAGTTTAGGTTTGTCCCTTAACCTGAAAGGGAAAATAGGCAAGGAGAACTTTTGGTCCATTACGGGCATTGGATCAACAGGGGAAATTCGAGTCGAAACTCGAGAGAATAAGAATATACAAAAGCGAAAATCCGAGTCGGAACCCGGTTTTTCAAAATAAAAGAAAAGAGTGAGAATCGAGCTTGAGAACTCACATTCTCGACTCAACAATTGGTTCCAATATAAGAATTGGATCAAAGGGAAGTTTGAATCGGAGCTCGAAGCTTCAAAACTAAGAATATATAAGAGGGAAAAATTCGAGTCAGAACCCGGTCTTTCAAAAATAGAAGAATGAAAGAATGAGAATCGAGTTTGAGAACTCGAATTCTCGACATAGCAATTGGTTCCAATATAAGCATCGAATCCAAAGGGAAGTTCGAGTCGGAACTCGAAGTTTCAGAAATAAGAATATACAAAAGGGAAAAATCCGAGCTGGAATCCGGTCTTTCAAAAATAGAAGAATAAAAGAATGAGAATCGAGTTTGAGAACTCGAATTCTTGACATAGCAATTGGTTCCAATATAAGCATCGGATCCAAAGGGAAGTTCGAGTCAGAACTCGAAGCTTCAGAAATAAGAATATACAAAAGGGAAAAATCCGAGTTGGAACCCGGTCTTTCCAAAATAAAAAGAATGAATGAGAGTCGAGTTTTTAGAACTCGAATTCTCGACATAATAATTGGTTCCAATACAAGGATTGGATCCAAAAGAAAATTCGAGTCGGAACCCAGAGCTTTCGAAAATAAAAAATAAAAATATACAAAAAGGGAAAAATTTGAGTCGGAACCCATTTTTTCAAAATAAAAGAATGAACGAGAATCGAGTTTGAGAACTTGAATTCTCGATGTAGCAATTGGTTCGAATACGAGCATCGGATCCAAAAGGAAGTCCGAGTCGAAACCCGGAGCTTTGGTTATAGAAAATGAAAATATACAAAAAGGGAAAAATCCGCGTCGGAACCCGGTTTTTCAAAATAAAAGAATGAATGAGAATTGAGTTTGAGAACTCGAATTCTTGACATAATAATTGGTTCCAATACGAGCATTAGATCCAAAAGGGAAGTCCGAGTTGGAACCCGTTTTTTCAGAAATAAATATATAAAAGGGGAAAATCCGAGTCGGAACCCGGTTTTTCAAAAATAGAAGAGTGAATGAGAATCGAGTTCGAGAACTCGAATTCTCGATGTAGCAATTGGTTCCAATACAAGCATTGGATCCAAAAGGAAGTCCGAGTCGGAACCCGGGAAAAAAATAAGAATATACAAAAGGAAAAATCCGAGTCGGAACCCGGTTTTTCAAAAAAATAAAAGAATGAGTGAGAACCAAGTTTGAGAACTCGAATTCTCGACGCAATGGTTGGTTCCAATATGAGCATTGGATCCAAAAGGGGGAGTCCGAGTCGGGACTCGAAACTCCAGGAATAAGAGTATATATGAGATCTGAGTCGGAACCTGGAGCTCTTAAAAGAAAAATAAAAGGGGAGAAAAAAAGCCTGAGTCGGAACTCAGATGAGAAGGAAGTAACTCCTATCCAAAGGTCAGATTTTTAGAAGGATTGGAAAAAGTATGAATAGATTCCGACGATGATGATGAGAAACTTATTCAAGGTCCTTGACCCAAGATGGCCTAAGACCTGAATTTTATTTAGAATGGTTTTCAGGATCATCCGTGGTCCTGAAGAGAATTTGACAAAGTCTAACAAGATTGACAGAAATAGATAAAGGATAAAAGGGTTGACAAGAGAAATAAATTAATGCAGTTGACAATAAAGATTTAGTAGAAATTGATAGAGATTTGAGAGAAATTGATGATAAAAGGATTTATGGTTATCCTCTGTCTCGAAAGAAAATAAAGGGCCTCGCGGGATGAGGTTCAAGTTTTTGTCCTTTAACCTAAAAGGGAGATACCTCATTTTAACGAGGCCTCAAGTTTGTCCCTTAACCTGAAAGGGTTTAAAAAATAAAGGAACAAAATTTAATAAGATTGATAAAGCTTGATGAAATTTTGACAAAATTCCTAAAATTGGCAATAATTTGATGAAAATTTGATTAGATTGAAAAAAATAAAATGAATGCAATTTAATAAAGATAACGAGATTAACCGAAAAGTTGATAAGACTTTTTTTAAAAAAGATTTGTCTGATCCTGCCTGCATATGATGAAGGAAGATAAGTACAGATCAAAAATAAAATGCCCCAGTATCAGGGAGAAGTATGTGAGAATTTAATAGAAGATTATTGCTTTATTGAAAGACTTTTAAAGAGTACAAAAGGCTATGATGAACAATTCAAGTGTAAAATCTTTTCAAATGCAAAGCATTAATAGGATCTGGCAGTTCCACTCCATCTGCGTTGATCAGGCGATAGGCATTGCGAGGCAATGCTTCTTTAACCATATAAGGGTCTTCCCAATTGGGTGACCACTTCCCCTTCGGCCGATGCTTGAGATGAGATGTCGATCTGAGCACAATATCATTGACTCAGAATCTTCTCTCAATAACTGATTTGGCGTAGTGCCGAGCTATCCTCTGACGATAGGCCTGAGCGTGCTCTGCTGCCTTGAGCCTTTTCTCATCTAACAGTTCAAGTTGTACCAACCTCTGCTACTGATACTAATCAAGCGAAAGTTCGATGAGCGATGCAAACTTGAGAGCGGGCTTCTGAACGTGGAGAGGTAATACTACCTCGGTCCCATAAACAAGTTCGGAAGGAGTAGCATTGGTTGGGGTCCGAATGGTGGTTCGGTATGCCCAAAGTGCATCATGCATCTTCTCGTGCCAATCGCGGCCTGTTTCCACCATTCTTTCGAGAATGCGGATCAAAATTTTGTTGGTGGCCTCTGCCTGGCCATTTCCTTGATGATAGTAAAAAGCTGAGAAGTGGTGATGAATCCTAAACTTTGAGCAGAAAGTCTTCATCCTCTCATTCTTGAAGTGGTTGCCATTGTCTGACACAATATCATGTGGGACGCCAAAGCGACAAAGAACATTCTTGTGAATAAACTAAACCACATGTCGGCCTTCCATTGTCCTCAGAGTGACAACTTCGAGCCATTTGGTGAAGTATTCTGTAGCTGCTAGGAAATATCGGTGGCCATTAGAAGTTGAAGAAGTGATGGGGCCTACCACGTCGAAGGCCCACATCAAAAAAGGCCATGGAGAAACCACAGACTGCAAGTATGCGGCTGTCGCATGAATGGAAGGTGCGTGCATTTGACATTTGACGCACTTCCTTACAAATTGATGGCAATCTTGCTGCATGGTTTTCCAGTAATACCCCGCTGGATAATTTGCTTGACGAGTGTTTGGTAGCCGACGTGACCACCACAAATTCCCTCGTGTGCCTCTCGGACGACTTCCACGGCTTCATCCTTATCTAAGCATCTGGCGTACTCAGAACTGAATCCACGACGGTAGAGAGTATCGGTGAGGATGAAATAACGAGCCGACATGCGTTGGATCGCATGCTGCTCTTTTCTTGGCATTTCCGACGAAAATTTACCGGTTTCAATAAAGCTTTTGATGCCTTGGTACCAAGGCTTCTCTTTCTGAGTGGCTTGGTTCACTTGTTCAGCTGGAATGTAGGCAGGTTGATCAAGTCTGCCGATCTCGAAGGAACGACAGGACTCATTGTCTTTAAAAGACAAAATGGAACCCAGACAGGCCAGACCATCTGCTATATGATTGTACTCTCTCTTGACATGGTTGAGCTGAAATTCTTCAAGGTTGTCTATGAGAGCTAAGGCAACCTTCTGATAGGGAATTAATTTTGAATCCTTGACTTGCCATCCAGCATTAACTTGACTGACAATAAGCAATGAGTCGCCGATAGCGTGTACTCTTTTGACATCAAAGTCTTGCAAAATCTTGAGGCCTTGTATTAGAGCTTCATACTCGGCCATATTGTGAGTACATTGGAAGTTGAGCTTGAGGGAATAAGGGAGCATCTCCTTTTCAAGAGTGATTAGCAAGATCCCAATCCCTATACCGGACATATTTCTGGCTCCATCAAAGAATAGAGTCCAAACTGGGGACTCCTGGACATTGTAGATGCGGTCATCAGGAAAATCATCTTCCGCTTTGATCTCTTCTGTCAACGGGAAATCTGCCAACTGACCTGCGATGGACTGACCCTTGACTGACTTCTAAGAAACATACTCCAAGTCATATTGCATTAGGAGGACCTGCCATTTTGCAATCCGTTCAGTAAGGAAAGGCTGCTCAAGGATGTACTTGAGAGGATTGAGCCTTGATAAAATTTTGATTTCTGATGCTAACAGATAATGTCTCAGTTTCTGACACATCCATACTAAGGCTAGACATGTCTTTTCCATCTGAGAGTAACTTTTCTCATAATCGATGAAGGTCTTGCTGATGTAGTAGATGACATGCTCTATCCGGCTGCCTTCCTCGTACTGTGCAAGGAATCCGCCACAAGCATTATGGTTGACAGAAATATATAAAAGGAGTGGTTTTCCTAGTTCTGGTGGCTTCAGAACAGGCGGATTGAGAAGATACTGCTTGATGCACTCAAATGAGAGCTAACATTCTGGTCCCCACTCAAATTTCACTTCTTTTCTTAACAAGTGATTGAAGGGTTTGTATCTCATGACCAAATTTGAGATGAAGCGTCGAATAGACTGAATGCGACCCTGAAGGCTTCGCAGTTCTTTAAGATTAGTGGGAGGTGGCATATCAATGATCGCCTTTGCCTTGGCAGGATCCACTTCTATGCCTTTCTTGCTGATCATGTAGCCAAGCAGTTTGCCTGACTCTACTCCGAAGACACATTTCTGCGGATTGAGTCTCAACTTGTAGATAATAAGTCTTTCAAAGACTTGGCCGAGAGCATCAAGATGATCCTCTCCTTCTTTAAACTTGACCAGAATGTCATCAACATAGGCATCCATATTCTTGTGTATCTAGTCATGAAAAATAACTGCCATTGCTCTCTGATAGGTCACACCAGCATTCTTGAGCCCAAATGGCATGACCGTATAGCAAAAAGTACCCCAAGGCGAGGTAAAGGAAGTTTTGGATTGGTCACGAGCGGCCAATTTGATCTGATTGTAGCCTGAGTATCCATCCATAAAGGAAAACATGACATGGCCTGTCGTGCTATCGATCAAAAGATCGATGTTGGGGAGTGGATAATCATCTTTCGGGGTTGCTTTGTTCAGATCTCTGAAATCAATACAGATTTGGACTTTGCCATTCTTTTTTGGAACCACCACGATGTTCACCAACCGATCTGGATACTCAATAGTCCGGATGAATCCTGCTTTTAACAACTCTTTAAGTCCTTCTTTAACTTGCGGTGCCACTTGGGGATCCATTTTTCTTAATTTCTGCTTGTTTGGTTTGCAATCTGGCTTCAGCATAAGGCGATGTTTGACCAGCTTGGGATCTAAGCCTGGCATATCCTCATAAGTCCAAGCAAAGACTTCTTGGTGTTGTTTAAGGAAATAGACGAGCCTTTCCTTCTCATCTGAACTCAGACTAGAACCAATTTTGAGGATTTTCGGATCATCTTCCGAACCGATGTTGACATCTTCTGTTGGATCTTGAACCAATGGTGATGGATCGTCCTGCTTCTGAATACTGGCAAATCTTGAATGGCTGAGTCGAATTCTGCCAACTCTTCGATCTGCTCCGTGACTTTGGCGACTTCTGCCCCTGCTTTTGCCTTGCAGATTCTGGCCGGTTTGAATTTATTTTGAGAAAAGTTGGTATTGATAACGAGTTTTTTGAGCGATTTAGGAGCCATGATTCCGACAATCCTGAAAGCGCAAAAGAAGGTATTTGAGAAAAAGGTACGATATCTTAAAAAAATAGCCTTTTGTACAGAAACTAGAGAATGACAATATAGACAAGGATACAAGCAAAGAATTTATGTATGCCAAGATGAGAAATAGGAATAAAAATTTCATTGATTTGAAATATTCTTGGTATTTACATATGCTTTGATGAAAAGAAGGAAACTAGGGTGGATTTTGTGCCCCTACAAGATGACATGGAAAAGAAAGAAATAGAAAACAGAAAACACTGGCATTGTCTTCTTTCACTGGGCTCCCTTGACGAAGGTAGTCTTTCTACCGGATGATTGACCTATGAATCCCAAGCCTGTATTATCAATATGTCGAGCGAGGATGATCGACTCCAGAATGCCATCTTCATTTCTGCCCAGGCCCCTCAAGGGTTGATAACCGTGTTTCATCAGAAGATCAAACCCTCTCTTAGTTTTTGAGAACCGAGGAAACAGAGGGTGATCCTTGAATGAGGTGCAATCGAGGCGTCCACCTAGCTTGAAGAAGCGAGGTCCCTGCCACTGGATTACTGCTGCAATATTTTCTATTGGCTGGACTTCTTTCAATTTTAACATGTCCAGACTTTCACTCAGATTGATTTCATCGACTTCCCTGATGCTTGGGATGTAGACAGTGAAAGTAGGACGGGGAATCATTGGCTGCGGGAGTCTTTCTTCCGGATCCTCTCCTAGGACCGTGGTAATCATACCTCCCTTCGATCATTTGATGCATTGGTGTAAGGTTGATGGAACAACATTGGCATTGTGGATCCAAGTGCGCCCAAGCAACAGATTGTAGGTGGGCGGCACATTGACCACGTGAAACTGGACTGTATGCACCGAATAATTGATGAAGATTTCGAGAAATATCTTCCCCTTGGCTGTCTGCTCGTGGTTGTCAAAACCATAGATCGTTATGGGATCTGGGGTATATTCCTTTTCTTTCAGGCCCAATGCCTTAGCCGTCATTTCTGGACAGATATTCAGGTTGCTGCCTCCGTCGACTAGCACATGCGGGACTGTCATGCCCCTGGTTCACACCACTATGTATAAGGCGTTGTTGTGAAATGAATGAGGCTTCAGCAAATCCTTATCAGAAAAAGTGATTGGTGCGTTTGTCATGGCCTGATTGACGATTTGAGCCATGTCCTGTGGTGTTGTGCTAGGCTTGACCTTGATCTTTCTGAGCAGGTCTTCTAGCACTTGCTGGTGCTCTGGGCAAGCATGGGTCAGATCCAGGATAGAAATGTTGGATAAAGCAGTGATTGGCTTCTGAACTGACCCTGAAGCCTCTTATTTATTCGAAGCTGCCTTGACGAAGCGCTTTAGAATCCTTGGGATTAGCTGGGCAATTTCTGCCGTTACCTTGGTTGGTTCCTTGGTTGCTTTCTTGTTGCTGAAAAATGCAGTAATATCCACCCTCTTGGCGGAAGACTGCGCTTGACGAAGGACCAGGACCTGATGTTGATCCTGAACATCCTGATTGAAACATGGTTGAATGCTACCTTGAAGAGTAAACACCTGCTCTGTGATGACTGAAACTGAGTGCTTAGGAAATGGCTTGGACAAGACTTCCGGTTGTTGCTCATCTTCATCCTCAATCAACAAGTTCTTGTAAATACAATCCTGAATGATGTTTTTCAGGACAAAACAATGCTCAGTGTTGTGTCCAACAGTCTGGTGAAACTTGCAAAACTTATCAGTCCATTTTCCCATAGCAATGGGAGGATCTGCCACCTTGAGGAGTTTGATCATTCTTTTAGACATCATATATTCCAAGATGTCTTCGTGGGATTGCTCTAAAGTTGTGAACTCTCGATCATAACTCCAACCCTCGTGTTTTGGCTTATCTTGTTGCTTTGCTTCTGGCTGAGGTGCTGACTGGACGGGCTGTGGCTTAACAAATTTTCCCTTCTGGGCTGCAGAGTTAGTCCTTTCGGCTCTAGAGTGTCTGTCATTCTTGTTGCGGTTCCGCTTATTTTTCTTGCCGCTAGAGCCACTGCCATCTCCTAAAAATTCTGTAGAATAGGCAATGTGTGCCTTCTTCTTCTGGTCAAAATTCCCTCTGACAAAAGGATATCCCTCATACAGGCCATTGTCCAATCCGGTTTCAAGCCACTCGGCTCTCTCAATCAATTTGATGAATGATTTGGCAGGCGATGTAGAAATGAGGTTCCTCAGAGGCTGAACAAAGTTGTTCAGAATGATCTGCAGGGCGTACTCTTCTGAGACGGGAACCTTCATTCTGTTACAAGTGCTCCTCCACCTGTGGATGAATTTCTCTAGCTTTCTCATTCTCATTCTATTTCAGATTGTATAGACGATTGAGAGTTGGTGAGGCTTCAACATTGAACAAGAAGCACTCAATGAACAAGTTAACAACTTTATCGAACTCTCATAGTTCGATAGGATTAATGTGGTATGCGTACCACCTGGCTACTACACCCTCTAGGCTGCGAGGAAAGCAAATAAATAATGCCTGATTGTCTTTTCTGAAACGGCCGCACTCGGCATAGAAAGTGGCCAAATGAGCCTTAGGGTTGCCTGTTCCGTCAAACTTCAGGAACTTGCGAGGGAGATTCTCTAGATTGTCATCCCCATCTAGGCCATTATAAAAATCTTCACCAGAGTAGGTCTGCTTGCCCTTGCTTTTGGCCTAGATATCTTTGATGGCCCGATTCATTTCTTTCATCTGCTCTTGCATCGGATCATTAGCCGGAATGGGCTTGTTTATTGATTCGGGCTCTACAGCGGTCTTTACAAACTACGACGGAGGATTCTGATGATAAACAAAGTGTACTTCCTCTTCTGATTCCTCAGAAGGGGTGTCAGGCTGCACCTTCTTTCTGACGTTCCTGACTGGTTTTTTCACAACTTTCTTCTTTGGTTTGTTCTTCGGAGCGACCTTCTTCTGATTGGCCTCAGCCTGCTCTAACATCATTCTAGTCATCATTCTCTTGAATAGGTTGTACTTGGCAGGATCTATATCATCGGTTTGATTCTGATTTTGCCCTCTGACTGACTTAGGAGAGCTCGTTGCCTCGGCATCGTTGTCGCTGTGCTGAGGAGCAGTCTCTTTTCCGGCTCTGGTTTGAACCATCTTGCCAATGCCAGTGATTTCTACAGAGGTAAAGGAATGGTTAGAGCTCGGAGGAATTTTTGAAAATGGGACCTTTTGAGAAAAAGACAGGAAAGAATGAATTGATAGACAATTTAGACAAGTTATCCCATCACCAGGGATCGAGTCATCACAATTTTTGCGATAATTGTGTCACCATTTTGCGGCAACAAAAATGTGCCTTATAACCTAGGCGAGGTCGTCCATTACGATGAGAGATAATCGAAGAAGAATATAAGAGAGAGGTTTCATCACTAGGGATGAGGTCGTCACGGGGATCGTGACTATATAGAACAAAATAGAAAAATCTGGCCAAGAACAAAAGTTGCATTTTTATTGATGACAAAATTTAAATACAAAGAGAAGGTGGGCAGACAGTTTGCCACCATTCTTGATATTCCGAAGATATATTAGGACCAGGAAATATAGACAAAGGAATGAAGGAGTCCCAAGTGTACTTGGTTATATGGTATGCCCCAAACCACTGATCCGATTGCAGATCGAACTCTGGCATATAGCCCATCGGGAAGTGAGTGTTGACACGAATCTGCCACTGCGAGAATTGTCTGAGACACCTCTCTAACTGATAGTCGACACAGAAGAAAGGGTCGAGCAATCTGTAGCACTTGCTGCGAGCATAGGTATATCGAGGAACTGATTCTTGTCTGTCAAAGTAATCCTAAAGGATCTCTTCCTGGTGCAGATTCTCAATAAAGGCTCGATACTGAGCAACAAATTTTGGCTTCTTGCTATTGAATCTGAAGGAACTGGCCTTCGATGGAACATGTCGTAGGAACCACAACTGCAAGGCATACGTGCATCCTTCCACCAAAATAGTCTCTCCGAGGGCAAAATGAGCTAAGCCTCTGTAGAGAAAGGCTAGAGCTACCATGGATACTGAGAGCTGACGAGTTTGCTTGCTTCCCCATCTTCGAAAGAGTTGAGCAACTCTGACATCGATGAAATTCTTACCATCCTGAAAGAACGCTAATCCCACTGTGCATAGGACCATGGCATGCTGGATTCTTTCCTTCGCTGCCCGAGACAAGGTGTCAACTTCCTCGTAGGCGCCATACTTGTGATAGAGTCCGAACAGGTCGATGAACTGACTCTCGTTGATCTCGGTGAGAGGCCAAGATCTGCTCCCTGTTGCTCTGGCTAATGTTTCTCGAATGTCTATCCCCTTGACATTGATCAGGAACTGCTGCTCGACTGGATCATCTGGCTGACCAGCTGGCTCTGGCAATCCCATAATGTCGCTGAACTCGTCCATTAGCAGAGTCATCTCTCCCCACGGAAACCAAAAAGTGCAGGTACGTGGATTCCACCGTTCTGCCATAGCTTGAATCAGAATGTCATTGATGGTTCGCTTGCCCACTGCCGATGCCATCTCCAATCCACAATCGTCCAAGTGGTTTGGGAACATACGCGAGAAGGTGGCGAACCAGGAATAATACCACCGAGGGAAGAAGGAACGAGACTAGATGACCCGATGATCCGGGGTTCCATCCCTTATTTGATAGAAGACATGATCCTTGGGAAAGATAGCATCGAGAGATTCAGATGCCATCAGAATGATACTGAGGCAAAAAAGAGGAAGAAAATTAAATAGAATGCAGGACTTACGGATAGACAAAAATCCTGTAAATTTTGAAAGATCAAGGGATTGTTTTTTAGAAAAAGAATTTTCAGGGCTTTTAAAGAAAAATTGACACAAAAAGAGAAAAGAATGTAGGTAAAGAAAAAATATACACCTGGGGTTTTTTTAAAAATAAAGGGAAATTTTTAATAGTACACCCAGGGTTTTGAAAAGGTTCAATATATATAGGAGAATACAAGGAAACATCGCACAATCAGAGCTGCACAAACAAAGATGCGCACACAGCACTTCCCTAAAAGGCTCACTCTAAATGCAATATTTGAAATGGCTTGTAGGACCTTAATCCTAACTCTAGGGTTCATATCATCTGATTCCAATCAAGGTATGCCAATATACTCAAGTCGAAGCCCGAAGTACGTGGCATAGAGATAATTCTCCAGTTCTAAGGTAAAGGCTTCCCAACATCCTTGAGCACCTACCGATATACCTCGGACTATGGCCCTTAGGTACGTGGTAGGGGGGCGCAAACCCAAATAAGTGGTCCAGTTGTGAGGCTCTCTCCCGAACTATGGTTCATTAAGACAGCCCAGCAACGTGAAGACCGGGACAATATAGGTAGGGATGTTTTCAAAATATGCTCAACATGCAGATAAAACCAGAAAGCTCTAATGCAAGTCCTAAAGAGATAGAATTTAAATGAAATAGAAGCATACACTTGCATACATTGTTTACATTCAATCCCTAAAATTGAGGAGGGTTGTATTTCAAACCTAAATCTAATGTGAACATGGAATAATCTCCTCAATATAGTCCTACTAAACCATACTTAGATCCTATATGCAATGATATCAGCTTGGGACAGAGTCTAGGCTCCTAAGGTTTGCATGGAAATGAAGCTGACATTTATAGAATAAAGACTTAGAAAATATCAAAGCAAAGCAAAGACATAGATTCGACCGGACGAAGATGAGTCCCATCACGGTTGCCAAAATTGTGATCATCGCAAAATTTTTCCTCCCTTCTGGTTTCTTTCTCTTCTCTTTTTCCTTTCTTACCTCTATTTCCTCCTTTTTGAAGGGAGAAAATAAAAGATAGAAAAGAAGAGAGAAGAGAAAAGAAAAGAAAGAGAAGAGGAACTCTTTTGCGGGGTCTCACTTGACCTTGATTTGAAAATACTTAGAAAAATTACTCGCCTCCGTTTTGAAATATATTGCGAAAAAATGGAGAGACGGGATTCGCTAGTCGGTACAAGGTTCGACCGTTCATAGCGCCTTTACCAGGGGTAATCGAACCAAGGGTCGAATTCATGCCTTTTTGCTTTGCTAAAACATTATCTAAGAATTTATCCTAAGTCTAAATGCACAAAGAATCATGCTTGTGCAATGCAAGGATGTATGCTCTTTTCAGAAAAATGATTTGGAAATCTCCAAGTATTTCTGAGATGAATCTGATAAATAGAGTGAAGAAATGGTTTTTAATTTAGAACTTAAGATTTAAAGTTCTAAGTTTTTGGAATAATCAGAGTTTGGGAAAATAAATCTAGACTTCAAAAGGAATGATTTTGAAGTTGAGATAAAAGGAGAAGAAAGGAAATTTCAAAGTCATAAATGGACTTTGAATTTAGAATTTTGAATCAAGATAGAGACAAAATTTGGAATGTAATTTGAATTTCAGTTGTAAAGCTTGAAATCAAAATAAGATTTGAGAAATCAAAATAGAATTGAGAAATAAAATCGGTTTTTGGATTTAAGATAAAACTTGGAACGGAATTTAGATTTGGAGATAGAATTTGATTTGAAATTTGGAGTTCAGAATGAAATTTGAATCCAAAGTCTAGATCTAAATAGAGTTGAAATCCAAGACGAAATTAAATTCTGGATTTATAATCCGAAAGGGGAATTGAATCTGAAATCTGAGATCCAATGATGAAGTTGTATTCTGGATTTTAAATGGAATTGGATCCAAGATCTGAAATCCAAGATGGAATTTGGATCTGAAATCTAAGATCCACGGTGGAATTGAATTCTGGATCCTAAAATGGGTTTTGGATCTGAAGTCTGAGATCCAAGATGGAGTTGGATTTTAGATCCTAAAATGGATTTTGGATATGAAATCTGAGGTCCAAAAGTAGAGATTGTACTTGGAAATCTGTATCCAAGTTGGGATTAGGATCTAACTTTGAATTTTGGATTCTGAAAGTCCAAATAGGACTTTCGAAGATGGATCTGGGTTTTGAAAATCCAGACTTGAATTTAAATTTTGAGGAAGAGTAAAACTTTGAGGTTTTAGAATCAATTTCAAAAATTTGATTCTGAATTTAAAGATAAGAAAACAAACTTGATTTTTGAAGCAGGAGATGACTTCAAAGTTAAATTGAACTTTGAAGTTTGGATTCTTGTTTTGGAAATTGAAATTTGAATATAACATGAATTGGAGATTTCAAAGTCAATTTAGACTTTGAAATTTAATTTAAATCTTGAAAATGGGATAGAATTTCGAATTTAAAATAGAAACTTGAAGAAAGGATGCTCAAAAATCACTTGGGTTTTTGAAAAAGAATTTTGAAAATATGATGCAATTCTATCCTAAAAGAAGAATGAATTTAAATAATTTTGAAATTGGATTTGAAAATCATATTTCATTCTTTAAATGAATGTAAATAAGATTAATGATATAATACACTCCTGACTATGACCATTGAATGTATTATATAATAATCATATCTAAATTCAACTGAAGAATAAAATACATTTTGATGCTTTTATAGAGTTTAAAATGAAATTAATTCTCAATATATCCTGACTATGGCCATTGATATATGTATTGAATCAATTTTAGACTAAACTCTAATAAAAAGGGAAAAATATTTAAAGAAAATATGATGAATTTTGAAAAGGATCCAGTGTGGATCTAGTGTTATTTTATAAAAGATAAAAATCCTAAGTTTGTTTACATCCTGACTATGGCCATTGCTGTAAATCATCAACTTAGGATTAATTACCTCTTACGAAATGGTGCACGTGCCATTCGTGTTTCACCATTGTGAGATTTTGGAAAAAGGTAAAAAGCATGAAAATAAACAATTTATGATATTAACAATGCTCATTCATTCTATCTAAGACAGGAAATATAAATTCTCATTAAGATCTATTACAATAAATTGAAATTACAAGTCTCAAGAAATGACATCTTCCACCAGTTCCCTGCAAAACACTTCGTGAGTATAAAAATGGAAGAAAATATCACTTTGATTTCAGAGATGCAAAATAAGATGTTCCTATGCCACGATTTTCATAATTCAAGCTGTGAGAGATGATGTATACATATATATGTATATACACGCACACCTGCAGATACATATATTCATATATATTTAAGTATATATATATGGATATATATACATATATCTATGTATATATGCATGTGTTCTATATGATATAGAGACAAAATGAGAGTGAAGTGGTGAAAACGCAGGAAACTGCAAATATTGGATGATGACAGCAGTGTTGTGGAAAATGCAAACAACGTGCATTGGTTGTGCACAATATATGGAAATGGATATAGCAGGGTGCTGCTAAAAAAAAAGGGGGGGGGTGGATGTTGCTGAAATAAGAAGTATCTGGATGCTAGTGCAAATAGAAAATACAGGGGACAGAGTATTAAGGTGCTGGTGGTGGGAGTGACAATGATAGCACAGGGATCAACAATCCATCGGCAGGGTGTAATGAAAGTGTGGATTTACAAGCATGGGGGCATGAGTATTGACATGCAATGGCGGGTACAAGGGTACGCCAATGATGGGGCCTGTACTTAGTAAAAGATATATCACATGTTGTTCTAATTGCAACAAAAATGTGATAAAAAAAATGCAAAAGTGTTGCAGCAGTATACTAGGCTGTTATATCTGTACAAGTGGAGACATAAGGGGATACTGGCGACATGTATGATGCCTACAACGAGTGCATTGTGGCTTATGGAGTTATGCAATACATGTTGGAGGTAAATGTATCAAATATTACAGGTAAAGTGAAATAAATGCAACAGTGGAGGATATGCATTCTGTGAAATGATGGGAAACAGTAGGTTACGAGATATAGAAGGCTATATTAGCCTTACGGCTGTTGTGCGGTTGGAGCACAGGAGACTACAACGGCTATAACAGGGTAATGGAGGACTACAGCGAAATGGTAATGCCTACTGTCATGCAACAAATCAAGGATTCTGATTGCAAACAAGATAGAAACTTTGAATATGATGTAGATAGTGCATGAGCATAGACGGCAAAGAATGCCCCTGCGTTTGACAAGCTGTAGCAATCCAGCTACCTAAACAACTTTTGCATAGAAAAGCAACTAAAATGTCTCAGGAATGATGGCAGCATGTGAATATACTACTAACAACAGGACATGAGATAACATGAATCTAAAAAAAAAATGATTGAACATCAGGGTGCCTGATTACTATCTCAATAATGAAGAATACTGGAGCTTTAGGCCTGACCTTGGATGTTGTGCCCAACCGAACCCGATTGCTGTGAGCAAGGCTAAATTACAAGTGTCATTTGACAAAATGCAGGTAGCTATATTGAAGTAGATGCAATAAAAAAAATGTACACAGATGTATTGCACCAATGGGATTGTAAATGTCACAAACAGACCTCTAAATGCAAAAGTTAGGTTAATTTCTAATGAAAATCTTTGTCCAACCAGAAGATTCAGAAATATACAACGAATAGATATGATCATGAGAGGCAAGAACGACCTTCCATTCTAAAATGTAAATGCACGAATCAATCCTAATCATCGATTGCCAATGAATCTCTCACATTAATCTTGATGGGCTTAAAAAAAAAAAAACTAGTTCTGTGCATCCTGATCTACTGTTGCTTGTTGAGAAACTCTGTTTTGATGTCACATAATATGATACACTGTCGTATTTGATTTTATATGATATGATAATATGTCCTCTTGAAAAATGTTATATTATGACTGAATATGTTTTGCCATAAAACTAACGAGTATTTGATGCAAGGATATCTCACCCAAAAAGGATGGAGACTTCCTGTTCAAGTACAACTAGTGCAATCATACTCCTTGAAGAAAAAGCTTGATGAGCCATGCATTCCTAAAGTTCAAATGAAGAGATCGGCTACCTCAAGATGAAGACTTTTTTCTTCTTTAGAGTCATATGTAACAGAACCTTCAGGAACATGCATATTGCATATTACATACTCATTCATAAAAACTATATCATAAAAGTATATGATAGTTTAAAAAAGCTCCTTTTTGAAAACTAATAATTGTACCTTCTTACAACCCTTTATGAAAAAGATATTTTGTCATGTAATAATTGTACCTTACACTATATACAAGACAACATGAAAAAGAAATGTAGGAAAAAGACAAAAACATAAAATCGGCTACATAAAGAAAAACAAATATAATATGTTTTTGAAAAGACTCTAGTTACCTTCTTTAAAGAAATGTATTTAATATAAGAAGAAGACAAAAACATAAAATCGACTACACAAAGAAAAACAAATATAATATATTTTTGAAAAAACTCTAGTCACCTTCTTTAAAAGAAATGTTTTTAATATAAGAAGAAGACAAAAACATAAAATCGGCTACACAAAGAAATACAAATATAATATGTTTTTGAAAGGACTCTAGTTACCTTTTTACAAAACCATAGAATGTCGACTTACTTGAAGTCATCATTTTTTTTGTACAAAGCATTAAATACCTCCTGTAACAAATCCTTGTTAATATCCTTCTCAAAGAATGTCGACTTTCTTTTAGTCCTTATTCTCTCTGAAGACTTTGAAAAACACAACATAAAGAAAACACTTGACATGACTATGTACAAATATATATCTCAAAGCACTCAGTGTACTTACACTCATTTAAAGTAAAGAAGTACTTATGTACCTCAAATCATTAATTAGAATAAAGACAAAACTACAATCCAACGTTCAATGTACTATTGTAAGAAATAGACTTTTTACATAAAATATGTATTACCTAAAATATTACAACGACTAGTGTACCCTATATTTTTCTTTTATAGAAAAAGGCATTCTCGAATTTCTCTAAAGATATTTTTGAACTGACATAACATTTCACATTTCAAAAAGGCTACGATTTCAAATTGTAAACGACTACTTTTTTAAAGCTATATAAATACACTCAAATAAACTATTCAATATGGAATGGAATAGACGTGTGAGCTAACAACAAGAAAAATTCCTATTCGATATTTGAAAAGAGAGCCTTGAAAAAGAAAGAGAAAAAGAAAAGAAAGAAAAGAGAAAAAGTCAAGTCCAGCTCTTTGACAAAGAGCATCCTCTGAGTGACAAACAGAACATTCTGAGAATCCTTCATTCGTGCATTCATATCATTCTGAAGGTTCTATAGGAAGTATTGTAACTCTGTTATTCACTGTTTTCCTTCTTTGTTGAAAGAAGTAGACCTCTGTGAAAGAGGGTGTTGCCCTTCTCTGTTGAGAGAAGAAGACCTCTGTGAAAGAGGGTGTTGTCCTTCTCTGTTGAGGGAAGACCTCTGAGGAAGAGGGTGTTGTACTATTTATCCGGTGACTCGGATGTTATAGTGGAAAGCTCAAGTGGTTTGCTTGAGGACTGGATGTAGGTCTGGGTACTGACCGAACCAGTATAAATTTTGTGTTTTATGTGTTGTGCCTTATTGCCTGATTATTTCATTTTTTTCGATCTTTATCGTATTTCACTATTCACCCCCCCTCTAGTGGAATTTCATTTGGTATCAGAGCAGGTTTGCTGGTTTCAACGTAACAAGTCTTCCAGCACAAATGGCATCTACCTCCTATGCTCGTGATATTGAAGGTCAACACGCATCTCGTCCACCTTTCTTCAATGGCTCCAACTATGGATACTGGAAGTGTAGAATGGCTATATTTCTCAAATCCATAGATTTTGCTGTATGGAAAATTGTTGAGCATCCATACACATCTCCATCCGCAGACTATAGCTTATGGACTGATGAAGAAAAGGAAATGGCAAACCTAAATGCAAAGGCTATGAATGCCTTATATTGTGCCATTGATCAGAACGAATTCAATAGAATATCTATATGTGAATCTGCATATGATATTTGACATTCTTTGGAAGTTATTCATGAAGGAACCAACAAAGTGAAAGATGCCAAAATCTCATCTCTTGTTAGAAAATATGAGTTGTTCAAAATGAACAAAGATGAACCCATCACAGAGATGTTTACCAGATTCACCAACATCACCAACGATCTGAAATCTCTGGGTGTAACATATTCCCAGACTGAAAAGGTGAAGAAAATCTTGATATCTCTCACAACTGATTGGGAGAAAAAGACTACAGTTATTGAAGAAGCTCAAGATTTATCTAAGCTTACTTTGGACGACTTAATAGGCAATCTTATGGCCTATGAAGTCCACATGAAAGAAAGAAGGGAAGAAGAGCAACCAATAAAGAAAACTTTGGCTTTCCCAGCTCTATCTGAGAATGAAGACTCAGATAAAGAATCCGAAATTGCGCTACTAACCAGAAAATTCTAGCGCTTCATAAGAAGGAACCGGCTTCCAAACAAGCACAAGGAAAGAAAAGATCCTAAGGAAGATCCCATGTGCTATCAGTGTAACAAGCCAGGTCACTTGAGACATGACTGTCCCCTTCTCAAAAGAAAGTCCAAGACTGAGGAACCTAAGAAGAGGTTCTTCAAGAAAAAGGCTCTTCATGCTCAATGGGATGATTCAGAACCATCCAGCAGTGAAGAGTCAAGTGATGATGAAGCCGAAACTGCAAATATGTGCTTCATGGCAAATGAAAGTTCTGTAAGTGAAATCTCTAATTTTTCCTTTGAAGAACTTCTAGATGCTTTTCAAGAACTATTTGAAGAATCTAGAAAATTGAGTTTCAAAAATAAAGATTTAAAATCTGAAAATCTAAAGCTTTCCCAAAAGAATGAAAAACTCAGCAGTGAAAATTCTGAGTTGAAAAAGAAAAACCTTATGCTTATGTCTGAAATTTCTTCTACTAGCTCCAAAACTAAAAATCTGCAAGTAGAAATTTCAGAGCTAAAAAGTAAAACTGAGAACCTCATGAAAACGGTTTTCAAGTTTACTAAAGGTAAAGAGAACTTGGATAAACTCTTATCCTCTCAGAAAGTCTCTTTCTACAAGAATGGTATTGGCTACTCTCATTTCAACAAGCCTTCTTGTATGAATCAAAAGACCACGTTTGTGAAAAATTCGTCTGAACCAAATAAGGAGTATTATAATGTTAATTTTTTTAACTCCTCTAAGGTTGTAGACAAACCGAAATCCAAATGGATATGGGTTCCAAAGTCTAACAAAAAGGGACCCGATTGGGTACCAAAAAAAATTTTACTTAATGATTTGCAGGCTCCAAACAAGAAGAACAAATGGATACTAGATAGTGGATGTTCAAAGCACATGACAGAACATCCAGACCTTTTTGCTGTTCTTCATCATAAAGAAGGAGGAACCGTCACCTTTGGAGATAACAACAAAGGTTTGATAATTGGCATTGGTAATATTGGTAACATAGATAAACCTCTTATCAAAGACGTTCTCCTTGTTAAAGGCTTAAAACATAACCTACTAAGTATCAGTCAAATGTGTGACACAGGTTATAATGTTAGCTTTAATCATGATGCATGCCTCATAGCAGACACCAACGAAAACATCATCTTAAAAGGTATAAGAAAGAATAATATATATGAACTATACCTAGAAAACATCACAGAACATTGCCTTATAGCTAATAATGACTCTCAACATTTATGGCACATGAGAATGGGTCATGTAAATTCTAAGTACATGTCTAAATTAGCTAAAAATAAGTTAGTATGTGGGTTACCCAAAATATCTTTTAAAAAGGATAACTTTTGTGATGCATGTCAATTAAGAAAATTGTCAAAATCATCTTTCAAATCAAAAAATATCATTTCAAGTAAAAGACCTTTAGAGCTTCTCCACCTGGATCTTTTTGGTCCTTCTAGAGTAGCTAGTCATAATCACAATAAATACGTTTTTGTTATTGTAGATGACTACTCAAGATTTACTTGGGTAATATTTTTGAAAAACAAAAGTGACACGTTTTGTCAATTTGAAATCTTATGTAAAAAAATACAAAATGAAAAATCTTGTTCTATTGTTAAAATCCGTAGTGACCATGGAGGAGAATTTGAAAATGAACTTTTTGAAAATTTTTGTAACTTGCATGGTATTTCTCATAACTTTGCCTTTCCTAGAGCTGCACCTCAAAATGGTGTAGTAGAAAGAAAGAATAGAACCCTTCAGGAATCTGCCAGGACTATGCTCCAACACAATAATCTTGCTAAATCTTTTTGGGCAGAAGCTGTTAATACTGCATGCTACATAACAAATAGAGTTCTCATTAGACCCTTATTAAATAAAACTCCCTATGAACTATTCTATGACAGAACTCCAAGAATAGACTATTTCAAAGTCTTTGGATGTAAATGCTTTATCCTAAACACAAAAGATAGCCTGGATAAATTTGATGCAAAATCCGTTGAAGGCATATTCTTAGGATATTCTTAGGATATTCAAGTCATAGTAAAGCATACAGAATTTTCAATAAGAGTTATAATACTATTGAAGAATCTATGCATGTTAGTTTTTGTGAATCTATTGATCAATCTATTCATAAGCAAACTAACGATGATGATATTGAAAGTACAGATTTATTTTTAGATAACACAGCTAAGTCTAATGAAGATGATCATCAAAGAACATTTGTCGATATCAAAGATCATCCTCAAAAGCAGATTTTGGGAGAACTGACAAAGGGGGTTCAAACTAGAGCTCAGCTAGAACGGATTGCAAACATGGCTTTCATTTCTCAACTTGAACCAAAGAAGATTGATGAAGACATCATTGATGAGTTCTGGATGCTAGCCATGACTGAAGAATTGAATCAATTCCAAAGAAATGATGTTTGGGATCTTGTGCCTAGACCAAAGGACCATCAGATCATTGGAACAAGATGGATCTTCAAAAACAAGCTACATGAAACAGGTAATGTTATTAGAAACAAAGCTAGACTAGTACCTCAATGATACAACCAGGAAGAAGGTATTGATTTTGATGAAACATTTGCTCCTGTTGCTAGACTTGAATCTATTAGAATGTTTTTAGCATATGCAAGCTATATGGATTTTAAACTATATCAAATGGATGTTAAAAGTGCTTTTTTAAATGGTTTTATAAATGAAGAAGTTTATGTAAAACAACCTCCAAGATTTGAAAATGAACAATATCCAGATCATGTTTTCAAACTCAAACGTGCTTTGTATGGTTTAAAACAAGCACCTCGTGCTTGGTATGATAGACTTAAAACCCTTTTGTTAAAAACTGGTTTTTCTGTTGGCAAAGCATACTCTACATTATTTGTTAAATTAGTGAATAATCATACCCTAATTGTTCAAATATATGTAGACGATATCATCTTTGGATCTTCTAACAGCACTCTTTGTGAAAAATTTTCTAAGTCCATGCAGAAAGAATTTGAAATGAGTATGATGGGAGAACTCACCTACTTTCTTGGACTGCATATTAAGCAAACCAAGGATGGAGTTTTTATCAATCAATCTAAGTATGCTCGTGAACTTCTGAAGAGGTTCAACATGAACTCAACTGCTTCAAAATCTACTCCTATGAGCACTACTACTGTTTTGGACAAAGATGAAGATGGTAAGTCTGTTGATACAAAGGTATACCGAGGTATGATAGGATCACTTCTTTATTTAACTGCTAGCCGTCCAGATATTATGTTCAGTGTTTGCTTGTGTGCTAGATTTCAGTCAAATCCAAAAGAATCACATCTTAAAGCTGTAAAAAGAATAATGAGATATTTAAAAGACACAGTTGATTTTGGATTATTCTATTCAAAATCCTCTACATTTGATCTAATCTCATACAGCGATGCTGACTTTGCTGGAAGTAAATCTGACAGAAAAAGCACAAGTGGAACATGTCATATGCTAGGGCACTCACTAGTATCATGGTTTAGTAAGAAACAAAACTGTGTATCCTTATCAACTACTGAAGCCGAATACATTGCTGCTAGCCTAGCCTGTACACAAGTTATCTGGATGAAACAAACCTTAAAAGATTTTGGTCTAAATTTTGAAAATACAACTATTTTCTGTGATAATACTAGTGCTATAAACTTATCTAAGAATCCTATTTTACACTCACGAACTAAGCACATTCAAATAAGACACAACTTCTTAAGAGAACAAGTCTTAAACAACATTATTAAACTCAAATTCATACCCACTAATCAACAGTTAGCAGACATATTCACTAAACCATTAAAACATGAAGACTTCACACGTATTAGAAGAGAACTAGGAATATGCAAACTAAGTGACTTGTAAATTAATCACACTTATTAAGAGTATTGCTTTTGATAAAATCTTATTTTAAGAGTTTTTTTTATCGATTTTTTTGTGTTTGTTTTACTATTCAAAGTCAAACTATGTTTTCATATTTTTGTATACTCACAATACTCATAGAAATACATTCATCATAACACATTCTTTATGTCTTTCAACATGTCATCTTTCAAGTACACTCTCATAATGTCTTCTTGTCCTATCTCCTTTTACATATATCCATAAGAACCATTTACTTTAAGTAAAAAGCTATCATGACTTGGATCACATCACTCATTTCATTACACCTTTTATATCTTTTGTCTTTTTGTGACAACCTCTCATACAAAAAGCTAGCCGACCTCCAAACATGACTCCTCATTATTATTCTTAATAAATTATATTCATGTGATATATTTTCTTTTTTATGACCTCTTATCAATGTACGTATCTAAAATCTTAAGACCTCTTATGAAAAATTCAAAGTGATTATTATTTTTGTATCACCTCTTAAGTGGTTATATTTCACGTAAACTTTTACTATATCATCGGTTATTTCATAGCTTAAGTATAATCTATTATCATCCGGTCATCCTTCAAATCTTTTATGAAATCATATTCTAAACAACTTGTCCTCTATTGTTTTTAATACTACTAGTACCACCTTTTTATTTCCTCTTTCTCTCTTTATCTCATATGAAGTGACTTTCCATCCGTGACCATGACTCTCTCTTATATTGTATATCTCTCTAAAATCGAGACTCATTAAAGTCTTGTCTTCAAGCAAAACTTTATTTATTCTAACTCTACTTTATGTCATATCTAAATCAAGTGAATGTTTTCCTTTATAACCTTTCTCTTTTTCTACATATCTGTACCATCTTTTTATGTCTATTCACTCTCCTTTCACGCTTATCAATATATATACTTAAATAAAAACTATTATTGCCTCTCACTCATACCCCATGGGTTGTCCTATTCTAAACTCTTCATTCACGAATTAAGAATACTTCCACATAAAGTAAAAAGTTGCTTGTTTTATTAGGCCATTATTTTTAAAATCATTCACTCTTTTTAGTTCTACATGACACCCCATACTCTATTAATGGCTTCTCTCACTAGTCGATAAACTCACCTATAGTAAAATCTATATATATACTAATTATTTCAAAACTATGTCCTTCTCAACCCAATATAATACACTATCTTCAAAACATTGATTTGATTTGTCATTCACAAGTCTCTTAACTTACTACTCACGGATTTCCTTATTTGACTAAATTCTAAAAATCACTCACTTCCAATGTCATTCAAAACCTATCAAAATTATTTTCATTCTTCTATTTAATGGATTGGTTCATCACACACCAATTCCACTCGTATCTATCTATCATCCTACAAACTATTACCCACTTCAAACTCTCCCTTCTTAGTCCTCTTGTTTCCTTACAAACTCTTGCAATGGCCTCTTCCTCCTCCAACAATGTGATTACTGCAGCAGATCTAAGGTATCCAGATTTGTTTCACGATTACAACTTACTATGCTCTCGCCCCATTCATGAAGGTAAATTGGTTAACTTCGATGACTTCATGCTATTTGACTTAGACAACTGTCTCTCTGAACTCAAACATCTACTAAGATCTTCATCCCAAGCTGCCTACTATCCTGAACTAGTTCGACTTTTCTATACAAACTTTTCCACTGATCATGAACAAACTACAATCACCAGTAAAGTCCGAGGAAAGCTGATGTTTTTCGATGCTTCCGACCTAGGTAGAATTCTAAACCTACCTTCCACCACCACCGACCTCAACAACATAGTACCAATCGAACGATCGGTACTTCGAAAAATTCTTCTCTGCACCAACTGCTACCAACTTCCTTGGCACATGAGGAATCTCCAACCTCATGCTCAATTACTTGCCCAGATTCTTCTCCACAACATCTATCCCAAGCTTCCCCGCAAGGGATTAGTTCCACGAAAAATCTCTCTTCTTATATACGCAATTTTTTCTTCTACTCCGATAAACTGGTCCTCCATTCATTTCAACCTTTTTATTCGTTATCAGAAATTCAAGCCTCTTCTTTTCGGGTGTTTCATAACTCCCATTCTCAAATACTTCAAGGTACCCCTTCACAACGAAGTCATCCTCCATCCCTCGCAGGTCCTTGATGCTACCACCTTCAATCTAAGGTCCCTACACATGCCCGGCTCTGATGAAGAAGATCCAACATCCACCTTCAATTACTTCCCTGCTCTGATGGATGTCCAGCGCTCTCAGGATCGTATTCTTCGCCGTCAAGCCTCGTTGCAGCAAACTCTACGGACCCTCCAGTCGGATCAAGTCAACCGAACACATCAACATCCTCTACCTTCGGGATAAACTTATTTTTTTTGGTCTGTAATAACTTTTAATTACTTTTGGATTGTAATATTTATCATTGGTCTGTAATAACTCTCTTTACTCTGATCCCTTCCTTTTTGTCTATGACAAAGGGGGAGAAAACCTGTCTCCATTATTGGAGAAATACTCTCTTTAAACATTTTTCAAATATTTTATCATATTATTATTTCTATGCATAATGTCTTTTTGATAAGGGGAGCATATTTTGTCATCATCCAAAAGGGGGAGAATGTTGAGAAACTCTGTTTTGATGTCACATAATATGATACACTGTCGTATTTGATTTTATATGATATGATAATATGTCCTCTTGAAAAATGTTATATTATGACTGAATATGTTTTGCCATAAAACTAACAAGTATTTGATGCAAGGATATCTCACCCAAAAAGGATGGAGACTTCCTGTTCAAGTACAACTAGTGCAATCATACTCCTTGAAGAAAAAGCTTGATGAGCCATGCATTCCTAAAGTTCAAATGAAGAGATCGGCTACCTCAAGATGAAGACTTTTTTCTTCTTTAGAGTCATATGTAACAGAACCTTCAGGAACATGCATATTGCATATTACATACTCATTCATAAAAACTATATCATAAAAGTATACGATAGTTTAAAAAAGCTCCTTTTTGAAAACTAATAATTGTACCTTCTTACAACCCTTTATGAAAAAGATATTTTGTCATGTAATAATTGTACCTTACACTATATACAAGACAACATGAAAAAGAAATGTAGGAAAAAGACAAAAACATAAAATCGGCTACATAAAGAAAAACAAATATAATATGTTTTTGAAAAGACTCTAGTTACCTTCTTTAAAGAAATGTATTTAATATAAGAAGAAGACAAAAACATAAAATCGACTACACAAAGAAAAACAAATATAATATATTTTTGAAAAAACTCTAGTCACCTTCTTTAAAAGAAATGTTTTTAATATAAGAAGAAGACAAAAACATAAAATCGGCTACACAAAGAAATACAAATATAATATGTTTTTGAAAGGACTCTAGTTACCTTTTTACAAAACCATAGAATGTCGACTTACTTGAAGTCATCATTTTTTTTGTACAAAGCATTAAATACCTCCTGTAACAAATCCTTGTTAATATCCTTCTCAAAGAATGTCGACTTTCTTTTAGTCCTTATTCTCTCTGAAGACTTTGAAAAACACAACATAAAGAAAACACTTGACATGACTATGTACAAATATATATCTCAAAGCACTCAGTGTACTTACACTCATTTAAAGTAAAGAAGTACTTATGTACCTCAAATCATTAATTAGAATAAAGACAAAACTACAATCCAACGTTCAATGTACTATTGTAAGAAATAGACTTTTTACATAAAATATGTATTACCTAAAATATTACAACGACTAGTGTACCCTATATTTTTCTTTTATAGAAAAAGGCATTCTCGAATTTCTCTAAAGATATTTTTGAACTGACATAACATTTCACATTTCAAAAAGGCTACGATTTCAAATTGTAAACGACTACTTTTTTAAAGCTATATAAATACACTCAAATAAACTATTCAATATGGAATGGAATAGACGTGTGAGCTAACAACGAGAAAAATTCCTATTCGATATTTGAAAAGAGAGCCTTGAAAAAGAAAGAGAAAAAGAAAAGAAAGAAAAGAGAAAAAGTCAAGTCCAGCTCTTTGACAAAGAGCATCCTCTGAGTGACAAACAAAACATTCTGAGAATCCTTCATTCGTGTATTCATATCATTCTGAAGGTTCTATAGGAAGTATTGTAACTCTGTAATTCACTGTTTTCCTTCTTTGTTGAAAGAAGTAGACCTCTGTGAAAGAGGGTGTTGCCCTTCTCTGTTGAGAGAAGAAGACCTCTGTGAAAGAGGGTGTTGTCCTTCTCTGTTGAGGGAAGACCTCTGAGGAAGAGGGTGTTGTACTATTTATCCGGTGACTCGGATGTTATAGTGGAAAGCTCAAGTGGTTTGCTTGAGGACTGGATGTAGGTCTGGGTATTGACCGAACCAGTATAAATTCTGTGTTTTATGTGTTGTTCCTTATTGCCTGATTATTTCATTTTTATCGATCTTTATCGTATTTCACTATTCACCCCCCCTCTAGTGGAATTTCATTGCTTCCTTACTCTTTTATATGTATTGATCATACTAACATGAGGGGGGTTGAACGCACAACAGGGTAATTACAGGATATGTTACATGAAGAAGTGATGGATAGTATGAAGTTGTGGATAACAAGAAATAATGTCTGACGTCATGATGGTGTGTGAAGATATGTGCATCATTGTGAATAGTGCAACAGAGATGGGGGTGTTGTACCATGAGTGCCTTCTGTATCATAAGAACAAGTAAAACAACAACAAAAAAGAAACTTCACTCAGGGATCACGTATTGCTCCCTCTGAGTGAGTCAAACACATGTATGAGAGCATCAGAGCTCCTCTTAGCACTTATTTCACAACTGCAGGAGACAATATTAATGCTCTAACCCCAGGCATATTGATCAGAGTATTTGACTTCTTAGACAGATGAAAGAGTGGGCTATACTCTCAGAATCTATTTGTCTTAACACAGAGGTAAAATCGAACAACCAAGATGGAAGTACTACACGATCATTCTTGGGCAAAAATTTCTATTGCTGGGACAGGTTTTTAGTTAATCCGAAATATCATTTGGGCCACCTACTAAAAAAAAGAAATCAAGACAAGTTTCATCAATCAGCAATAATCAGACATTCACTTGCTTACTCTTATATATATATATATATATATTTTTGAATTCTGAAGATGGTGGTGAGCGAAAAGGAAAAAAAAATAGACGATAGGGATGACAGATCCCTTGTACACCTTTAACTTAAGCCAGGAACGATCAACCTGTAGAATGCTATGCTGAATCAGCTCGGCTAGATTGAATCAATATTACTGAAATCATTATCCTCCACAGAACAACATCCGATGAGAGGAGTTTCAAAGTATCGTTCAGAGGCTTTGAATCAAGAGAATCTACAATAGATCGAGGCAGAGGGTGAAATTGAATCATGCATTTAACATTGGATGATAACGCGAGGTCAATCTGGAAGAGACCCAGATATAACGAAGGCGTCCTGCTGCAAATTTTACCACATTATTTTGATGAAAGGCATAATTTCGGTTCAAAATAAACAAGGAAATGTGATCACTAAAACTATTGGGAATAAAATAAGCATCGTGATGAACATGTAGATTGCACTAGAAAAAGAAAATATGCTGAATAAATACCTATGAATGGCATACCAGAAATTCAAAATGAGAAATCGGCAAGAAGAAATGCTGAAATCGAGAGAAAAAGAAAATAAAAGAGAAGAAAAAAAAATGTAGGACTATATATATCCCTGTGATTTTGCAACATGCAGGTCAATTCTGCTATATGCAGATCGACACTGCGGATTGTGCATCTAATGAATGGGAAATAAAGCAGTAAACTATGCAAAATTAGAATAATAAAAGAAAAAAGAAAAAAAAACTATAGAAAATAACAGGGGATCCGAAAATTGAGCTGGAGAGGATATTTAGGTATAGGTCAAAGGGAATAACAGACTCGTTTATGCTATAGCAGAGTATAAACGAGTGTCATAGTGAAATTAGATGCTTATGAACTCACATCCATGCTGTGGCAGAATCCAAACACACATTTTCAACAGAAATCAAGAAGTAGAAGCATGCGTTTACACTATAGTCGGATGTGAATATTGGCTATGAAGATGGCTAAAGGGAACGAAAAGAGAGGAAAGAAAAGGAAAAAAGAAAACAAAAAAAATTTGTGAATAAAAACTAAATATACATGTATATACATAACAGAGATAGCACAACTATGACGAAATACAATGGAATTGATGGTAGACCAAAGGAACTTCTAAGGTAACAGAGATTTAGAGGCCGTAAACTAAAAAAAAGGAGGGATATTCACTTACCTGCAACTCTATTGATATTCGTCCGCCCTCGATCGTTGTTGCTGGTGCTGAGAACTCTCTCTGGACGCAGGATGTGCAGTGGATGTTAATGGATACTGTGATCATCGCAAAAAAAAATTTCCTCTCTTGTAATATTCTCTCTCTTCCATCTCTTTTCCTTTTTTAACCTCTATTTCCTCCTTTTTGAAGGGAGAAAATAAAATGGCAGAAAGAAAGAGAGAAGAGAAAAGAAAAGAAAAGAAAAGAAGAGAAGAGGAATTCTTTTGCGGGGTCTCACTTGACCTTAATTTTGAAAATATTTAAGAAAATAACTCGCCTCCGTTTTTGAAATATTTGCGGAAAAACTGGGAGACGGGATCCGCTCGTCGGTACGAGGTTCGATCGTTCCTGGCGCCTTTACCAGGGGTAATCGAACCAAGGGTCAAATTCATGCCTTTTGCTTTGCTAAGAAATTATCTAGGAATTTATTCTAAGTCTAAATGCACAAAGAATCATGCTTGTGCAAATGCAAGGATGTATGCCCTCTTTTAAAAGATGTTTTTGAAATTTTCCAAGTGTTTCTAAGATGAATTTGATAATAGAGTGAAGAAATGGTTTCTAACTTAGAACTTAAGACTAAAGTTCTAAGTTTTTGAAATAATCAGAGTTTTGAGAACAAATCTTGTCTTTGAAAGGAATGTTTCTTCTGAAGTTGAGATAAAAGGAAAAGAAAGGAAATTTCAAAGTCATAAATGGACTTTGAATCAGAATAGAGATGAAATAAAATTGAATTCTAACTTTGAAGTTTTGAAATCACAATGAACTGTGGGAAATCTAAATAGAATTGATTTGAAAGTTGAAATTCAAGATGGAATTTGAATCCAAGGTCTGGTTTCTAAATAGAGTTGAAATTCAGGAGGAGATTGAATTCTTGGATTTAGAATCCTAAATGGGAATTGGATTTGAATTTTGGGATGAAATGGAATTGGTTTTAAGAATTGAAATTGGGAATAGAAGTTGATTTGAAATCTGGGATTCAAGATGGAATTTGAATCTAAAGTTTGGATTCTAAATAGAGTTGAGATTTAAAATCAAATTCTGGATTTAGAATCTGAAGTGGGAATTGGATCTGAAGTCTGGAATCCAAGATGAAATTGGATTCTGAATTTTAAATGGAATTGGATCTAAGATCTGAGATCCAAAGTAGAATTGGGTTCTGGATCCTAGAATGGATTTGGATCTGAAGTCTGAGATCCAAAGTAGAATTGGGTTCTGGATCCTAGAATGGATTTGGATCTGAAGTCTGAGATCCAAAGTAGAATTGGGTTCTGGATCCTAGAATGGATTTGGATCTAAAGTCTGAGATCCAAAGTAAAATTAGGTTCTGGATCCTAAAATGGATTTGGATATAAAATCTGAGACCCAAAGTAAAGTTGGATTCTGAATCCTAGAATGGATTTGGATCTGAAGTCCGAGATCCAAAAGTGGAGATTGATACTTGGAAATCTGGATCCAAGTTGAGACTAGGATCTAACTTTAGATTTTTGGAATTTCAAAATCGATTTTGAGAATGAATTTCAAAGTCAAATTGGACTTTGAACTTGAATTTTGAATTTATAAAATGAATCAAGTTGAATTTTAAACTTTGAATTTGATTTCAAAGTTTGAAAATGAGATAGAATTGAAATAGGAATTTGAAGAAGAGATATTCACAATCACTTGGATTTTAAAAGGAATTTTTGAAAATATTATGCAATTTTATCCTAAATGATGAAATGAATTTAAAGAATTTGAATTTGGAATTTGAAAAGCTATTCCATTCTTGAAATGAATTAAAAATGAGGTTGAAGACATAATACATCCCTGACTATGGTCATTGAATATATTATGTAATAACTACATTTAAATTCAAGTGAAGAATAAAATACATTTTGGTGCTTTTATAGAATTTAAAATGAAATTAACTCTCAATATACCTTGACTATGGCCATTGGTATATATATTGAGTTAATTTATATTAAATTCTGATAAAAGAGGAGAATATTTACCGAAAACATGATGATTTTTTAATAGGATCCAATGTGGATCCAATGTTATTTTATAAAAGACAAAAATACTAAGTCTTGTTTACATCCCGACTATGGCCGTTGATGTAAATCATTAACTTAGAATTAATTACCTCTTACGAAATGGTGCACATGCCATTCGTGTTTCACCATAGTGAGAATTTGAGAAATAAAGGCAAAAATGCATGAAAACAAGCAATTTATGATGTTTACAATGCTCATTCATTCTATCTAAAACAGGAAATGTAAATTCTCATTAAGGCCTAACTATTACAATACATAAAATTGAATTTACAACTCCAAATGATGACCTTTTCTATATATTTCCTGCAAAACAATTGAGTTAACGTGAAAAATAGAAGAATAATGTCATATATCACATGGATATCTAGAAAAAAGAAAGTGTCCATACACCAAGATGGAAAAAAAGGTAGAAAGGATATATATGTACCTATATACATATATATATGTACATATATATAGGTATATTCACATGTATATAAGTATATGTATCTATATATAGGTGTATATACATATGTATATATATGGGGGTATATACAATAGGCAGATGTGATGAGGAACAAATCATATCCAGGTTGCTGTAAGCAACCCTTTTAAGGTGATTTTATCGGTGGTTTACAGGTAATGCCACACAGCGAAAATACCTTCACTGGTCTTCTATTAACAACTGGATTACAATGATTCTTCTGTCAGGGCCAGAAATAAGCCCAATTGGAGGATGAGGATAGCAGCTTACCTATTTCATGATTTTTCCTAATGCAGGATCATGGGGCCTATGCATAAATAGAGAACAATGATATGCGAAATGGTGTAACCTAAATGATGGCATGATAGGCAAGGGAAATGGGAGTGTGAAACATGTGCTGAGTGATATATGTTGTAGCAGATAGTAGAGATGGTGGTGAGCGTTAATGTGAGCATTGAATATGCTACAAATGCTAAGTACAAATGTAATGGACAGGTGGGTGCTAATAGGATATACTATGGGCAAGTATATAAATGTTGCTGTGAAGAAAGTGCAAGAGATAAGTGTAATTGAAGGGAGGAATTTTCAATACTGAAATGTAGGTTTGCGACATTCTGGCCAGAAAATGACTCGAGTCCCAGTGTGAATTACTAGTAGCCCACGACGGCTGCAGGTAAAGCTTTAGGAATGGCTTGAAACTCCATTTCGAGCAAACAATTTATTACTGTAATGAGGTGTACCAGAGGATCTTTCTGATTCCAACATGGCTTAGTGAACCTCAAAAGGGCATAGCACAATATTATCAGTAAAATGGATACAATCTTGGTGAAATCCCAAATAATTTTATACACTTGTAACTCTCTAAAAGCAAAAGGTGCAAACCTGGCCAAGAAACTTCAAACAACAAAATGTTGAACTACTGCAACCTTGAAACAACAACTTTCCTTTTATATTAATCAAAATGTTTGATGGCTTTCAAAATCTATAGATACTGTGTTGTTAGCCATCTGGGATAGTCACATAGACATTTAATCATGGCTGATGGATCTTAAAACTGAGATAATGCTAGATGTTCAAATACCAAAGAAGGACTCTCTAGTGAACCACTCTTATAAGCCGATCAATCAAAAAGCACCACATCGTTTTTGTTGGTAAAAGGAAGAGAGTCTGCAGCAAATGGCTTAATCCTCTTGAGCCTGCCATCTCTTAATAGCTTCACTGTAATCTCACAAGCCAAAGTGTGGGAAAATTGGGTTTCCCAATTAACATCTATCCCATCAATTCTGCAGGAATACTGCCTCTATCTGTTATAGGGATAATTCACAAAATAAATGTGTCTAATGCTGGTAATAAGTGGGGGGAAAGTGTTATAACAGTTTTGTAACTGTGATGTTGTGCAGCAAATGTGTTGGTGATGTGAGACTTGCATTTTGAAAGCAAAGCTAAAGGGGTTTAGCCATGTAAGATCGATATGGTTGGACCAAAAAAAGAAAATGGGAGGGTTCTACCTGTGAGTCAGAAGTTTGAACTTGTGCTTCCGTCTCTTTACTTGCAGCAGCAGCCTATGAAAGCCAACATCTCTAGAAGTAGGTGCTCTGGGTTCCGAAAGGAAACTAATAAACATACGGATGATCCATCTATAGAAGCACGAATGTGCATCCTACAGAAAATGGAAATGAGTGATGAAGGGATATGTGAACACCCCAAATTTTTTTAAAATCTTTTAAATATCCCCTTCTTGCCCCTAAATTCATTTTTTGAGCAAATGAGTCATTTTTAAATCTAAATTCGAGTTCATTTTTCAAATTTTACTGAAATTAAGTTCATTTTATATGTTTAAATTGATTTCAGAACTGGATCCATTGTCTAGATCCAAATCCGAGTCTCATTGTCCAAATTTTAAATTAAAATTACAGAAAATACCAAAAATAGTTTTTAAATAGCTCGGACAGTCCATCCGACATCTGTTCGGATCCATCACATTGTATTTCACGATTCGAGTTTCAAAACTCCAAACATTTTCTCAAAACTTGGGTCCAAACCCCTTCTTCTGAAGAAATTTCCCCAAAATGGCCTGAAATTCTCGGGAAAACATTTTTTTAAATATTTCTCAGAAAAAATACAAAAATTTAGTGTTTAAACTTTGTTTTCATAAAATCTTAGTTTTTCTATTACAAAAATACAAAAAAATGGGAAAATGATACAAAAATCAAAAAAATTGAGGAAAGCAAATGGTTTTAAAACTTGAAAAATTAAACTTTTGCCAAAAACCTCTTTTTGAATCATTTTTTTTTACAAAAATTCTTTCAAGGGGGCCTTCTTTTGGAAATTTGGAAAAGAGGCAATGGCCATCTCCCGCGCATCCTCCCTCTCGCTTGCCTACCCTGCATCTTCAAACAACTTCTTCTTCCCTCAGCCTTCCATCTTCAACCGATTCCTTCCCGAATCCTCCTCCTTCTCTTTAAAAGAATCTCTCCATCCTCTTCTTCAGGATCCGCCTTCACCCTGCCATCTATTTCTTCATGAACGATCCATCCCTTGCCTATCGATCCCATCGACTTCATCCACTCTCCCCTGCAAACAAACTTGAAGTCAATTTCCCTCTGGCGCCTCCATTATCATCATCTGAAGAAGACCAATCTCGCAGTAACCCGAGGTAAACGTTTCATCTCTCTTTTTTTTTTTTCTCTTCCTTCTTTTCATTTCTCTGGTTTTTCTCTTGATTTTCAATTTTGGGGACTCCATTGATGCATCTTTGGTGACATTAAGTTGCTTGTGCAACATTAAATCACCCATATGCAAAAGTAACAGAGCATTCGTTCTGACATCTCCTTTTACGCTTATTAAACTTTCCTGTGGCTTTCGAATCAGTTATCTGCTTTTATCCTTTTTTTTCTTCTTTCTTCTCTTTTCATTTGTTTTTTTGTTCTCACTTGATTCTTATTGCTTTGGTAACATATGATTGAATTTTCTATGTTGTTTCTTGTTTCCATCTGAGCTTCCTGTGGATGATTTCCCTTAATTTCAGTTTTTATTTAAATACCTGTCCACAATCGTCTTCATCTAACCTCCATGGATTCTTCGGTTGTCCTGGATACTTCCATCAGATTGTCAACGCTACACTTGATTCCTAGGCGTCAATTAGATTGCATCCAACTTTCCCTATTTATGATTTGTAATTATTTTTTTCATTCTCATTAGTCAATTTTTTTTTTGGGGGGTTCAGAGGTGGGCACTAGCAACGATTTAGGTCCCCCTCAGAACACCATTGCTATTTCTTTGTTGGAAGTTGTTGATGCATTTCTTGCTGCTGGGGGCTTTAAGGAACTTATAATATGCTGTGGGTAAGAGTTTTTTTTTGTCTCTATGTAGGTTATTGAGGACATCAGTGGATGTCCTCCCAGAATATTAATAAGAATTAGATAACTTGGTGGGACTAAGACGATTTGCTGTAGAATACGTAATTTGAATCTGGTTGAGTGTAAATTCTTCTTGCATCTACCGAAAATCATCATTTCTTACTATCAGTACTCGTTGTAATTTGCCCTGACCTCTTATTTCATTTGCTATAAAGGCCTGTCATTGCAAAGAAGACTTTGAAAGGTATGGGTTAATACCTCTCGTATATAAATCACTGAATTCAGTTAACTAAAGCCCGTTTGCTGCAATGGAATTTGTCGTTAGATTTGTCTGACAGGCCTTTCCCTTATGCATCTCAAAGGCTTTTTTATCTCAGGAAATTACATTTATAAAAGTTTGACACCGGCTGAAGTATCAGGAGTGCAGGTTTCTGTTGGCAATAAAAGCAGGTTGCATTCACTTAATAGAATTTGGGGGATTCTGATGGTATAAAGCTCAAATATGGATTGCCCTACCAATAGATTTCATCGCAAGAAACAAAAAGGTATTTCGTCTATCACACTTTCAGAATAAGGATGGTCATCATTTCCAGATATGGACCTTAGTATGAGGACTTCCTCATAGAACTGCAGTAATTCATCCAAGTTCAGACTGGTTGCTTCAGAGACGGAGGGGGTGGTGGTGCTGCTAAAGAGAGAAGCATTATCTTGCATCTTTGGTGGGTGTTTCGGACTCCTGCCTTATAACTCTTCTATCATTGTATTGCTTATGATGTATCATAGTGATAGCAACTTCTGTGAAGAAATGACTCGGTCGTGCTGGATGATGTCTAGCCATGGTTACCGGACGATCTGTTCTTAAGGTTGTTGACATTATGCTCTGTATAAAAGCATTGGTTACATACTTTTGCTGTACTGGAAACAGACCAACCTACGATGGACTCGAAGCTGGTCTAGCATTCACTGATAGTCATGAATGGAAATTCAAAACAGGTTATCCAAGACCATTAGATATTGACAAGGCACTTGAATCCCTCAATCTGTCAGATTTGGTCACTACCATTTTGTTTTTCTTAAGCAAAACTGATCTCTAAGATGTACAACATCTACTCCATGATCAAAAAAAAAAAAAAAGAAAAAAAGAAAAAGAAAGAACAATTTTCCTTATACAATCTGGTTTGGTGGAGCTAAACCATTAATTTATCCAGTCGTGTGGTCATAAGCTACTTGAATTGTTCAGCAAAACGTATGTTTTCCTTCTCTAGCAAGAATGAATATCACATTTTTGTATGTCTCACTCTCTTAAATCTATTGCCTCATCTCATACCCTGTAAACATGCTTATGTATGTTTCAAACAAATGCTTGCATCTTCACCTCACTACCCAGCAGCTTCCTTTCATTCTCACGCCACCTTCACTGTATCCCCCTGTCACCACGGTATACTCTATACCGAACTTGTTGTACCTACAGCAGGTTCACACCATCATCTCTGGCCACTATTACCCCCTTCCAAACAGAAGTCAATGGTTAGGCATTTGCCAAAGATCTATCGGTCTGTGTATGCTGCTGCTGCATTCACAATTATAGCTTATGGGTGGTCCAGACTTGTAACATTAGCACCACTGGCTACATACCTCCTGCGTTCATACTACAACACAACTAGCACCCCTGCAGCCCAGCCACCTGTTCCGGTCCCTTTGCTGTTGTATCTACAGTAGGTTCTGCTACCACTTATACACCAATTGTCATACCAGTCTATCTAAATATTTGTTGAAATTTGCATACATTTACTCCCAACAGCATGATATCCACCTTCAATAGCCCTTGGCATCCAACATTATCATGCCTGTATATTTAGCATAGCTACCATTTATATTTGGGCTTCCACCTCCAGCCTACCTTCATCCATTTACAGCAACTCTTGCTGTCACCACCTGCACTATTACATCATCTCCAATTGCGTAAACCATCTCCTGTCACAGCTGTTGTAGATTTTGTCCACTCCACAACATTTTACACTGTTACCATGGCATCAACATACAGCCATGTCTTGTAACTACACATATTGCATTTGCCACTTCAGTTCACATATTTCTCATTGCATATACATACAGGTTTTCTTACCAAATATAAAAATACTATATGCCTTTATCATTTAGTGTTGATATTGTGTTTTGCACATACATTTCTATATGTATTTTGCCATCAGTATATATATATATATATATTCTTTTAGCTTCAATATGATATCTTAGATTCTTTGTATTCTGTTTTGTGCTAATCCTTTTTTTTCTTCTCGCAGGAATGTATAGAAAAGGTTGATTTCTTTCCTAGATTGAAAATTTCAATTCCAGAATTGTAATAGTTAGATTTTAAAGAAAATTTACATTTTCTGTTTTAGATAGAATGGATGAGCATTATAAATATCATGAATTGCTTGTTTTTCATGCATTTTACCTTTATTTCTCAAATTCTCACAAATGGCAACACGAATGGCACGTGCACCATTTCGTAAGAGGTAAATCAATCCTAAGTTGATGATTTACATCAATGGCCATAGTCAGAATGTAAACAAGACTTAGGATTTTTATCTTTTATAAGATAACACTGGATCCACACTGGATCCTTTTTCAAAAATCATCATATTTTTAAATATTTCATCTTTTATCAGAGTTTAACTTAAAATTAATTTAATATATATACTAATGTGTGATCATCGCAAAATTTTTCCTCTCTGGTGGTTTCTCTCTCTTCTTTCTCTTTTCCTTTTCTAACCTCCATTTTCCTCCTTTTTGAAGGGAGAAAAATAAAAGACAGAAAAGAAAGAGAGAAGAGAAAAGAAAGAAAGAGAGAGATAAGAGGAACTCTTTTGCGGGGTTTCACTTGACCTTGATTTGAAAATATTTAGAAAATTACTCGCCTCCGTTTTGAAAATGTTGCGGGAAAATGGAGAGACGGGATTCGCTCGTCGGCACGAGGTTCGATCGTTCCTGACGCCTTTACCAGGGGTAATCAAACCAAGGATCGAATCTATGCCTTTTGCTTTGCCCAAATATAATCTAAGAATTTATCCTAAAGATCTAAATGCACAAAGAATCATGATTGTGCAATGCAAGGATGTATGCTCTTTTTAAAAGATGTTTTGAAATTTTTTCAAGTTTATCTGAGACGAACTTGGTAAAAGAGTGAAGAAATGATTGAATCTAACTTTAGAACTTGAGATAGATTAGAGAAGTTCTAAGTCTTTAGAGTTGAAAGAATAAATCTTGACTTTGGAAAGAGAATAATTTAAAGCTGAGAAAAAGGGGAAGGAAAGGAAATTTTCAAGGTTTTTTAGAAGATGGACTTTGAACTTGGATTTAGGAAAAGAGATAAGATTGAAAGTGGAATTGAATTTAAGATTTGAAATTTGGAATTGGAATGAATTGAGAAAATCAAATGATATTTAAGAATAGAAATGGATTTAAGAGATTTGGATTAGATCCGAAAATGGAATCAAAATCTAGAATTGGAATTGGATTCCGAATCCTAAACAGAATGAGATCCGAGATTTAGAATCCAAGATGGATTCGGATTCTAGATCTTAAAATGGAGTGGATCTGAAGTCTGAGATCCAAAGTGTGATTAAATTCTGGACCCTAAAATGGATTCGGATCTGAAGTCTGAGATTCAAGAAGTGAAATTGGATCTGAAGTTTGAGATCCAAAGTTGAATTGGACTCTGGACCCTAAGATGGAATTGGATCTGAAGTCTAAGATCCGAAGTGAAGTTGGATTCTGGATCCTAAGATGAACTTGGATCTAAAGTCTAAGATCCAAAGTGAAATTTGGATTTTGCATCCTAAAGGGGAATGGATCTGAAGTTTGAGATCCAAAGTGAAATTTGGATTCTGGATCCTAAAGGGGAATTGGATCTGAAATCTGAGATCCAATTTGAGTGTTGAATCCTGGATCCTAAAATGAATTTGGAGTTTGTTAAATTCAGAAGATGAATCAAGAATTTCCAGATTTAAAAAATGAAATTTAGAATTTGAATCTTGAATATACAAATGAATTTCAAAGTCAAATTAGACCTTGATTTTTGAAGTTTGAATTTGAAATTTAGAAGATGAAGGGAATCTCAAAGTTAAATTGAACTTTGGATTTGATTTGGAGTATTTGAACATAAATGAATTTGGAATTTCAAAGTCAAATTGAACTTTGAAATCTGATTTGAATTTGAATATAAAATGAATTTGAAATCTCAAAGTTAGATTGAACATTGAGATTAAAAAAAATGAAATAGAATTTTGAAAATTGAAAGAATGAATTGGATTTGATAAGGATTGAAGATAGATTTGAAGAAAGTATTTACATTACTTGGAGTTTTTGAAGAGGAAATTTCGGAAATATGATGCAATTCTATCCTAAATGATGAATGAATTTAAATTTTTGGATTTTGAAAATCATGTTCCATTCTTTACATGAATTAAAATAAGATTGAAAATATAATACATTCTTGACTATGGTCATTGAATGTATTATATAATGATCTATATTTAAATTCAGGTGAAGAATAAAACATATTTTTGTGCTTTTATAGAATTTAAAATGAAATTAACTCTCAATATACCTTGACTATGGCCATTGGTATATATTTTGAATTACTTTTAAGTTAAATTCTGATAAAAGAAGAAAATATTTAAGGAAAATATGATGAATTTTGAAAACGGATCTAGTGTGGATCCAGTGTTATTTCGTAAAAGATAAAAATCTTAAGTCTTGTTTACATTCCGGCTATGGCCGTTGATGTAAATCATCAATTTAGGATTAATCTACCTCTTACGAAATGGTGCACGTGCCATTCGTATTACCATTTGTGAGAACTTGAGAAATAAAGGAAAAATGCATGAAGAACAAGTAATTCATGATATTTACAATGCTTATTCATTCTATCTAAAACAGGAAATGTAAATTTTCATTAAATTCTAACTATTACAATACATGAAATTAAATTTACAACTCCAAGCAATGATATTCTCCGTATATTCCCTGTAAAACAACTGGGTTAATATGAGGAAAATCGACCATATCACATGGAGGTCAATGATAAATGTTGAGAAACTCGGTTTTGATGTCACATAATATGATACACTGTCTCATTTGATTTTATATGATATGATAATATGTTCTCTTGAAATAATGTTATATTATGACTGAATATGTTTTGCCATAAATCTAACGAGTATTTGATGCAAGGATATCTCACCCAATAAGGATGGAGACTTCCTGTTCAAGTACAACTATGGTGCAATCATACTCCTTGAAGAAAAAGCTTGATGAGCCATGCTTTCCTAAAGTTCAAATGAAGAGATCGGCTACCTCAAGATGAAGATTTTTTTCTTCTTTAGAGTCATATGTAACAGAACCTTCAGGAACTTGCATATTGCATATTACATACTCATTCATAAACACTATATCATAAAAGTATACGATAGTTTCAAAAAGCTCCTTTTTTGAAAACCAATAAGTGTACCTTCTTACAACCTTTTATGAAAAAGATATTTTGTCATATAATAATTGTACCTTCTTACAACCTTTTATGAAAAATACATTTTGTCATTGTACCTTACACTATATACAAGACAACAAAGGAATGTAGGAAAAAGACAAAAACATAACATCGACTACATGGAGAAAACAAATAAAATATGTTTTTTGAAAAGACTCTAGTTTCCCTCTTTAATGAAATGTTTCTTAATACAAGAAGAAGAAGACAAAAACATAAAATCGACTACATAAGAAAAACAAATAAAATATGTTTTTGAAAAGACTTTAGTTATCTTCTTTAATGAAATGCTTCTTAATACAAGAAGAAGACAAAAACATAAATCGGCTACACATAAGAAAAACAAATAAAATATGTTTTTAAAAGGACTCTAGTTACTTTTTCTCATAACCATAGAATGTCGACTTACTTGAAGTCATCATTCTCTTTACAAAGCATTAAATGCCTCCTGTAACAAATCCTTGTTAATATCCTTCTCAAAGAATGTCGACCTTCCTTTTGGTCCTCATTCTCTCTGGAGACTTTGAAATACACAACATAAAGAAAACACTTGACATGACTATGTACAAATAAATATCTCAAAGCACTCATAGTACTTACACTCATTTAAAGTAAAGAAGTACTAATGTACCTCAAATCATTAATTAGAATAAAGACAAAACTACAACCCAACGTTCAATGTACTACTGTAAGAAATACACTTTTTACATAAAATATGTATCACCTAAAATAATACAACGACTAGTGTACCCTCTATTTCACCTTTATGGAAAAAGGCATTCTCGAAAAGATGTTTTTGAAATGACCTAACATTTCACATTTCAAAAAGTTACAATTCCAAAATGTAACAACTACTTTTTATAAGCTATATAAACACACAAAAATAAACTATTCAAAACAAGGGAATGGAATAGACGTGTGAGCTTACAAAGAGAAAAATTTCTATTCGTAATTTGAAAAGAGAGCCTTGAAAAAGAAAGAGAAAAAGAAAAAGAAAAAGAAAGAAAAGAGAAAAAGTCAAGTCCAGCTCTTTGACAAAGAGTATCCTCTGAGTGACAAACAGAACATTCTTAGAATCCTTCATTCGTGCATTCATATCATTCTGAGGGTTCTATAGGAAGTATTGTAACTCTGTTATTCACTGTATTCCTTCTTTGTTTAAAGAAGTAGACCTCTGTGAAAGAGGGTGTTGCCCTTCTCTGTTGAGAGAAGAAGACCTCTTGGGAAGAGGGTGTGCCCCTTCTCTGTTGAGAGAAGAAGACCTCTTGGGAAGAGGGTGTTGTACTATTTATCCGGTAACTCGGATGTTATAGTGGAATCTCAAGTGGTTTGCTTGGGGACTGGATGTAGGTCTGGATATTGACCGAACCAGTATAACTTCTGTGTTTTATGTGTTGTGCCTTATTGCTTAATTATTTTATTTTATCGATCATTATCATATTTCACTATTCACCCCCCCTCTAGTGGAATTTCAATAAAATGCTCTTATGCCAAGATATATATGATGGGAAGATGGAAAAATGATATATGTATCTATATATATGCATATATATGTGTGTAGGTGTATCAAGTGGTGAGAAATGGAAGGCAGTGGAGGTGTTATGACTATATATACAGCTATAGATGCAAACATAGAGTAGGTATGGATTGTACTGAATTGGGTAACAAGGTGTGAAGAATGACAGCAAGGGCTGATGGGGGACTTATGCAGCAGGAAATGGAAGATGGTAAAGTGCTTGTAATGACAGGTAAGAGAATAGGGTGAATGAAATTCAGCAAACTATCAGTGATTTGCAATAGGATGAATAGTGCTATTAGCAACAAAAGTGCAGAAAATACATGTTGAAAAGAAAGAAAGAAAAGAAAAAAATGAAATGTCACAGCAATCTTGATTGCTATTTCAAATGGAGAATGGTCATAGCAATGCTCAGCATCGCCAAGGCTGAAAGGGGATGAATGTTCATGGTAATGTAATGGGAGAACAGGGAATGTGGTGCCTATGTTGTAGGTATATATTACAAAGATTCGAGTTGCCTTGCAGGTTGTTGCAGATTTCTTGTTAATGATAGGCAGGGCTGAAGGGGTGGTAGGCTGTAATTTAGTGGATGGTGTATACTGCATAGATGTAGTGGACAAATGATGGCAATTGGGAGCTACAGGTAAAAGATGGTATGAATGCTGGATGAAGCTACAGGGTAGTTAAAACATGGGCTAACAGGGGATGGTAGGCAGAGGCCATAACTCAGTGGGTGTTGTATGGTGTGAAAGGTATGGACGTGAGGTGAAGGGTAGAAGTGTATAATGTATGGCAGGGAATGTGCTGGAAATGTTAGCAGGTTGGTGAACATGAGGTGAGTATGGGTGCACTGGATGTATTTGCAGCAATAGCATTAATATCTTCATAATGATGAGAATGTACCACAGGTGAAAAAAAAATAGATGAGAGTGACAATAACAGAGGATTATCATAATCTTTTGAGACTATTTGAATAAATTAACAAGGATTGCCTGTCATGGATTCAAAATTTAGCTTGTGAGTACCAAGTCCTAAGGATTCCTGCCATTGGGGAAATCAGGCTCAGATTTCTCAATGTTTGCTAAAGATTACAGAGTGTTGCAAAGCGTCACATTGGACAAACTTCTGTAATATAATTTCCTGATGTAACTAAAATTTTCTGTAGCCTAGACTTAAAAAAAATTGAACAAATCTAGATTTCAAGCTTAATAATTGCTGAAATTAGAAATAATTCTTAGAGTTTGCTGAAACCGTAAAGATCAAATGACTTCTAGAAGGTTACTACAGATTTTACCAGAAGCGGCTCTTTGCCATCAGATCCAGCGACACCGATGGTAGGATCCTGGGGAGGATCTTACTGATAACATTTCTGTCTTGTTACCTAGAAGGAAACTCAACCTCCAAAGGAGCTATCGATCGAGCAGAAGACTGCTCGATTTGGGAAGGAAGGGGATGCTGGTGTTGTATAATGTCTTTTGGCCCTGAATCATGACTGTCTAGATGCTTTTAGATTTAGGTCATGTTCTCAGAGAATGGCAGGCATATACAGGGTAGTGGAACTTGACGCCACCACGACTGTTGTTGCAGGAGCGGCTGATAAGTTGATCCTATCGATCTCTTCACAATCATCATCTTCAAGATGTATACCACCAACGCTCCCAATATTCTGTTAGCTTTATATGTATCGATACCTCCAGGCCAACCAAAACATTTACTAAACTGCTGACTTCATAACTTTATATTATGTTCTTACCATCATAACTTTTGAAGCACATTCCTCTCTAACCATTAATTACCTGATGATATTTAACTTATGAAGCACAGTCGTATGGCTTGCGTCTTAGCATTCACAGTAGTAGGATTCCTCCTATTACAAAAATCATGAACAGAGCAAATACCAAGATGGGAAGAAAACCCCATAACAAAAGATCATAAATAGGATAGACTGACAATTTCAGCCAAATCATTAGGATTAATATTTAGAACAACTGTTCTCGGTTTACTTTGAATCTACGGGTGTTCTAACAACATTGTGAATGGTATTCTAATAGGGAATTTCCTTGTTTGAAGGATCCAAAGGAAATCGTTAGCAGATAGGGCTGTGTATATCCAGATGTAGGATACATAACCCTGATACAAAAAGATGCAAGGGAAGCGAAAACAAATGCCATTATTAGTTGGAAATGAAACAACAGTCCCTTGGATGAGGTATGTAGGGGATATCAACAAAATGTACAGCATCAACAATCTGCATCATTAGCGACTATTGAAATTGTAATGGAAAATGAGCCCAGTAATGGCGTACCAAAAAAAAAAAAAAGAAAAACTCCAAAAGCAACATAACAAAATACTGAGAATGAAAATAAAGTAAAATACAAAGCATAGGTGGTAACGATGAATATAAGAAGAAAGAAAAAAAAATGAAGAGAACATGTTGGAATAAAACATTCCGATTGCTCTTGTACAAGGACGGGTTAAAGTAGCTATAAGTGCTTCAAGCCTTATCCAGGGTGCATAAATGGGATTTAAAATAGAAGAAGGAAAGAAACTGTCAGGAAATAGGGAAGGAAAGGGGGGGAGCACTTACCTTAGTTTACAGCTCTGCTGGCAGAGGATCGATCTTTTCCTGCTGATCGGGGAGAACCAGAGGGAATAAAAGAAGAAGGAGGGATGAAGAAGAAGAAGAAAGGGGGAAGGATGATAGCAGTGGAGAGGCAGGAGACGGATCCGTGAAGGAGAAGAAGGTGGAGGGGTAGAAGACGATCCCCCCTCTCTCCTGCGTGCTCCCCTTTAAAAGAAGGAGAGGAGCATTCGAGAGAGAGAGGCTGTTGAAGATCAGAGGTTGAGGGAAAAGAGGTTGTTTGAAGATGGAGGGTCGGGCTGAGAGGGAGGATGCGGGGGAAAGAGGTCGTTGCCTCTTTTCCAAATTTCCAAAAGAAGGCCCCCTTGAAAGAACTTTTAAAAAAAAAAAATAAGGTTTTTGGCAAAAATTCAATTTTTCAAGTTTTAAAACCATTTGCCCTCCTCAATTTTTTTGATTTTTATATTGCTTTTTCCATTTTTTTTTTGTATTTTTGTAGTAGAAAACTAAGATTTTAAAAGAAAACTAAGTTTTAAACACTAATTTTTTTTATTTTTCTGAGAAATATTTACAAAAGTATTTTTCTGAGAATTTCCAACCATTTCGGGGAAATTTCTTCAGAAGAATGGGTTTGGACCCAGGTTTTGAGAAAATGTTCGAGTTTTGACACTTGAATCGAGAAATACAATGTGATGGATCCAAATGAATGTTGAATGGACTGTCCGAGCTATTTAAAGGCTATTTTTGGTATTTTCTATAATTTTAATTTAAAATTTGAACAAGGAGACTCAGATTTGGATTTGGACAATGGATCCAGATCTGAAATCAATTAAACATATGAAATGAATTTAATTTTAATAAAACTAGAGAAATGAACTGGAATTTAGATTTGAAATGACCCATTTGCTAAAAAAAAATGAATTTAGGGGCAAAAAGGGAATATTTAAAAGATTTTGAAAAATTTGGGGTGTTCACAGATGCCCCTCTTTGCTACTAAGCCGGTTGAAAGCCGAGCTTAGTGGCAAAGAAAACACTCCAAATTTTGAAAAATGCCCCAGTCAGCAGATCTGAACTGGGTGTGGAAGAATTATTTTGAAAAGATGGTTTTTGAGGCTTAAAATCTTATCCTGAATGGCTTTGAAAAGACGAAATCCTCGAAAATGATATGGTTTGAGTAAAGAATGAGGAAATCCTGATGGGACTTTGGGTGATGATATCGAAATGATGAAAGATAGGGAATTTAGGTCAAGTCTCGTGGGTGAGACTAGATCAGCCTTGTGGAATGACTCAGGTTTTAGCCCTTGACCTGGATGGGACAAAGATATATCAAGATACCCTGAATGGGGAAAGGAGTATGCGAGGACCTTGATGGGACATTTATCAGAGAATGCCTCGCGAGATGAAATTCAAGTAAGACCCTGTCCAGGATGGATATACAAAGCATGGATTCCTCGATGGGAAGAATCATGATGGGACTGGAGGAAAACATCTCGTCAAAACGAGGAACCTTGTCAAAATGAGACTCAGGTTTAACCAAAACCTGAAAAAGGAAGATACCTTGATGCACGAGGTTCAGGCTTAACCCCTAACCTGAAGGGGACAACCATATGGAATCCTCGAGTGAAGAGACCATGATGGGACCTTCGAAGTTTGGACGAACAAATCCGACAGGGGTTTGCGAAAGAAGGAAGGAAATGGGGTTCCCTAAAGCTTGAAAAAGGGATGAACTTGGGCGTCTCATTGCTGAGACTGAAACAACCTTTTGAATTTAATGATCTCTCGCAGAAAGTACAGGTTTTGACCCTTAACCTGAGTGGGAACAACCATACGGATTTCTTGAAACCGTGATGGGACAAAAGAGATACTTCAACTGAATGGGGTAACTCTTCTGGAAGATATGAACAACGCTAGGTTGCATCAAAATGGATATTGACTACTTATTTCATTCTTAGAATATCTAGAAAATTTTGCCAATAAGATAAATTTATAGTTGATTTCAACGCTTGAATAATGTGTACATGTGTGCAAAGATATTCCCTCTTTTACCTAGAGTATTTCCTCCAACGAGGTTAACTCCTTGGTTTTTAAGAGTCAAATTGAGAACTTTAGCGCTGATGATTTTCTTTAAAGAAGCTATCCATTTCCCTGATATGAGAAAAGAAGAAATATTCTTAATTTCATAAAAGCAAGTAGTGAAAAGATATTGATAACAGATATTTTGCATAAGAAAAGCCGACTTCTGGCAATTTTGGCAGTTTGATATTTGGGTGTTTTTCCATGATGATCTTCTTGCACTCTTTTTGAGTCATTGGGCTTTTCGGGCTTTTACATCATCCTTCATTTTTGGAGATGTCCTGATTTTTCTCTCTTTTTCAGGGAAGGGTACGTCACAAGCTCCTTCATCTCGAAGATGCTCCGATCCTTCATTTTCTCAGGGATTATATATGATGGTATTGACTCAAAGGTCTTTAGATGATAGCAGAAATCAAAAATCATTTAGGGTTTGTTGGTAGGTCCATCACACTCGCCTTCATCTCGACGGTGATCTTAACTTTCCCTGGAAGGATCCTTCACAAACTCCTTCATCTTGGTAGATGATCCAAATCTTCTTTGGCCCCGGGGGTCTGCTCGCCTATTCGCCTTCATCTTGACGACAATTGAGAGATCCCTTTTGCAGATATTTGATTGGCAGCTTTAAAATGAGAGGATATGAATGAGGGGATTCTTTTTATGGCTCAGGATATTTCCACTGCCTAATTGCCAGAAAATCGTCTTTTAAACATGCATCAAAGCTATAATCAATATCAATTCGTTTCTGACTTTTCAATGTCATTGAATATTTATTTCACTAATCATACCGAGGATATTTCTTTCATCCTTTTGGTTGATCAACAGGAAAAAGATTTGAATTTTACCTCTTTTTTGCAAAAGTTTCACCTTTTTGGAAAGAATACTAGAGGTAATTTGAGGTAATTCTTTTGTGCAGTAAGAGTATTTGGAATCAACAAATACTTTTAGCAAATTGGCAAATTTTTCATGACTCCTATGTGAAATATTTACTCAATATAGATTTTGATACGACCTTTAGTTGCAATTTATGGTTTTTGGACATTCTGACCAGTAAAACTGGAACCTTTCATTTAACGACCAGCGAAGTAGCTGGGACATTTCATTTAATGACCAGTAAAAACTGGGACCTTTCATTTAATGACCAGTAAAAACTGGGACCTTTCATTTAACGACCAGCGAAGTAGCTGGGACATTTCATTTAACGACCAGCGAAGTAGCTGGGACCTTTCATTTAATCATTTAATGACCAACGAAGTAGCTGAGACTTTTCATTTAATCATTTAACGACCAGCGAAGTAGCTGGGACATTTTATTTAATCATTTAACGACCAGCGAAGTAGCTGGGACATTTCATTTAATCATTTAACGACCAGCGAAGTAGCTGGGACATTTCATTTAATCATTTAACGACCAACGAAGTAGCTGGGACATTTCATTTAATCATTTAACGACCAGCGAAGTAGCTGGGACATTTTATTTAGCGACCAACGAAGTAGTTGGGACATTTCATTTAATCATTTAACGATCAGCGAAGTAGCTGGGACATTTCATTTAATCATTTAACGACCAACGAAGTAGCTGGGACATTTCATTTAATCATTTAACGACCAGCGAAGTAGCTGGGACATTTTATTTAATCATTTAACGACCAACGAAGTAGCTGGGACATTTCATTTAATCATTTAACGACCAGCGAAGTAGCTGGGACATTTCATTTAATCATTTAACGACTAGCGAAGTAGCTGGGACATTTCATTTAACGACCTGATTTAAGATTGAGACTTTTGAAAGACAACCAGTACGAGGACTGAGTTTTGTGACTGAACTTGATCTTTAGATTTTGAAAATTTAGCAAAATAGCTAGCGCGAACACTAGGTTTTTCAATTGAGAGTGAGGAAGGAGATCGGCCTATTTAAGATATTTAGAGATTGAAGCAAAAAGAATGGCCGGGGTTTCAGGATTATCCTTTATCCTGAAGGGAAAATAGAATAGACATTTTGAAGAGAATTTAGAAAAAGAATGATTCAGGTTTATCCCTTAACCTGAAGGGGAAATGGAATAGACATTTGATGAGAATTTAGGAAAAGAATGATTCAGGTTTATCCCTTAACCTGAAGGGAAAATGGAAGATTTTGTGACGAGACAACTTGAAACTTGAATTTAGAAGGGATATGACAAGATTTAGAATTTATGATCTATGATTTTTAGAAAGACCAGGTATGTGGTCCAATTTTCAGGATTTTAAACCCTTTATTCTGAACGGGGAAAATAGAAGGAATAGAATTCTGAGAAGACAGAAGGATATAGAATTTTGATGAAAAACATGGAGAGAATTTGAGGAAATTGATTTATTTTGTAAAAAGAATTCTCACAGGTATCATGGTTGCCCCTATGAGTGATCTCAGGATTATCCTTTATCCTGAAAAAAGAATAGAATTTAAGAAGGTGAAGAGAAATTGATATAAATTTAGAAAATCAATAAAGGTTGGCAAAACTTGTATTTACAAAAGAATTCTCAAAGGTAGCATTGTTGCTCTTACGAGGGGTTTCAGGATTATCCCTTATCCTGAATGGGAAAAGAATAGAATTTAAGAAAATTTATCGAAGGCAAATTGATATAAATATAGAAAATCAATAAAGATTAACAAAACTTGTATTTACAAAAGAATCCTCATAGGTAGCGTTGTTGCTCCTACAAGGGGTCTCAGGATTTTCCCTTATCTTGAATGGGAGCACCTCGGACAACGAGGGTCAGGTTTATTCCTTAACCTGAGCGGGAAACACCTCAGACGACGAGGGTCAGGTTTTTCCCTTAACCTGAAAGGGTACAAAGAATATTTAGAAAATACCTCATGGGAAAGAGGCATCAGGTTTATCCCTTAACCTGAAAGGGAAATGGATTTGAAAATTTTTAATAGAATTGAGGAAAATTCGATAAAACTTGATAAAACTTGATAACAATTGACGTAAAACTTGATAAATATATGAATGAAACTGATAAAGATACCAAAATTAACTGAAGATTTATAAGATTTCAGAAAAGGGAGTTTTTCTGACCCTGCCTGCTTATGGGATTTTGGAAGGAAAATGTTTATTTAAAAGATAAATGAGAAATCATTTTGGGGGAAGAAAAATCCACCACAAGAAGAATGATCAGCGCGAGATCTGATCCTTCAAACATGAGAGATCATCATGAGGGTTAATTTTCGAAGGCAATGGTTTTGAATACCTAATTTTGATAAAGAAGATCAACAATAGATCTGATTTCTAAAGATAACAGTTCGAAATTGATAATAAGATCAATACAAGGATTGATCTTTGAAGATAATGTTTTAAAACCAACCTTGGAAGATAAGGTTAATCACAGGGGTTGATCTTTGAATATAATGTTTTAGAAACCAATCTTGGAAGATAAGACCAACACAAAGGTTGATCCTTTAATGAGATGGTTTAAAAACAAAATTTTTAGAAAATATGATCAACACAAGGGTTGATCTTTGAAATGCAATGGTTCGAAAACCAATTTTTGGAAAAGATGATCAACACGAGGGTTGATCTTTGAAAAGGTTTGGACTAAAATATGAAAAATTTTCATGATTTTTGAAAGACCCTCATAGGTAATATCATTTCTCTCATGAATGATGTCAGGATTATCCCGCATTCTGAAAAGAACAGGAATTTAAATGCCCCAGTATGGCAAAAGAAGGAAGTATTTGAATATCAAAGATATAAAGAAAAATTGGCATTTCATTGATAAGCAAAGGTTTGATAACAACTGAATATTTACAAGAACTTTTAAAAGAAAAAGATTCATAACAGACTGGGTTGACTAGCCCCTATAAAACAACTGACAAAAAGAGGCGAAAGCAAACAAAAACTTTGGCTTTATCAATTCTTCGAGTGGTCCGGGAATGGTTCTGTCAGGACTGCTGGCTGCTTTTCTTCCTCGTCCTCTATCAGCTCACTTATGTCAATGCAGTCTTGTATCATGTGCTTGAGGACGAAACAGTGTTCTGTATCATGTCCTGTTGCCCTGTGATACTTGCAGAATTGGTCCTTGAACTTTCCCAAGATTACGGGAGGATCTGCTACTTTAGGGAGTTTGATCATCCCATGTTTTAACAGGTAATCTAGAATTGCTTTCATAGTTTGATCTAAAGGAGTGAAGACTCGATCTTTCTCCCACTTGATGTAATTGGGCTTCTCTTGGAGATCACCCTTTTGCTAAAGGCCGATTGGAAGTGGTTTATTATTGTTTTTAAAGGATCCCTCCTTCTGCCCCTTGTTCTGATCTACTCTCAGACCGCTGCCACTGTTGTTTTTGTTTCCTTTGTTGTTGCTGCCAAGATTATTGCAGGAGGCATCAACTGATGAGCGAACTGCGCTTTCTTCTTCTGGTCTTGGACATTCTTGACCAGAGGCGTGCCCTCGTAAAGTCCACTTTCTATCCCTGCTTTGAGCCATTCGGCTCGCCCAATCTATTTGATGAAGGATTTCGCCGGGGAAGTGGCGATGAGGCTTCTTATGGGCTGAGAGAAATTGTTGAGGATTACCTGTAATGCGTGCTCCTCTGGAATGGGTACCTTCATCTTATTACAGGTGCTCCTCCACCTGTGAATGAAATCTCCTGGTCTTTCAGTCTCTCCTTGCTTCAGGTTGTAAAGATGATATAATGTAGGTGAGGCTTCAGTGTTGAATAAGAAGCGCTCGATGAACAAATTTACTACCGTATCGAACTCTCGTAGTTCGATAGGATTTACATGGTCAACATACCATCTGGCTGCTACGCTCTCTAGGCTGCGGGGAAAACAGATGAACAGAGCCTTGTTGTCTTTTCTGAAACGGCTGCACTCTGCATAAAATGTGGCTAAGTGGGCTTTAGGGTTGCCAGTTCCATCAAACTTGAAAAATTTACGAGGAATATTCTCCAGGTTATCGTCCCCATCTAGACCATCGTAAAAATCTTCGCCAGTGTAAGTCTGCTTGCCCTTACCCTTGGCTTGAATGTCCTTAATTGCTCGGTTCATCTCCTTTATCTGCTTGTTCATCAGGTCCTCTGCTGGAGCCCCAGACTTGGGCTTGTTGACGGATTCGGGCTCTTCTGCAGCTATTTTTACGGACTGCCTTGGAGGATTCTGTTTGTAGACAATCTGCTCTTCTTCTTCTTATTCTTCCTCGACTGATTCTGATTCCTCAGAAGCAGTGTCTGACTGTACCTTCTTTCTAATGATTCTGATTGTCTTTTTCACAGGCTTCTTCTTCATCTTGCTTTTAGGAACTACCTCTTTCAGCTTGGCCTCGGCTTGTTCCGACATCATCCTCGCCATCATCTTTTGGAACATATCGTACATAGCGGGGTCGATGTCATCTTTCTTGTTTTGACCCTGTCCCCTGACTGATTTAGGAGAGCTTATCTCTTCCGCCTCACTCTCGCTGAGTTGAGGAACTATTTCTTTTCCCGCTCTTGTCTGAACCATTTTCGAATATCAGCGCTTTCTGTAGAAGAAAGTGGAGGTTTTTAGACCAAAGAAACTTTTTAGAGAAGTTTTGACAAGAGGAAGGATTTAGGTTGAAATCTAAAAATTGTATCCCATTACTAGGGATCGAGTTGCCACAAAATTTGTGAAAATTGTGTTGTTTACTCTACGAGGGAGAGTAACCAACTAAAATATGAAAGAAAATACCATTTTGAAAGGGATATCTCTTGACAGAAAGAGATTTTTATGAAAATATAAACAAGAATAAAATCAGAAGAAAATAAAAAAAAATGAAATTTGAGAATAAATAGTAAAGATTTTAAAATTTGAAGAACTTGCAGGCAGGATCAGAAGAATTTTTTGAAGAAATTTAGAAGAAGAAAAGGGAAAATACACCTGGGTTTCAAAAACAAAAAGAAAATTTGAATAATATATACCCAGGGTTTTGGAAAATATAAGGAAGATATAAAATATCACACAATCACAAATATATAAGCAAGGATGCACAAACAACATTCCCTAAGGCCGACTCTATATGCAATTTTTGAAATGGCTGATAGGACCTTAATCCTAACTCTAAGATTTAGATCATCTGATTCCAATCAAGGTACGCCGATATACTCAAGCCGAAGCTCGAAGTACGTGGCATATAAAGATATCTCTTCGGTTCTAAGGTAAAGGCTTCCTAACATCCTTGAGCACCTACCGATATACCTCGTTCTATGGCCCTTAGGTACGTGGTAGGGGGGCGCGAACCCAAATAAGTGGTCCAGTTGTGAGGCTCTCTCCCGAACTATGGTTCAGTGAGACAGCCCAGCAACGTGAAGACCGGGACAATATAGGTAGGGATGTTTTCAATAACATGTTCAACATGCAATAAATCCAGAAGGCTCTAATGCAAGTCCTAAAGAGATAGATTTAAATAAAGAGAAGCATACACTTGCATACATTGTTTTGCATTCAATCCCTAGAATTGAGGAGAGTTGTATTTAAGATCTAAGTCTAATGTGAACATGGAATAATCTCCTCAATATAGCCCTACCAAACCATACTTAGATCCTATATGCAATAATGTCAGCTTAGGACAGAGTCTAGGCTTCCTAAGGTTTGCATGAAAATGTAGCTGACATAGAAGAATAAAGACTTAGAAAATATTTAAGCAAAGCAAAGGCATAATTCGACCAGACGGAGACGAGTCCCATCACGGTCGCCAAAACTGTGATCATCGCAATTTGTTTTCTCTCTGGTGGTTTCTCTCTCTTCTTTCTCTTTTCCTTTTCTAACCTCCATTTTCCTCCTTTTTGAAGGGAGAAAAATAAAAGACAGAAAAGAAAGAGAGAAGAGAAAAGAAAGAAAGAGAGAGAGAAGAGGAACTCTTTTGCGGGGTTTCACTTGACCTTGATTTGAAAATATTTAGAAAATTACTCGCCTCCGTTTTGAAAATGTTGCGGGAAAATGGAGAGATGGGATTCGCTCGTCGGTACGAGGTTCGACCGTTCCTGGCGCCTTTACCAGGGGTAATCAAACCAAGGATCAAATCTATGCCTTTTGCTTTGCCCAAATATAATCTAAGAATTTATCCTAAAGATCTAAATGCACAAAGAATCATGCTTGTGCAATGCAAGGATGTATGCTCTTTTTGAAAGATGTTTTGAAAATTTTCCAAGTTTATCTGAGACGAACTTGGTAAAGGAGTGAAGAAATGATTGAATCTAACTTTAGAACTTGAGATAGATCAGAGAAGTTCTAAGTCTTTAGAGTTGATAGAATAAATCTTGACTTTGGAAAGAGAATAATTTAAATCTGAGAAAAAGGGGAAGGAAAGGAAATTTTCAAGGTTTTTTAGAAGATGGACTTTGAACTTGGATTTAGGAAAAGAGAAAAGATTGAAAGTGGAATTGAATTTAAGATTTGAAATTTGGAATTGGAATGAACTGAGAAAATCAAATGATATTTAAGAATAGAAATGGATTTAAGAGATTTGGATTAGATCCGAAAATGGAATCGAAATCTAGAATTGGAATTGGATTTCGAATCCTAAACAGAATGAGATCCGAGATTTAGAATCCAAGATGGATTCAGATTCTAGATCTTAAAATGGAGTGGATCTGAAGTCTGAGATCCAAAGTGTGATTAAATTCTGGACCCTAAAATGGATTCGGATCTGAAGTCTGAGATCCAAGAAGTGAAATTGGATCTGAAGTCTGAGATCCAAAGTTGAATTGGACTCTGGACCTTAAGATGGAATTGGATCTGAAGTCTAAGATCCGAAGTGAAGTTGGATTCTGGATCCAAAGATGGACTTGGATCTGAAGTCTAAGATCCAAAGTGAAATTTGGATTTTGCATCCTAAATGGGAATGGATCTGAAGTCTCAGATCCAAAGTGAAATTTGGATTCTGGATCCTAAAAGGGAATTGGATCTAAAATCTGAGATCCAATTTGAGTGTTGAATCCTGGATCCTAAAATGAATTTGGAGTTTGTCAAATTCAAAAGATGAATCAAGAATTTCCAGATTTAAAAAATGAAATTTAGAATTTGAATCTTGAATATACAAATGAATTTCAAAGTCAAATTAGACCTTGAATTTTGAAGTTTGAATTTGAAATTTAGAAGATGAAGGGAATCGCAAAGTTAAATTGAACTTTGGATTTGATTTGGAGTATTTGAACATAAATGAATTTGGAATTTCAAAGTCAAATTGAACTTTGAAATCTGATTTGAATTTGAATATAAAATGAATTTGAAATCTCAAAGTTAGATTGAACTTTGAGATTAAAAAAAATGAAATAGAATTTTGAAAATTGAAAGAATGAATTGGATTTGATAAGGATTGAAGATAGATTTGAAGAAATTATTTACATTACTTGGAGTTTTTGAAGAGGAAATTTCAGAAATATGATGCAATTCTATCCTAAATGATGAATGAATTTAATTTTTTGGATTTTGAAAATCATGTTCCATTCTTTACATGAATTAAAATAAGATTGAAAATATAATACATCCTTGACTATGGTCATTGAATGTATTATATAATGATCTATATTTAAATTCAGGTGAGGAATAAAACACATTTTTGTGCTTTTATAGAATTTAAAATGAAATCAACTCTCAATATACCCTGACTATGGCCATTGGTATACATTTTGAATTAATTTTAAGTTATATTCTGATAAAAGAAGAAAATATTTAAGGAAAATATGATGAATTTTGAAAACGGATCCAGTGTGGATCTAGTGTTATTTCGTAAAAGATAAAAATCCTAAGTCTTGTTTACATCCCGGCTATGGCCGTTGATGTAAATCATCAATTTAGGATTAATTTACCTCTTACGAAATGGTGCATGTGCCATTCGTATTACCATTTGTGAGAACTTGAGAAATAAAGGAAAAATGCATGAAGAACAAGTAATTCATGATATTTTCAATGCTTATTCATTCTATCTAAAACAGGAAATGTAAATTTTCATTAAATTCTAACTATTACAATACATGAAATTAAATTTACAACTCCAAGCAATGATATTCTTCGTATATTCCCTGTAAAACAACTGGGTTAATATGAGGAAAATCGACCATATCACATGGAGGTCAATGATAAAATGCTCTTATGCCAAGATATATATGATGGGAAGATGGAAAAATGCTATATGTATCTATATATATGCATATATATGTGTGTGGGTGTATCAAGTGGTGAGAAATGGAAGGCAGTGGAGTTGTTATGACTATATATACAGCTATAGATGAAAACATAGAGTAGGTATGGATTGTACTGAATTGGGTAACAAGGTGTGAAGAATGACAGCAAGGGCTGATGGGGGACTTATGCCGCAGGAAATGGAAGATGGTAAAGTGCTTGTAATGGCAGGTAAGAGAATAGGGTGAATGGAATTCAGCAAACTATCAGTGATTTGCAATAGGATGAATAGTGCTATTAGCAGCAAAAGTGCAGAAAATACATGTTGAAAAGAAAGAAAGAAAAGAAAAAAATGAAATGTCACAACAATCTTGATTGCTATTTCAAATGGAGAATGGTCATAGCAATGCTCACATCGCCAAGGCTGAAAGGGGATGAATGTTCATGGTAATGTAATGGGAGAACAGGGAATGTGGTGCCTATGTTGTAGGTATATATTACAAAGATTCTAGTTGCCTTCCAGGTTGTTGCAGATTTCTTGTTAATGATAGGCGGAGCTGAAGGGGTGGTAGGCTGTAATTTAGTGGATGGTGTATACTGCGTAGATGTAGTGGACAAATGATGGCAATTGGGAGCTACAGGTAAAAGATGGTATAAATGCTGGATGAAGCTACAGGGTAGTTAAAACATGGGCTAACAGGGGATGGTAGGCAGAGGCCATAACTCAGTGGGTGTTGTATGGTGTGAAAGGTATGGACGTGAGGTGAAGGGTAGAAGTGTATAATGTATGGCAGGGAATGTGCTGCAAATGTTAGCAGGTTGGTGAACATGAGGTGAGTATGGGTGCACTGGATGTATTTGCAGCAATAGCATTAATATCTTCATAATGATGAGAATGTACCACAGGTGAAAAAAAAAATAGATGAGAGTGACAATAACAGAGGATTATCATAATCTTTTGAGACTATTTGAATAAATTAACAAGGATTGCCTGTCATGGATTCAAAATTTAGCTTGTGAGTACCAAGTCCTAAGGGTTCCTACCATTGGGGAAATCAGGCTCAGATTTCTCATTGTTTGCTGAAGATTACAGAGTGTTGCAAAGCGTCACTTTGGACAAACTTCTGTAATATAATTTCCTGATGTAACTAAAATTTTCTATAGCCTAGACTTAAAAAAAATTGAACAAATCTAGGTTTCAAGCTTAATAATTGCTGAAATTAGAAATAATTCTTAGAGTTTGCTGAAACCGTAAAGATCAAATGACTTCTAGAAGGTTACTGCAGATTTTACCAGAAGCGGCTCTTTGCCATCACATCCAGCGACACCGATGGTAGGATCCTGGGGAGGATCTTACTGATAACATTTCTGTCTTGTTACATGGAAGGAAACTCAACCTCTAAAGGAGCTATCGATCCAGCAGAAGACTGCTCGATTTGGGAAGGAAGGGGATGTTGGTGTTGTATAATGTCTTCTGGCCCTGAATCATGACTGTCTAGATGCTTTTAGATTTAGGTCATGTTCTCAGAGAATGGAACGCATATACAAGGTAGTGGAACTTGACGCCACCATGACTGTTGTTGTAGGAGCGGCTGATAAGTTGATCCTATCAATCTCTTCACAATCATCATCTTCAAGATGTATACCACCAACGCTCCCAATATTCTGTTAGCTTTATATGTATCGACACCTCCAGGCTAACCAAAACATTTACTAAACTGCTGACTTCATAACTTTATATTATGTTCTTACCATCATAACTTTTGAAGCACATTCCTCTCTAACCATTAATTACCTGATGATATTTAACTTATGAAGCACAGTCGTATGGCTGGCATCTTATCATTCACAGCAGTAGGATTCCTTCTGTTACAAAAATCATGAACAGAGCAAATACCAAGATGGGAAGAAAACCCCATAACAAAAGATCATAAATAGGATAGACTGACAATTTCATCCAAACCATTAGGATTAATATTTAGAACAACTGTTCTTGGTTTACTTTGAATCTACGGGTGTTCTAACAACATTGTGAATGGTATTCTAAAAGGGAATTTCCTTGTTTGAAGGATCCAAAGGAAATCGTTAGCAGATAGGGCCGTGTATATCTAGATGTAGGATACATAACCCTGATACGAAAAGATGCAGGGGAAGCGAGAACAAATGCCATTATTAGTTGGAAATGAAACAAGAGTCCCTTGGATGAGGTATGTAGGGGTTATCAACAAAATGTACAGCATCAACAATCTGCATCATTAGCGACTATTGAAATTGTAATGGAAAATGAGCCCAGTAATGGCGTACCAAAAAAAGAAAAAGAAAAACTCCAAAAGCAACAGAACAAAATACTGAGAATGAAAATAAAGTAAAATACAAAAGCATAGGTGGTAACGATGAATGCAAGAAGAAAGAAAAAAAAATAAAAATAAAAATAAAAAAACGAAGAGAACATGTTGGAATAAAACATCCTGATTGCTCTTGCACAAGGATGGGTTGAAGTAGCGATGAGCGCTTCAAGCCTTATCCAGGGTGCATAAATGGGATTTAAAACAGAAGAAGGAAAGAAACTGTCAGGAAATTCAAAGGAAATAGGGAAGGAAAGGGGGGGGGGCACTTACCTTAGTTTACAGCTCTGCTGGCAGAGGATCGATCTTTTCCTGCTGATCGGGGAGAACCAGAGGGAATAAAAGAAGGAGGGATGAAGAAGAAGAAGAAAGGGGGAAGGATGATAGCAATGGAGAGGTAGGAGACGGATCCGTGAAGGAGAAGAAGGTGGAGGGGTAGAAGACGATCCCCCCTCTCTCCTGCGTGCTCCCCTTTTAAAGAAGGAGAGGAGCATTCGAGAGAGAGGGGCTGTTGAAGATCAGAGGTTGAGGGAAAAGAGGTTGTTTGAAGATGGAGGGTCGGGCTGAGAGGGAGGATGCGCGGGAAAGAGGCCGTTGCCTCTTTTCCAAATTTCCAAAAGAAGGCCCCCTTGAAAGAACTTTTTTTTAAAAAAAAAAAAAAGGTTTTTGGCAAAAATTCAATTTTTCAAGTTTTAAAACCATTTGCCCTCCTCAGTTTTTTTGATTTTTATATTGCTTTTTCCATTTTTTTTTGTAGTAGAAAACTAAAATTTTAAAAGAAAACTAAGTTTTAAACACTAATTTTTTTTTATTTTTTTGAAAAATATTTACAAAAGTATTTTTCTTAGAATTTCTGACCATTTCGGGGAAATTTCTTTAGAAGAATGGGTTTGGACCCAGGTTTTGAGAAAATGTTCGAGTTTTGACACTTGAATCGAGAAATACAATGTGATGGATCCAAACGGATGTTGAATGGACTATCCGAGCTATTTAAAGGCTATTTTTGGTATTTTCTATAATTTTAATTTAAAATTTGAACAAGGAGACTCAGATTTGGATCTGGACAATGGATCCAGATCCGAAATCAATTTAAACATATGAAATAAATTTAATTTTAATAAAACTGGAGAAATGAACTGGAATTTAGATTTGAAATGACCCATTTGCTCAAAAAAAATGAATTTAGGGGCAAAAAGGGAATATTTAAAAGATTTTGAAAAATTTGGGGTGTTCACAGATGCCCCTCTTTGCTACTAAGCCTGTTGAAAGCCGAGTTTAGTGGCAAAGAAAACACTCCAAATTTTGAAAAATGCCCCAGTCAGCAGATCTGAACTGGGTGTGGAAGAATTATTTTGAAAAGATGGTTTTTCAGGCTTAAAATCTTATCCTAAATGGCTTTGGGAAGACGAAATCCTCGAAAATGATATGATTTGAGTAAAGAATGAGGAAATCGTGATGGGACTTTGGGTGATGATATCGAAATGATGAAAGATAGGGAATTTAGATCAAGTCTCGTGGGTGAGACTAGATCAGCCTTGTGGAATGACTCAGGTTTTAGCCCTTGACCTGGATGGGACAAAGATATATCAAGATACTCTGAATGGGGAAAGGAGTATGCGAGGACCTTGATGATTTACATCAATAGCCATAGTCAGGATGTAAACAAGACTTAGGATTTTTATCTTTTATAAGATAACACTGGATCCTTTTTCAAAAATCATCATATTTTTAAATATTTCATCTTTTATCAGAGTTTAACTTAAAATTAATTTAATATATATACCAATGGCCATAGTGAGGGTATATTGAGAATTAATTTCATTTTAAACTCTATAAAAGCACAAAATATGTTTCATTCTTCACCTGAATCTAAACATAGATTATTATATAATACATTCAATGACTATAGTCAAGGATGTATTATATCTTCAATCTTGCTTTAATTCATTTAAAGAATGGAATAGCTTTTCAAAACCCAATTTCAAAAATTTAAATTCATTCATCATTTAGGATAGAATTGCATCATATTTTCAAAATTCTTTTTCAAAAACCCAAGTGATGTTGAATATCCTTCTTCAAACTTCTATCCCAATTCATCAAGTCTATCCCATTTTCAAAGTCCAATTCGACTTTGAATTCATCTTATATTCAAAACTCAACTTAAAATTCAATTTCAAAGTTCAATTTAACTTTGAAGTTTCTGATTCATCTTCAAAGTCAAATCAAGTTTATCTTCTTATCTTCAAATTCAAAATCATAAGTTTGAGATTAATTTTGAATCTCAAAAACTTGACTCTTCTTAAATTTTAAATTCAATCTGGGTTTTCAAAACCCAGATCCATCTTCAAAAGTCCCATTTGGATTTTCAGAATCCAAATCCAAAGTTGGATCCTAATCCCAACTTGGATCCAGTTCTCTAAATACAATTCTACTTTTTGGATCTTAGACTCCAGATCCAAATTACATCATGGATTCGAGACCTTGGATCCAAAACCCCTTCTAGGATCCAGAATTCAATTCTACATTGGATCTCAGACCTCAGATCCGAAATTTCCTTTAGGATCCATTATCCAATTTCACTTTGGATCTTAGACTTCAGATCCAATACCATCTTAGGGTCCAGAGTCCAATTCAACTTTGGATCTCAGACTTCAGATCCAATTTCACTTCTTGGATCTCAGATTTCAGATCCAAATCCATTTTAGGGTCCAGAATCTAATCACACTTTGGATCTCAGACTTCAGATCCAAATCCATCTTAGGATCTAGAGCCCAATTTTACATCGGATCTCAGATCCCAGATCTTAAATCCATTTTAAGATCCAATTCCATTTTCTTTGGATCTCAGACTTCAGATCCACTCCATTTTAAGATCTAGAACCTAAGTCCATCTTGGATTCTAAATCTCGGATCTCATTCTGTTTAGGATCCGGAATCCAATTCCAATTCTAGATTTCGATTCCATTTTCGGATCTAATCTGAATCTCTTAAATCCATTTCTATTTTTTACCATTTGATTTTCTCAGTCCATTCCAATTTCAAACTTCAAAATCTAAATTCAATTCTATCTCAGGCATTCATTCTTCTTCATTTCCTTTCATTTCAAAACTTAAATCATTCTTTTTCAATATCAAGATTTATTCTTCCAATCCTGATTTACTTTAAAGACTTAGAACTTCTCTGATTTATCTCAAGTTCCAAAGTTAGATTCAATCATTTCTTCACTCCCTTATCAAGTTCATCTCAGAATAACTTGGAAATTTTCAAAACATCTTTCAAAAGAGCATACATCTTTGCATAGCACAAACATGATTCTTTGTGTGTTTAGAGTTAGAATAAATTCTTTGATAATATTTAGGCAAAGCAAAAGGCATAAATTCGATCCTTGGTTCGATTACCCCTGGTAAAGGCGCCAGGAACGGTCGAACCTCGTACCGACGAGCGAATCCCGTCTCTCCATTTTTCCGCAACATTTTCAAAACGGAGGCGAGTTAAATTTTTAAATATTTTTCAAATCAAGGTCAAGTGAGACCGCGCAAAAGAGTTCTTCTTCTCTCTTTCATTCTTTTCTCTTCTCTCTCTCTTTTCTTTCTTTTATTTTTCTCCCTTCAAAAAGGAGGAAAATAGAAGTTAGAAAAGAGAAAAAAAAGGAAGAGAGAGAAACCACAAGAGAGGAAAAATTTTGCGATGATCACAGTTTTGGCGACCGTGATGGGACCCATCTTCGTCCGGTTGAATCTATGCCTTTGCTTTGCTTTTATATAATCTAAGTCTTTATTCTAACATATGTCAGCTACATTTTCCATGCAAACCTTAGGAGCCTAGACTCTGTCCTAAGCTAACATTATTTGCATATAGGTTCTAAGTATGGTTTGGTAGGACCATATTGAGGAGATTATTCCATGTTCACATTAGACTTAGGTCTTAAATACAACTCTCCTCAATTTTAGGGATAGAATGCAAAACAATGTATGCAAGTGTATGCTTCTGTTCATTTAAATTCTATCTCTTTAGGACTTGCATTAGAGCCTTCTGATTTTATTGCATGTTGATCATATTTTGAAAACATCCCTACCTATATTGTCCTGGTCTTCACGTTGCTGGGCTGTCTCACTGAACCATAGTTCGGAAGAGAGCCTCACAACTGGACCACTTATTTGGGTTCGCGCCCCCCCTACCACGTACCTAAGGGCCATAGTCCGAGGTATATCGGTAGGTGCTCAAGGATGTTGGGAAGCCTTTACCTTAGAACTGAAGAGATATCTTTATATGCCACGTACTTCAAGCTTCGGCTTGAGTATATCGGCATACTGTTATCATCGCAAAATTTTTAACTTTTTGCGAGTCAAACTGACCTTTGAAATAGATTTTGAAAATAACTCGCCTCCGTTTTTAAAATGCGGAATTATTCCGAAGAATGGGACTCACCTGTCGGTACGAGATTCAACCGTTCCTGGCGCCTTTACCAGGGGTAATTGAACCAAGGATCAATCAAATGCTTTGCTTTGTTCAACTTGTCTAAACCATATTCTAATTCCTAAATGCACAAAGAATCAGGCATATGCTATGAATTTCTGAAAATGCATATTTGAAAACATGATGTTTGCTTTGAGATTTGAAAATATTTGGAAAATAAACCCTTTTGAAATCATGAATGATGATTGAGATACTGTATTTGAGAAAGTGAAAATCGATTTCTGAAGAAATATAAGGATTTTGTGAAAATCGATTTTGAGAAATATGAAATAACTTTGCAAAACTTGATTTCTTTGAATTCAAACTTTGAGATTGAAAATATAACTTAGAAAATCGAATTTGGAACTTGGGAAATACTTGAAATATCATTGGCAAATCCATATTTTGAGAAAATCGATTTTTGAATAAGACTTAGGAAATTTTTGAGAAAAATAAACTTCTTTGAATTGAAATTTGAATTGGCATTGGCAAATGCATGAAATGAATGAATATGGATTTGAGGAATTGAGAGTTTTTTTTTGTATTTTTGAGAAATGCAGTGCATTTTTGAAGTTAGCCTAAGAGTGTAGGCTGAATGTGGCTAATGTGAAGATCATAAATCTGGGTATCATTCATATTCTGACTATGGCCATAAATACGAATTCCACCAAGTTTATAAACTTCATAAAAGCTAGTGTATGTGCCATTCGTGTAGACCATGGTGAGTTTTGAATATGCATGAATCATCATCCATCACACATTAACATTATTTAAAAAAAAATAAACTATATGCAATGTTGCCTAAGCTAAGCAGGAAATGTAAATTCTTATTCCAAAGTTTAATTTAGTTTACATCACTATTGAAATTTAAATACATGAAAAATAAAGTCTTCAATATACCTGCAAAACTAGAAAACTTTGTTAGTGATGATATGTTGGCTTTTCTAGATTTATCCAGCAATATCAGGAAATTGCTGGATTTTGCTAGATATAAGCCTTTTGCCATGATTCCCTTAAATCAAAATGATAAAGTATGAAATAAAATTGAATAAATAAGGAAGATAAGATATGAAATTTCGAAATTGGGGTCAAAATGACCAAATTGCCCCTAATAACAAGACTATGGCCTTGAAATTAGGGTTTTCAGAAAGATATTTGGTAAAATACAAATTTTGAAATTCAAATGCAAATAAATCAAACTAAATATGCTATGACATGATTAAAAATATGAAAATTAGCGTTAGGGATTTCAAAATTTAGGTCAAATGACCAAATTGCCCCCGATAGCAAGACTATGGCCTTGAAATCAAGGTTTTTAGAAAATATTTTGGTAAAACTTAGGTTTTATGCACTAAATAAAATCAAATGAACATCAAATTTAACCTAAAGTATCCTAATATGATTATAAACATGATTAAACCATAAAAATATATGCTTATACACGAAAATCCAAGAATATCACAAATTTTGTGATTTTTGCAGTGTTTTGGAATTCTTCGGGTGCCCTGTTTTGTAATTCAAACCATTCAAGCATCAAACGGATTCTAAAAATCCTCCAAATTGGTACCTACACTTGTTATAACCCTAATATCAGATTAGAATTATAAAAATATTTTTTTTGGCATTAAATTAATCCAAAAATTGCATTAAACCCAAAAAATATGCTATTTTTGACCTAGCTCACCAACCAGTCTCAGTCCAAGACCCGAACCAGGGGTCAAACCTCCATGGAAATTTATGAAATTTTACAGAGAACAAATAGACAGAAAAACATAACTTTTCCTATTTATAGATATGAAAAAGCGTTTAAAACCAGGGAGATACCCATCCGACAATCCGGACTTGAATATATTGATTTTAACTTTGGTCCTGACTGATACTTTCAATTGAAAATTCCGGGATAAAAATCATAACTCATTCAAAATATCTGAGATTTTAACAGTGAACAGTTGACAGAAAAATAACAATACTCACTTTTTACAGATCATGAATCGAATCTGTGGTTTGGGATTTATAAACAACACAAGTCTGATTAGGGTTTTGGAAAACCCTAACGAGTTTTAAATTGAAAATCAGAGTTTCTGACAGAGGAAAAATACTAAACAGTAATAAAAAATTCTGCAAATTTCACAGTAGCTAGATATAATCAATATGAATCCATGGCATATTACAGATCTAAAATCGGATATAAGATGAGAAAAATATCATAACATCAAGTTACCTTCTTGATTTTAACAATGATTTTAAAGTTTTAAAAACCCGATTTGATGTCTGATTTTTCTGACAGGGTTCCCGAGATCTAAAACCTCTAATTTTTTTACAGTAGTTCCTTTAGATATACATGCATTACATATAAAAAAATCAGAAATAAAAAATGAATATTTCAATCCGAAACAACATGCTTTTTGCTGTTCTAAAATAAAAAACACACAGAAATCTAAGAAACTTAAGAAATCATGCCTTAACTAATGAAAAACAATAAAACAAACCATAAAACAGTAAATAAAAATTATTTCTATGCTGGAAAACGTAAAATAAACATAAATAAACAAATAAATAAAATAAAATCAAGGAATCGATGGCTGGAATTTGATTTTACCTTTAAAGACATGGATTTAACCCATAAAAAGGGTAAATCACATGTTTTATTAGTTAATAATAAAAAGAATAGTGCTAAAATCAATTCTAATGGATTAGAATCCCTGGAAAACACTAAAAACAGTGTTAGATCATCTTCGTGGACCATTCTTGATGGTTCTTGAGGTTGAATCATGGTTGAATCCATGAAATAGATGGTACCAATGGTTAAACTAGCATTAAATCATGAAAAATATTAAATAAAACTAAAGAAATTAATAAAATTTCTCACCTTGGAGTTGCAGCAATGGAGGAAGGGCTGGAGAGGAGAGAGAAGCTCCAAGACTTGCTCTAAAGGTGGCTGGGAAAAATTGACCCCCTATGGGTCTCAATTTATAGAAACTTTTTAGGTTTTGAAAATTAGCAATTTTGAAATTTTTGGACTTCTAAAGGGGGGGGCGATTTTGGGGTGGAATGACCTATATACCCCTAGCCTAAATTATCCTAAATAATGCCTAATTAACCCCTAGCTATTCCTAAAAAATCCCCAAATGTGATGCCACTTGGCATTTTCCACATTTGGGTTTTTAAAGTTCTTTAAAAACACTAGTTTTAAAATCCAAACTTCAAAATGAGTTTTTAAAATAACTTTTGGCCCTTCTAAACCTCTAACACTAACCAAGACACTGACTAACCCTAGTCTAGCCCTGACTTACTCGAATATGGCACCACCTCGAGTGGGCCCTACTTGAGTTTTTCAAAAAAAAATGATTTTAAAACTTGAAATTGAGAAAGTTTTCAAAAGATTTTCAAAAGTAAGCTTGAAATTAAAAGTTTTGAAATGACATAGAGTTCCAACTGGGTTAGAACTCCTCTGGATGTGGCGTCGACTGAGTGGGCTCACATCGGGTTTTGAGAGATTTGAAATAAACATTTAAAATAACTTTGAAAAGGGGTTAAAATCAATAATTGAAATTCAGAATCTTTGAAAATAGGATCTCAAGCGAACTGGAACTCCGAGTTAGAGTCCTGAACTCTCAGGACTCTGAGATTTTAGATTTTAAAAAACCAAATGAAAGGTTTTTGAAAGATTTTATCAAAAAATGGTGAAATGAGTCAGAAAACACAGTCAGGGTTAGACTCCTAACTCAATCAGAACTCTGAAATAGAGTCCTAAACTAACTAGACTCTGCAAAATAACCTAATTTTTGAAAACAAATGGGAATAAATGAAAATGGAATAAAAACAGACTTCAAAACAGACTCCTGACTGGACTAGGACTCTGGGACAGGGTTTTGATCGGATTAAAACTCTAGATTTTTTGGTATTTTCTGAAAAAAAATGAAAGAACTTGTCAAAACAGTGAAAACAATAACAAATATTAAAATAAAACAGAGTTCTGATTCAACTGAGACTCTGGGGACAAAGTCCTAATTGAACTCGGACTCTCCAATTTTTGGGTTTTCTAAGAAATCAAATGAGAGGATTTTGAAAAACAAGTGAAAAATAGGATGAAATTGAATTTTGGTTCAGAGTCCTGTTCTGATTAGGACTCTGAGAAAGAGTCCTGATTCGATCAGAACTATAAGAATTTTGGTTTTCTGATAAGCAAATGATGAAATTTGGGCAAAGCCTTTGAAAATCAGTGAAAATGAAGTGAGAAAATCAATTTTGGATAGAGTCCTACTTCGATCAGGACTCTGGGGTAGAGTCCTGATTTGATCAGGACTCTGAGATAAAACCTCAGAATTTTAAAATTCTTTGATAAAAGTGCAACAGTTTTGATAGATGAAAAGATTTTTGAAAGATTCTTTCAAAATTTGAAATCAGGACCGAAGTCCTGATCCAACTAGGACTCTCTGAACAGAGTCCTGTTTTGACTAAAACTCTGAGCTTCTGACTCATTTTGAAAGATTTTGAAATATTTGATTGAAAATGGTTGTGAAAGATTAGAGTTCTAATCCGATTAAAACTCTGAAGAAGAGTCTTGATCCGACTGGACTCTTGAAGAAGAGTCCTGATCCAATTAGGACTCTAAGATTTTGGCCAAAACAGAAGATTTTAAAAGGTTTTCTCCGAAAACAGGTAAAAAAGTAGTGAAAAGTAGAGTTTTGATCCGACTAGGACTCTGGAAAAAGAGTCCTGATCCAATTAGGACTCTAAAATTTTTGTGATTTTTGATAAATGAAAGAATCCAGAAGCGACACCACCTAAATGGGTCTCATCTGAGAATTGAAATCAATTGAAATTGAGTTTGAAATGAATCCAGATTGTTTTCTGAGAAAATACTTCAAAATATAAGGTCCTGGGGGTTGGCAAATGACACAATGTTGATTAAAAACCCAGGTTTTAAAATTCATTTTTGAAAGAAAAGTTTTAAAACTCAAATCTGGATTGAATATTTTGAAAACAGGAGTGTTGGATCTCGAAGATGAGATGTAATGACATGCAATGCTATGCTATGCAATGCAATGATATGCTGAATTCATGCAATGATAAGCAATGACACATGAAATGTAAGCACTGGATAAGGGTGAAAATTTGGGGTGTTTACAGATGCCCCTCTTTGCTACTAAGCCGGTTGTAAGCCGAGCTTAGTGGCAAAGAAAAACACACCAAATTCAGACTATAAAAATGCCCCAGTTAGATAGATTTGACTGGGTATGAAAGAATTAGTTCAAATGATGGTGGTAGATATAGCATAAAGAATAAAGAAGAAGATTCACCTCATCGAAATGAGGCTCAGGCTTAGCCCTTAACCTGGATGGGACGACAAATGAAATACCTCATCAGAATGAGGCTCAGGTTTAACCCCTTGACCTGAAAGGGGACGATACCTCGTGGAAAAATGAGGCTAAGGCTTAACCCTTAACCTGAAAGGGGACGATACCTCATGGAAAAACGAGGCTCAGGCTTAACCCTTGACCTGAAGGGGGACGATACCTCGTGGAAAAACGAGGCTCAGGCTTAACCCTTAACCTGAAAGGGGACGATACCTCGTGGAAAAACGAGGCTCAGGCTTAACCCTTAACCTGAAGGGGGACGATACCTCGTGGAAAAACGAGGCTCAGGCTTAACCCTAAACCTGAAGGGGGACGATATACGGAGTCCTCGAATGAAGAAACCATGATGGGACCTTCGAATTTTGCACAATAAATCCGAGAGGGGTTTGCAAAAGGAAGAAAGGGGGTTCCCTAAAGCTTGAAAGGGGATTGATCTTGGACGTCTCATCGCTGAGACTGAATGGCTTTTAGGACAGATGACCTTTTTGCAAAAAATTCAGGTTTAACCCTTAACCTGAACGGGAACTGCCTATGGTGGGACAGCGGGGAGCACAGGGAAGTGTGCTAATCTAAGAGCCCAGACGCTCAGATCAAAACAAGAAGGGAAGGATCTTGGACAACTCCCATCATCCGATCCTTAAAGGGATAACAACAACGCCTGGACATATCAAAATAAACATCAAGTTCTCACTTCATGTCAGGATAACTTGAAAAGATTGCCAATAAGATAAAAAATTGTAGTTAATTCAAGAATGATAAGCACATATATATATATGAAAAATATTCCCTCTTTTCTACCTGAAGTATTACCTCCGATTGGGCTTAACTCCATAGAATCAAGATTCGAATTCAAATTACTTGTAATTGACTTTCCTTCAAGGAGGCTATCAATTTTCTTGATATGAACGGAAAAGAATGTATTCTTGATATTGCGAGAGCTATTAGCGAAAGGATATTGATAAAAGAATTTCACAAAATTAAAGAAGATTCTTGATAGATTCGGCAGTCTGATATTCTGGGATTCTTTTCTCATGATGATCTTTCTGCACTCTCTTTTTAACAGAATTGGAGCTCTCTTGGATTTTTCGGGAATTACATCATCCTTCATTTTGGAGATGTCCTAGCTTTTTCTCTCTTTATTTTTTTGGAAGGGTACGTCACAAACTCCTTCATCTCAAAGATGTTCCGATCCTTCTTTTCTCTCAGGGATTATCTTGACACTTATTGGCTCATTGGTAGAAAATCTTTTGATGATAGCTGGAATTAAATATCTTTTAGGGTTTGTCGGTAGGCTCATCACACTCGCCTTCATCTCGACGGTGATCTGAACCTTCCCTGGAAGGATCCGTCACAAACTCCGTCATCTTGGAGATAATCCAAATCTTCTTTGGCCCCGAGGGTCGACTCATCTAATTCGCCTTCATCTTGACGACAATTGAGAGATCCCTTTTGCAGATATTTAATTGCAGCTTAGGTGATTGAGTGGATTTTTCTGTATCACCCAGGATATTTCGACTGCTTATTTTCCAAGAATGATCTTTAAAAATATGTCATTGACTGCGATCAATATCAATCACTTCTGGCTTTGCAACAACATTGAATTTCCTTTGCTGGCCATATCGCGGATTTATTCTTCATCCTTTTGGTTGGCCAATAGAAAGATTTTGAATTTTGAATCTTTTTTCACAAAAGCTTTGTCCTTTCGGAAGTAATACTAAAGGTATTCTGAGGTACAATTTTATGCAGTAAAGATTTTGAGATCAACAACTATTTTTCATGACAAATTGGCAAAATATTCCTGAAATCCTTGGTGAAAGAAATCACTTGAGATCTAAATGACACATCCGTGGCTAGATTCTCCTCTTTTTTCCCCAAAGGAGAGACTCAGGCTTGACCCTTACCTGAACGGGTAACAAAAGATACTCCTCTCTTCCCTGAAGAGGAGGTGTTTGCAAAACGAACTTTCAAAGAGAAATAAAGTTTTTGTCAAAACTCCCTATTTCTAGGCTTCTCTTAAGGAAAAGGGGCCGCTAACAAAGATTGAAAGGATATCATAGAGGAACGAGTCCATCACACACTCCCTGGAAAAAGGGTCCTCGACGACGGGGGTTGCCTAACAAAAGACATTTAGGGTTACAAGGAGGACGAGCTTCTGTCGAAACTCTCCCTGGAAAAAGGGTTCCTTGTGTGACAATAAAGATTGTTTTGCAAACTGTTCATGAAGCATGAGTCCCTTCAAACTCTCCCTAGAAAAAGGGGTTCAACGAACGAACAATAAAGACATGCGAAAAGAAACGAGCTCCCTCGAACTCTCCCTGGAAAAAGGGTCCCTCGCAAGAGAAATACTTGACGATTGATTTTGATAGCTTTTGATAACTCAAAGAACTGCTTGATAACACGAATGACTAGAGGTCTGATAAAATCGGCAACCCGAATGTCAGATTAACAGAATGGAATGACCCAAGGGTCTGATACAGATTGTTTGGTTCACAGGTTTGAAGATTAACATCGAGTCTGAACCTCAATGTGAGAGTCATGTTGCGACCAGTATGAAGACCGAATTAAAATACCAGTACGAGTACTGGGTTTTAAAGGATTACCAATACGAGCACTGGATTTTGGAAGATCACTAATATAAGCATTGGATTTCAAAAGATTTACCAGTACGAGTGCTGGATTTAAAAAGATTACCAGTACGAGCACTGGATTTTAAAAGATTACCAATACGAGATTTGGTAAAGCAACCAAGGCGAGATTGGATTTCATAAAAGGACCAATTTTGAAAATTGGATTTAACTGGACCGGTGTAAGACTGGGTTCGGTTTGAAGGTTCGAATCAAAATTCAAATCTTCAAGGAAAGACTAGATGAATTGGATTTTGAAAGACAATTCGAGTCGGAACTCTGATTTTCTAGACCAATTCTGAATTGGATTTGGAAGAAGATTCGAATCGGAACTCGACTCTTCTAGACCAATTCTAGAATCTAGAGGAAAGAAAATTATACGAATTGGATTTGTAAGAAAATTCAAGTCGGGACTTGGATTTTTTAGACCAATTCTGAATTGGATTTGGAAGAAGATTCGAATCGGAACTCGACTCTTCTAGACCAATTCTAGAATCTAGAGGAAAGAAAATTATACAAATTGGATTTGTAAGAAAATTCAAGTCGGGACTTGGATTTTCTAGACCAATTCTGAATTGGATTTGGAAGAAGATTCGAATCGGAACTCGACTCTTCAAGACCAATTCTAGAATCTAGAGGAAAAAAAATTATACGAATTGGATTTGTAAGAAAATTCATATCGGGACTTGGATTTTCTAGACCAATTCTGAATTGGATTTGGAAGAAGATTCGAATCGGAACTCGAATCTTCTAGACCAATTCAAGACATTTAAAGGAAAGAAAAGTTGATAAGTATAAAGATGACATTTGGGACTAGTTCAACTAGTGCGAGCATCAGATTTTGGAAGAGTACCAGTACGAGCACTGGATTTTGGAAGATTACCCGTACAAACACTGGGTTTTAAAAGGTTACCAGTACGAGCACTAGGTTTCTTTTTTTTTTTTTTTTAAAGATTACCAGTACGAGTACTGGGTTTTAAAAGATTACCAGTACGAGCACTGGGTTTTAAAAGATTACCAGTACGAGCGCTGGGTTTTAAAAGATTACCAGTACGAGCACTGGGTTTTAAAAGATTACCAGTACGAGCACTGGGTTTTAAAAGGTTACCAGTATGAGCACTGGATTTTAAAAGGTTACCAGTATGAGCACTGGATTTTAAAAGGTTACCAGTACGAGCACTGGGTCTTAAAAGGTTACCAGTACGAGCCCTGGGTTTTAAAGGGTCATCAATTGATGATGACTTGGACGACTTGCCGGGGTCTCAGCATTTATCCCTTATCCTGAATGGGAAATTCAATGCAAATCGATGCAGATGAATACGAATGAATGCATGCAAATGCAAATGGATGCAACTGAGTGCACATGCGTGCAAAATGAGAGATTTATTAGATCCTGCCTGCACACAGATTGTTTTGGATAAAAGGCAACTTTAACAAGAATGCCTCAGTATATTCTGGGGAAGAGAGATATTTTGACAAAAGAATAATTGATCATTTATTGAAAGGAATTTTTGAAGAATACAAAAGATAGAATAGAGATTTTCTAGGTATAGAATTTCTTCAGATGTCGAGCATTAATGGGGTCAGATAGTTCTACCCCGTCTGCATTAATCAGACGATATGAATTACGGGGCAACGCTTCTTTCACCACGTAGGGACCTTCCCAGTTTGGTGACCATTTGCCACGTGGACGATGCTTGAGATGAGCCGTTGATCTAAGGACCAAGTCATTAACTTGGAATCTCCTTTCGATGACTGACTTGGCATATTGCCTTGCTATCCTCTGACGATAAGACTGAGCGTGCTCTGCTGCTTTGAGTCTTTTCTCATCGAGTAAATCTAACTGTACCAATCTCTGTTGTTGATACTGATCGAGTGGTAACTCTAAAAGAGATGCGAACTTAAGGGCGGGCTTCTGAACATGAAGGGGTAACACCACCTCAGTCCCATAAACAAGTTCTGAAGGAGTCGCATTGGTTGGGGTTCGAATGGTAGTTCGATATGCCCAAAGTGCATCATGGATTTTCTCGTGCCAATCACGACCCGTCTCAACGGTTCTTTCCAAGATGCGAATCAAACTCTTGTTTGTTGCTTCTGCCTGACCATTTCCTTGTGGATAATAAGGAGCTGAAAAATGATGATGAATTCTGAATTTTGAACAAAAGATCTTCATTCTCTCATTCTTGAAATGAGTACCATTATCTGACACGATGTCGTGCGGTATACCGAAACGACAAAGAATGTTCTTATGAATGAACGAAACTACATGTCGACCTTCCACTGTACGCAGAGTGACGGCTTCAACCCATTTGGTGAAATACTCTGTTGCGGCAACAAAATATTTATGACCATTAGAACCTGAAGGAGAGATGGGTCCTACAACGTCGAAGGCCCACATAGAAAATGGCCATGGAGACACGACTGATTGCAAGTACGTGGCTGGAGCATGAATGGAAGGTGCGTGTATCTGACACTGAACGCACTTCTTCACAAAACGATAGCAGTCTTGCTGCATGGTTCTCCAATAGTATCCTACCCGAATGATTTGTTTAACAAGGGTTTGGTAGCCGACATGACCACCGCAAATACCTTCATGCGCTTCTCGCACGATTTCTTTGGCTTCTTCTTCGTCTAAGCACCAGGAATACTCAGAACTGAACCCACGACGATAAAGAACATTGGCAAGGATAAAATAGCGGGCGGACATATGCTGAATTGCTTTTTGCTCCTTCTTTGGTAGTTCTGGTGGAAGCTCACCAGTTTCAATAAAGTTTTTGATATCTTGATACCAAGGCTTCTTTTTCTGTTCCACCTGGTTAACTTGCATTACTGGAATGAAGGCAGGTTGGTCAAGTCTACCGATTTCAAAAGAGCGACAGGATTCTCCATTTCTGAAAGACATAATGGAGCCCAAACTGGCCAAACCATCAGCTATTTGATTAAACTCTCTTTTGATATGGAAAAGCTGAAATTCCTTGAAATTGTTGATAAGGGCTAAAACGATCTTTTGGTAAGGGAGCAACTACTGATCTTTTACCTGCCATTCAGCTTTGACTTGGCTAACTACGAGCAATGAATCACTGAAAGCGTGTACCCTCTTAACATTGAAGTCTTGCAAAATTCTCATACCTTGTATTAAAGCTTCATACTCAGCCATATTATGGGTACATTGAAAATCCAGTTTCAGAGAAAAGGGGATCATCTCTTTCTCTGGTGTGATCAGCAAGATTCCGACCCCTATGCCGGCCATGTTCTTGGATCCATTGAAAAATAGATTCCAAACTGGGGATTGTTGAACATTACAGATCCGCTCATCGGGAAAACTATCCTCGATTTTAACATCTTCTGCTAAAGGAAAATCTGCCAATTGGTCTGCAATTGCTTGACCTTTGATAGATTGCTGAGAAACATACCCCAGATCATACTGCATTAACAGGACTTGCCACTTAGCAATCCGTCCACTGAGAAATGGTTGTTCGAGAATATACTTGAGAGGATTAAGTTTTGAGAGAATCTTGACTTCTGATGCTAACAAGTAATGTCTCAACTTCTGACACATCCATACTAGTGCTAGGCATGTCTTTTCTATCTGAGAATATTTCTTCTCGTAATCAATGAAGGTCTTGTTTACATAATAGATGGCATGTTCAATCAAACTGCCTTCCTCATACTGTGCCAAGAATCCACCACAAGCGGCTTGGTTAAATGAAACATATAGCAAGAGAGGCTTTCCCAATTCTGGTGGCTTCAGAACGGGCGGATTAAGAAGATATTTCTTGATACGTTCAAACGATTGCTGACACTCTGGTCCCCACTCAAATTTCACTCCTTTTCTGAGTAGATGATTGAGAGGTTCACATTTCATGGCAAGGTTGGATATGAATCTCCGAATTGATTGCATACGTCCCTTAAGACTACGCAATTCCTTAAGAGTAGTTGGAGGTGGCATGTCAATGATGGCCTTTGCTTTAGCGGGATCCATTTTTATACCCTTTTTGCTAACCAAGAAGCCTAGCAATTTGCCTGATTCAACCCCGAAGACACATTTCTGAGGATTGAATCTCATTTTGTAAAGAATGAGTCGCTTGAAGACTTGACTTAAAGCATCGATATGATCTTCTACTTCTTTGGATTTGACAAGGATGTCATCAACGTATGCATCCATAGTCTTGTGTATCTGATCATGGAAAATGGCAGTCATTGCACGCTGATAGGTTGCCCCAGCATTCTTGAGCCCAAACGGCATGACTGTATAACAGAAAGTGCCCCATGGCGTAGTGAAGGATGTTTTGGATTGGTCACGAGCGGCTAACTTGATCTGATTATATCCGGAGTATCCGTCCATGAAGGAGAACATGGCATGCCCAGCCGTGCTATCAACTAGGAGGTCAATATTTGGGAGTGGATAGTCATCCTTCGGAGTAGCTTTATTGAGATCGCGAAAGTCAATGCAAATTCGCACTTTGCCATTTTTCTTGGGAACTGCAACAATATTTGCCAACTAGTCCGGATAATCTATTGCTCGAATGAATCCTGCTTTAAGCAAGTCCTCAAGTCCTTTCTTGACCTGTTGCTCGATTCGAGGATCCATTTTTCTTAACTTCTGCTTAACAGGTTTCGCATCAGGCTTCAGAACGAGTCAATGTTCCACCAATTTAGGATCTAAACCTGGCATATCTTCATAAGTCCATGCGAACACTTCTTGGTACTGCTTGAGAAAGTCAATGAGCCTTTTCTTCTCATCTGTACTTAGGCTGGTACCAATCTTGAGAATTTTCGGACTATCTTCTGAACCAATATTGATGTCCTCAGTCGGGTCCTGGACTAGGGTCGATGGTTCATCTTGTTTCTGAATCGCTGCAAACTCTGGCAACTCTGGAAGCGACGAATCAAATTCTGTCATTTCTTCTGACTGCTTTGTGACCTTACTGTCCTCTGCTCTTACCCGGACCTGATGTATCTTTGTCAGTTTCGATAGGATTGAAGGATTGATGACTAATCTTTTTATCGGTTGAGAAGACATTCTGAAATTTTTGAAAAAGAATAGCTTTTAGAAAAAGTTCATTCACTATGACATAAATTGTATGAGAATAAAAAAGATAAGAATAATGAATTTTGAAGACAAATTACAGAGGAATAAGAGAAAGATGACATCCAGATAGACGAGAAAATTGATAACTTTATTGAAGACTTGGAATGAAATAAGGACATTTAAAATGAGCTGAAATGGGACATTGTCCCTACAAACTACAGAAATCAAATGAATGAAATAGAAAAGACAGATGGTAGAAAATTTTTAATGGATCCCTTTAATGAAGACAGTATTTTTGTGAGATCTTTTGCCCATGAATCCCAATCCTGCCCTGCGCGGATGATGATCAGGGATCACTGGCTCTAGCCGGCCATCTCCGTTCTTGCCCAATCCTCTGAAAGGCTGATAACCATGCTTCAGTAATAGGTCAAATCCTTTCTTGGTTCTAACAAACTGCGGGAAAAGAGGATGGTCTTTGAAAGTACTGTAATCGAGATGACCTTCGATCTTAAAGAAATGTGGTCCTTGCCATTGGACCATCGCTGTTGTGTGATTTGTCTCTGATGCTGCTTCTAACTTTAGCATTTCAAGGCTTTCACTGAGAACAACCTCTTCACTTTCCCTAATGCTGGGGATATCAGCAGTATAAGTTGGCCTAGGGATCATAGGCTGAGGTAGCCTCTCTTCAGGATCTTCCCCCAAAACAGTAGTTATCATGCTACCTTTAGACCATTTGATGCACTGATGCAGAGTAGATGGTACGGCGTTGGCATTATGAATCCATGTTCTTCCCAGTAGAAGATTATACGTTGGCGGCACGTTAACGATATGGAAAAGCATAGTATGAACAGAGTAGTTGATAAATGTTTTCAGGAAGATCTTTCCCTTTGTTGTCTGTCCATGATTATCGAACCCATAAATAGTGATCGGATCTGGTGTGTACTCTTCTTCTTTTATACCCAGAGCCTTGGCAGTCATTTCAGGACAAATGTTGAGGCTACTACCTCCATCTACAAGCACGTGGGGTACAGTCATTCCCCGGGTTCGCACCACAATGTACAGAGCATTGTTATAAAATGCGTGAGGTTTTGGCAGATCCTCATCTGAGAAGGTTATGGGAGCATTGGTCATGGCCTGATTAACAATCTGAACCATGTCTTTAGGTGTGGTGCCTGGCTTGACCTTGATTTTTCGCAGTAAATCATCCAGGACTTGCTGATGCTTAGGAGAGGCACGTGCCAACTCAAGGATAGGGATATTAGAGAGGGCAGTGATTGGTCTTTGCACTGTATCAACCTTTTCTTCTGATGTTCTCCCTTTTTCTGAAGTAGGTTTGACAAGGCTCTTGGGTATCCACGGCATTCTTTTGGCTACCTCTGGGGATACTCTAGCTGGATCTCTCGAAACTTTCAGCTTACTGAATGCTGAAACGAGGTCCATCTTTTGAGAACTGGACTGGGCCTTATGCAACACTAATACCTGATGCTGCACCTTGATATCACTGCTAGGGCATGGTCGGATATGATCTTGTGGCTGAAAGGGATGATCAGATATCATTGTTGTTGAGTGTTGCAAGAAAGGCTGTTTTAGAATCTCCATTTTCTCATCTTCAGCCCCTTCTACCAACAGATTTTGGTCAATATAATCTTGTATGATGTTTTTGAGAACGAAATAGTTCTCGGTATCATGTCCCACAGTTCGGTGGAACTTGCAGAATCTGTCTTTCATTTTTCCCATAACCACTGGTGGGTCAGCTACCCTTGGAAGCTTAATCATATCACTGCCGAGCATATATTCTAATACCGTCTCGAGGGATTGGTCTAGAGGAGTAAACTTGTGGTTATAACTCCATCCTTCTCGCTTCGGCTTTTCTTGTGGTCTTGATCTCTATTTGAGGGTCTGTTGTGGCTGCTTATCACATTGAGTAATCGACTTGTCTTTCTGATCACTTTTATTGGGATTTGACCCTCCTAAAGCATAACTGTGATTTTTTTTCATTTTCTTTGTTCTGATTCTTACTGTTATTGGCAGAGTAGGTAAAATGGGCTTTCTTCTTTGATTCTTGTTGACTGTTATTCTTTGTAAACATAAAACCCTCATAAGATCCGTTCTCCATACTCAACTCGAGTCATTCGGCTCGTTCTGTCAGTTCTATGAAACTCTTCGATGGAGATGTAGAAATTAGTCCCCTTAGGGGTTGCGAGAAGTTGCTCAGGATCAAAGATAGTGTGTGTCTTTCTGCTATTGGCTCACACATCTTATTGCAAGCGGATCTCCATCTATGAATGAAATCCCTGGCCTTCTCGTTTTCCTTCTGCCTCAGACTGCAGAGATGACTGAGAGTCGGGAGTGCTTCAGCATTGAATAGAAAGCGCTCAATAAATAAATTGACCACTTTGTCGAATTCTTTCAGTAATATCGGATTAATGTGCTCTGAGTACCACTTTGTTGCGACACCTTCCAAACTGCGAGGAAAGCAGAGAAATAAGGCACGATTGTTCCTTTTGAACCTGGAACATTCTGCAAAGAATAGGGCGAGATGTGCTTTTGGATTGCCCGAACCATCAATCTTGATAAATTTCTTGGGGAGATTATCAAGATCATCATCCCCATCCAGTCCATCATAGAAGTCTTCACTTGTAAAGACTCTTTTGCCCTTATCACGAGTTTAAAGATCCTTAACTATTTTCATCACATCTTTGAGTTGTGACTGCGTAGGGTCGTCAACAGACTGATTCTTGGATTTGTAGGCCGACCCCTGCCCCTGAGTCGACCTTCTGAATTCTTGCTTGTTTTCATATTCTTTATCAGTATCATCTGTTGATTCTCACTCATCAGACATTACCTCATGACGATTCTGCTTTTTACTGATCTTCACATTTCTGGCCGCGTGACACCTATCCTTCTGCTTGGTCTGAGTCTGCTCAGTACTGGATTCAGCTTGCTCTGCCAGCATCTTGGTCATCATTTTCTTGAACATGATGTATATCTGTGGATCCATGTCATCCTCCACCTGCTGTTCTTGACTTTTGGCTGATCGGGGGGAGTCCATTTCTTCTTCTGAAGTGACTGAGTACGCAACGCCTTCAACTACTGCGGTTTTCTTTCCGGACCTTGTATAAACCATTGAATGCCACGACAACTCTCTAGAGGTTGCTAATGCTCTCTGGAGATTGCTAACGCTCTCTGCAAGCCAGAACTGATGATTAGGATTTTGAAGGAAATTCGGTTTGGAGGAAAATATTTATTGAGAATTTTGGTAGACAATTGAAAGAGTATCCCATTACTATGGATTGAGTCGTCGTTGGGATTACGACAATTGCGCTGCTATTCCTTTGCAAAAATAAACAACTGAAAAATATGCCTTGTTACCTAGGCGAGGTCGTCAAACCAAGATAGGATGAAATTTAAAGGAATTTTATTGAAGAAAAAAAAAAGACATGATTTTATTAATAATAGACTCGACAAAGGGGAGGGGGATGAACAATTTTCCACCACTCCTGATAATCAGAGGACACTCGAGGACCAGGAAAAATAGTAAGAGTAATAAAGGAATCTCAGCCATGTCTGGCAGAATGGTATGCTCCGAACCACTGATCTGATGCGAGGTCAAATTCTGGGAGAACCCCTGCTAGTGGACGAATCTCTACGCGCTTCTGCCTCTGAGAAAACTGCCTGACACACCGCTCTGGATGATAGTATGCGCAGAAGAATGGACCAAGTAGCCCGAACCGCTTGCCGTATGCATAAGTGTATCTAGGAGGTGATTTCTGACGATCAAAGTAGTCCCATACGACCTCTTCCTCCTGAAGATTATCGATCAAGAACCGGTATCGAGCAATTGGAAGACGCTTTTCACCATTGTATCAAAATGAACTGGCTTGGGCGGGCACATGCCGGAGGAACCAAGATTGCAAGGCATAGGTGCACCCTTCGACTAGGATCGACTCTCCGAGTGTGAAGCGGGTCAACCCTCGGTATAGAAAAGCGAGTGCGGCCATGGCTATGGAGAGGTGGCTGGTTTGTCGACTTCCCCATCTCCTTAGAAGCTGAACTATTCTGATATCTATATAATTCCGTCCATCAGGAAAGAAAGCTAATCCCACCGTGCACAGAATCATCGCATGCTGAATTCTCTCTCGAGCTGTCCTGGACAATGAGCTGACCTCTACAAATGTTCCATACTGTTTGTAGATTTCGAGCAGGTCCACATATTCATTTCCATCCTCCTCTATCAATGGCCAAGACTTGCGTCTTGTCATGCGAGCTAAAGCGTCTCGGGGATCCAGACCCTTGACATTCATCAAAAACTGTTTCTCCAATGGATCTCTAGGCTGACCGGTTGTCTCGGGCAATCCCATAATCTTTGAAAATTCATCTATCAGTATTGTCATCTCGCCCCACGGGAACCAGAAGGTAGAAGTGCTCGGATTCCACCGTTCTGCTAGTGCATGGATCAAATTGCCGTTGACTGTCTGCTTTCCCACTGCGGACGCCAGTTCTAACCCACAATCGTCCAAGTGGTTCGGAAACATACGAGAGAAATTCTTGAGCCATAAATAGTACCACCGGGGAAAGAAGGATCCGGTGCTGAGGACTCGATGCTCGGGAAGACTTTGTCGCACCGCGTAGGAGATGTGACCCTCAGGGAAGACTGAATCAAGCTGACTGGATGCCATCAGACTGGAAAACATGGAAAATTGGAATAAGACTTGAGAAAATACAGGAAATTTGAGGGAAATGCAGGCAGGATAAAAATAAAGTAGGAAATTCAAGATCCAGAAGACAGGAAAGATGGGAAATCACCTGGAGTTTTGAAGGAAATTAAGGGAAATTTGGAAAATCATCCAGGGTTTGATGAAATATGAAGAAATAAATGGAAAATGAAGTATTTGGAAAATCGTCCAAGGTTTAAAACATGAACAGTACATGGACATAGATTGGGGAATTTTGAGAAAATCGTCCAGTATTTTAGAAAATTGGGGAAAATATGGAAAACAAAAAGGAAATAACATATTCAATCACATTCTGTATAAACAAGTATGCACATACAACATTCCCTAAAAACTGACTCTAGATGTACAAATTTTGAAATGGCTGTAGGACCTTAATCCTAACTCTAAGGCTCAGATCAACTGTATCCAATCCAGTTATGCCTATATACTCAAGCCAAGGCTCGATGTACGTGGCATAAAATCAATTTCTCCGGTTCTAGGTTCAAGTTTTCCAACATCCTTGAGCACCTGCCGATATACGTTGGACTATGGCCCTTGGTACGTGGCAGGGGGGTTTTCACCCAAATAGGTGGCCCAGTTGTGAGGCTCTGTCCCGAACTATGGTTCTGGAAGAGAGCCCAGCAACGTGAAGACCGGGACAATATAGGTGGGGTGGTTTTTGAAAAATATGAGCACATGAAAGCAAATAGAAGGCTCTAAGTCCTAAAGAGATAGATTTTGAAAAAATTTGAAGAAGCAAACATTGTTTTCATACAATTCCTAAATTGAGGAGTGTTGTATTAGACCTAAGTCTATGTGAGCATGAATAATTCTCCTTAATATGGTCCTATCAAACCATACCTAGTCTACATGCAGTCCATGTCAGCTGGGTTCAAGTCTAGGCTCCTAGGTTCACATGATAACATAAATTAAAAGCTGACATTCCATGGAAATCGATTTTGACAATTTGAACTAAGTAGAGCATTAGATTGATCAGGCAAAGACAGGTCCCATCACGGTCGCCAAACCTGTTATCATCGCAAAATTTTAAACTTTTTGCGAGTCAAACTGACCTTTGAAATAGATTTTGAAAATAACTCGCCTCCGTTTTTAAAATGCGGGATTATTCCGAAGAATGTGACTCGCCTGTCGGTACGAGATTCAACCGTTCCTGGCGCCTTTACCAGGGGTAATTGAACCAAGGATCAATCAAATGCTTTGCTTTGTTCAACTTGTTTAAACCATATTCTAATTCCTAAATGCACAAAGAATCAGGCATGTGCTACGAATTTCTGAAAATGCATATTTGAAAATATGATGTTTGCTTTGAGATTTGAAAATATTTGGAAAATAAACCCTTTTGAAATCATGAATGATGATTGAGATACTGTATTTGAGAAAGTGAAAATCGATTTCTGAAGAAATATAAGGATTTTGTGAAAATCGATTTTGAGAAATATGAAATAACTTTGCAAAACTTGATTTCTTTGAATTCAAACTTTGAGATTGAAAATATAACTTAGAAAATCGAATTTGGAACTTGGGAAATACTTGAAATATCATTGGCAAATCCATATTTTGAGAAAATCGATTTTTGAATAAGACTTAGGAAATTTTTGAGAAAAATAAACTTCTTTGAATTGAAATTTGAATTGGCATTGGCAAATGCATGAAATGAATGAATATGGATTTGAGGAATTGAGATTTTTTTTTTTGTATTTTTGAGAAATGCAGTGCATTTTTGAAGTTAGCCTAAGAGTGTAGGCTGAATGTGGCTAATGTGAAGATCATAAATGTGGGTATCATTCATATTCTGACTATGGCCATAAATACGAATTCCACCAAGTTTATAAACTTCATAAAAGCTAGTGTATGTGCCATTTGTGTAGACCATGGTGAGTTTTGAATATGCATGAATCATCATCCATCACACATTAACATTATTTAAAAAAAAATAAACTATATGCAATGCTGCCTAAGCTAAGCAGGAAATGTAAATTCTTATTCCAAAGTTTAATTTAGTTTACATCACTATTGAAATTTAAATACATGAAAAATAAAGTCTTCATTATACCTGCAAAACTAGAAAACTTTGTTAGTGATGATATGTTGGCTTTTCTAGATTTATCCAGCAATATCAGGAAATTGCTGGATTTTGCTAGATATAAGCCTTTTTGCCATGATTCCCTTAAATAAAAATGATAAAGTATGAAATAAAATTGAATAAATAAGGAAGATAAGATATGAAATTTCGAAATTGGGGTCAAAATGACCAAATTGCCCCTAATAACAAGACTATGGCCTTGAAATTAGGGTTTTCAGAAAGATATTTGGTAAAATGTAAGTTTTGAAATTCAAATGCAAATAAATCAAACTAAATATGCTATGACATGATTAAAAATATGAAAATTAGGGTTAGGGATTTCAAAATTTAGGTCAAATAACCAAATTGCCCCCGATAGCAAGACTATGGCCTTGAAATCAGGGTTTTTAGAAAATATTTTGGTAAAACTTAGGTTTTATGCACTAAATGAAATCAAATGAACATCAAATTTAACCTAAAGTATCCTAATATGATTATAAACATGATTAAACCATAAACATATATGCTTATAAACGAAAATCCAAGAATATCACAAATTTTGTGATTTTTGCAGTGTTTTGGAATTCTTCGGGTGCCCTGTTTTGCAATTCAAACCATTCAAGCATCAAACGGATTCTAAAAATCCTCAAAATTGGTAACTGCACTTGTTATAACCCTAATATCAGATTAGAATTATAAAAATATTTTTTTTGGCATTAAATTAATCCAAAAATTGCATTAAACCCTAAAAATATGCTATTTTTGACATAGCTCACCAACCAGTCTCAGTCCAAGACCCGAACCAGGGGTCAAACCTCCATGAAAATTTATAAAATTTTACAGAGAACAAATAGACATACAAAACATAACTTTTTTTTTTTACAGATATGAAAAAGCTTTTAAAACCAGGGAGATACCCATCCGACAATCCGGAATTGAATATATTGATTTTAACTTTGGTCCTGACTGATACTTTCAATTGAAAATTCCGGGATAAATAACATACCGCATTCAAAATATCTGAGATTTTAACAGTGAACCGTTGACATAAAAATAACAATACTCACTTTTTACAGATCATGAATCGGATCTGTGGTTTGGGATTTATAAACAACACAAGTCTGATTAGGGTTTTGGAAAACCCTAACGAGTTTTAAATTGAAAATCAGAGTTTCTGACAGAGGAAAAATATTAAACAGTAATAAAAAATTCTGGAAATTTCACAGTAGCTAGATCTAATCAATATGCATCCATGGCACTTTACAGATCTAAAATCGGATATAAGATGAGAAAAATATCATAACAGCAAGTTACCTTCTTGATTTTAACAACGATTTTAAAGTTTTAAAAACCCGATTTGATGTCTGATTTTTCTGACAGGGTTCCCGAAATCCAAAACCTCTGATTTTTTTACAGTAGTTCTTTTAGATATGCATGAATTACATATAAAAAAATCAGAAATAAACAACGAATATTTCAATCCAAAACAGCATGCTTTTTGCTGTTCTAAAATAAAAAAACACACAGAAATCTAAGAAACTTAAGAAATCATGCCTTAACTAATGAAAAACAATAAAACAAACCATAAAACAGTAAATAAAAATTATTTCTATCCTGGAAAACGTAAAATAAACATAAATAAACAAATAAATAAAATAAAATCAAGGAATCAATGGCTGGAATTTGATTTTACCTTTAAAGACATGGATTTAACCCATAAAAAGGGTAAATCACATGTTTTATTGGTTAATAATAAAAAGAATAGTGCTAAAATCAATTCTAATGGATTAGAATCCCTGGAAAACACTAAAAACAGTGTTAGATCATCTTCTTGGACCGTTCTTGATGGTTCTTGAGGTTGAATCATGGTTGAATCCATGAAATAGATGGTACCAATGGTTAAACTAGCATTAAATCATGAAAAATATTAAATAAAACTAAAGAAATTAATAAAATTTCTCAGCTTGGAGTTGCAGCAATGGAGGAAGGGCTGGAGAGGAGAGAGAAGCTACAAGACTTGCTCTAAAGGTGGCTGGGAAAAATCGACCCCCTATGGGTCTCAATTTATAGAAACTTTTTAGGTTTTGAAAATTAGCAATTTTGAAATTTTTGGACTTCTAAAGGGGGGGGGGCGATTTTGGGGTAGAATGACCTATATACCCCTAGCCTAAATTATCCTAAATAATGCCTAATTAACCCCTAGCTAATCGTAAAAAATCCCCAAATGTGATGCCACTTGGCATTTTCCACATTTGGGTTTTTAAAGTTCTTTAAAAACCTTTAAAAACACTAGTTTTAAAATCCAAACTTCAAAATGAGTTTTTAAAATAACTTTTGGCCCTTCTAAACCTCTAACACTAACCAAGACACTGACTAACTCTAGTCTAGCCCTGACTTACTCGAATATGGCACCACCCCGAGTGGGCCGTACTTGAGTTTTAAAAAAAAAAATGATTTTAAAACTTGAAATTGAGAAAGTTTTCAAAAGATTTTCAAAAGTAAGCTTGAAATTAAAAGTTTTGAAATGACATAGAGTTCCAACTGGGTTAGAACTCCTCTGGATGTGGCGCCGACTGAGTGGGCCCACATCAGGTTTTGAGAGATTTGAAATAAACACTAAAAATAACTTTGAAAAGGTGTTAAAATCAATAATTAAAATTCAGAATCTTTGAAAATAGGGTCTCAAGCGAACTGGAACTCCGAGTTAGAGTCCTGAACTCTCAGGACTCTGAGATTTTAGATTTTAAAAAGACAAATGAAAGGTTTTTGAAAGATTTTATCAGAAAATGGTGAAATGAGTCAGAAAACACAGTCAGGGTTAGACTCCTAACTCGATCAGAACTCTGAAATAGAGTCCTGAACTAACTGGACTCTGCAAAATGACCTAATTTTTGAAAACAAATGGGAATAAATGAAAATGGAATAAAAACAGACTTCAAAACAGACTCCTGACTGGACTAGGACTCCGGGACAGGGTCCTGATCGGATTAAAACTCTAGATTTTTTGGTATTTTCTGAAAAATAAATGAAAGAACTTGTCAAAACAGTGAAAACAATAACAAATATTGAAATAAAACAGAGTTCTGATTCAACTGAGACTCTGGGGACAGAGTCCTAATTGAACTAGGACTCTCCAATTTTTGGATTTTCTAAGAAATCAAATGAGAGGATTTTGAAAAACAAGTGAAAAACAGGATGAAATTGAATTTTGGTTCAGAGTCCTGTTCTGATTAGGACTCTGAGAAAGAGTCCTGATTCGATCAGAACTATAAGAATTTTGGTTTTCTGATAAGCAAATGATGAAATTTGGGCAAAGCCTTTGAAAATCAGTGAAAATAAAGTGAGAAAATTAATTTTGGATAGAGTTCTACTTCGATCAGGACTCTGGGGTAGAGTCCTGATTTGATCAGGACTCTCAGATAAAACCTCAGAATTTTACAATTCTTTGATAAAAGCGCAACAGTTTTGATAGATGAAAAGATTTTTGAAAGATTCTTTCAAAATTTGAAATCAGGATCGGAGTCCTGATCCAACTAGGACTCTCTGAACAGAGTCCTGTTTTGACTAAAACTCTGAGTTTCTGACTCATTTTGAAAGATTTTGAAAGATTTGATTGAAAATGGTTGTGAAAGATTAGAGTTCTAATCCGATTAAAACTCTGAAGAAGAGTCCTGATCCGACTGGACTCTTGAAGAAGAGTCCTGATCCAACTAGGACTCTAAGATTTTGGCCAAAACAGAAGATTTTAAAAGGTTTTCTCCGAAAACAGGTAAAAAGGTAGTGAAAAGTAGAGTTTTGATCCGACTAGGACTCTGGAAAAAGAGTCTTGATCCAATTAGGACTCTAAATTTTTTTAGATTTTTTATAAATGAAGGAATCCAGAAGCGACACCACCTAAATGGGTCTCATCTGAGAATTGAAATCAATTGAAATTGAGTTTGAAATGAATCCAGATTGTTTTCTGAGAAAATACTTCAAAATATAAGGTCCTGGGGGTTGGCAAATGACACAATGTTGATTAAAAACCCAGGTTTTAAAATTCATTTTTGAAAGAAAAGTTTTAAAACTCAAATCTGGATTGAATATTTTGAAAACAAGAGTGTTGGATCTCGAAGATGAGATGTAATGACATGCAATGCTATGCTATGCAATGCAATGATATGCTGAATTCATGCAATGATAAGCAATGACACATGAAATGTAAGCACTGGATAAGGGTGAAAATTTGGGGTGTTTACACGTACCTTGATTGGAATCAGATAATCTAAATCTTAAAGTTAGGATTAAGGTCCTATCAGCCTGTGATCATCGCAAAATTTTTCCTCTCTTGTGGTTTCTCTCTCTTCCTTCTCTTTTCCTTTTCTAACCTCTATTTTCCTCCTTTTTGAATGGAGAAGGATAAAACACAGAAAAGAGAGAGAGAAGAGAAAAGAAAGAAAGAGAGAGAGAAGAGGAACTCTTTTGCGCGGTCTCACTTGACCTTAATTTGAAAACATTTAGAAATTTAACTCGCCTCCGTTTTTGAAAATATTGCGGGAAAATGGAGAGACGGAATTCGCTCGTCGGTACGAGGTTCGACCGTTCCTGGCGCCTTTACCAGGGGTAATTGAACCAAGGATCGAATCCATGCCTTTTGCTTTGCCTAAATATCATCTAAGGATTTATTTTAAATCTAAATGCACAAAGAATCATGCTTGTGCAATGTAAAAATGTATGCTCTTTTGAAAAACATGTTTTTAAGATTTCCAAGTATTCTGAGATGAACTTGATAAGGGAGTGAAGAAATGGTTGAATCTAACTTAGAACTTGAGATAGATCAGAGAAGTTCTAAGTCTTTTGAAGTAAATCGGAGTTGGAAAAATAAATCTTGATTTTGAGAAAGAATGTTTTGAAGCTTTGAAATGAAAGGAATTGAAGTTTTTCAAAGTCACAAATGGGCTTTGAATTTAATCATGGATTTAGGAAGGAAATGAGCATTTGAAATGGAACTTGAATTTCAAATTTAAAATCAAGATGGATCTGAGAAAATCAAGTGGTATAGAAATTTATTTAGGAATTTTAGATGAGATCTAAAAAGGGAGTTGGATTTGAAGTCTAAAATGGGGAATGGACTTGAAGCTTAAAATGGATTTAAGATCTGAGATCCAATGTAGAATTGGGTTCTGGATCGTAACATGTATTTGGATCTGAAGTGTGAGATCCAAGGTAGAACTGGATTCCGAATCCTAACATGGATTTGGATCTGAAGTCTGAGATCCAAAGTGGAAGTTGAGTTCTGGATCCTTAAAATGGATTTGGATCTGAAGTCTTAGATCCAAAAGTGGAATTGGATTCTTGATTTTAAAATAGAATTGGATCTGAAGTCTGAGATCCAAAAGTGGAATTGGATTCTGGACCCTAAGATGGATTTTGGATCTGAAGCCTGAGATCCAAAGTAGAATTGGATTCTGGATCCTAGAATGGAGTGGATCTGAATTTGGAATTTAGAAAAAATGAATCAAGAATTTCAAAGTGAAATTGAACTCTGAATTTTGATTTTCGAAAAACGAATTTGGAATTTCAAAGTCAAATTGAACTTTGAAATCTGATTTGAATTGAATATAAAAATGAATTTGGAATTTCAAAGTCAAATTTAACTTTAAAAATCTGATTTGAATTGAATATAAAAAAGAATTTGGAATTTTAAAGTCAAATTGAACTTTGAAATCTGATTTGAATTGAGTATAAAAATGAATTTAGAATTTCAAAGTCAAATTGAACTTTGAAATCTGATTTGAATTGAGTATAAAAATGAATTTAGAATTTCAAAGTCAAATTGAACTTTGAAATCTGATTTAAATTGAGTATAAAAATGAATTTAGAATTTCAAAGTCAAATTGAACTTTGAAATCTGATTTGAATTGGAGTTTTTGAAATCTCAAAGTTAAATTGATCTTTTGAGATTGAAAATGAAATAGAATTGAAAATGAAAAGATGAATTGGATTTTACAAGAATTGATTGAAGAAGATATTAACATCACTTGGAGTTTTAAAAAGGAATTTTTGAAAATATGATGCAGTTCTATCCTAAATGATGAATGAATTTAAAGAATTTGAAATTGAATTTTTGAAAAGCTATTTCTTTCTTTAAATGAATTTAAAATAAGATTGAAGATATAATACATCCTTGACTATGGTCAATGAATGTATTATATAATAATCTATATTTAATTTCAAGAGAAGAATGAAACACATTTGGTGCTTTTATAGAATTTTAAATGAAATTAACTCTCAATATACCCTGACTATGGCCATTGGTATATATTTTGAGTTAATTTTAAGTTAAATTCTGATAAAAGAAGAAAATATTTAAGGAAATATGATGAATTTTGAAAATGGATCCAGTGTAGATCCAGTGTTATTTCGTAAAAGCTAAAAATCCTAAGTTTTGTCCACACCCTGACTATGGCCATTGATGTAGATCATCGACTTAGGATCAATTACCTCTTACGAAATGGTGCACGTGCCATTCGTGTTTCACCATTTGTGAGAATTTTGAGAAAAGGAAAAGATGCATGAAAATAGGCAATTTGTGATTTTATAATGCTTATTCATTCTACCTAAGACAGGAAATGTAATTTCTTCTTCAAATCTAGCTATTACAACTTGAATCTGATTAAAAATTGAAAGAATCTCCATAAGGATAGCTATTTTCATGTATTTCCTGCAAAACACTTGGTTAGCACTATGTAAATATAGAAGGAAATGAAAGATATTGCATTGAAAATGCAGATGCATATGCTTATGCCTATTCTAATGGAGGATATATATATATATACAAAATGTTATTCTCATATTTAGATCTAAAATTCATATGGAAAGCTTTACATTAAGGGGAAAATATGCATGTGAATATGATGGAGCATTATATGAAAAAGGCATAGGCAATGCCTTAAGCTAAATGAAAAAGAGGTGTTTATCTGCCTAAGGCTAATGAAAATCCTATATGGGAAAGGTATATACAATGCCTTAGACTAAATGAAAGTCTATATTTATCTACCCAAGGCCATACATATATCTAGGGATGAGATGCCATGGACAAGGTGCAAGATGTGTAATTACAAGGCATAGATGTATGTTGATGCCATGGTAACAGTGTAACAAGTAGATGGTGAGGAGATGGTATTTGCTCTTCTTTTCTCCCATTTTTATCATGCCAGGTGGAGTGTGACAATGTAACAAGTGAATGGTAACAATGTAACAAAGTGTTGTATTAACAAATGCTGTGGAAGTGCAATATTGTGGTGTTATGAAAATGCAGGATGATGCAACAATCATCATGGAGGCAATGACATAGGTGCTGGGATATGTGTTATGAAGGAGGGTGAAGTGACCAAGTATGACAGGAAAATGCTCAAATTAAGTTAAAATATTCTGCAGCTTTTGACCTGAAACAATCATGAGAGCATCACCTTTTGCCTCAAATGCAGAAGGCAACACAACTGTAACAAACAATCTGAACCCTTTCAAAGCCTGTTGGCAGAGCTTGCTTAGATTGGCTGACAAGACACTCTCTTTTGAGAATGTTCCATAAAAAAAAAAAATTAACAATGTTGCAACAACCCCACTTCAAATAAACTCAAATGTCAACACCCCATTGCCTTTGCTCAGTTCTGCCAACAGTTAAGATCCGACACCCATTAAATGCTTTTCAATATCAGCAAATAAGTCAGTTAAAATGTGACCATAAGCTTTGACTTTCCTTTAGCTTTAGTCTTAAAATCTAAGGCACTGGTCTTCAATTTTGAATAAAGATTTTTCAATTTTAACAGATCATCTGCCACTGCTGCATCGATTGCCCTAGGATCAACTAGGAAGAACTTACCCTTGAATGACTTTTGCAGCAAATTGGTCTACTTCCAGTGTAACACTCTATAGTGATTTCAATCTTCCCACCAACACATTAGGCTAATCCAGTAGACCATATCGAAGCAACTTTCTATGGCACATTAGAGCTTTGAAAGAATGTAAATAATAGCATAATTACACACACTAAAATGTTTTAATGGGTGCAGCTATGTGTTTATAATGAAGATAAGCTGAGCATATCTGTTGTGGGTATGCACGTAGAGAAAATTTTTATGGATGTGCACTTAACACAAACATACACACACACACACACACATATATATAGATATATAGTATATATACACCTATGGTACGTGTCTATAGTATGTGCTCATGGTGAAAATAATTTTTTTTTTAAGAAATGAAATGAACGCAGTGATAGGCAAGTAATGTGTTTAGCTAAGAGGTTGGCAAAATGGTAAACCTAAGATAAATATGAATAAGCTCAAGAGGATATATATGCAATGTTCACACCAACAGGGAAATACCTATGTATTTTCCTAATATGTTCGTTTGATGAGGAATTGTGTACAGGAGATGATACTGTATCATTGTGTAATGTTGTGCAAACGTGGCAAGAGTTGCTGATATGTAGAGGATTCATTCATCATGAAACGTAAGTGGAAGAGGTATGCAACACATTTAATCACAATGCAATAGATCAGTGTTTGAGCAGCAGCATAAAAGACTGAAAAAAAATCAATATCAAAGTAACTGTTGACCTATTAAACAAATTACAAAAAAAAATGACAAAGCTGGTAAGTGGTGCAACAATAATGTGCTGGAAACAATGCAAGCATTTAAAATTGGCATAAAAGTCACAAAATTGAGTATTTGTGATATTTTCATATCGGACTCAATGGCTTATAGGAGTGATGGAGATTGGGAAATTAATTTTTCCCATATATGCTTGTTGAACCATAGCAATGAATCAAACCATTATACAGAAATTAAACTACCTGTGAGCCACATAAAAAAAGCTATTTGCAGAGATTAGGGAGATACAGGAGTACTAATCTTTGTAAGAACCATACGGGTCATCTATTGACAACACAATGACTCCCTTAGACCCTTTAAATGAAACCCATAGTTTAGTGTAGATAAATCCCAGCAAATGGAATGATGGGTTAACGCTGTGTTGAATGGCAAATCAGAAGCATGTTGTATGAGGGATGGTATAATGTATCTGATGAAAATGTAATGAAGAGGGATTGTGGCTATGTTGCTGAATGTGGGGAGGTTGCAGCTGGGCTATCTCGTGAACGCAGATGATGAAACAGGGAGAGCATGTTACAGTTTACTACATTAGATGCTAATGGCAGAGTTGTATCAGATGGCAAGATTGCAGAACTAAAGAAATTAACAGAACAATGGATGATATATCAATCTTACAAAACAGAAAGAAGGATACAGGAAATAAGATGGTCTTTGTACCTTATCGACTGGATTGTTGATAACTGAATCTCACGACCCACAAAAGGATTAACACTTTGCTTCAAAGGGGCGAATGAGAATCTGATTCACCGAACATGGGTCTACTTTAGCTGCATCAAGGCAAAACATGTTATGGCAGATATACAGATAAAAAAAAAAAAATCAGCGACTATAATGAAAACCCATTTCCGATGTCTGCTCCTCCTTCAATGGATGCAAGAGAGTACAATACCCATATCTGGTATCATCATTCAGAAAATATAAGATGCTTGTATGATGGTCATTCCAACCTACAAATAACACCTTCCGGACCATCCATGATGTAGCCTGTCCATTCGTAATATATAGGATGGTTGATGAATTACCTTCCTACAATGACCATTCATAATGTCCCAAACATTCCATAAGGAAATCCCTCCCAACGATCAGTGTAATTAAACAATAATGTCATGAATGAGCTAACTCGAGCACCAATAGCTGGAAATTCTGGGTTGGATCGCTAGCTCCATCAGTGAAAAGTTAACATCGCCTACTATCAGTATTTCTAAGAGCAACAATAAGCTGTCAAGCTAATGCCATCTCATTAAAATTTATACGTCAATCATCAAAAACGAGATTAAAACTATGAGAGCCACAGATTTCCACTTTGGATGGCGAACACTGTTCAAATCGACATAACCATGGGTAAAATGTAAGACCGATAAGGAATCACTGCAGAGCAACCCCGATCTGATGCTAGATCAGATTAGGTGTTACTGCGGGTACCCACCTTAAGTACAAGATGAGGATGAAGGGTCGGTGGACTGAAATGAATGCCATGAGTAAATTAAAACTGAATATAAAAGACAAACTGTGAAATGAAAAAGGAAATTCAGCAATGTAGCAGATGATTTACTGTAATAAAACCCATCATCATAGACAAAATGTAGTAAACAGAAATGAATGGATGGTACATTGAGATTCAGATAGCTATCAAAGGCCATTAAATCTGGAAAGCATGGACTGATAAACATATCGTAGAGAATTCCGAAATAAATTGTAGAGAGAGGAAGCATAGGAGCCTGAACGTTCCAGAAATGTCGCCCAAGCGTGGCTTGGCGTTGCAGTGAGCAAATCCACATCACGATGGGGCTTTTATGGGCCGATGAACCCAAAAAAAAAAAAAAAAGAGGAATCGCAGGAATAAACAAAGAACATACGATGGTAAGTCAGAAGAAGTACTGGAACTAAGGATTTACATTTACTTTTGCACAGGTGGGAGGATTGGCACTGCTATAAGCAAGCCAACACAACCCTAATGGTGCGTTGATGGGGTTCAAAACGAAGATGAAAGAAACTGATAAAAGCTAAAAGGGGAAAAGGAAAGGAGATACTTACCGAAGTGTTGTAGAGAATATTGATCTTCTTCGCCCGATCAGAGGGAAGAGGCTGGGACTTCTTCAGTCGTCCTTTGTTTTTGCAGAGTTTGGCCAGAGGATTGAGAAGGCTCTCTTCAATAGAGAGGGAAAGCACCAGAAGGAACGAAAGACGGATGTAGCAGAGGAGCTCGTGAAGAATACAATGGGAAGGTGGCGAAGGGATGAAATGGAGAGATGAAGGATCGTGAAGGAGAAGAAGGTGGAGGGGTAGAAGACGACCTGAAAGAAGCTGAAGAAGGGAACATGCGGGGGTGAAGAGCGATCCTTAGGGTTTTCGTTGTATGGTTTCTTTATAGGGGAGAAGGAGGAGGTTCGGTTGAAGATGGGAGGCTAGAGATGAGGTTGTTGGTGATGGGTGGCCGAGAAAGGGGGTGGTTGGTCTGATGGGTGAAGAAGAGGGTTTGAGGAGAGGAGACATGGAGGAGTGAAGAAGCGGGGAAGAAAGTTCTGGAGAGGGGGGGGGAGGCGCCTCCGTAACCCTCTTTTACGAAGAGTCTTCATCAAAACCCTAAAAAGGACAAATTTCAAAGGGACCCCTCATTTTTTAGGTTTTTTGCATATAGGGGGCTCCCTAACAAAAAAATTTTTTGCAAAAAAAAGTTTTCTCAAAAACCCGACTTTTCAAATAGGGTGTTTTCAAAAAGATTATTTTGCATTTTCCAATTTTTTTGTAAAAATCCTAAAATTTTACGAAAAAAAAACAAAGATTAAACCCTAATTTTTTTTGTATTTTTCTCAGAAATATTTACAAAAGTATTTTTCTGAGAATTTCCGACCATTTCGGGGAAATTTCTTCAGAAGAATGGGTTTGGACCCAGGTTTTGAGAAAATGTTTGAGTTTTAAACCTCGAATGGAGAAATACAACGCAATAGATCCAAACGGATGTCGGATGGACTATCCGAGCTATTTAAAAACTATTTTTGGTATTTTCTATAATTTTAATTTAAATTTTGGACAACGAAACTCAGATTTGAATCTGGACAATGGATCCAGATCCAAAATCAATTTAAACATATGAAATGAATTTAATTTCAGTAAAACTTGAGAAATGAACTGGAATTTAGATTTGAAATGACTCATTTTGCTCAAAAAATGATATTAGGGGAAAAAAGGGAATATTTAAAAGATTTTGAAAATTTGGGTGTTCACACAGCCATTTCAAAAATTGCATATAGAGTCAGCTTTAGGGAGTGTTGTTTTTGCATCCTTGCTTGTATGTCTGTGATTGAATGATATTACATATATATCTCTTCCTTATATTTTCCAAAACCCTGGGTATATATTATTCAAATTTTCCTTTTGTTTTTAAAAACCCAGGTGTATTTTTCTTTCTCTTCTTCTAAATTCCTTCAAAATTCTTCTGATTCTTCCTGCAAGTTCTTCAAATTTTTACCATTTATTCTCAAATTTCATTTTTCCTCTTATTTTTCTTCTGATTTTATATTCTTGTTCATATTTTCATAAAAATCTCTTTCCGTTAAGAGATATCCTTTTCAAAATAATATTTTCTTTTTCATATTTTTAGTTGGTTACTCTCCCTCGTAGAGTAAACAGCGCAATTGTCGCAAATTTTGTGACGACTCAATCCCTAGTAATGGGATACAATTTTTTAGATTTCAACCTAAATCCTCCCTCTTGTCAAAACTTCTCCAAAAAGTTTCTTTGGTCTAAAAACCTCCTCTTTCCTCTACAGAGAGCACTGATATTAAAAAATGGTTCAGACAAGAGTGAGAAAAGAAACAATTCCTCAACTCAGCGACAGTGAGGCAGAAGGGATGAGCTTTCCTAAATCAGTCAGGGGACAGGGTCAGAACAAGAAAGATGACATTGACCCCGCTATGTATGATATGTTACAAAAGATGATGGCAAGGATGATGTCGGAACAAGCCAAGGCTAAGCTGAAAGAGGCAGTTCCTAAAAGCAAGCTGAGGAAGAAGCATGTAAAAAAGCAAATCAGAATCATCAGGAAGAAGGTACAGCTGGACACTACTTCGGAAGAATCAGAGTCAGTCGAGGAAGAATCGGAAGAAGAAGAGCAGATTGTCTACAAACAGAATCCTCCAAAGCAGTCCGTAAAAATAGTTGCAGAAGAGCCTGAATCCGTCAACAAACCCAAGTCTAGGGCTCCAGCAGAGGACCCGATGAGCAAGCAGATGAAGGAGATGAATCGAGCAATCAAGGATATTCAAGCCAACGGTAAGGGCAAGCAGACCTACACTGGCGAAGATTTTTACGATGGTCTAGATGGGGACGATAACCTGGAGAATCTTCCTCGCAAGTTTCTCAAATTTGATGGAACTGGCAACCCTAAATCCCATTTAGCCACATTTTATGCAGAGTGCAGCCGTTTCAGAAAAGACAACAGGGCTCTGTTCATTTGCTTTCCCCGCAGTCTGGAGGGTATAGCAGCCAGGTGGTATGCGGACCACATCAATCCTATCGAACTACGAGAGTTCGATAAAGTAGTCAATCTGTTCATAGAGCGTTTTCTATTCAACACTGAGGTTTCACCTACGCTCAATCACCTTTACAACCTAAAGCAGAATGAGACTGAAAGAGCAGGAGAATTCATCCACAGGTGGAGAAGCACCTGCAACAAGATGAAAGTTCCCATTCCAGAGGAGCATGCATTGCAAATAATCCTCAGCAATTTCTCTCAGCCCCTGAGAAGCCTCATTGCCACTTCTCCGGCAAAATCCTTTATCAAGTTGATTGAACGAGCCGAATGGCTCGAGGCAGGAATAGAAAGTGGGCTTTACGAGGGCATGCCTCTGGCAAAAAATATCCAAGACCAGAAGAAGAAAGCACAGTTCACTCATGCGGCTGATACCTCTGGCAATGATCTTGATAGCAACAGAAGAAACAGAAATGACAACAAGAATGGTCAGAACCATGGCACAGCTCAAAGAGAGAAGTCTTCCAAGCAGAATAACAAGTCGTCTCAGTCTAACTTTCCACAAAAAGAAAAGATAAAGCGCGAAGGTTGGAGTAATGATCGTGCGTTCACTCCTCTAAAGCAAACGCTCGAAGAAGCCCTTGAATTCATGCTGGCCAAGGGATTGGTTAAACTCCCAAAAGTCGCGGATCCTCCTACGGTCATGGGAAGGTTCACAAATCAGTTCTGCAAGTTCCATCGAGCAGTGGGGCATGACACCAATCACTGCTTCGTCTTAAAAAATATTGTTCAGGATTGCGTCGACAAGAGTCTCTTTGTTGAAGACGAAGAAGAAGATGACCTAGCCAAGTCTCTCCCCGGCTACTCAGAAGACTGAAGATGTCAGAATTCTCCTACTTTTTCCCTTTTTGCCAAGTCACCTTGTAGGGGGCCAGTCAGTCCAGTCCTTTTGTGACCTTTTGGTCAAAATACTTGTAAATATTTCAGTTCTTTGTTATCAGTTTTGATCGTCAAATGAAATGTCAATTTTCCTTTATATCTCTAATATCACAATACTTTCTTCCTCTGCCACATAGTGGCATTCGCTTTTTAAAAATCTATATTTCAAAAATCTCTTCAGCAGCTTCTATTAAAATCACATTTAAATTCCTGTTCTTTTCAGAATGCGGGACCAATCCTGACATCACTCATGAGAGAAATGATATTACCTATGAGGGCCTTTTCAAAAATCATGAAATTTCAAAAAGTCTTCGTTATGACCAAAGAGTTCAAATATTCTTCGGTCCAAGCTTTGTCAAAAATAAACCCTCGTGTTGATCATGTTTTCAAAAATAGGTTTTCGAACCATTGCATTGAAAAATCAACCCTCGTGTTGATCATGTTTTCCAAAATAGGTTTTTGAACCATTGCATTGAAGGATCAACCCTTGTGTTGGTCTTATCTTCCAAAATAGGTCTCAAATCTTGTGTTGATCATATTTTCCAAAAGTGGTTTTTTTTCAAAATGTTATATTCAGAGATCAATCCTGGCATTGGTCTCAGCTTCCAAAAATTGATTTTAAATCATTATAGTCAAAGATCAACCCCTGTGTTGGTCTCGTCTTCCAAGATTGGTTTTTCAAACCATCATATTCAAAGATCAATCCTTGTATTGATCTTATCTTCCAAAATGGGTTATAAATCATCATATTCAAAGATCAATCCTTGCATTGGTCTTATCTTTCAAAAATGGGTTTTAAATCATTATATTCAAATATCAACCCCTGTGTTGGTCTTATCTTCCAAGATTGATTTTTAAACATTATCTTCAAAGATCAACCCTTGTATTGATCTTATTATCAGTCTCGAATTGTTGTTTTTTAGAAATCAGATCTATTGTTGATCTTCTTCTTCAAAAATATATTTTCAAACCATTGCCTTCAAAATTTGACCCTCATGATGATCTCTCATGTTTGATTTGAAGGATCAGTTCTCGCATTGATCATTCTTCTTACAGTAGATTTTCTTCCCAAAAAATGATTTTTCATCTTTCAAATAAACATTTTCCTCTCAAGATCCCATATGCAGGCAGGATCAGAAAAACTCCTTTTTCTCTTAAATCTTATAAATTTTTAGTTAAGTTTGATATTTTTATCAATTGCATTCATTTTATCAAGTTTATATCAATTTTATCAAAGTTTTTATCAAGTTTTATCAATTTCTCCTCAGTCCTATTAAATTTTATCAAAACTTTACCCTTTCAGGTTAAGGGATAAACCTGATGCCTCTTTTCCATGAGGTATTTCCTTTATTCTTATGTTCCCGCTCAGGTTAAGGGATAAACCTGACCCTCGTTGTCCGAGGTGTTCCCATTCAGGATAAGGGACAATCCTGAAACCCCTCGTAGGAGCCACAATGCTACCTATGAGGATTCTTTTGTAAATACAAGTTTTATCAAATCTTTATTGAGTTTCTAGAATTATATCAATTTCCCTTCGTTAAATTTTTTTAAAATTTTATTCTTCTTCCCATTCAGGATAAGGGAAAATCCTGAAACCCCTCATAGGAGCAACAATGCTACCTGTGAGAATTCTTTTCCAAAATAAATTTTCAAAATTTTCCTTTCTTCTTCATTTTTTATAAATTTTATTTTTCTCCCCTTTCAGGTTAAGGGGTAAACCTGAATCATTCCTTTCTAAATTCTCATCAAAATGTCTATTCCATTTCCCCTTCAGGATAAGGGAAAATCCTGAAAACACCGACAATCATTCTTGCTCAAATCTCAAGTATCTTAGAATGTCGGTGTCCCTTTTTCTCCATTAGAAAACCCAGCACTCACACTGGGGCATTTTTTTTTTTTTGAAAAATCCAATACTCATACAAGTAAGCCTAGCACTCGTGCTAGTGTCTGGCTGACCGATCAGTTAGCCCTCAGGTCGCAATCTTTCCTTAATTTTCCCTAAATGCTGTCAATATTTTGTCAAATACCTTCTCATCAATTCTCCTTTGAGATTCGAGTTTCGACTCGAACTTCCAACTCTTTCCCTGAGATTCGAGCTTTGACTCGAATTTTCCAGCTTTCCTTGAAGATTTGGGTCTTAACTCAAGTTTTCTTGCCTTCAATAAAATAATTTCCAAGTTTTCCTTCAAGATTCGAGCCCTGACTCGAACTTTTCTGCTTTCCTTTGAAAATTTGAGTTTTCTCTCAAGTTTTCCTGCCTTTAAATAAATGAACTTTCAAGTTTTCCTTTGAGATTCGAGCCCTGACTCGAACCTTCCTGCTGTCCTTCGAAAATTTGAGTTTTATCTTGAGTTTTCTTGCCTTCAATAAATGCACTTTCAAGTTTCCCTTTGAGATTCAAGCCCCGACTCGAACCTTCCAGTTTTCCTTTGAAAAATCGAGTTTTAACTCGAATTTCCTTGTTTTCCTTGTAGAATCTGAGTCCTGACTCGGATGATCTTTCAAAGGCTTACCTTCAAAATCCAATTTTATGTCAAGCTTACCTTCAGAACTTTAAATTCACATTTACCTTCAGAATTCAGCCTCATGTTGGATTCTTCCCCAGAATCCCACTGATATATCAAAATTCGATGTTAAGCAAAGGTTTTTCGTCATCAAGGATCTCAGGAATATCTTGCCAAATTGCCATAAAATAGTTGTTGATCTCAAACTTTTATTACATAAAGAATTTCCTCAAATCTCCTTAGTTTTCCTTCCAAAAGGGTGAAACTTCTGTGAAGAAAGGCTCAAACTTCAAATTTTCTGTTGGTCAACCAAGAGGATGAAGAAAAATCTTCGACATGACCGGTAAAGGAAATATTCAATGATGCTGAAGAGCCATAAATGAGCTGATATTGATCATAACTATGGCACATTCTTAAAGATTATTCTTTGGCAGTAAGACAGTGGAAATATCCTGGGCAATCAAAAAAAGGACCTACCCAATCCATATATATCCTCAGTCCTCTAAAGTTGCAATCAAATATCCGCAAAAGAGATCTCTCAATTGTCGTCAAGATGAAGGCGATATAAGCGAGTAGACCCCCGTGGCTAAAGAAGATTTGAAACATCTCCATGATGACGGGGTTTGTGACGGATCCTTCCAGGGAAAGTTCGGATCACCGTCGAGATGAAGGCGGATGTGATGGACCTACCGACAAACCCTAAAAGATATTTGATTCCAGCTATCATTTAAAGACCTTTGAGCTAATACCATCATATATAATCCCTGAGATAAATGAAGGATCGGAACATCTCCAAAATGAAGGATGATGTAAAAAGCCCAAGAAAGCCCCATGACTCAAAAGAGTGCAAGAAGATCATCATGGGGAAATGCCCAGGATATCAAACTGCCCAAACTACAAAGAATCTTCTTCATCTATGTGAAATCCTTCTATCAATATCTTCTCATTTAATTACTTTTATGAAGCTAAGAATATTTTCTCTCCTTTCATATCAAAGAAATTGATAGCATATTGGAAGAAAACCAACAACTAAATTTGACTTTGATCCTGGATTCTATAGAGTAAACCTAGTTGGGGGTAATACTCTAGGTGGAAGAGGGAACATCTTTCAAAAGTACTCACCTTAAAATTACCTTGAAACAACTATAAATTTTATCATTTTGGCAAAATTTTCCAGCTTTCCTGATAAGAAATAAATAACTTGACATCTCTTTTGATACATTTTGGTGTTGCCTTCTTCGTCTTTCGCTCTGTCGAGAGACTCGCCTTCTCCTTGATAAAAGGATTGCCTTCTCCGTCTTTTGCTTTGATCGAAAGATTCGCCTTCTCCTTGATAAAAGGATCGCCTTCTCCATCTTTTGTGTTGTCAGAAGATTTGCCTTTCTCCTTAATTAAAGGAATGTCTTCTTCGTCTTTCGCTTTGTCGAGAGACTTGCCTTCTCCATGATAAAAGGATTGTCTTATTCGTCTTTCGATTTGTCGAGAGACTTGCCTTCTCCTTGATAAAAGGATTGTCTTTTCCGTCTTTCGCTTTGTCGAGAGACTTGCCTTCTCCTTAATTAAAGGATTGCATTCTCCGTCTTTTGCTTTGTCGAGAGACTCGCCTTCTTCTTGATAAAAGGATTGCCTTCTTCGTCTTTCGCTTTGTCGAGAGACTCGCCTTCTCCTTAATCAAAGGATTGCCTTCTCCGTCTTTCACTTTGTCGAGAGACTCGCCTTCTCCTTGATGAAAGGATTGCCTTCTTCGTCTTTCGCTTTGTCAAGAGACTCACCTTCTCCTTGATAAAAGGATCGCCTTTCCCGTCTTTTTGTGTTGTCAAAAGATTTGCCTTTCTCCTTGATTAAATGATCGCCTTCCTCGTCTTTCGCTTTGTCGAGAGACTTGCCTTATCCTTGTTAAAAGGATTGCCATCTTTATATCTTACATTTTGCCTTCTCCTTGTTAAAAGGATTGCCTTCTTCATATCTTACATTTTTGCCTTCTCCTTATTAAAAGGATTGCCAACTTCATATCTTCATATTTTACCTTCTCCTTGTTAAAAGGATTGCCATCTTCATCGCCATCTTCATATTTCGCTTTCACCTTCTCCTGTCCAAAGGATTTGCCCTCTTCCATCTTTTCGCCTTGTCAAGAAATTCGTCTCTTTGATAAGAGGTTCGCCTTATTCATCTTTTACCCCATCAAAAGATTCATCTCCTATTTTCCTTATTCATCGTTCATTGCCTCACGTCTCCTTATTTTCCATCTCTTACATTCTCCAGAAGAGTTGCCTCATTCAGCTGAAGTATCTCTCCTGTCCCATCATGGCTTTCAAGAAATCCGTATGGTGGTTCTCACTCAGGCTAAGGGTCAAACCTGAACTTTTTGCGAAAGGTCATTAAATTCAAAAGTTATTTCAGTCTCAGCCATGAGACGCTCAAGATCCTCCCTTTTTCAAAGCTTTAGGGAACCCCATTTCCTTCCTCCTTTCGCAAACCCCTTTCGGATTTGTTCGTCCAAACTCCGAAAATCCCATCATGGTCTCTTCACTCGAGGATCCCGTATAGTCGTCCCCTTCAGGTTAAGGGTTAAGCCTGGACCTCGCCCCTCGAGGTATTTTCCTTTTCAGGTTTGGGTTAAACCTGAGTCTCGTTTAGACGAGGTGTTTTTCTTCCAAGTCCCATCATGGTTCTTCCCATCGAGAAAACCATGCTTTGTATATCCATCCAGAATAAAATCCTACTCGCGCTTCATCTCACGAGGCATTTTCCAAAATGTCCCATCAAAGTCCTCACATACTCCTCTTCCCATTCAAATTATCTTGATATATCTTTGTCCCATCCAGGTTAAGGGCTAAACCTGAGTCATTCAAAGGATGATCTCGCCTCATTCATGAGACTTGATCAAACTTCTTATCTTTCATCATCTCGGGATCTTCACCCAAAATCCCATCACGATTTCCTCATCTCTATCATTCAGTCATATCATTGTCAAGGATTTCGTCCCCCCAAGCCATTCAGGACAAGGCTTTAAGCCTGAAAAGCCATAATTCTTCCACACCCAGTTTGGATCTGCTGACTGGGGCATTTTTTTCAAAATTTGGAGTGTTTTCTTTGCCACTAAGCTCGGCTTTCAACCGGCTTAGTAGCAAAAAGGGGCATCTGTGAACACCCCAAATTTTTTTAAAATCTTTTAAATATTCCCTTCTTGCCCCTAAATTCATTTTTTGAGCAAATGAGTCATTTTTAAATCTAAATTCCAGTTCATTTCTCAAAATTTACTGAAATTAAGTTCATTTTATATGATTAAATTGATGTCGGAACTGGATCCATTGTCCAGATCCAAATCCGAGTCTCATCGTCCAAATTTTAAATTAAAATTACAGAAAATACCAAAAATGGTTTTTAAATAGCTCAGACAGTCCATCCGGCATCTGTTCGGATCCATCGCATTGTATTTCACGATTCGAGTTTCAAAACTCGAAACATTTTCTCAAAACTTGGGTCCAAACCCTTTCTTCTGAAGAAATTTCCCCAAAATGTTCTGAAATTCTCAAGAAAACATTTTTTTAAATATTTCTCAGAAAAAATACAAAAATTTAGTGTTTAAACTTTGTTTTCATAAAATCTTAGTTTTTCTATTACAAAAATACAAAAAAAATAGGAAAATGATACAAAAATCAAAAAAATTGAGGAAAGCAAATGGTTTTAAAACTTAAAAAATTAAACTTTTGCCAAAAACCTCTTTTTGAATCATTTTTTTTTACAAAAATTCTTTCAAGGGGGCCTTCTTTTGGAAATTTGGAAAAGAGGCAACGACCATCTCTCGCGCATCCTCCCTCTCGCTTGCCTACCCTCCATCTTCAAACAGCTTCTTCTTCCCTCAGCCTTCCATCTTCAATTGATTCCTTCCCGAATCCTCCTCCTTCCCTTTAAAAGAATCTCTCCATCCTCTTCTTCAGGATCCGCCTTCACCCTGCCATCTATTTCTTCATGAACGATCCATCCCTTGCCTATCGATCCCATCGACTTCATCCACTCTCCCCTGCAAACAAACTTGAAGTCAATTTCCCTCTGGCGCCTCCATTATCATCATCTGAAGAAGACCAATCTCGCAGTAACCCGAGGTAAACGTTTCATCTCTTTTTTTTTTCTCTTCTTTTCATTTCTCTTGTTTTTCTCTTGATTTTCAATTTTGGGGACTCCATTGATGCATCTCTGGTGACATTAAGTTGCTTGTGCAACATTAAATCACCCATATGCAAAAGTAACGGAGCATTTGTTCCGACATCTCCTTTTACGCTTATTAAACTTTCCTGTGGCTTTCGAATCAGATATCTGCTTTTATCCTTTTTTTTCTTCTTTCTTCTCTTTTCATTTGTTTTTTTGTTCTCACTTGATTCTTATTGCTTTGGTAACATCTGATTGAATTTTTTATGTTGTTTCTTGTTCCCATCTGAGCTTCCTGTGGATGATTTCCCTTAATTTCAGTTTTTATTTAAATACCTGTCCACAATCGTCTTCATCTAACCTCCATGGATTCTTCGGTTGTCCTGGATACTTTCATCAGATTGTCAACGCTACACTTGATTCCTAGGCGTCAATTAGATTGCATCCAATTTTCCCTATTTATGATTTGTAATTATTTTTTTCATTCTCATTAGTCGATTTTATTTTTTTTTGGGGTTCAGAGGTGGGCACTAGCAACGATTTAGGTCCCCCTCAGAACACCATTGCTATTTCTTTGTTGGAAGTCGTTGATGCATTTCTTGCTGCTGGGGGCTTTAAGGAACTTATAATATGCTGTGGGTAAGAGTTTTTTTTTGTCTCTATGTAGGTTACTGAGGACATCAGTGGATGTCCTCCCAGAATATTAATAAGAATTAGATAACTTGGTGGGACTAAGATGATTTGCTGTAGAATACATAATTTGAATCTGGTTGAGTGTAAATTCTTCTTGCATCTGCCGAAAATCATTGTTTCTTACTATCAGTAGTCGTTGTAATTTGCCCTGACCTCTTATTTCATTTGCTATAAAGGCTTGTCATTGCAAAGAAGACTTTGAAAGGTATGGGTTAATACCTCTTGTATATAAATCACTGAATTCAGTTAACTAAAGCCCATTTGCTGCAATGGAATTTGTCGTTAGATTTGTCCGACAGGCCTTTCCCTTATACATCTCAAAGGCTTTTTTATCTCAGGAAATTACATTTATAAAAGTTTGACACCGGCTGAAGTATCAGAAGTGCGGGTTTCTGTTGGCAATAAAAGCAGGTTGCATTCACTTAATAGAATTTGTGGGGATTCTGATGGTATAAAGCTCAAATATGATTGCTCTACCAATAGATTTCATCGCAAGAAACAAAAAGGTATTTCGTCTATCACACTTTCAGAATAAGGATGGTCATCATTTCCAGATATGGACCTTAGTATGAGGACTTCCTCATAGAACCGCAGTAATTCATCCAAGTTCAGACTGGTTGCTTCAGAGATGGAGGGGTGGTGGTGCTGCTAAAGAGAGAAGCATTATCTTGCATCTGTGGTGGGTGTATCGGACTCCTGCCTTATAACCCTTCTATCATTGTATTGCTTATGATGTATCATAGTGATAGCAACTTCTGTGAAGAAATGACTCGGTCGTGCTAGATGATGTCTAGCCATGGTTACCGGACGATCTGTTCTTAAGGTTGTTGACATTATGCTTTGTATAAAAGCATTGGTTACATACTTTTGCTGTACTGGAAACAGACCAATCTAAGATGGACTCGAAGCTGGTCCAGCATTCACTGATAGTCATGAATGGAAATTCAAAACAGGTTATCCAAGACCATTAGATATTGACAGGGCACTTGAATCCCTCAATCTGTCAGATTTGGTCACTGCCATTTTGTTTTTCTTAAGCAAAACTGATCTCTAAGATGTACAACATCTACTAAAAAAAAAAAGAAAAAAAGAAAAAGAAAGAACAATTTTCCTTATACAATCTGTTTTGGTGTAGCTAAACCATTGATTTATCCAGTCGTGTGGTGATAAGCTACTTGAATTGTTCAACAAAAGGTATGTTTTCCTTCTCTAGCAAGAATGAATATCACATTCATAGATATCTTACTAAGTTCCTGTATGTCTCACTCTCTTAAATCTATTGCCTCATCTCATACCCTGTAAACATGCTTATGTATGTTTCAAACAAATGCTTGCATCTTCACCTCACTACCCAGCAGCTTCCTTTCATTGTCACACCACCTTCACTGTATCCCCCTGTCACCACGGTATACTCTATACAGAACCTGCTGTACCTACAGCAGGTTCACACCATCATCTCTGGCCACTATTACCCCCTTCCAAACAGAAGTCAATGGTTAGGCATTTGCCAAAGATCTATCGGTCTGTGTATGCTGCTGCTGCATTCACAGTTATAGCTTATGGGTGGTCCAGACTTGTAACATTAGCACCACTGGCTACATACCTCCTGCGTTCATACTACAACACAACTAGCACCCCTGCAGCCCAGCCACCTGTTCCGGTCCCTTTGCTGTTGTATCTACAGTAGGTTCTGCTACCACTTATACACCAATTGTCATACCAGTCTATCTAAATACTTGTTGAAATTTGCATACATTTACTCCCAACAGCATGATATCCACCTTCAATAGCCCTTGGCATCCAACATTATCATGCCTGTATATTTAGCATAGCTACCATTTATATTTGGGCTTCCACCTCCAGCCTACCTTCATCCATTTACAGCAACTCTTGCTGTCACCACCTACACTATTACATCATCTCCATTTGCTTAAACCATCTCCTATCACAGCTGTTGTAGATTTTGTCCACTCCACAGCATTTTACACTGTTACCATGGCATCAACATACAACCATGTCTTGTAACTACACATATTGCATTTGCCACTTCAGTTCACATATTTCTCATTGCATATACATACAGGTTTTCTCACCAAATATAAAAATACTATATGCCTTTATCATTTAGTGTTGATATTGTGTTTTGCACAAACATTTCTATATGTATTTCGCCATCAGCATATATATATATATATTCTTTTAGCTTCAATATGATATCTTAGATTCTTTGTATTCTGTTTTGTGCTAATCCTTTTTTTTCTTCTCACAGGAATGTATAGAAAAGGTTGATTTCTTTCCTAGATTGAAAATTTCAATTCTAGAATTGTAATAGTTAGATTTTAAAGAAAATTTACATTTTCTGTTTTAGATAGAATGGATGAGCATTATAAATATCATGAATTGCTTGTTTTTCATGCATTTTTCCTTTATTTCTCAAATTCTCACAAATGGCAACAAGAATGGCACGTGCACCATTTTGTAAGAGGTAAATCAATCCTAAGTTGATGATTTACAACAATAGCCATAGTCAGAATGTAAACAAGACTTAGGATTTTTATCTTTTATAAGATAACACTGGATCCTTTTTCAAAAATCATCATATTTTTAAATATTTCATCTTTTATCAGAGTTTAACTTAAAATTAATTTAATATATATACCAATGGCCATAGTCAGGGTATATTGAGAATTAATTTCATTTTAAACTCTATAAAAGTACAAAATATGTTTCATTCTTCACCTGAATCTAAACATAGATTATTACATAATACATTCATTGACCATAGTCAAGGATGTATTATATCTTCAATCTTGTTTTAATTCATTTAAAGAATGGAATAGCTTTTCAAAACCCAATTTCAAAAATTTAAATTCATTCATCATTTAGGATAGAATTGCATCATATTTTCAAAATTCTTTTTCAAAAACCCAAGTGATCTTGAATATCCTTCTTCAAACTTCTATTCCAATTCATCAAGTCTATCCCATTTTCAAAGTCCAATTCGACTTTGAATTCATCTTATATTCAAAACTCAACTTAAAATTCAATTTCAAAGTTGAATTTAACTTTGAAGTTTTTGATTCATCTTCAAAGTCAAATCAAGTTTATCTTCTTATCTTCAAATTCAAAATCATAAGTTTGAGATTAATTTTGGATCTCAAAAACTTGACTCTTCTTAAATTTTAAATTCAATCTGGGTTTTCAAAACCCAGATCCATCTTCAAAAGTCCCATTTGGATTTTTAGAATCCAAATCCAAAGTTGGATCCTAATCCCAACTTGGATCTAGTTCTCTAAATACAATTCTACTTTTTGGATCTTAGACTCCAGATCCAAATTACATCATGGATTCCAGACCTTGGATCCAAAACCCCTTCTAGGATCCAGAATTCAATTCTACATTGGATCTCAGACCTCAGATCCGAAATTTCCTTTAGGATCCAGAATCCAATTTCACTTTGGATCTTAGACTTCAGATCCAATTCTATCTTAGGGTCCAGAGTCCAATTCAACTTTGGATCTCAGACTTCAGATTCAATTTCACTTCTTGGATCTCAGATTTCAGATCCGAATCTATTTTAGGGTCCAGAATCTAATCACACTTTGGATCTCAGACTTCAGATCCAAATCTATCTTAGGATCCAGAGCCCAATTTTACATCGGATCTCAGATCCTAGATCTTAAATCCATTTTAAGATCTAATTCCAATTTCTTTGGATCTCAGACTTCAGATCCACTCCATTTTAAGATCTAGAACCTAAGTCCATCTTGGATTCTAAATCTCGGATCTTATTCTGTTTAGGATCCGGAATCCAATTCCAATTCTAGATTTCGATTCCATTTTTGGATCTAATCTGAATCTCTTAAATCCATTTCTATTTTTTACCATTTGATTTTCTCAGTCCATTCCAATTTCAAACTTCAAAAGCTAAATTCAATTTTATCTCAGGCATTCATTCTTCTTCATTTACTTTCATTTCAAAACTTTAAATCATTCTTTTTCAAAATCAAGATTTATTCTTCCAATCCTGATTTACTTTAAAGACTTAGAACTTCTCTGATCTATCTCAAGTTCCAAAGTTAGATTCAATCATTTCTTCACTCCCTTATCAAGTTCATCTCAGAATAACTTGGAAATTTTCAAAACATCTTTCAAAAGAGCATACATCTTTGCATAGCACAAGCATGATTCTTTGTGCATTTAGAGTTAGAATAAATTCTTAGATAATATTTAGGCAAAGCAAAAGGCATAAATTTGATCCTTGGAGGCGCCAGGAACGGTCGAACCTCGTACCGACGAGCGAATCCCGTCTCTCCATTTTCCCGCAATATTTTTGAAATGGAGGCGAGTTAAATTTCTAAATATTTTTCAAATCAAGGTGTGATCATCACAAAAATTTTCCTCTCTTGTTGGTTTCTCTCTCTTCCTTCTCTTTTCCTTTTCTAACCTCTTATTTTTCTCCTTTTTGAAGGGAGAAGAATAAAAGAAAGAAAAGAAAGAGAGAAGAGAAAAGAAAGAAAGAAAGAGAGAAGAAGAACTATTTTGCGTGGTCTCACTTGACCTTGATTTGAAAAAAATATTTAGAAATTTAACTCGCCTCCGTTTTTGAAAATATTGCGGGAAAATTGAGAGACGGGATTCGCTCGTCGGTACGAGGTTCGACCGTTCCTGGTGCCTTTACCAGGGGTAATCAAACCAAGGATCGAATCTATGCCTTTTGCTTTGCCTAAATATAATCTAAGAATTTATCCTAAAGATCTAAATGCACAAAGAATCATACTTGTGCAATGCAAGAATGTATGTTCTTTTGAAAATTGATTTAGAAATTTCCCAAGTAAAGGAGTGAAGAAATGATTTAATCTAACTTAGAACTTGAGATAAATCAGAGGAGTTCTAAGTTTTTGAAGTAAATCAGGATTGGAAGAATAAATGAGAAGGAATGACTTGAAGCTTTGAAAATGAAAGGAAATGAAGTTTCAAAGTCAAAAAAATGGACTTTGAATTTGAATTTGAATTTGAATTTAGGAAAGGAAATGGATACTTGAGATGGAAATTGAATTTGGATTTTTAAGTTTGGAATGGATCTGAGATAATCAAATGGTATTTAAAATAGAAATGAGTTTAGGGAGTTCAAATGAGATATGGAAATAGACTTGGATTTGAAATCTAGAATTGGGAATAGGATTGGATCTTAAAATGGATTTAAGATCTGGGATTTGAGATCCGATGTAAAATTGGGTTCTAGACCCTAAGATGGATTTGGATCTCAAGTCTGAGATCCAATGTAGAGTTGGACTCTGGATCCTAAGATGGATTTGGATCTGAAGTCTGAGATCCAATGTAGAGTTGGACTCTGGATCCTAAGATGGATTTGGATCTGAAGTCTGAGATCTAAGGTGAAGTTGGATTCTGGATCCTAACATGGAATTGGATCTGAAGTCTAGGATCCAAAGTGAAATTGGAGTCTGGATCCTAAGATGGATTTAGATCTGAAGTCTGAGATCCAAAAGTAGAATTTGTATTTAGAAAACTGGACCCAAGTTGATCTAACTTTGGATTTGGGTCTTGAAAGTCCAAATGGGACTTTTGAAGATGGATCTGGGTTTTGAAAAAACCCAGATTGAATTTAAAAAAAAGAAGAGTCAAAATCAATCTCAAACTTGTGATTTTTGAATCTGAAGATAAGCTTGATTTTTGAATTTGAAGATGAATCAGAAACTTCAAAGTTAAATTGAACTTTGAAATTTCATTTAGATTTTGAATTTTTGGATATACAAATGAATTTCAAAGTTAATTTGGACTTTGAATTTGAAGTTAGAATTTGGATCTTGGATATACAAATGGATCTCAAAGTCAAATTGGACTTTTGAATTTTGAAATTAGAATTTGGGATCAGGAGATGAATCAGGATTTCCAATTGAATTTAAAAATTAAATCTTGAATATACAAATGAATTTCAAAGTCAAATTAGACCTTGAATTTTGAAGTTTGAATTTGGAATTTAGAAGATGAAAGAAATCTCAAAGTTGAACTTTGAACTTGATTGGAGTTTTGAATAGAAATTGAGTTTGGAATTTCAAAGTCAAATGGAACTTCGAAATCTGATTTGAATTTGAATATAAAATGAATTTGAAATCTCAAAGTTAAGCTAAACTTTGAGATTGAAAATGAAATTGAATTAAAAAATGAAAAGATAAATAAGAATTGAAGATAGATTGAGGAAGATATTTACATCACTTGGAGTTTTTGAAAAAGGAATTTTGACATTATGATGCAGTTCTATCCTAAATGATGAATGGATTTAAATTTTTGAAATTGGATTTTGAAAAGCTATTCCATTCTTTAAATGAATTAAAATAAGATTGAAGATATAATACATCCTTGACTATGGTCATTGAATGTATTATATAATAATCTATTTTTAAATTCAGGTGAAGAATAAAACATATTTTTGTGCTTTTATAGAGTTTAAAATGAAATTAACTCTCAATATACCCTGACTATGGCCATTGGTATATATTTTGAGCCAATTCTAAGTTAAACTCTAATAAAAGAAGAAAATGTTTGAAAATATGATGATTTTTGAAGAGGATTCAGTGTGGATCCAATGTTATTTTATAAAAGATAAAAATCCTAAGTTTTGTTTACATCCTGACTATGGCCATTGATGTAAATCATCAACTTAGGATTAATTACCTCTTACGAAATGGTGCACGTGCCATTCGTGTTCCCATTTGTGAACATTTTGATAAATAAGGGAAGAAGCATAAAAATATGTGATTTATGACATTATTTATGCTCATTCATTCTATCTAAAATAAGAAATACAAATTTTCATTAAAGATCTAATTATTACAATACATGGATTTACAAATCCCGATAATGACATTTTCCACACATTCCCTGTAAAACACTTGGTTAGTATGAAGAGAGAAGGGATATAGCACATATCATATAGATGTCAATGGTAACGTGTTCATGTGCCAAGATATACATGATGAAAAGGACGGAAAATAATATACATATCCATATATATGCACATATATATATATATATATATATATACATATATATTTAGGTATATATATCAATAGCTTGTGAGAAATACAATACACTAGGTTGATTTGTCAATTGATTTCTGCATCTGGATTCAGAGGTAATCATTATCATAACTATTGGTATGTTAAAACGTGCCTGTGGGAAGATGCCTAATGGTGCTGTGGTACTGCAGATAGGATATGATGTTGTTGATGTGTGCCATCCAGCGGGAAATTTACTGTACATGACATATAGATTATGACTAATATGCAGGTATGATGATGTGATCATGTGAGTATGGCTGTAAGCACTGCCCAGCATATGATGGTATATAAATATTTGGAGTGTGTGGAGCTTGTGTAGCAAGACTATAGTGAAGTGAAGATGAACTATGCATTTCGTGATGGAAGTGAGTAATACAAAGGGGGAGATAGTGTATTATTTATACTATACATTGGTAAAGGTGATAGTGGTAGGTAAAATGAAGATGCTGATGGAAGTGGTGATGTGCACCTGTAATGAAGTGTAGATACTATGCAGAGTGAACATGGGATGGTGAACAGTGTGATGTGCATAAAATATGCTATGTGGAGAGGTGACATACCATGATGTTGATGATGCAGGAAAATGTTATTGTAAAATGTATGAATGGAAAAGAAAAGAATGTAAGGGGTGAAGTATAACTACTGCTGTAGTTGTAGCGATAAAGGGGGTTGCTGGAGTTAGTGTATGAAGAATCAATTCCTGTAACTGATGATATATTAACCTGCATTAAGTCAGAGGCATCAGCATGAGATATTCTAAAATCAAGGAAAAACCAACAAGATGGATTGATGGAGCAACAACCATGGCATTTGAGCCTTTGGTTTGTTTGATTTTTGCCGCAGGAGCCGAGCAACATATACTTGTCGCCATTCAACAGGCAAATTTATCTTCTATTCCAGTATTGCCAAAGGAGACCAGTATGACAGAGTGACGATCCCACCAAGGGACATGCCAAGTCCACCCAAACATGACGACCAATCATTGTGAAACTCTTCGAAGAAGACTAAATCCATGATAAATTTATACAAGGTGACGACAAAGAATCATAACCACCACACTCTTAACCATACTAGAAACTCAGAAACTGCACACCAAGCCGTAATTTGCATCAGAAAAATCAATTGGGGTCATGATGGTCATTTATTTCCCCAGCCAAACAATATATGAAAAGGATGGGTAGCCAACCACAACCATCCAAAACCCATATGTATAACAATTGATTACTGCGTCTAAACAATTTTAGCAAAGTGTTCAATCCTTATGTTAAAATATCAAGAGATTTATAACAAGAGACAGATACAACAACAACATTCTTACATGTGTTGATCAAGAAAATATCAAACATAATAAAAAACAACCTGTGAATCAGCAGTCGATCCAGAGCGACACAGATAGACGTTATCAATCAACTGCGTGATCTTGCTAGATGCCCTGTTTGCAATATACATACCTATTATGGATCAGTCATGTAACAGGCATTACTATAGATCCTGGATCCACATAGCAAACCTGTAAAACACATGACAGAAATGAGGTCAAACTGTTATGAATAACACATGATAGATCAAAGTATATTTTGAAATAGGAAACCATTGCAGAATTTACAGAGACCCTTTAGCTGAACTTTTGAACCCCCGTGGGTTGCATAATTGAGCTGGAAACAAAATCGAAGATAATAAGTTGTGCTTATTGAAAAGGAATTACCTATGCTGAGAACGAAGGTAATATTATGAAGATATATGCAGGAAATGGAGGGATACTTATGTAAATGGGTCAATCTTCAAATGGATTGATTGCCACAGCCAACTTCCACCAATTGGAGTTCCTGCAAAACATTTAGCTGTAACTTACCTTCAACTTGCAGGATTCCAGAATCATCATTTTGGAGATTGAGATGGATTGTCGTCAGTGTATTGCCATCATGAGCCAAAATCTTATTGGCAGCTTTTACAGAGTCTTTCGATGATGAACCAAGAGACCTTCCAGATTGATATATCATAACGAATTGATTTTGCAGATTGGCTTTTAGGGAATAATTTTGCGGAGGGTAACATGCAGTTGATATTACAATCACCAATCATTAGCTCGGCCCAGCTCAATTTGTAACAACAAATACTAGCATCTCCATGGTGGGTCCCCACCCTCACGCAGCTTGACAAATGAATCACGTGGGAAAGAGAAATTCTTTTAGCCTCTCAGTGATCTCATTTCTGTCTTCCTTCGAACAGTCACTTGAAAGCTTTGGTGCTCTGCATTATTGAACAACTTGGTACTCCAATACCTGTGTTACAATGCACTTTCATTTCGAAGTCAGACTTAAAGCTACAGAGCAATCCGCAATGCCCTGACGAAATAAAGGGGAATGATCAAACCATCTTTTTTGGATGAACCATTAAATTCAATATAGAATTGACCATGATAAACACCAGGTATTCATGCAAAAATGTGCAAGAATTGAAATCTAAATATCATGATAAAATCAAATATGAGACATACAATGGAATTTACAACAAAATATATGTATTGAACTTAATATGCATTCAAACTTGGCGCCACACCATATTTCTGATCTGCACTGCTTTATTTAAGTTATCCGGAGTGAACTAGATTTAAGGAACCAAACTCAGACTACCCCTGCAATTTAAAACATAGGCGATCTTATGTTCATCAGGGGTCAACATTATTACTGGTGGAATGTTTGGGGCTGTGGGACAGCAAAGATGCAAGAAGGGTTACTGGGATCTATAAGCATAGAAAGAGCCACATCCATGGGGCATTAGAGACCTTTCAGTCCTGTAAATGAATATTTCTTAATTAACAGATCAAACTAACGAAAGCAACTCAGATTTCTCTTTCAGATCACTCAAAAGATTAAAGCATCAATTGCTCAAATATTCCCCAGTTTCACAAGATTGGCGATGCCTTTCCAATCGACCTAAAGACCTGAAGCGTCGAAGTGTGTTTCTCCCAAGGTACTTCCCGTGGGTCCATTCAAAATCTCATCGCCGATCCGCTGCCATCCAACAAATTTTATACTGAACGTGATTAGCAGAAATGCAGGTGAAGTGAAGGCATCGATCGGCAATATAACAAAAATCAAGATGAAACAAAGAAGTGGATGGTAACAAAGCTAAAATAGAAAAACAAAAATGGGCATATGCGATGAAGCATTTATAAAACGACATCAAATTAAATATCTACAGTATATGAAAATCGAGAAAATTTCAGAAACATATATAAAAAAAAATGTAGGAATACGAAGATTCCATTGGTATTGCATGGAGGCAAATCGGTATTGCCCTGGGCAATCCGACATTACCGTGTATGCTTTAGTAGAATAAAAGCATGAAAAACAGGAAATCAAAATGAAGGATGGAAGAAGGAGAATATTTATCTTGGTTTTTGCAGGAACTATGAAGGAAGGAGGAGAGCCTTTCGTTATTGTGGCTGGGTTTGAAGCTTCTTTGATTGATGGAGAGGAGGACCAAAGGGAGGAGATCGATTTGCAGAAGAGGGAGCGTGGTGTGATCGTTCAGAAGCCGCTTGCTACCGGGGATTGATCAACCTCCTTTCGTTGAATAGGTGGAACCAGAGGAAGGCGGAAGAAGAGGGGAAAACGAGAAGAAGAAACAGAAGAGGAAGAAGGAGAAATGTGATGGGGTGAGAACAAATCCGTGAAGAAGAAATGGGGAGGTGAAGAAGCGGGGAACATGCGGAGGTGAGGGCGGATCCCGAATCCTTCCCCTTCGTGCTTCTTTAAAAGAGGAGAAGGAGGGATTCAATTGAAGATGAAGGGTGGAGGGAGGTCCCATGGGGATCGAAGGTTTGAAGATGGGAAGGCCGTTCCGCGAGAGGGGAGAGCGCCATGGAGAGGGAAGGAGAGCGGCGGCTGAGGGAGGAGAAGGGCGAGAGTTAGGGTTTTCAAAACCCTAACTCGACTCTTAACATCGAAAATAAGCTTTTTCCAAAAAGGGGCTTCTTTAAAAAGTCTTTTTTTTTTCTAAAATGGGTTTTCAAAAACCAATCTTTTTGCAATTTCCTTCATTTATTTCTGAAATTTTTCGTTCTTTTCTCAATATTTTTATTATTTTTTTGTATTTTCGAAATGAAAATCTAAGATTTTACGAGAAAACAAAGATTAGACACTAATTTTTTTGTATTTTTCTGAGAAATATTTACAAGAGTATTTTTCTGAGAATTTCCGACCATTTCGGGGAAATTTCTTCAGAAGAATGGGTTTGGACCCAGGTTTTGAGAAAATTTTAAAGTTTTGACACTTGAATCGAGAAATACAATGTGATAGATCCAAACGGGTGTCGAATGGACCGTCCGAGCTATTTAAAGACCATTTTTGGTATTTTCTATATTTTTAATTTAAAATTTGAACAAGGAGACTCAGATTTGGATCTGGACAATGGATCCTGATCCGAAATCAATTTAAACATATGAAATGAATTTAATTTCAATAATACTTGAGAAATGAACTGAAATTTAGATTTAAAATGACCCATTTGCTCAAAAAATGAATTTAGGGGCAATAAGGTAATATTTAAAAGATTTTGAAAAATTTGGGATGTTCACAGATGCCCCTATTTGCTACTAAGCCGGTTGAAAGTCGAGCTTAGTGGCAAAGATAACACTCCAAATTTTGAAAATGCCCCAGTCAGCAGATCTGAACTGGGTGTGGAAGAATTTATTTGAAAGACAAAAACTTTATCCTTGAATGGCTTGGGGGAGACGAAATCCTCAGAAATGATATGACTGAATAATAGAGATGAAGAAATCGTGATAGGATTTTGGGCGAAGATCCCGAAATGATGAAAGGTAAGAATTTTGATCAAGTCTCATGGGCGAGACAAGATCAATCTTCTGAAATGACTCAGGTTTGGCCCTTAACCTGGATGGGACGAAGATATATCAAAATAACCTGAATGGAGAAAGGAATATATGAGAACTTTGATGGGACATTTATGAGAGAAGACCTTGTGAGATGGAGTTCAAATAGGATTAAAGCATGGATTCCTTGATGTGAAGAACCATGATGGGACTTGGAAGGAAACATCTCATCGAAACGAGACTCAGGTTTAACCCAAACCTGAAAAAGGATGGTACCTCGATGCACGAGGTTCAGGCTTAACCCTTAACCTAAAGAGGACGACCATATGGACTCCTCGAGTGGAGGGACCATGATGGGACCTTCGGAATTTGGATGAACAAATCCGAAAGGGGTTTGCGAAAGGAGGAAGGAAATGAGGTTCCCTAAAGCTTTGAAAAAGGGATGAACTTGGACGTCTCATTGCTGAGACTAAATCAGCCTATGAATTTAATGACCTCTCACAGGGAGTACAGTTTTGACCCTTAGCCTGAGTGGGAACAACCATACGTATTTCTCGAAACCGTGATGGGACAGGAGAGATACTTCAACTGAATGGGGTAACTCTTCTGGAAGATATAAACAACGCTAGGTTGTACCAAAATGGATATTGAATACTTATTTCAATCTTAGAATATCTAGAAAATTTTGCCAATAAGATAAATTTATAGTTGACTTCAACGCTTGAAAATGTGCATATGTGTGCAAAGAAATTCCCTCTTTTACCTAGAGTATTTCCTCCAACGAAGTTAACTCCTTGGTTTTTAAGAGTCAAATTCAAAATTTTAGCGCTGATGATTTTCTTCAAGGAAGCTATCCATTTCCCTGATATGAGGAGAAAATATATTCTCAATTTCATAAAAGCAAGTAGTGAAAAGACATTGATAAAAGATATTTTGCATAAGAAAAGATGATTTCTGGCAATTTAGGCAGTTTGATATCTGAGTGTTTTCTCATGATGATCTTTTTGCACTCCTTTTGAGTCATTGAGATTTTTCGGGCTTTTGACATCATCCTTCATTTGGATGTGCCTGACTTTTCTCTCTTTTTCAGGGAAGGGTACGTCACAAACTCCTTCATCTCAGAGATGCTCCGATCCTTTTTTTTCTCAGGGATTATATATGATATTGGCTCAAAAGGTCTTTAGATGATAGCTGAAATCAAATATCATTTAGGGTTTGTCGGTAGGTCCATCACATCCGCCTTCATCTCGACGGTGATCCAAACTTTACCTGGAAGGATCCGTCACAAACTCCGTCATCTTGGAGTTGTTTCAAATCTTCTTTGGCCCCGGGGTTCTACTTGCTTAATTCGCCTTCATCTTGACGACAATTGAGAGATCCCTTTTGCCGATATTTGATTGGAGCTTTAAACTGGATAAGGTGATATGGATTAAGTGGATTCTTTTATGGCTCAAGATATTTCCACTCTCTAATTGCCAGGAAATCGTCTTTAAACATGCATCATAGCTATGATCAATATGAATTCGCTTCCGGTTTTTCAATGTCATCGAATATTTCTTTCGCCAATCATACCGAGGATATTTCTTTCATCCTTTTGGTTGATCAAACAGGGAAAAGATTTGAATTTTACCTCTTTTTCGCAAAAAGTTTCACCTTTTTGGAAAGAAATATTGGAGGTAATCTAAGGTAATTCTTTTGTGCAATAAGAATATTGAAATCAACAAATACTTTTAGCAAATTGGCAAATTTTTCATGATTTTTATATGAAATATTTACTCAATATAGATTTTGATGCGCCCCTTAGTTGCAATTTATGATTTTGGACATTCTGACTAGTAAACTGAGATATTTCATTTAACGACCAGCGAAGGAGCTGGAACCTTTCATTTAACGACCAGCGAAGTAGCTGGGACATTTCATTTAACGACTAGTAAAACTGGGACCTTTTATTTAATGACCAGCGAAGGAGCTGGAACATTTCATTTAGCGACCAGCGAAGTAGCTGGGACATTTCATTTAACGACCAGCAAAGTAGCTGGGACATTTCATTTAACGACGAGCGAAGTAGCTGGGACATTTCATTTAACGACCAACGAAGTAGTTGGGACATTTCATTTAGCGACCAACGAAGTAGTTGGGACATTTCATTTAGCGACCAACGAAGTAGCTGGGACATTTCATTTAACGACCAGCGAAGTAGCTGGGACATTTCATTTAACGACCAGCGAAGTAGCTGGGACATTTCATTTAACGACCAGCGAAGTAGCTGGGACATTTTATTTAACGACCAACGAAGTAGTTGAGACATTTTATTTAACGACCAACGAAGTAGTTGGGATATTTTATTTAACGACCAACGAAGTAGTTGGGACATTTCATTTAGTCATTTAACGACCAGCGAAGTAGCCGGGATATTTCATTTAATCATTTTAACGACCAACGAAGTAGCCGGGACATTTCATTTAATCATTTAACGACCAGCGAAGTAGCTGGGACATTTCATTTAATCATTTAACGACCAGCGAAGTAGCTGGGACATTTCATTTATTCATTTAACGACCAGCGAAGTAGCTGGGACATTTCATTTAATCATTTAACGACCAGCGAAGTAGCTGGGACATTTCATTTAATCATTTAACGACCAGCGAAGTAGCTGGGGCATTTCATTTAATCATTTAACGACCAACGAAGTAGCTGGGACATTTCATTTAATCATTTAACGACGAGCGAAGTAGCTGGGACATTTCATTTAATCATTTAACGACCAGTGAAGTAGCTGGGACATTTTATTTAATCATTTAACGACCTTATTTAAGATTGAGACTTTTGAAAGACAACCAGTACGAGGACTGAACTTGATCTTTAGATTTAAAATCTTTAGCAAAATAATCAGTGCGAGCACTAGGTTTTCCAACTGAGAGTCGAGAAGGAGATCGGCCTATTTAAAATATTTAGAGATCAAAGCAAGAAGAATGGCCGGGGTTTCAGGATTATCCCTTATCCTGAAGGGGAAATAGAATAGACATTTTTGAAGAGAATTTAGAAAAAGAATGATTCAGGTTTATCCCTTAACCTGAAGTGGAAATGAAATTGACATTTGATGAGAATTTAGGAAAAGAATGCTTCAGGTTTATCCCTTAACCTGAAGGGGAAATAGAAGATTTTATGAAGAGATAACCCGAGACTTGAATTTAGAAGGGATATGACAAGATTTAGAATTTATGATCTATGATTTAGATGGACCAAATATGCGGTCCAATTTTCAGGATTTAAACCCTTTATTCTGAACAGGAAATATAGAAAGAATAAACTTTGAGAGGACGGAAGGATATAGAACTTTGAAAAAAATGTAGAACATTTGAGGAAATTGATTTATTTTTGTAAAAAGAATTCTCACAGGTAGCATGGTTGCCCCTATGAGTGATCTTAGGATTATCCCTTATCCTGAATGGGAAAAGAATAGAATTTAAGAAAGTGAAGAGAAATTGATATAAATTTAGAAAATCAATAAAGGTTGACGAAACTTGTATTTACAAAAGAATTCTCGTAGGTAGCATTATTGCTCCTACGAGGGGTCTCAGGATTTTCCCTTATCTTGAATGGGAAAAAGAATAGAATTTAAAGAGATTTAATGAAGGGAAATTGATATAAATCTAAAAAAAATCAACAAAGATTGACAAAACTTGTATTTACAAAAGAATCCTCATAGGTAGCGTTATTGCTCCTACGAGGGGTTTCAGGATTATCCCTTATCCTGAATGGGAACACCTCAGACAACGAGGGTCAGGTTTATCCCTTAACCTGAGCGGGAAGCACCTCGGACAACGAGGGTCAGGTTTTTCCCTTAACCTGAAAGGGGCTACAAAAGAATATTTAGAAAATACCTCATGGGAAAGGGGCATCAGGTTTATCCCATAACCTGAAAGGGTAAAGAATATGCATTTGATGAGAATTTAGGAAAAGAATGATTCAGGTTTATCCCTTAACCTGAAGGGGAAATAGAAGATTTTATGAAGAGATAACCTGAGATTTGAATTTAGAAGGGATATGACAAGATTTAGAATTTATGATCTATGATTTAGATGGACCAGGTATGTGATGGGGGATATAAAAAGAATAAACTTTAAGAAGACAAAAGGATATAGAACTTTTGAAAAAAAAGTAGAACATTAGAGGAAATTGATTTATTTTATGTAAAAAGAATTCTCACAGGTAGCATGGTTGCCCCTATGAGTGATCTTCAGGATTATCCCTTATCCTGAATGGGAAAAAGAATAGAATTTAAAGAGATTTAATGAAGGGAAATTGATATAAATCTAGAAAATCATTAAAGATTGACAAAACTTGTATTTACAAAAGAATCCTCATAGGTAGCATTGTGGCTCCTACGAGGGGTTTCAGGATTATCCCTTATCCTAAATGGGAACACCTCGGACAACGAGGGTCAGGTTTATCCCTTAACCTGAGCGGGAAACACCTCGAACAACGAGGGTCAGGTTTTTCCCTTAACCTGAAAGGGTAAAAGAATTAATAAAATTTACTGGAATTTTGAAGAAATATTTGATAAACTTGATAAAACTTGATAAAATTGATGTAAACTTGATAAAAATATGAATAAAATGAATGAAACTGATAAAGATATCAAAATTAACTGAAGATTTACAAGATTTAAAAAAAAGAGTTTTTTTTATCCTGCCTGCATATGGGATTTTGAAAGGAAAATGTTTATTTAAAAGATAAATGAGAAATCATTTTTGGGGAAGAAAATTCACCACAAGAAGAATAATCAGCGCGAGATCTGATCCTTTTAAAAAAGGAGAGTCATCATGAGAGATCATCATGAGGTTTGATTTCGAAGATAGTGGTTTAAAAACCAATTTTGAAAGAGAAAACAAACATGAGGTGATGAAAATGGTTCTTCTTAATTAGGTGATGAAACCTAATTTGAAAAAGGAAAAATCAACAAGTTAGTTTATTTAAAAGGGATTTAGATCAAAATATTTGAACTTTTGAAGACTTTTGCAGAAACTTTTGAGATTTTATGAATTTGAAAATCCTCATAGGCAATATCATTTCTCTCATGATGGAGGAAAACAAATTTTGAAAATAGATGACAAGGATTTAAAAATTTTGAAAAATAGCAGGCAGGATCAAAAAGTTTTTGAAGAAATCAGAAAGAAAAAGGCAATACACCTGGGGTTTTAAAAGAGGAAATTTTGAATAATATATACCCAGGGTTTTTGAAAAATATAAGGAAGATATATACACATATAATATCATTCAATCAAAAACATACAAGCAAGGATGCACAAATAGCACTCCCTAAAGCTGACTCTATATGCAATATTTGAAATGGCAAATAGGATCTTAATCCTAACTCTAAGATTTATATCATCTGATTCCCATCAAGGTATGCCGATATACTCAAGCCGAAGCTCGAGGTACGTGGCATATAAGATATCTCTTCGGTTCTAAGGCAACGGCTTCCCAACATCCTTGAGCATCTACCGATATACCTCGAACTATGGCCCTTAGGTACGTGGTAGGGGGGCGCGAACCCAAATAAGTGGTCCAGTTGTGAGGCTCTCTCCCAAACTATGGTTCAGTGAGACAGCCCAGCAATGTGAAGACCGGGACAATATAGGTAGGGATGTTTTCAAAAACATGATCAACATGCAATAAAATCAGAAGGCTCTAATGCAAGTCCTAAAGAGATAGAATTTAAATGAATAGAAGCATACACTTGCATACATTGTTTGCATTCAATCCCTAGAATTGAGGAGAGTTGTATTTAAGACCTAAGTCTAATGTGAACATGGATATAATCTCCTCAATATGGTCCTACCAAACCATACTTAGATCCTATATGCAATGATGTCAGCTTTAGGACAGAGTCTAGGCTCCTAAGGTTTGCATGGAAATGTAGCTGACATTTATAGAATAAAGACTTACAAAATATTAGTGCAAAGCAAAGGCATAGATCCAACCGGACGAAGACGGGTCCCATCACGGTCGCCAAAACTGTGATCATCGCAAAATTTTTCCTCTCTTGTTGGTTTCTCTCTCTTCCTTCTATTTTCCTTTTCTAACCTCTTATTTTTCTCCTTTTTGAAGGGAGAAGAATAAAAGAAAGAAAAGAAAGAGAGAAGAGAAAAGAAAGAAAGAAAGAGAGAAGAGGAACTATTTTGCGTGGTCTCACTTGACCTTGATTTGAAAAAAATATTTAGAAATTTAACTAGCCTCTGTTTTTGAAAATATTGCGGGAAAATGGAGAGACGGGATTCGCTCGTCGGTACGAGGTTCGACCGTTCCTGGAGCCTTTACCAGGGATAATCGAACCAAGGATCGAATCTATGCCTTTTGCTTTGCCTAAATATAATCTAAGAATTTATCCTAAAGATCTAAATGCACAAAGAATCATACTTGTGCAATGCAAGAATGTATGCTCTTTTGAAAATTGATTTAGAAATTTCCCAAGTAAAGGAGTGAAGAAATGATTTAATCTGACTTAGAACTTGAGATAAATCAGAGGAGTTCTAAGTTTTTGAAGTAAATCAGGATTGGAAGAATAAATGAGAAGGAATGACTTGAAGCTTTGAAAATGAAAGGAAATGAAGTTTCAAAGTCAAAAAAATGGACTTTGAATTTGAATTTGAATTTAGGAAAGGAAATGGATACTTGAGATGGAAATTGAATTTGGATTTTTAAGTTTGGAATGGATCTGAGATAATCAAATGGTATTTAAAATAGAAATGAGTTTAGGGAGTTCAAATGAGATCTGGAAATAGACTTGGATTTGAAATCTAGAATTGGGAATAGGATTGGATCTTAAAATGGATTTAAGATCTGGGATTTGAGATCCGATGTAAAATTGGGTTCTGGACCCTAAGATGGATTTGGATCTCAAGTCTGAGATCCAATGTAGAGTTGGACTCTGGATCCTAAGATGGATTTGGATCTGAAGTCTGAGATCCAATGTAGAGTTGGACTCTGGATCCTAAGATGGATTTGGATCTGAAGTCTGAGATCTAAGGTGAAGTTGGATTCTGGATCCTAACATGGAATTGGATCTGAAGTCTAGGATCCAAAGTGAAATTGGAGTCTGGATCCTAAGATGGATTTAGATCTGAAGTCTGAGATCCAAAAGTAGAATTTGTATTTAGAAAACTGGACCCAAGTTGATCTAACTTTGGATTTGGGTCTTGAAAGTCCAAATGGGACTTTTGAAGATGGATCTGGGTTTTGAAAAAACCCAGATTGAATTTAAAAAAAAGAAGAGTCAAAATCAATCTCAAACTTGTGATTTTTGAATCTGAAGATAAGCTTGATTTTTGAATTTGAAGATGAATCAGAAACTTCAAAGTTAAATTGAACTTTGAAATTTCATTTAGATTTTGAATTTTTGGATATACAAATGAATTTCAAAGTTAATTTGGACTTTGAATTTGAAGTTAGAATTTGGATCTTGGATATACAAATGGATCTCAAAGTCAAATTGGACTTTTGAATTTTGAAATTAGAATTTTGGATCAAGAGATGAATCAGGATTTCCAATTGAATTTAAAAATTGAATCTTGAATATACAAATGAATTTCAAAGTCAAATTAGACCTTGAATTTTGAAGTTTGAATTTGGAATTTATAAGATGAAAGAAATCTCAAAGTTGAACTTTGAACTTGATTGGAGTTTTGAATAGAAATTGAGTTTGGAATTTCAAAGTCAAATGGAACTTCGAAATCTGATTTGAATTTGAATATAAAATGAATTTGAAATCTCAAAGTTAAGCTGAACTTTGAGATTGAAAATGAAATTGAATTAAAAAATGAAAAGATGAATAAGAATTGAAGATAGATTGAGGAAGATATTTAGATCACTTGGAGTTTTTGAAAAAAGAATTTTGACATTATGATGCAGTTCTATCCTAAATGATGAATGAATTTAAATTTTTGAAATTGGATTTTGAAAAGCTATTCCATTCTTTAAATGAATTAAAATAAGATTGAAGATATAATACATCCTTAACTATGGTCATTGAATGTATTATATAATAATCTATTTTTAAATTCAGGTGAAGAATAAAACATATTTTTGTGCTTTTATAGAGTTTAAAATGAAATCAACTCTCAATATACCCTGACTATGGCCATTGGTATATATTTTGAGCCAATTCTAAGTTAAACTCTAATAAAAGAAGAAAATGTTTGAAAATATGATGATTTTTGAAGAGGATTCAGTGTGGCTCCAATGTTATTTTATAAAAGATAAAAATCCTAAGTTTTGTTTACATCCTGACTATGGCCATTGATGTAAATCATCAACTTAGGATTAATTACCTCTTACGAAATGGTGCACGTGCCATTCGTGTTCCCATTTGTGAAAATTTTGATAAATAAGGGAAGAAACATAAAAATATGTGATTTATGACATTATTTATGCTCATTCATTCTATCTAAAATAAGAAATACAAATTTTCATTAAAGATCTAATTATTACAATACATGGATGTACAAATCCCGATAATGACATTTTCCACACATTCCCTGTAAAACACTTGGTTAGTATGAAGAGAGAAGGGATATAGCACATATCATATAGATGTCAATGGTAACGTGTTCATGTGCGAAGATATACATGATGAAAAGGACGGAAAATAATATACATATCCATATATATGCACATATATATATATACATATATATTTAGGTATATATATCAATAGCTTGTGAGAAATACAATACACTAGGTTGATTTGTCAATTGATTTCTGCATCTGGATTCAGAGGTAATCATTATCATAACTATTGGTATGTTAAAACATGCCGGTGGGAAGATGCCTAATGGTGCTGTGGTACTGCAGCTAGGATATGATGTTGTTGATGTGTGCCATCCAGCGGGAAATTTACTGTACATGACATATAGATTATGACTAATATGCAGGTATGAAGATGTGATCATGTGAGTATGGCTGTAAGCACTGCCCAGCATATGATGGTATATAAATATTTGGAGTGTATGGAGCTTGTGTAGCAAGACTGTAGTGAAGTGAAGATGAACTATGCATTTCGTGAAGGAAGTGAGTAATACAAAGGGGGAGATAGTGTATTATTTATACTATACATTGGTAAAGGTGATAGTGGTAGGTAAAATGAAGATGCTGATGGAAGTGGTGATGTGCACCTGTAATGAAGTGTAGATACTATGCAGAGTGAACATGGGATGGTGAACAGTGTGATGTGCAGAAAATATGCTATGTGGAGAGGTGACATACCATGATGTTGATGATGCAGGAAAATGTTACTGTAAAATGTATGAAAGGAAAAGAAAAGAATGTAAGGGGTGAAGTATAACTACTGTTGTAGTTGCAGCGATAAAGGGGGCTGCTGGAGTTAGTGTTTGAAGAATCAATTCTTGTAACTGATGATATATTAACCTGCATCAAGTCAGAGGCATCAGCATGAGATATTCTAAAATCAAGGAAAAACCAACAGGATGGATTGATGGAGCAACAGCCCTGGCATTTGAGCCTTTGGTTTGTCTGATTTTTGCCGCAGGAGCCGAGCAACATATACTTGTCGTCATTCAACAGGCAAATTTATCTTCTATTCCAGTATTGCCAAAGGAGACCAGTATGACATAGTGACGATCCCACCAAGGGACATGCCAAGTCCACCCAAACATGACGACCAATCATTGTGAAACTCTTCGAAGAAGACTAAATCCATGATAAATTTATACAAGGTGACGACAAAGAATCATAACCACCACACTCTTAACCATACTGGAAACTCAGAAACTGCACACCAAGCCGTAACTTGCATCAGGAAAATCAATTGGGGTCATGATGGTCATTTATTTCCCTAGCCAAACAATATATGAAAAGGATGGGTAGCCAACCACAACCATCCAAAACCCATATGTATAACAACTGATTACTGCGTCTAAACAATTTTAACAAAGTGTTCAATCCTTATGTTAAAATATCAAGAGATTTATAACAAGAGACAAATACAACAGCAACATTCTTACATGTGTTGATCAAGAAAATATCAAACATAATCAGAAACAACCTGTGAATCAGCAGCCGATCCAGAGCGACACAGATAGACGTTATCAATCAACTGCGTGATCTTGCTAGATGCCCTGTTTGCAATATACATACCTATTATGGATCAGTCATGTAACATGCATTACTATAGATCCTGGATCCACATAGCAAACCTGTAAAACACATGACAGAAATGAGGTCAAACTGTTATGAATAACACATGATAGATCAGAGTATATTTTGAAATAGGAAACCTTTGCAGAATTTACAGAGACCCTTTAGCTGAACTTTTGAACCCCCGTGGGTTGCATAATTGAGCTGGAAACAAAATCGAAGATAATAAGTTGCGCTTATTGAAAAGGAATTACCTATGCTGAGAACGAAGGTAATATCATGAAGATATATGCAGGAAATGGAGGGATACTTATGTAAATGGGTCAATCTTCAAATGGATTGATTGCCATAGCCAACTTCCACCAATTGGAGTTCCTGCAAAACAATTAGCTGTAACTTACCTTCAACTTGCAGGATTCCAGAATCATCATTTTGGAGATTGAGATGGATTGTCGTCAGTGTATTGCCATCATGAGCCAAAATCTTATTGGCAGCTTTTACATTGTCTTTCGATGATGAACCAAGAGACCTTCCAGATTGATATATCATAACGAATTGATTTTGCAGATTGGCTTTTAGGGAATAATTTTGCAGAGGGTGACACGCAGTTGATATTACAATCACCAATCATTAGCTCGGCCCAACTCAATTTGTAACAACAAATACTAGCATCTCCATGGTGGGTCCCCACCCTCACACAACTTGACAAACGAATCACGTGGGAAAGAGAAATTCTTTTAGCCTCTCAGTGATCTCATTTTCGTCTTCCTTCGAACAGTCAGTTGAAAGCTTTGGTGCTCTGCATTATTGAACAACTTGGTACTCCAATACCTGTGTTACAATGCACTTTCATTTGAAAGTCAGACTTAAAGCTACAGAGCAATCCGCGATGCCCTGACAAAATAAAGGGGAATGATCAAACCATCTTTCTTGGATGAACCATTAAATTCAATATAGAATTGACCATGATAAACACCAGGTATTCATGCAAAAATGTGCAAGAATTGAAATCTAAATATCATGATAAAATCAAATATGAGACATACAATGGAATTTACAACAAAATATATGTATTGAACTTAATATGCATTCAAACCTGGCGCCACGCCCCATTTCTGATCTGCACTGCTTTATTTAAGTTATCCGGAGTGAACTAGAGTCAAGGAGCCAAACTCAGACTACCCTTGCAATTTAAAACATAGGCGATCTTATGTTCATCAGGGGTCAACATTATTACTGGTGGAATGTTTGGGGCTGTGGGACAACAAAGATACAAGAAGGGTTACTGGGATCTATAAGCATAGAAAGAGCCACATCCGTGGGGCATTGGAGACCTTTCAGTCCTGTAAATGAATATGTCTTAATTAACAGATCAAACTAACGAAAGCAACTCAGATTTCTCTTTCAGATCACTCAAAAGATTAAAGCATCAATTGCTCAAATATTCCCCAGTTTCACCAGATTGGCGATGCCTTTCCAATCGACCTAAAGACCTGAAGCGTCGAAGTGTGTTTCTCCCAAGGTACTTCCCGTGGGTCCATTCAAAATCTCATTGCCGATCCGCTGCCATCCAACAAATTTTATACTGAACGTGATTAGCAGAAATGCAGGTGAAGTGAAGGCATCGATCGACAGTATAACAAAAATCAAGATGAAACAAAGAAGTGGATGGTAACGAAGCTAAAATAGAAAAACAGAAATGGGCATATGCGATGAAACATTTATAAAATGACATCAAATTAAATATCTACAGTATATGAAAATCGGGAAAATTTCAGAAACATATATATAAAAAAAATGTAGGAATACGAAGATTCCATTGGTATTGCATGGAGGCAAATTGGTATTGCCATGGGCAATCCGCCATTACTGTGTATGCTTTAGTAGAATAAAAGCATGAAAAATAGGAAATCAAAACGAAGGATGGAAGAAGGAGAATATTTATCTTGGTTTTTGCAGGAACTATGAAGGAAGGAGGAGAGCCTTTCGTTATTGTGGCTGGGTTTGAAGCTTCTTCGATTGATGGAGAGGAGGACCAAAGGGAGGAGATCGATTTGCAGAAGAGGGAGCGTGGTGTGATCGTTCAGAAGCCGCTTGCTACCGGGGATTGATCAACCTCCTTTCGTTGAATAGGTGGAACCAGAGGAAGGCAGAAGAAGAGGGGAAAACGAGAAGAAGAAACAGAAGCGGAAGAAGGAGAAATGTGATGGGGTGAGAACGGATCCGTGAAGAAGAAATGGGGAGGTGAAGAAGCGGTTGAAAGAAACGAAGCGGGGAACATGCGGAGGTGAGGGCGGATCCCGAATCCTTCCCCTTCGTGCTTCTTTAAAAGAGGAGAAGGAGGGATTCAGTTGAAGATGAAGGGTGGAGGGAGGTCCCATGGGGATCGAAGGTTTGAAGATGGGAAGGCCGTTCCGCGAGAAAGGAGAGCGCCATGGAGAGGGAAGGAGAGCGGCGGCTGAGGGAGGAGAAGGGCGAGAGTTAGGGTTTTCAAAACCCTAACTCGACTCTTAACATCGAAAATAAGCTTTTTCCAAAAAAGGGCTTCTTTAAAAAGTCTTTTTTTTTCTAAAATGGGTTTTCAAAAACCAATCTTTTTGCAATTTCCTTCATTTATTTCTGAAATTTTTCGTTCTTTTCTCAATATTTTTATTATTTTTTTGTATTTTCGGAATGAAAATCTAAGATTTTACGAGAAAACAAAGATTAGACACTAATTTTTTTGTATTTTTCTGAGAAATATTTACAAGAGTATTTTTCTGAGAATTTCCGACCATTTCGGGGAAATTTCTTCAGAAGAATGGGTTTGGACCCAGGTTTTAAGAAAATGTTTGAGTTTTGACACTCGAATCGAGAAATACAATGTGATGGATCCAAACGGATGTCGAATGGACTGTCCGAGCTATTGAAAGACCATTTTTGGTATTTTCTATATTTTTAATTTAAAATTTGAACAAGGAGACTCAGATTTGGATCTGGACAATGGATCCAGATCCAAAATCAATTTAAACATATGAAATGAATTTAATTTCAATAATACTTGAGAAATGAACTAAAATTTAGATTTGAAATGACCCATTTGCTCAAAAAATGAATTTAGGGGCAATAAGGTAATATTTAAAAGATTTTGAAAAATTTGGGGTGTTCACACAAGGTCAAGTGAGACCATGCAAAAGAGTTCCTCTTCTCTCTTTCTTTCTTTTCTCTTCTCTCTCTCTTTTCTTTCTTTTATTTTTCTTCCTTCAAAAAGGAGGAAAATAGAAGTTATAAAAGGGAAAAAGAAGGAAGAAAGAGAAACCAAAAGAGAGGAAAAATTTTGCGATGATCACAGGATACAATTATGATGACGATGCTAGTAAGGGTAAAGTATACAGGCTGTGGAGCTTCTGGAAGCATCAGTACAGCCGATTACTATTACCCTGGATGGAATTGATATCAGCCCCATTCTTGTTGACCTTATATACTTCTTGCAAAAGATACCAGTTCATGACCATTTCCAGGCTTTGAAAATATGATTGCCTCAATTGAATCCAACAACTTCATACTGGCAGATTCCCACCGTTTCAGGCCTCCAGCAACTTAAGCCATTGTTCATCTGATCTTTAACAAGTTCTGGTTGCCCCAGTTAGGTGTTGGTATTAAATGTCACTTTCAAGTTACTCTTGAGATCGAGAGGTAGGGGATTCACATTTTAATGATAAAATGGACTGTAGAAGTACTATCAAAAATAAAAAAAAAGGGCAACAATAACACAGTGAGATCTAATGAGACGAAACATTCTAAGTTCAAGGAAAACACCTAAATCGAAGTGAATGTTACAGGTATATGTCTACAAAACATAGAAGTAGCGATAAAAAAAAGGAAACTAAAAGAATGGGTAATCCGACCAACACTGTAGTGAGAAGATACAAAATAACAAAAAAAAAAAGAACATAAGGTAATCAGAGATTTACTGAATTAAGATACAAAAGATGAATATGTAACAAAATAAACAGGAGCCATATGCAGAGATCTTTGCTTAGATCCGTCTTGAGTAATTCCTATAGTAGGCAACTATGTCAAAATAAACTAAAAGAAACTAAAAAAAAAAAACGATCCTGCACAATGAGAGAGTAAATAACAAGCAAGATGAATAAACAAACTCTTTTGATAAGATGGAAAATGAGATGTAACAGATCAAAGTAAGGGACTATTAACCCCTGACTTCCTGACCTGAGAATTCACTCACTTCAACACGGTAATGTAGGGTCAAAAATTCCTGGACGATGAGTTCACAACACATAAAATTCTTGAAGCAAGGGGGGAGGAGTGTGGGTCAATCAGGAAATAAAAATGAAAACGAAGTATCCCAAATAATCCTGATTGTCCCAAAGCCATAAGGAGACAAAGAGAGTTCAAATCAAAATGTCGATCGGAACCCAAGAGGCAAAATGTAATCCGATTAGAATATAATGAAAACACAAAGCGTAAAAGAAGATGGAAAGAAAATATGTTGGGATAGAGTTATCCCTTTGCTATAGCCACAGGTGGATCGATCCTGCAATATATGCAGGTCGACCATGCCTTCGAGGCTTTGTGATAAAACAAAATGAAGAAGAAATCAGACTACGAAGAAGGGAGTGAAATAGAATTTCTTACAGAGAATTGGAAATAGAAGATGCTACTTACCGAGAGTTCGATGATATGAGAGAGAAAGAAGAGGTGACTACGGCAGGTTGCTGCAAGGTGGGATCAGCTCCGATGGTGGATGACTCCAGCTGCAAGTCTCCTTCAGAATCCAAATGAGAAAGAAAGGGCGTAAATAAATAAAAAAAAGAGTCGGAAGGGATGATCGTTGTATGATTTGTAAAAAAAAATGGATGATCCTCGAAGAGGATCAATGTCTCTTCTTAAAGAGAGCATCAAAGGCTCGAGAGAGGAAATGGTTGAGGATTAAGGGTGGAGAAGAGAGGGGATTGTTGGAGATCGAAGGTGGAGAGAGGAGAAGAGGAAAGCGCGGGAAGAGTCCGTTAGAAATCCTCCCTTTTTCCAAAAAGAGGTTTCCTTTTTAGGAAATTTTTGAAAAATGGTTAAGAAATGAGGTTTTTGGCAAAATGGCTTCAAAAGGTTTAAAAATCCTTCGTTTTTCTTGTAGCTTTTCCCAATTTTTGGTTTTTTATGTTATTTTTTGCATTTTTAGAATAAAATCCTAAAGTTTTACGAGAAGACAAAGATTAAAACTAATTTTTTGTGTTTTTGTAAAATATTTACAAAAGGGAATTTTCTTGAGAATTAAAAGCTATTTTGAGAAAATTTCTTCAGAAAATGGGACTACATCCGGATTTTTGGAACTATTTGAAGTTTGACAACTTCGAACTGGGAAATATAAGGTTGTGGATCCGAGAGGATGCCGGATGAGCTGCCCGAGTCATTCAAAAAACCATTTTGGGTATTTTTGTAATTTTAATTTGGGAATCGGGCAACGGGGCTCAAATTTGTATTTAAAACACTGGGTTCGGACCCGGAGTTGAATTTGAATATATCAATATGGAATTCAATCCAAAAATCTGAAGAATGATTGAAATTTAGTTTTGAAATAGCTTTGATTTTCTTAGAAAATGGAACCAGGGGCAAAAAGGGAATATTTACAAAAGCTTTAAAAAAAATTTGGGGTGTTCACAGATGCCTCTCTTCGCTACTAAGCCGGTTGAAAGCCGAGCTTAGTGGCAAAAAAATTACTCCAAATTTTGAAAATGTCCCTGTCAGCAGATCTGAACTAGGTGTGGAAGAATTGTTTTGAAAGACATGGCTTCTCAGGCTTAAGACCTTGCCCTGAATGGTTTTGGGGGAGACAAAATCCTTGAAAATGATATGACTGAATTATGTAAATGAGGAAATCGTGATGGGACTTTGGGCAAAGATCCCAAAATGATAAAGGATAAGAATGACTCAGGTTTAGCCCTTAACCAGGATGGGACAAATATATCTTAGAATATCCTGAATGAGAAGGGGAATATGTGAGGACCTTGATAGGACATTTTGGAAAATGCCTCGTGAGATGAAGCTCAAGTAGGATCCTATCCTGGATGAATATACAAAGCGCAAATTCCTCGATGGGAAGAACCATGATGGGACTGGAGGAAAATACCTCATCGAAACGAGGGAAACTCGTTGGAACGAGATTCCGGTTTAATCTAAACCTGAAAAAGGAAGATACCTCGAGGCATGAGGTTCCGGGTTAACTCTTAACTTGAATAGGAAATCTACCATACGAGTTTCTCAACTGAAGAAACCATAATGGGACCTTCGGAATTTGGACGAACAAATCCGAACGGGGTTTTGCGAAAGGAAGAAGATAGGATTCTTAAAGCTTGAAAAAAGGAATGATTTTGGGTGTCTCATTTGCTGAGACTGAAATAGCTTTTTGAAATCAAATGACCTTTCGCAGAAAATTCAGGTTTTGACCCTTAACCTGAGTGGGAACACCATACGGAATCCTTGACTGAAGAAATCGTGATGGGATAGGAAGAGATACTTCAACTGAATGAGGCAACTCTTCTGGAAGATATAAACAACGCTAGGTTGCATAAAAAATGGATATTGAATGTTTATTTCATTCTTGGGATAGCTAAAAAATTCTGCCAATAAGATAAAGTTATAGCTGATTCAAATGCTTGAAAAATGTGCACGTATGTGCGAAGATATTCCCTCTTTTGCCTAGAGTATTTCCTCCAATGAGGTTAACTCCTCAGTTCCAAGAGTCAAATTCAAAATTTTAGTGCTGTTGATTTTCTTCAAGGAAGCTATCCATTTCCTTGATATGAGAAAAGAAGAAATATTCTTAATTTCATAAAAACAAGTAGTGAAAAGATATTGATAAAGGAATTTTTCATGAGAAAAGATGACTTTTGGCAACTTTGGTAGCTTGATATCTGGGTGTTTTCCCGTGATGATCCTTTTGCACTCTTTTTGAGTCGTTGCACTTTCTCAGTTTTTTACATCATCCTTCATTTGGATGTGTCCTGACTTTTCTCTCTTTTCTTCGGGGAAGGGTACGTCACAAACTCCTTCATCTTGGAGATGCTCCGATCCTTCTTTTTCTCAGGAATTGGTGATGTTGGCTCATTGGTTTAAAAAATCTCTAAATGATAGCAACAATCAAATATCTTTTAGGGTTTGTCGGTAGGTCCATCGCATCCGCCTTCATCTCGACAGTGATCTGAACTTTCCCTGGAAGGATCTGTCAAAAACTCCGTCATCTTGGAGATGTTTCAAATCTTCTTTGGCCCTAGGGATCTACTTTCTTAAGTCGCCTTCATCTTGACGACAATCGAGAGATTCCCTTTGCGGATATTTGATTGAAGCTTTAAATAAATAAATAAGGAGATATAGATTGAGTGGATTCTTTTTATAGCTCAAGATATTTCCACTGCCTGATTGCTAGAAAAAATCATCTTTAAACATGCGTCATAGCCAAGATCAATATCAATTCGCTTCTGGCTTTTCAACATCATTGAAGATTTCTTTCATTGATCATATCGAGGACATTTCTTACATCCTTTTGGTTGATCAACAGGAAAGGATTTGAATTTTACCTCTTTTCGCAAAAAGTTTTACCTTTTTGGAAAGAAATGCTAGAGGTAATCCGAGGAAATTCTTTTTGTGTAGTCAGATTTTTAGAATCAACAAATGCTTTTAGCAAATTGGCAAAGTTTTCACGAATTCTGTGTGAAATACTTCACTCGATATAGATCTTGATGCGACCTTTAGCTGTATCTTCGATTTTGGAAATACATGACCAGCAAAAGCTGGGACTTTTGAAATACATGACCAGCGAACGCTGGAACCTTTGAAATACATGACCAGCGGAAGCTGGAACCTTTTTGAAATACATGACCAGCGAAAGCTGAAATCTTTTGGAATACATGACAAATAGATGTTGAGATCTTTTGAAATACCTGACCAACGAAAGCTGGAACGTTTGAAATACCCGACCAGCAAAAGCTGGAACCTTTGAAATACCTGACCAGCAAAACTAGAATGTTTTTGAAATACATGACCAACGAGTGTTGGATCTTTTGAGAAATACACGACTGGTTATAAACATTGTACCCGGAGGTTGAAGAATTTGATAGAATTGAGAGGTTTGGAGATATGAAGTTTTGGAAATGATAGATTTGAGAGATTTGAAACCCGAAGGTTTGGTAATGAGAGAATGGAGAAATTGCACCCTGAAGGTTTGATTCATGGAATGGGTTGATTTGGGAGCTCAAAAATTATGAGCTGGGACTTTTTGAGATATATGACCAGCGAGGGCTGGGTCTTTTGGGAATACATTACCAACAAAAGCTGGACCGTTTGAAATGCATGACCAGCGAAAAGCTGGGACGTTTGAAATACTTGACCAACAATAGCTGAAACGTTTGAAATAAATGTCCAACGAGTGTTGGATCTTTTAAAATACCTGACTAGCAAAAGCTGGAACGTTTGAAATACTTGACCAACAAGAAGCTGGAACGTTTGAAATACATGTCCAACGAGTGTTGGATCTTTTTGGAAATACCTGACCAGCAAAAGGCTGGAACGTTTGAAATACCTGACCAACAAGAAACTGGAACGTTTTAAATACATGACCAACAGAAAGCTGGATCTTTTTGGAAATATCTGACCAGTAAAAAGCCGGAACATTTGAAATACCTGACCAGCAAGAAGCTGGAACGTTTGAAATACATGTCCAACGAGTGTTGGATCTTTTGAAATACCTGACCAGCAAAAAGCTGGAACGTTTGAAATACCTGACCAACAAGAAGCTGGAACGTTTGAAATATATGACCAACAAGTGTTGGATCTTTTTGGAAATACCTGACTAGCAAAAAGCTAGAACATTTGAAATACCTGACCAGCAAGAAGCTGGAACATTTGAAATACATGTCCAACGAGTGTTGGATCTTTTGAAATACCTGACCAGCAAAAAGCTGGAACATTTGAAATACCTGACCAGGAAGAAGCTGGAACGTTTGAAATATATGACCAACAAGTGTTGGATCTATTTGAAAATACCTGACCAACAAAAAGCTGGAACATTTGAAATACCTGACCAGCAAGAAGCTGGAACGTTTGAAATACATGTCCAATGAGTGTTGGATCTTTTGAAATATCTGACCAGCAAAAAGCTGGAACGTCTGAAATACCTGACCAGCAAGAAGCTGGAACGTTTGAAATATATGACCAACGAGTGTTGGATCTTTTTGGAAATACCTGACCAGCATAAAGCTGGAACGTTTGAAATACTTGACCAGCAAGAAGCTGAAACGTTTGAAACACATGTCCAACGAGTGTCGGATCTTTTGGATATACCTCAAATTTTGAGAGATTTAAGTCAGAACTTGAATTTTATAGAAGGAAAGATTTTTATCAAAAGACTGAATGTAGAAAGTTATTGGTGCGAAGGTTGGACCTTCCAAATGGGCTTTAATATATGATTGAAGATTTTGAGAAATACCCCAGTGCGAGGACTGGGTTGTAAAAGATGAGTTAACAAAGTGAAATTTTTAGAAAATAAAGATTCTTTGGTAAAAATTAGTGGACCATCATAGTTTTAATTGCATGTGGTCGACTTTCAGGATTTTGTCCCCTTGTCCCGAACGGGGGAAATAACAAAGAGAATACCTCATTGACAGGAGGCATCAGGTTTATCCCTTAACCTGAAAGGGTATTTTCAAAGATAAGGATTGGATGGAATCTAATAAGATTGACGAAATTTTTTTTAAACCTTGACAGAAATTGGCAATAATCTGATGAAAATTTGATTAAACCAAAAGTGAATCAAATGAAATAAAAATAAAGACCACCAGATCAATTGAGAATTAACGAAATTTTGAGGAAAAGAGCTTTCGTCTAATCTTGCCTGCATATGATGAAAGAAGATGATTTATAGACCAAAAATAAAATGCCCCAGTATCATGGAGAAGAATGTAGGAATTGATAGAAGATCATTGTTTTATTGAAATGGCTCTTTGAAGAGTACAAAGGCTTTAGAATGAACATTTCAGGTATAAAACTTCTTCAAATGCAGAGCATTGATGGGATCTGGCATCTCCACTCCATCTGCATTGATTAGATGATACGAATTGCGAGGCAATGCTTCCTTAACCACATAGGGGCCTTCCCAATTGGGTGACCACTTGCCTCGTGGTCAGTGCTTGAGATGAGCCGTTGATCTGAGTACCAAATCATTAACTCAAAATCTTCTTTCAATGACGGACTTGGCATAGTGTCGAGCTATCCTCTGTCGATAAGCTTGAGCATGCTCTGCTGCCTTGCGCCTCTTTTCATCTAGCAGATCCAGCTGTACCAATCTTTGTTGCTGATACTGATCAAGTGGCAATTCTATAAGTGAAGCAAATTTGAGAGCGGGCTTTTGGATATGGAGAGGCAAAACCACTTCAGTCCCGTAAACAAGTTCTGAAGGAGTGGCATTAGTCGGAGTCCGAATGGTGGTCCGGTATGCCCAAAGTGCGTCATGAATTTGCTTATGCCAATCTCGACCTGTTTTCATAGTCCTTTCAAAAATACGGATCAAGATTTTATTGGTAGCCTCTGCTTGGCCGTTCCCTTGAGGATAATAAGGAGCTGAGAAATGATGGGAAATTCTGAATTTAGAATAGAAGGTTTTCATTCTCTCATTTTTAAAATGGGTTCTATTGTTTGAGACAATATCATGTGGTATGCCAAAGCGGCAGAGAATGTTCTTGTGAATAAAAGAAACCACATGGCGGCCTTCTATTGTGCGTAGAGTAACAACTTTAACCCATTTTGTGAAATACTTTATCGCAGCCAGAAAGTATTTGTGGCCGTTGGAAGCAGAAGGGGTAATTAGACCTACGACGTCGAAAGCCCACATGGAAAATGGCCAAGGAGAAACAACTAATTGTAAATATGCAACCGGTGCATGAATGGAAGGTGCGTGCATTTGACACTTGACGCATTTCCTCACAAATCGATGACAGTCCTACTGCATGGTATTCCAATAGTACCCTGCTCAAACGATCTGCTTGATGAGAGTTTGATAACCGACATGGCCACCACAGATTCCTTCATGTGCCTCTTGGATGATTTCCATAGCTTCTTCTTTGTCTAAACATCTGGCATATTCAGAACTGAAACCACGGCGGTAAAGGACATTGGCAAGAATGAAATAACGAGTAGACATACGTTGAACCACACGTTGCTCCTTTTTTGGCATCTCTGGTGGAAATTCACCAGTTTCGATGAAATTTTTGATATTTTGGTACCAAGGCTTCTCCTTCTGATCGACCTGGTTTACTTGCATAACTGAAGCGAAAGCAGATTGCTCAAGTCTGCCGACTTCAAAAGAACGACATGATTTACTGCCCTTGAAGGATAAAATGGAGCCCAGACAGGCTAAACCATCAGCTATTTGATTATGCTCTCTTCTGATATGACTGAGCTGAAATTCTTCGAAGCTGTCTACAAGAGTTAGGACGATCTTCTGATACGGGATTAATTTAGAATCTTTCACTTGCCATTCAGTGTTAACTTGACTGACAACAAGTAGTGAATCACCAAAGGCATGCACTCTCTTGACATTGAAATTTTGCAGAATTTTGAGGCCTTGTATTAGAGCTTCATACTCGGCCATGTTATGAGTGCATTGGAAACCAAGCTTAAGAGAATAAGGGATCATTTCTTTTTCTGGAGTGATTAACAGGACTCCGATCCCGATGCCAGACATGTTCTTAGAGCCATCGAAGAACATATTCCAAACTGGGGGCTGTTGAATATTACAGATGTGCTCATCAGGAAAATCATCCTCTGCTTTAATCTCTTCTGTCAGAGGGAAATATGCCAACTGATCTGCGATCGCTTGGCCTTTAATCGACTTTTGAGAAACATACTCTAAGTCATATTGCATTAGGAGGACCTGCCACTTTGCAATCCATCCAGTGAGAAATGGTTGTTCAAGAATATATCTGAGAGGATTAAGCTTTGACAGAAACTTGATTTCAGAAGCCAACAAGTAATGTCTTAGCTTCTGGCACATCCAAACCAGAGCTAGACAAGTTTTCTCCATCTGAGAATACTTCTTTTCATAATCAATAAAAGTTTTGCTCACGTAGTAGATGGCGTGCTCTATCAGGCTGCCTTCTTCATATTACGCGAGGAATCCACCACAGGCATTCTGATTGACGGAAATGTATAGTAGGAGAGGCTTTCCCAACTTAGGCGGCTTCAAGACTGATGGATTAAGGAGATACTGCTTGATGCGCTCAAATGAGAGCTGGCATTCCGATCCCCATTCAAATTTGACTCCTTTTCTTAGAAAATGATTGAAAGGTTCACATCTCATAGCCAAATTGGAAATGAATCTACAAATAGACTGAATACGCCCTTGAAGACTTCGTAGTTCTCTCAGATTAGTTGGAGGCGGCATATCAATAATGGCTTTTGCCTTAGCCGGATCTACTTCGATTCCTTTCTTGCTGATAATGAAGCCGAGCAATTTGCCGGACTCCACTCCAAAAACACATTTCTGAGGATTAAGTCTCAACTTATAGAGAATAAGTCTTTCAAAGACTTGACTAAGAGCATCGAGGTGACCCTCTTCTTCTTTAGACTTAACCAAAATGTCATCCACATATGCATCCATATTCTTGTGCATTTGATTGTGGAAGATAACAGCCATTGCCCTCTGATAAGTTGCCCCGACATTTTTGAGCCCAAATGGCATTACAATATAGTAGAAGGTTCCCCATGGTATAGTAAAGGAAGTCTTCGACTGATCACGAACGGCCAGCTTGATCTGATTATAACCTGAATATCCATCCATGAAAGAAAACATGGCATGACCTGCTGTGCTATCGATCAACAGGTCAATATTGGGAAGTGGATAATCATCTTTCGGGGTAGCCTTATTGAGATCCCTAAAATCAATGCAGATCCGAACCTTTCCGTTCTTCTTAGGGACTGCTACGATATTTGCTAACCAATCTGGATAATCAATGGCCTGGATAAAGCCTGCTTTTAATAAATCTTCAAGTCCTTCCTTGACTTGATGCTCAATTTGAGGGTCTAACTTCCTCAGTTTCTGCTTGATTGGTCTGGTTTCTGGTTTCAACTTGAGTCGATGCTCAACCAGCTTGGGATCTAATCCTGGCTTATCTTCATAAGTCCAGGCAAATACTTCTTGATGCTGCTTAAGGAATTGAACGAGTCTTGCTTTTTCTTCTGCTTTTAGACCCGAACCGATTTGGAGAATTTTCGGATCATCTTCTGACCCAATGTTGATATCCTTAGTTGGATCTTGAACCAAAGATGATGGCTCATCCTGCTTCTGAATGTGAGCAAATTCTGGCAATTCCTGAATAGTGAAATCAAATTTGGCTGGCTCTTCGGTCTGCTCTGCTGCCTGACTGACCTCTACTCTGTCTTTCATCTCAGGAAACCTTGCCAATTTTAGATATTTGGGATTGATAACGAATTTTGTCATTGATTCAGGAGTTAATGGTCCTGAAAATATAAGAAAGGTTTTTTTAAGGGAAAGTACAAGTCAAAAAATTTTGTACAAAGTAAAGAGAAATGACATAGGCAAAAGTATAAGAAAGGATGATGGATGCCCAGATATGAAGAAAAGATTGATCTTTCATTGATTGAAGTATAATATTCACAAGACACTAACAAAAGATGGGACTGTGTTGTCCCTACAAGATTTAGTAGAAAAGAAAAGACAGAAAGCAGGAAAAACTAAGGCATCATCTTCTTCATTGGCTTCCTCTGATGAAAACTATCTTTTTGCTGGAATCCTGGCCGGTGAACTCCAACCCTGAATTGTCTGCATGCTGAACTGGAATGATAGGCTCTATCATGCCGTCTTCATCTTTCTCCATGCCCCGGAACGACTGATATTTATGTTTGATCAACAGATTGAATCCCTTTCTTGCTTTAGAAAATTGTGGAAATAAAGGATGATCTTTGAAGGAGGTGTAATTGATTTGTCCTCCTAGTTTGAAGAAACAAGGTCCTTGACATTGAACCGTGGCTGCAACGTTCTCTTCGTCCATAACATCTTTCAGTTTCAACATCTCTAAGCTCTCGCTGAGATTGATCTTATCCGCTTCTCGGATGCTTGGAATATCAGTTGTGAATGTTGGACGGGGAATCATAGGCTGTGGCAGCCTTTCTTCAGGGTCTTTGCCCAGAATGGTGGTAATCATTCCCCCCTTAGACTACTTTATGCACTGATGGAGGGTTGATGGAACGACATTGGCGTTGTGGATCCATGTTCGTCCCAACAATAGATTGTAAGTTGGCGGCACATTGACAACATGGAATAATACTGTGTGCATTGAGTAGTTGATGAAAATTTCTAGGAAGATCTTACCCTTGGCAGTTTGTCCGTGATTGTCGAAGCCGTAAATGGTGATGGGATCAGGCACATATTCTTCTTCTTTTAACCCCAGGGCCTTTGCTGTCATCTCTGGGCAAATATTTAAACTGCTGCCCCCATCAACAAGTACGTGCCGAACAGTCATGCCCCAGGTCCTTACCACAATATAGAATGCATTATTGTGGAATGAATGAGGCTTAGGCAAGTCCTCATCAGAGAAGGTAATAGGCGCGTTAGTCATCTCCTGGTTTATAATCTGCGCCATGTCTTCAGGCGTGGTGCCCGACTTCACCTTAATCTTTCTCAATAGATCATCCAACTTGTCCTGATGCTTGGGAGAATCATGAGTTAACTCAAAGATGGAAATGTTGGAGAGCGTTGTAATTGGCTTCTGAAAATCATTGGCCCATTCTTCTGCTGCCTTAGAGGTTTCTGCTTCCTCTGCGCAGGCTTCTTTCTTAAGGAATCTTCTTCGGAAAATTTGAGTTCTTTCGTTCTCAACTGGTACACTTACTTGGTCAAGAAGCGAGAAGATATCCATTTTCTGAGATACAGGTTGATCCTGATGTAGAACCATTACCTGATGCTAGAGTTTTAGCTCTTCACTAGAGCATGGATGTATACGACTCTGTGGAAGGAAAGAATGTTCTGAAATGGTTGATGCTGAATGCTTTGAGAATAGAGCAGATAAAATTTCCATTTTGCCCTCCTCTTCATCTTCTACGAGGATGCTCTTGTCGATACAATCCTGGACCAAATGCTTCAAGACGAAGCAGTGTTCTGTATCATGTCCCATGGCTCTATGGAATTTGCAATATTGCTCTCTGTATTTCCCCATGATTACTGGAGGATATGCAATTTTGGGCAATTTCACCATCCCGTGGGACAGTAGGTATTCCAGCACTTTCTCCAGAGGCTGGTCCAAAGGAGTGAATTTTCGATCCCTGCTCCAATTGATGTGTTTAGGTTTTTCTTGAAAGTCCCCTTTTTGTTGAGGACCGGTGGGGGGAGGCTTATCGTTGTTCTTAAAGAACTTTCCCTTTCTACCTCTATTCTACTCAGGCCTCATGCCACTGCCGTTGTCATTCTTACTGCTACCGCCCTGATTGTCTTCGAGAACATCAGCTGAGTAGGTAAAATGGGCTTTCTTCTTTGGGTCCAGGATGTTCTTGGCCAAAGCAACACCTTCATACATTCCATTCTCTACCCCCATTTCGAGCCATTTTGCTCGCTCTGTCAGTTCGATAAACGACTTGGAGGGGTATGGGAAAAGGAGTCTTTTTTAAGGGTTGACAGAAGTTGTTGAGAATGACCTGGAGGGCGTGTTCCTCAAAAATAGGGTTCCTCATTTTGTTACAAATGCTCCTCCACTTATGGATGAAATCCCGGGCTTTCTCATTGGGCTCCTGTTTGAGGTTGCATAAGTGGTTCAGAGTAGGTAGGGCTTTCGTATTGAACAAGAAACGTTCAACAAACATGTTGACGACTTTGTCAAAATCCCTCAATTCGATGGGATTGACATGCTCAGCGTACCACTTGGCAGCTATCCCGTGCAGGCTGCGGGGACAATAGAGAAAAAGGGCACGGTTATCTTCACTGAACCGGGCACATTCTATGAAAAACATTGCCAAATGAGCTTTTGGATCGCCGGTTCCGTCAAACTTAATGAATTTTCGGGGGAGGTTCTCCAGATCCTTGTCCCCTTCTAAGCCGAGATAGAAGTCATGTCTGGTGTATGACCTCTTTCCTTTGTCATGGATTTGCAGGTCTTTGACTATTTTGGTCAGTGCCTGGATTGAATCCTCTGCAAGGGGCCCGTACTTAGGCTTGTTCACTGACAATGGCTCTTCCACTAGCCTCTTGGATTGCCGCAAATGCCTCGGAATGTTAATCAACTGCTCATCTTTGGAGTTCTCTTCCGCTGATTCTGAATTTTCTGAAGTACTGTCATGCTGTACTTTCTGCTTGCTGATTTTGACGGTCTTCTTCATGGGCTTCTTCTTGGCTTTGCCCTTAGAAGCTGCCTTCTTGGGACCAGCCTTAGCCTGCTCGACCATCATCTTGGTCATCATCTTTTGAAAGATCCGGTACATGGCCGGATCAACGTCGCTCTCATCCCCATGAGTCATGCTTTTTGGATACTCTAGGAGAGTTCATCTCCTCTGGTTCGCTGTCACTGTGCCGTTGAGCAGCCTGCTTACCAGCCCTTGTCTGGACCATCTTCAGATGCCAAAGTTTTCCTGCAGAATATGGGAATGGTTAGAGTATGGAGAAGCCTTTGAAAACCAAAATTTTTGAGGAAAAAGGAATGAAGGATTTCGGTAGACAATTTCAAGAGATTATCCCATTACCCGGGATCGGGTCATCACAAGATTTGTGATAATTGTGTTACCCTTTGATGATAACAGAGAAATGTGCCTTGTTACCTAGGCGAGGTCGTCAACCATGATAAAATGTATTGAAGAAAATATGGGAGGAATGTCCCATTTACCCGGGATGAGGTTGTCACCAAAAAATTGTGACCATTTGTGCTATAAACAAAATACAAGAAATAAAATTTTGGCCAAAAGTAATTTTTATTGATATTTTTAATATTCAAAGACAAAGAGAAGGTGGGCACACAATTATCCACCACTCTTGATATTCAGATAATACATTTGGCCCAGGAAATACAGACAAAGAAATAAAGGAGTCCCAAGTATATTTGGTGACATGGTATGCCCCAGACCACTGATCCGACTGCAGGTTGAATTCTGGCATGTTGCCCGTCGGGAAGCGGGTGTTGGCACGAACCTGCCGCTGCGAAAACTGTCTGAGACATCGTTCTGGCTGATAATCAACACAAAAGAAAGGGCCAAGCAATCTATAGCGCTTGTCGCGAGCATAGGTGTATCGAGGAACGGTCTCTCTTCTGTCGAAGAAGTCCCAAGCAATCTACTCCTGATGTAGTTTCTCGATCAAAGCTCGACACTGGATGGCTGACTTCGGCTGTTTACTGTTGAACCTGAAGGAACTGGCCTTTGAGGGAACATGTCGCAGGAACCATGACTGTAGGGCGTAAGTGCATCCTTCTACCAGAATGGTCTCTCCGAGGGCAAATCGAGCCAAGCCTCTGTAAAGAAAAGATCGAGCCAAGCCTCTGTAAAGAAAAGCCAAGGCTGCCATAGAAACTGATAGCTGACGGGTTTGCTTGCTTCCCCATCTTCAAAAGAGCTGTGCAACTCTGATATCTATGAAATTCTGGCCATCTTGGAAGAAAGCTAATCCCACTGTGCACAGGATCATGGCATGTTGAATCCTGTCTTTTGCTGCTCGAGACAAAGTGTCAACTTCCTCGTAGGCCCCATACTTGCGATATAGTCCGAATAGGTCGATGAACTGGTTCCCACTAATCTCAGTAAAGGGTCAGGATCTGCTCCCTGTTGCTCTGGCAAAGGCTTCTCGAACATCCACCCCTTTTACGTTGATCAGGAACTGCTGCTCGACAGGATCATCTGGCTGGCCAGCTGGTTCGGGCAATCCCATGATATCATTGAACTCATCCATCAATAGAGTCATCTCTCCCCAAGGAAACCAAAATGTGCAGGTACGTGGATTCCACCGTTCTGCCATAGCTTGAATCAAAGCTCTATTGATGGTTCGCTTGCCTACCGCTGATGCCATCTCCAACCCGCAGTCATCCAAGTGATCTGGGAACATACGTGAGAAGGTGGCGAACCAAGAATAATACCAGCGAGGGAAGAAAGGGCGAGACTGGATGACCCGTTGATCCGAGGATCCATCCTGAATCTGATAGAAGACATGATCTCGGGAAAAGACCGCATCGAGAGAATCAGACACCATCGAAATGATACTGGGGTAAAGAAATAAGGAGAATTAGATAGAATGCAGGACTTACGGATAGACTCTTAAAGATACAAACCTGGAAATTTTGAAAGATCGAGGAAATTTTAAAGGAATTTTTTCAGGGTTTTTAAAGAAAATTTGAGCTAAAAAGGAGAAAAGAAATGTAGGTAGAAAAAAATATACACCTGGAGTTTTTGAAAATAAAGGGAAGTTTTGAATAATACACACAGGTTTTTTGAAAAAAAAAAGGGTTTGATACATATATATGAGAGAATAAGAGAAACATCACAAAAAGCTGCACAAACAAGGATGCGCACACAGCACCCCCTAAAGGCTGACTCTAAATGCAATATTTGAAATGGCTTGTAGGACCTTAATCCTAACTCTAAGGTTCCGATCATCTGATTCCAATCAAGATACGTCGATATACCCAAGCTGAAGCTCGAAGTATGTGGCATAGAAATATTCCTCCGGTTCTAAGGTAATGGCTTCCCAACATCCTTGAGCACCTACCGATATACCTCAGACTATGGCCCTTAGGTACGTGGTAGGGGGGCGCGAACCCAAATAAGTGGTCCAGTTGTGAGGCTCTCTCCCGAACTATGGTTGAGTGAGACAGCCCAACAACGTGAAGACCGGGACAATATAGGTAAGAAGGTTTTCAAAATATGCTCAACATGCAAGAAATCGGATGGCTCTAATGCAAGTCCTAAAGAGATAGATTAAAAATGATGAGAAGCATACACTTGCATACATTGTTTTGCATTCAATCCCTAAAATTGAGGAGAGTTGTATTTCAGACCTAAGTCTAATGTGAGCATGAAATAATCTCCTCAATATGGTCCTACCAAACCATACTTAAATCCTATATGCAATGATGTCAGCTTTTAGGACAGACTCTAGGTTTCTTAAGGTTTGCATGGAAATGAAGCTGACATTTGAAGAATAAAGACTTAGATAATATCAAAGCAAAAAAGAAAAGACATTAAATTCGACCGGACGAAGACGGGTCCCATCATGGTCGCCAAAACTGTGATCATCGAAAAAAAAAAATTCCTCGCTTGTAATATTCTCTCTCTTCCTTCTCTTTTCCTTTTCTAACCTCTTTTTCCTCCTTTTTGAAGGAAGAAAATAAAATGGCAGAAAGAAAGAGAGAAGAGAAAAGAAAAGAAAAGAAAAGAAGAGAAGAAGAATTCTTTTGCGGGGTCTCACTTGAACTTAATTTTGAAAATATTTAAGAAAATTACTCGCCTTCTTTTTTGAAATATTTGTGGGAAAACTGGGAGACGGGATCCGCTTGTCGGAACGAGGTTCGACCGTTCCTGGCGCCTTTACCAGGGGTAATCGAACCAAGGGTCGAATTCATGCTTTTTGCTTTGCTAAGAAATTATCTAGGAATTTATTCTAAGTCTAAATGCACAAAGAATCATGCTTGTGCAAATGCAAGGATGTATGCTCTCTTTTAAAAGTTGTTTTTGAAATTTTCCAAGTGTTTCTGAGATGAATTTGATAATAGAGTGAATAAATGGTTTCTAACTTAGAACTTAAGACTAAAGTTCTAAGTTTTTGAAATAATCAGAGTTTTGAGAACAAATCTTGTCTTTGAAAGGAATGTTTCTTCTGAAGTTGAGATAAAAGGAAAAGAAAGAAAATTTCAAAGTCATAAATGGACTTTGAATCAGAATAGAGATGAAATGAAATTGAATTCTAACTTTGAAGTTTTGAAATCACAATGAAATGTGGGAAATCAAAATAGGATTGATTTGAAAGTTGAAATTCAAGATGGAATTTGAATCCAAGGTCTAGTTTCTAAATAGAGTTGAAATTCAGGAGGAGATTGAATTCTTGGATTTAGAATCCTAAATGGGAATTGGATTTGAATTTTGGGATAAAATGGAATTGGTTTTAAGAATTGGAATTGGGAATAGAAGTTGATTTGAAATCTGGGATTCAAGATGGAATTTGAATCTAAAGTTTGGATTCTAAATAGAGTTAAGATTTAAAATCGAATTTTGGATTTAGAATCCGCAGTGGGAATTGGATCTGAACTCTGGAATCCAAGATGAAATTGGATTCTGAATTTTAAATGGAATTGGATCTAAGATCTGAGATCTAAAGTGGAATTGGGTTCTGGATCCTATAATGGATTTGGATCTGAAGTCTGAGATCCAAAGTAGAATTGAGTTCTAGATCCTAGAATGGATTTGGATCTGAAGTCTGAGATCAAAAGTAGAATTGGGTTCTGGATCCTAGAATGGATTTGGATCTGAAGTCTAAGATCCAAAGTAGAATTGGGTTCTCGATCCTAGAATGGATTTGGAGCTGAAGTCTGAGACCCAAAGTGAAGTTGGATTCTGAATCCTAGAATGGATTTGGATCTAAAGTTCGAGATCCAAAAGTGGAGATTGATACTTGGAAATCTGGATCCAAGTTGAGACTAGGATCTAACTTTGGATTTTTGGAATTTCAAAATCGATTTTGAGAATGAATTTCAAAGTCAAATTGGACTTTGAACTTGAATTTTGAATTTATAAAATGAATCAAGTTGAATTTTAAACTTTGAATTTGATTTCAAAGTTTGAAAATGAGATAGAATTGAAATAGGAATTTGAAGAAGAGATATTCACAATCACTTGGATTTTAAAAGGAATTTTTGAAAATATTATGCAATTCTATCCTAAATGATGAAATGAATTTAAAGAATTTGAATTTGGAATTTAAAACGCTATTTCATTCTTGAAATGAATTAAAAATGAGGTTGAAGACATAATACATCCCTCACTATGGTCATTGAATATATTATGTAATAACTACATTTAAATTCAAGTGAAGAATAAAATACATTTTGGTGCTTTTATAGAATTTAAAATGAAATTAACTCTCAATATACCCTGACTATGGCCATTGGTATATATATTGAGTTAATTTTAGATTAAATTCTGATAAAAGAGGAGAATATTTACCGAAAACATGATGATTTTTGAAAAGGATCCAGTGTGGATCCAATGTTATTTTATAAAAGGTAAAAATACTAAGTCTTGTTTACATCCCGACTATGGCCGTTGATGTAAATCATTAACTTAGAATTAATTACCTCTTACGAAATGGTACACGTGCCATTCGTGTTTCACCATTGTGAGAATTTGAGAAATAAAGGCAAAAATGCATGAAAACAAGCAATTCATGATGTTTACAGTGCTCATTCATTCTATCTAAAACAGGAAATGTAAATTCTCATTAAGGCCTAACTATTACAATACATAGAATTGAATTTACAACTCCAAATGATGACCTTTTCTATATATTTCCTGCAAAACAACTGAGTTAACGTGAAAAATAGAAGAATAATGTCATATATCACATGGATATCTAGAAAAAAGAAAGTGTCTATACACCAAGATGGAAAAAAAGGTAGAAAGAATATATATGTACCTATATACATATCTATATGTACATATATATAGGTATATTCACATGTATATAAGTATATGTATCTATATATAGGTGTATATACATATGTATATATATGGGGGTATATACAATAGGGAGATGTGATGAGGAACAAATCATATCCAGGTTGCTGTAAGCAACCCTTTTAAGGTGATTTTATAGGTGGTTTGCAGGTAATGCCACACAGCAAAAATACCTTCACTGGTCTTCTATTAACAATTGGATTACAATGATTCTTCTGTCAGGGCCATAAATAAGCCCAATTGGAGGATGAGGATAGCAGCTTACCTATTTCATGATTTTTCCTAATGCAGGATCATGGGGCCTATGCATAAATAGAGAACAATGATATGCGAAATGGTGTAACCTAAATGATGGCATGATAGGCAAGGGAAATGGGAGTGTGAAACATGTGCTGAGTGATATATGTTGTAGCAGATAGTAGAGATGGTGGTGAGCATTAATGTGAGCACTGAATATGCTACAAATGCTAAGTACAAATGTAATTGACAGGTGGGTGCTAATAGGATATACTATGGGCAAGTATATAAATGTTGCTGTGAAGAAAGTGCAACAGATAAGTGTAATTGAAGGGAGGAATTTTCAATACTGAAATGTAGGTTCGCGACATTCTGGCCAGAAAATGACTCGAGTCCCAGTTTGAATTACTAGTAGCCCACGACGGCTGCAGGTAAAGCTTTAGGAATGGCTTGAAACTCCATTTCGAGCAAACAATTTATTACTGTAATGAGGTGTACCAGAGGATCTCTCTGATTCCAACATGGCTCAGTGAACCTCAAAAGGGCATAGCACAATATTATCAGTAAAATGGATACAATCTTGGTGAAATTCCAAATAATTTTATACACTTGTAACTCTTTAAAAGCAAATAGTGCAGACCTGGCCAAGAAACTTCAAACAACAAAATGCTGAACTACTGCAACCTTAAAACAACAACTTTCCTTTTATATTAATCAAAATGTTTGATGGCTTTCAAAATCTATAGATACTGTGTTGTTAGCCATCTGGGATAGTCACACAGACATTTAATCATGGCTGATGGATCTTAAAACTGAGATAATGCTAGATGTTCAAATACCAAAGAAGGACTCTCTAGTGAACCACTCTTATAAGCCGATCAATCAAAAAGCACCACATCATTTTTGTTGGTAAAAGGAAGAGAGTCTGCAGCAAATGGCTTAATCCTCTTGAGTTCGCCATCTCTTAATAGCTTCACTGTAATCTCACAAGCCAAAGTGTGGGAAAATTGGATTTCCTAATTAACATCTATCCCATCAATTCTGCAGGAATACTGCCTCTATCTGTTACAGGGATAATTCACAAAATAAATGTGTCTAATGTTGGTAATAAGTGGGGGGAAAGTGTTATAACAGTTTTGTAACTGTGATGCTATGCAGCAAATGTGTTGGTGATGCAAGACTTGCATTTTGAAAGCACAGCTAAAGGGGTTTAGCCATGTAAGATCGATATGGTTGGACCAAAAAAAAAAATGGGAGGGTTCTACCTGTGAGTCAGAAGTTTGAACTTGTGCTTCCGTCTCTTTACTTGCAGCAGCAGCCTATGAAAGCCAACATCTCTAGAAGTAGGTGCTCTGGGTTCTGAAAGGAAACTAATAAACATACGGATGATCCATCTATAGAAGCACGAATGTGCATCCTACAGAAAATGGAAATGAGTGATGAAGGGATACAGTTATGATGATGATGCTAGTAAGGGTAAAGTATACAGGCTGTGGAGCTTCTTGAAGCATCAGTACAGCCGATTACTATTACCCTGGATGGAATTGAAATCATCCCCATTCTTGTTGACCTTATATACTTCTTGCAAAAGATACCAGTTCATGACCATTTCCACGCTTTGAAAATATGATTGCCTCAATTGAATCCAACAACTTCATACTGGCAGATTCCCACTGTTCCACGCCTCCAGAAACTTAAGCCATTGTTCATCTGATCTTTAACAAGTTCTGGTTGCCCCAGTTAGGTGTTGGTATTAAATGTCACTTTCAAGTTACTCTTGAGATCGAGAGGTAGGGGATTCACATTTTAATGATAAAATGGACTGTAGAAGTACTATCAAAAATATAAAAAAAGAGCAACAATAACATTGTGAGATCTAATGAGACGAAACATTCTGAGTTCAAGGAAAACACCTAAATCGAAGTGAATGTTACAGGTATATCTCTACAAAACATAGAAGTAGCGATAAAAAAAAGGAAACTAAAAGAATGGGTAATCCGACCAACACTGTAGTGAGAAGATACAAAATAACAAAAAAAAAAAGAACATAAGGTAATCAGAGATTTACTGAATTAAGATACAAAAGATGAATATGTAACAAAATAAACAGGAGCCATATGCAGAGATCTTCGCTTAGATCGGTCTTGGGTAATTCCTATAGTAGGCGACTATGTCAAAATAAACTAAAAGAAACTAAAAAAAAAACGATCCTGCACAATGAGAGAGTAAATAACAAGCAAGATGAATAAACAAACTCTTTTGATAAGATGGAAAATGAGATGTAACCGATCAAAGTAAGGGACTATTAGCCCTTGACTTCCTGACCTGAGAATTCACTCACTTCAACACGGTAATGCAGGGTCGAAAATTCCTGGACGATAAGTTCACAACACATAAAATTCCTGAAGCGAGGGGGGAGGAGCGTGGGTCAATCAGGAAATAAAAATGAAAACGAAGTATCCCAAATAATTCTGATTGTCCCAAAGCCATAAGGAGACAAAGAGAGTTCAAATCAAAATGCCGATCGGAACCCAAGAGGCAAAATGTAATCCGATTAGAATATAATGAAAACACAAAGCGTAAAAGAAGATGGAAAGAAAATATGTTGGGAAAGAGTTATCCCTTTGCTATAGCCACAGATGGATCGATCCTGCAATATATGCAGGTCGACCATGCCTTCGAGGCTTTGTGATAAAACAAAATGAAGAAGAAATCAGACTACGAAGAAGGGAGTGAAATAGAATTTCTTACAGAGAATTGGAAATAGAAGATGCTACTTACCGAGAGTTCGATGATATGAGAGAGAAAGAAGAGGTGACTACGGCAGGTTGCTGCAAGGTGGGATCGGCTCCGATGGTGGATGACTCCAGCTACAAGTCTCCTTCAGAATCCAAATGAGAAAGAAAAGGCGTAAATAAATAAAAAAAAGAGTCGGAAGGGATGATCGTTGTATGATCTATAAAAAAAAATGGATGATCCTTGAAGAGGATCGATGTCTCTTCTTAAAGAGAGCATCGAAGGCTCGAGAGAGGAAATGGTTGAGGATTAAGGGTGGAGAAGAGAGGGGATTGTTGGAGATTGAAGGTGGAGAGAGGAGAAGAGGGAAGCGCGGGAAGAGTTCGTTAGAAATCCTCCCTTTTTCCAAAAATAGGTTTCCTTTTTAGGAAATTTTTAAAAAATGGTTAAGAAATGAGGTTTTTGGCAAAATGGCTTCAAAAGGTTTAAAAATCCTTCGTTTTTCTTGTAGCTTTCCCAATTTTTGGTTTTTTATGTTATTTTTTGCATTTTTAGAATAAAATCCTAAAGTTTTACGAGAAGACGAAGATTAAAACTAATTTTTTGTGTTTTTGTAAAGTATTTACAAAAGGGAATTTTCTTGAGAATTAAAAGCTATTTTGAGAAAATTTCTTCAGAAAATGGGCTTACATCCGGATTTTTGGAACTATTTGAAGTTTTACAACTTTGAACTAGGAAATATAAGGTTGTGGATCCGAGAGGATGCCGGATGAGCTGCCCGAGTCATTCAAAAAACCATTTTGGGTATTTTTGTAATTTTAATTTGGGAATTGGGCAACGGGGCTCAAATTTGTATTTAAAACACTGGGTTCGGACCCGAAATTGAATTTGAATATATCAATATGGAATTCAATCCAAAAATCTGAAGAATGACTGAAATTTAGTTTTGAAATTGCTTTGATTTTCTCAGAAAATGGAACCAGGGGCAAAAAGGTAATATTTACAAAAGCTTTAAAAAAAAATTGGGGTGTTCACAGATACCGATAGTGGATGATCGATGGAAGAAAGGGGGTGTCTCCAGGGTTGCTGCGTGAAGGTCTGTTATGATATGAAATGTTAAAGGAAAGGTCGATGTATGAGCGTAGATGATGGATTAGAAAAACTCGATGCCTGGAAGAGGCTTGAATGCCTCTTCTTAAAGAGAGGAGGGAAGGTTCCTTAAGGGAAATCGGTTGAGGATGAATGGAGGAGAATGAAGGAGGTTTGTTGAAGATCAATGGTGGGGGAGCCATCCTGCGATGGAGGCTTCCAGAGAAAAAAAACCCGCGGGAGAGGGGAGTGCGGCTGAAGGAGAGGAAGTTGGCGAGTGAAGGAGAAGGTTCTGGAAAAAGTTTTCTGCAAAACCCTAAAAAAAAAAAGTTTTTTCGTGAAAAGGTTTTTTGCAAAAGGCGGTTCCCTGTTGAAAATTTTTCAAAATGGTGGTCTTTTCAAAAAGTTTGGCAAAAGAATGGTTTTAGTTAAAAGGTTTTTTTCAAAAACCGATTTTTGTTTCTTTTCTATTATGTATATTATTTTTTTTGTTTTTTTTGTATTTTCCATTTTTTGGTATTTTTTGAAATAAAACTATGAAACTAGAAAGAAATAAGGGATTTAGAAATCATTTTATAATTTTTGAGAAAAAATATTTACAAAAGAAGGATTTTTTCTAGAATTCAAGGCTATTTTCCAGAAATTTCTTCAGAAAATGGGTTTGGACCCAAGTTTTGAGAGAATATTCGAGTTTTAAACCTCGAATCGAGGAATATAACATGATGGATCCAAACGGATACCGAACGAAGTGTCTGAGCCTTTTAAAAGGTCATTTTGGTAATTTTGAGAATTTGTTTTAAAAATTGGATACGAAGCTCAGATGTGATTTTGATAATGGATCCGGATCCGAAATTGAGTCAGATATATAAAATGGATTTTAATTTCAATAAAACCTGAGAAATAAAATGGAATTTAGATTTTAAAAGTGACTCAATCACCAAGAAAATGGGGTCAGGGGCAAAAAGGGAATATTTAAAAGATTTTGAAAATTTTGGGGTGTTCACACTAAGCCGGCAAAAAGCCGAGCTTAGTGGCAAAGATAACACTCCAAATTTTGAAAATGCCCCAGCCAGAAGATCTGAACTGGGTGTGAAAGAATTTATTTGAAAGACATGGCTTTTTAGGCTTAAAACCTTATCTTGAATGCCTTGAGGGAGACAAAATCCTCAAAAATGATATGACTGAATAATAGAAATGAGGAAATCGTGATGGAACTTTGGGCAAAAATCCTGAAATGATGAAAGGTAAAAATTTTGATCAAGTCTCATGGGTGAGACAAGATCAGCCTTTTGAAATGACTCAGGTTTAGCCCTTTACATGGATGGGATGAAGATATATCAAGATAATCTGAATGAGGAAAGGAATATATGAAGACCTTGATGGGACATTTTTGAGAAAATGCCTCGTGAGATGAAGCTCAAGCAGAATCCTATCCTAGATGGATATACAAAACATGGATTCCTCAATGGGAAGAACCATGACGGGACTAGAAGGAAACACTTCGTCAAAACGAGGAACATCGTTAGAACGAGACTTAGGTTTAAACCAAAACCTTAAAAAGGAAGATACCTCGAGGCACGAGGTTCAGGATTAACCCTTAACCTGAAAGGGACGACCATATAGAATCCTCGAATGAAGGAAACCGTGATGGGACAACGAAATACATCGCCAAAGCGAGATTCAGATTTAACCCTTGACCTGAGTGGGGACGACCGTATGAAATCTTTGGATGAAGAAATCGTGGTGGGGCTAGAAAGGATATCTAGTCGAAACGAGGCTCAGGTTTAACCCTAACCTGAATGGAAAGTACCTCATGGAGCGAGGTTCAGGCTTAACCCTTAACCTAAAAGGCGCGACCACACGGAATCCTCGGGTGAAGAAACCATGATGGGACGTTCGAAGTTTGGACGAACAAATCCGAAAGGGGTTTGCGAGAAGAGGAAGAAAATGGGGTTCCCTAAAGCTTTGAAAAAGGGATGAACTTGGGCGTCTCATTGCTGAGACTAAATCAACTTTTGAAATTGATGACCTCTCGCAGAAGGTACATGTTTTGACCCTTAACCTGAGTGGGAACAACCATACGGATTTCTCGAATGAAGAAACCGTGATGGGACAAACGAGATACTTCAACTGAATGAGGCAACTCTTCTGAAAGATATAAACAACGCTAGGTTGCATCAAAATGGATATTGAATATTTTATTTCATTCTTGGAATATCTAGAAAATTTTGCCAATAAGATAAAATTGTAGTTGACTTCAAATGCTTAAAAATGTGTGAAATTCCACTAGTGGGGGGGTGAATAGTGAAATATGATAAAGATCGATAAAATAAAATAATCAGGCAATAAGGCACAACACATAAAACACAGAATTTATACTGGTTCGGTCAGTACCTAGACCTACATCCAGTCCCCAAGCAAACCACTTGAGCTTTCCACTATAACATCCGAGTCACCGGATAAATAGTACAACACCCTCTTCCTCAGAGGTCTTCTTCTCTCAACAGAGAAGGGGAACACCCTCTTCCACAGAGGTCTTCTTCTCTCAACAGAGAAGGACAACACCCTCTTTCTCAGAGGTCTACTTCTTTCAACAAAGAAGGAATACAGTGAATAACAGAAAGTTACAATACTTCCTATAGAACCTTCAGAATGATATGAATGCACGAATGAAGGATTCTCAGAATGTTCTGTTTGTCACTCAGAGGATACTCTTTGTCAAAGAGATGGACTTGACTTTTTCTCTTTTCTTTCTTTTTTTTTTCTCTTTCTTTTTCAAGGCTCTCTTTTCAAATAATGAATAGAATTTTTTCTCGTTGTAAGCTCACACGTCTATTCCATTCCCATTGTTGAATAGTTTATTTGAGTGTGTTTATATAGCTTTTAAAAAAGTAGTCGTTACATTTTGAAATCATAGCCTTTTTGAAATGTGAAATGTTATGTCATTTCAAAAACATCTTTTAGAGAAATTCGAGAATGCCTTTTTCCATAAAAGTAAAATATAGGGTACACTTAGTCGTTGTAATATTTTAGGTAATACATATTTTATGTAAAAAGTCTATTTCTTACAATAGTACATTGAACGTTGGATTTGTAGTTTTGTCTTTATTCTAATTAATGATTTTTGAGGTACATAAGTACTTCTTTACTTTAAATGAGTGTAAGTACAATGAGTGCTTTGAGATATTTATTTGTACATAGTCATGTCAAGTGTTTTCTTTATGTTGTATTTTTCAAAGTCTTCAGAGAGAATGAGGACTACAAGAAAGTCGACATTCTTGAGAAGGATATTAACAAGGATTTCTTACAGAAGGTACTTAATGCTTGTACAAAGAGAATGATGACTTCAAGTAAGTCGACATTCTATGGTTTTGTAAAAAGGTAACTAGAGTCTTTTCAAAAACATATTATATTTGTTTTTCTTTGTGTAGCCGATTTTATGTTTTTGTCTTCTTCCTATATTTAAAAACATTTCTTTAAAGAGGGTAACTAGAGTCTTTTCAAAAACATATTATATTTGTTTTTCTTTGTGTAGCCGATTTTATGTTTTTGTCTTCTTTCTATATTTAAAAACATTTCTTTTAAAAAACATATTATATTTGTTTTTCTCTATGTAGCCGATTTTATGTTTTGTCTTTTTCCTACATTTCTTTTCATGTTGTCTTTTATATAGTGTAAGGTACAATTAGTACATGACAAAATATCTTTTTCATAAAGGGTTGTAAGAAGGTACAATTATTAGTTTTCAAAAAGGAGCTTTTTGAAACTATCGTATACTTTTATGATATAGTTTTTATGAATGAGTATGTAATATGCAATATGCATGTTCCTGAAGGTTCTGTTACATATGACTCTAAAGAAGAAAAAAGTCTTCATCTTGAGGTAGCCGATCTCTTCATTTGAACTTTAGGAATGCATGGCTCATCAAGATTTTTCTTCAAGGAGTATGATTGCACAAGTTGTACTTGAACAAGAAGTCTCCATCCTTTTTGGGTGAGATATCCTTGCATCAAATACTCGTTAGTTTTATGGCAAAACATATTCAGTCATAATATAACATTTTTCAAGAGGACATATTATCATATCATATAAAATCAAATACGACAGTGTATCATATTATGTGACATCAAAACAAAGTTTCTCAACATTCTCCCCCTTTTTGATGATGACAAAATATGCTCCCCCTGTCAAAAAGACATTATGCATAGAAATAATAATATGATAAAATATTGAAAAATGTTTAAAGAGAGTATTTCTCCAATAATGGAGACAGGTTTTCTCCCCCTTTGTCATAGACAAAAAGGAAGGGATCAGAGTAAAGAGAGTTATTACAGACCAATGATAAAGATTACAGTAAAAAAGTAATTAAAAGTTATTACAGACCAAAAAAAATTTATGTGGAGCCGGAAGAAGGGTGAAACTTTTGGAGTAGTGCATCTTGGCCGAGTTGAAGTGAAGCTTGATTCTTCAGAAGGAGATCCATGAGTAGTAAGTTAAGAGACTTGTGAATGACAAATCAAATCAATATTTGAAGATAGTGTATTATATTGGGTTGAGAAGGACATAGTTTTGAAATAATTTGTATATATATAGATTTTACTATGGGTGAGTTTATCGACTAGTGAGAGAAGTAATTAATAGAGTATGGGGTGTCATGTTTTAAACATGAGAGAGCGAATAATTCAAAAGGTTTGAAAGAATAGTTATAGAGTGAAGAAAATAATGGCCTAATAAAACAAGCAACTTTTTCTCTATGATTTTACTTTATGTGGAAGTATTCCTAATTCGTGAATGGAGAGTTTGGAATAGGACAACCCATAGGGTATGAGTGAGAGACAATAATGATTTTTATTTATATATATTGATAAGCGTGAAAAAGAGTGAATAGACATAAAAAGATGATACGGATATGTAAAGAAATGAGAATGGTTATAAAGAACAACAATCACTTGATTTAGATATGACATAAAGTAGAGTTAGAATAAATAAAGTTTTGCTTGAAGACAAGACTTTAATGAGTCTCGATTTTAGAGAGATATGCAATATAAGAGAGAGTCATGGTCACGGATGGAAAGTCACTTCATATGAGATAAAGAGAGAAAGAGGAAATAAAAGGGTGGTACTAGTACAAAAAAAATAGAGGACAAGTTGTCGACAAAGGAGAGTTTAACAAATTATTTCATAAAGGATGTGACAGGATGATAATAGATTATACTTAAGCTATGAAATAACCGATGATATAGTAAAAGTTTACGTGAAATATAACCACTTAAAAGGTGATACAAAAAAATAATCACTTTGAATTTTTATAAGAGGTTTTAAGATTTTAGAGAAGTATATTGATACAAGATCATGAGAGGGAATATATCATATGAATATAATTAATTAAGAATAATAATCAAAATTATGAGAAATCATGTTTGGAGGTCGGCTAGCTTATCGTATGAGAGGTTGTCACAAAAAGACAAAAGATATAAAAGGTGTAATGAAATGAGTGATGTGATTCAAGTCATGATAGCTTTTTACTTAAAGTAAATGGTTCTTATGGATATACGTAAAAGGAGATAGGACAAGAGGTCATTATGAGAGTGTACTTGAAAGATGACAAGTTGAAAGACATAAAGAATGTGTCATGATGAATGTGTTTCTATGAGTATTGAGAGTATACGAAAATATGAAAACATAGTTTGACTTTGAATAGTAAAACAAACACACAAAAAAAATCGATAAGAAAAAGCCTTTTAAAATAAGATTTTATCAAAAGCAATAATCTTAATAGGTGTGATTAATTTATAAGTCACTTAGTTTGCATATTCCTAGTTCTCTTCTAATACGTGTGAAGTCTTCATGTTTTAATGGTTTAGTGAATATGTCTGCTAACTGTTGATTAGTGGGTATGAATTCTAGTTTAATTATTTTGTTTAAGACTTGTTCTCTTAAGAAGTGGTGTCTTATTTGAATGTGCTTAGTTTGTGAGTGTAGTATAGGATTTTTAGACAAGTTTATAGCACTAGTATTATTACAAAAAATAGTTGTGTTTTCAAAATTTAAACCAAAATCTTTTAAGGTTTGTTTCATCCAGATAACTTGTGTACAAGCTAGGCTAGCAGCAATGTATTCGGCTTCAGTAGTTGATAAGGATACACAGTTTTGTTTCTTACTGAACCATGATACTAGTGAGTGCCCTAGCATATGACATGTTCCACTTGTGCTTTTTCTGTCAGATTTACTTCCAGCAAAGTCAGCATCGCTGTATGAGATTAGATCAAATGTAGAGGATTTTGAATAGAATAATCCAAAATCAACTGTGTCTTTTAAATATCTCATTATTCTTTTTACAGCTTTAAGATGTGATTCTTTTGGATTTGACTGAAATCTAGCACACAAGCAAACACTGAACATAATATCTGGATGGCTAGCAGTTAAATATAGAAGTGATCCTATCATACCTCGGTATACCTTTGTATCAACAGACTTACCATCTTCATCTTTGTCCAAGACAGTAGTAGTGCTCATAGGAGTAGATTTTGAAGCAGTTGAGTTCATTTTGAACCTCTTCAGAAGTTCACGAGCATACTTAGATTGATTGATGAAAACTCCATCCTTGGTTTGCTTAATATGCAGCCCAAGAAAGTAGGTGAGTTCTCCCATCATACTCATTTCAAATTCTTTCTGCATGGACTTAGAAAATTCTTCACAAAGAGTGCTGTTAGAAGATCCAAAGATGATATCGTCTACATATATTTGAACAATTAGGGTATGATTATTCACTATTTTAACAAATAATGTAGAGTCTGCTTTGCCTACAGAAAAACCAGTTTTTAACAGAAAGGTTTTAAGTCTATCATACCAAGCACGAGGTGCTTGTTTTAAACCATACAAAGCACGTTTGAGTTTAAAAACATGATCTGGATATAGTTCATTTTCAAATCCTGGAGGTTATTTTACATAAACTTCTTCATTTATAAATCCATTTAGAAATGCACTTTTAACATCCATTTGATATAATTTGAAATCCATATAGCTTGCATATGCTAAAAATATTCTAATAGATTCAAGTCTAGCAACAGGAGCAAATGTTTCATCAAAATCAATACCTTCCTCCTGGTTGTATCCTTGAGCTACTAGTCTGGCCTTGTTTCTTATAACATTACCTGTTTCGTCTAGCTTGTTTTTGAAGATCCATCTTGTCCCAATGATTGGATGATCCTTTGGTCTTGGTACAAGATCCCAAACTTCATTCCTTTGGAATTGATTCAGTTCTTCAGTCATGGCTAGCATCCAGAACTCATCGATGATGGCTTCATCAATCTTCTTTGGTTCAAGTTGAGAAATGAAAGCCATGTTTGCAATCCGTTCTAGCTGAGCTCTAGTTTGAACCCCCTTTGTTAGGTCTCCCAAAATCTGCTTTTGAGGATGATCTTTGATATCGACAAATGTTCTTTGATGATCATCTTCATTAGACTTAGCTGTGTTATCTAAAAATAAATCTGTACTTTCAATATCATCATCGTTAGTTTGCTTATGAACAGATTGATCAATAGATTCACAGAAACTAACATGCATAGATTTTTCAATAGACTTAGAATGCTTATTGAAAACCCTGTATGCTTTACTATGACTTGAATATCCTAAAAATATGCCTTCAATAGATTTAACATCAAATTTATCTAGGCTATCTTTTGTGTTTAGGATAAAGCATTTACAACCAAAGACTTTGAAATAGTCTATTCTTGGAGTTCTGTCATAGAATAGTTCATATGGAGTTTTATTTAATAAGGGTCTAATGAGAACTCTATTTGTTATGTAGCATGCAGTATTAACAGCTTCTGCCCAAAAAGATTTAGCAAGATTATTGTGTTGGAGCATTGTTCTAGCAGATTCCTGAAGGGTTCTATTCTTTCTTTCTACTACACCATTTTGAGGTGCAGCTCTAGGAAAGGCAAAGTTATGAGAAATACCATGCAAGTTACAAAAATTTTCAAAAAGTTCATTTTCAAATTCTCCTCCATGGTCACTACGGATTTTAACAATAGAACATGATTTTTCATTTTGCAATTTTTTACATAAGATTTCAAATTGACAAAACGTGTCACTTTTGTTTTTAAAAAATATTACCCAAGTAAATCTTGAGTAGTCATCTACAATAACAAAAACGTATTTATTGTGATTATGACTAGCTACTCTAGAAGGACCAAAAAGATCTAGGTGGAGAAGTTCTAAAGGTCTTTTACTTGAAATGATATTTTTTGATTTGAAAGATGACTTTGACAATTTTTCTAATTGACATGCATCACAAAAATAATCCTTTTTAAAAGATATTTTGGGTAACCCACGTACTAACTTATCTTTTGCTAATTTAGACATGTATTTAGAATTGACATGACCCATTCTCATGTGCCATAGATGTTGAGTGTCATTATTAGCTATGAGGCAATGTTCTGTGATGTTTTCTAGGTATAGTTCATATATGTTATTCTTTCTTATACCTTTTAAGATGATGTTTTCGTTGGTGTCTGTTATGAGGCATGCATCATGATTAAAGCTAACATTATAACCTGTGTCACACATTTGACTGATACTTAGTAGGTTATGTTTTAAGCCTTTAACAAGGAGAACGTCTTTGATAACAGGTTTATCTATGTTACCAATATTACCAATACCAATTATCAAACCTTTGTTGTTATCTCCAAAGGTGATGGTTCCTCCTTCTTTATGATGAAGAACAGCAAAAAGGTCTGGATGTCCTGTCATGTGTTTTGAACATCCACTGTCTAGAATCCATCTGTTCTTCTTATTTGGAGCCTGCAAATCATCAAGTAAAATTTCTTTTTGGTACCCAATCGGGTCCCTTTTTGTTAGACCTTGGAACCCATATCCATTTGGATTTGGGTTTGTCTACAACCTTAGAGGAGTTAAAAAGAATAGCATTATAATACTCCTTATTTGGTTCAGACGAACTTTTCACAAACGTGGTCTTTTGATTCATACAAGAAGGCTTTTTGAAATGAGAGTAGCCAATACCATTCTTGTAGAAAGAGACTTTCTGAGAGGATAAGAGTTTATCCAAGTTCTCTTTACCTTTAGTAAACTTGAAAACCGTTTTCATGAGGTTCTCAGTTTTACTTTTTAGCTCTGAAATTTTTACTTGCAGATTTTTAGTTTTGGAGCTAGTAGAAGAAATTTCAGACATAAGCATAAGGTTTTTCTTTTTCAACTCAGAATTTTCACTGCTGAGTTTTTCATTCTTTTGGGAAAGATTTAGATTTTCAGATTTTAAATCTTTATTTTTGAAACTCAATTTTCTAGATTCTTCAAATAGTTCTTGAAAAGCATCTAGAAGTTCTTCAAAGGAAAAATCAGAGATTTCACTTACCGAACTTTCGTTTGCCATGAAGCACATATTTGCAGTTTCGGCTTCATCATCACTTGACTCTTCACTAGTGGATGGTTCTGAATCATCCCATTGAGCATGCAGAGCCTTTTTCTTGAAGAACCTCTTCTTTGGTTCCTCAGTCTTGGACTTTCTTTTGAGAAGGGGACAGTCACGTCTTAAGTGGCCTGGCTTATTACACTGATAGCACATGGGATCTTCTTTAGGATCTTTTCTTTCCTTATGCCTGTTTGAAAGCCGGTTCCTTCTCATGAAGCGCTGGAATTTTCTGGTAAGTAGCGCAATTTCGGATTCTTTATCTGAGTCTTCATTCTCAGATAGAGCTGGGAAAGCTAGAGTTTTCTTTACTGGTTGCTCTTCTTCCCTTCTTTCTTTCATGTGGACTTCATAGTCCATAAGATTGCCTATTAAGTCGTCCAAAGTAAACTTAGATAAATCTTGAGCTTCTTCAATAGTTGTAGTCTTCTTCTCCCAATCACTTGTGAGAGATCTCAAGATTTTCTTCACCTTTTCTGTCTAGGAATATGTTACACCCAGAGATTTCAGATCGTTGGTGATGTTGGTGAATCTGGTAAACATCTCTGTGATGGGTTCATCTTTGTTCATTTTGAATAACTCATATTTTCTAACAAGAGATGAGATTTTGGCTTCTTTTAATTTGTTGGTTCCTTCATGAATAACCTCCAAAGAATGCCAAATGTCATATGCAGATTCACATATAGATATTCTGTTGAATTCATTCTGATCAATGGCACAATATAAGGCATTCATAGCCTTTGCATTTAGGTTTGCCATTTTCTTTTCTTCATCAGACCATAAGTTATAGTCTGCGGATGGGGATGTGTATGGATGCTCAACAATTTTCCATACAGCAAAGTCTATGGATTTGAGAAAGATAGCCATTCTGCACTTCCAGTATCCATAGTTGGAGCCATTGAAGAAAGGAGGACGAGATGCGTGTTGACCTTCAATATCACGAGCATAAGAGGTAGATGCCATTTGTGCTGGAAGACTTGTTATGTCGAAACCAGCAAACCTGCTCTGATACCAAATGAAATTCCACTAGAGGGGGGGTGAATAGTGAAATATGATAAAGATCGATAAAATAAAATAATCAGGCAATAAGGCACAACACATAAAACACAAAATTTATTCTTGGTTCAGTCAGTACCCAAACCTACATCCAGTCCCCAAGCAAACCACTTGAGCTTTCCACTATAACATCTGAGTCACCGGATAAATAGTACAACACCCTCTTCCTCAGAGGTCTTCTTCTCTCGACAGAGAAGGGGCACACCCTCTTCCACAGAGGTCTTCTTCTCTCAACAGAGAAGGACAACACCCTCTTTCTCAGAGGTCTACTTCTTTCAACAAAGAAGAAATACAGTGAATAACAGAAAGTTACAATACTTCCTATAGAACCTTCAGAATGATATGAATGCACGAATGAAGGATTCTCAGAATGTTCTGTTTGTCACTCAGAGGATACTCTTTGTCAAAGAGCTGGACTTGACTTTTTCTCTTTTCTTTCTTTTCTTTTTCTCTTTCTTTTTCAAGGCTCTCTTTTCAAATAATGAATAGAATTTTTTCTCGTTGTAAGCTCACACGTCTATTCCATTCCCATTGTTGAATAGTTTATTTGAGTGTGTTTATATAGCTTTTAAAAAAGTAGTCGTTACATTTTGAAATCGTAGCCTTTTTGAAATGTGAAATGTTATGTCATTTCAAAAACATCTTTTAGAGAAATTCGAGAATGCCTTTTTCCATAAAAGTAAAATATAGGGTACACTTAGTCGTAATATTTTAGGTAATACATATTTTATGTAAAAAGTCTATTTCTTACAATAGTACATTAAACGTTGGATTTGTAGTTTTGTCTTTATTCTAATTAATGATTTGAGGTACATAAGTACTTCTTTACTTTAAATGAGTGTAAGTACAATGAGTGCTTTGAGATATTTATTTGTACATAGTCATGTCAAGTGTTTTCTTTATGTTGTGTTTTTCAAAGTCTTCAGAGAGAATGAGGACTACAAGAAAGTCGACATTCTTGAGAAGGATATTAACAAGGATTTCTTACAGAAGGTATTTAATGCTTGTACAAAGAGAATGATGACTTCAAGTAAGTCGACATTCTATGGTTTTGTAAAAAGGTAACTAGAGTCTTTTCAAAAACATATTATATTTGTTTTTCTTTGTGTAGCCGAATTTATGTTTTTGTCTTCTTCCTATATTTAAAAACATTTCTTTAAAGAGGGTAACTAGAGTCTTTTCAAAAACATATTATATTTGTTTTTCTTTGTGTAGCCGATTTTATGTTTTTGTCTTCTTCCTATATTTAAAAACATTTCTTTTAAAAAACATATTATATTTGTTTTTCTCTATATAGCCGATTTTATGTTTTGTCTTTTTCCTACATTTCTTTTCATGTTGTCTTGTATATAGTGTAAGGTACAATTATTACATGACAAAATATCTTTTTCATAAAAGGTTGTAAGAAGGTACAATTATTAGTTTTCAAAAAGGAGCTTTTTGAAACTATCGTATACTTTTATGATATAGTTTTTATGAATGAGTATGTAATATGCAATATGCATGTTCCTGAAGGTTCTGTTACATATGACTCTAAAGAAGAAAAAAGTCTTCATCTTGAGGTAGCCGATCTCTTCATTTGAACTTTAGAAATGCATGGCTCATCAAGCTTTTTCTTCAAGGAGTATGATTACACAAGTTGTACTTGAATAGGAAGTCTCCATCCTTTTTGGGTGAGATATCCTTGCATCAAATACTCGTTAGTTTTATGGCAAAACATATTCAGTCATAATATAACATTTTTCAAGAGGACATATTGTAAGATCTACGATTCTAATTTTTGATGTATTTTATGTAATCATATGGAATCGATGAATTTCTATGTTTTGACAATTTTCTAATGAGTTGTTGGAATTAAATTAGCATTTTAATGTGTTGAATAAGCATTCTTTAAAGAAGTACACCATATGAGATTTTGGATTTGGATCCGGGGCTACTAGGAGATCCAAAACCCTGGGACGACCCTACAGTGGACGTCCATGTCCTTGGTTGACCAGCTGGTCAAGGGCTGACCAGCTGGATGGTACTTTTGAAATAAGCTTGCATGGCTTTAAAGAAAAGGCCTTCATTGGCCATGTGTCTTTCCAACACCCTCATGATGAAGCCTAGGCTCCATCATGAGGGGCGCCATTTTCAAAAGAGAGCCATGGGGTGGCGCCCCATGGCAAATTCGTGATTTTATTTTCAAAGACATTTGAATCCTTTCAATCCATTGGGCATGATGGGTGGCAGCCAGGGGGCGCCCTTTTGTAAAATTTCAAACTTTTAAGGGCATTTCATGATGGCATTTTCGAGATTTTTGCAAAGCCTTTTGGAAGGCTTGACATGCATTGGTTGTTGGGGGGCGTGGATCTCCCCAACCCTCCATTTTGGAGGGATTTAATCCCAGCCGTTCACCTCTAAGCTTACCTCTATAAAACCTTTACAAAAAAAAATGGGTCCCTCTTATTTTGGGACGATTTTCCTTCTTCTCTCTCTCTCTCTCCTCTCAAGCTTCCTCACTCCAGCCGTGTGCTTCCTCTTGGTGTGAAGAGTTGCAGCACCTTCCTCACTAGCTAAGGTGAAGAATCACCCTGCTTGTTTACGATTTCGTATGAAAAGGAAGCCGGTGGGGCTTTGCATCCTTGCATGCAAGTCCATACGGTGGATTAGCTCCAAGAATTGTAGTTGCTACCTTGATTCACCATGGATTTACATTATCATTTTGTAGCATGCAATTACAGTCTTTGTTTTGCTATTCCTTTTGATCTCATTTCAGTTTTATCACCCTCTATGCTTGTTGTGGTCTTCTGTTATCATCGCAAAATTTTTAACTTTTGCGAGTCAAACTGACCTTTGAAAAGTTTTTGAAAATAACTCGCCTCCGTTTTAAAATGCTTGAAAATTCCGTAGAATGGGACTCGCCTGTCGGTACGAGGTTCAACCGTTCCTGCCACCTTTAACAGGGGTAATTGAACCAAGGATCAATCTTATGTTCTACTCTATTCAACTTGTCTAAATCATATTCTAATTTCTAAATGCACATAGAATCAGGCATGTGCTATGAATTTTCAGAAAATGCACATTTTGAAAACATGATGTTTGCTTCAAAGATTGGAATACTTGGAAAATATGTCACTTGAAAATCGTGAATCATGGAGAAAGAACATTTCTGAAAAAAATGAAAATCAATTTCTGAGGAATCTAGAGGTTTTATGAAAATCGATTTTGAAAAATGTGAAATAACTTTGGAAAAACTTGATTTCTTTGAATTAGAACTTTGAAATTGAAAATATAACTTAGAAAAATCAAATTTGAAACTTGGGAAATACTTGAAATATCATCTGAAAACTTAGAGTTTTGAGAAAAATTGATTTTTCTGAATTGAAATTTGAATTGGAATTGGCAAATGCATGAAATGAATGAATATGGATTTAAGGAATTGAGAAATACTTTTTGTATTTTTTAGAAATTCAGTGCATTTTGAAGTTAGCCTAAGAGTGTAGGCTGAGTGTGGCTAATGTGAAGATTATAAATCTGAGTATCATTCGTATTCTGACTATGGCCATAAATACAAATTCCACCAAGTTTATAAACTTCATAGAAGCTAGTGCATGTGCCATTCGTGTAGACCATGGTGAGTTTGTAAAAATATGCATGAATCATCATCCATCACACATTAAAATTATAAAAATAAGCTATATGCAATGCAACCTAAGCTAAGCAAGAAATGTAAATTCTTATTCCAAAGTTTAATTACAAGTTACATCACTATTAAAATTTAAATACATGGAAAATAAAGTCTTCAATGTACCTGCAAAACTAGAAAACTTTGTTAATGAAAATATGTTGCCTTTTCTAGATTTATCCAACAATATCAGGAAATTATTGGATTTTGCTAGATATAAGCCTTTTCCTTGATTCCCTCAAATCAAAACTGATAAAATATGAAATAACATTGAATAAATATGAAAGAGAAAATATGAAATTTCGAAATTGGGGTTAAAATGACCAAAATACCCCTCATAACAAGACTATGGCCTTGAAATTAGGGTTTTTAGAAAGATATTCTGATAAAATGCAAGTTTTGAAATTTGAATGGAATAAACTCAAACCAAATATGCTATGAAATGATTAAAAATATGAAATTAGGGTTAGGGATTTCGAAATTGAGGTCAAATGACCAAATTGCCCCCGATAGCAAGACTATGGCCTTGAAATCAGGGTTTTTAGAAAGAGATTTTGGTAAAAATTTAGGGTTTATGCACTAAATAAAATCAAATGAGCACAAAATTAAACCTAAAGCATCCTAATATGATTATGAACATGATTAAACCCTAAAAGTATATGCCTATGCACGAAAATCCAACAATATCACAAAAACTGTGATTTTAGCAGTGTTTTTGGATCTTTCAGGAACCCGGTTTTGCAATTTGCTTAATTCAGCCATCAAATGGATTCCAAAATCCATAAAAATTGGTACCTGCACTTGTTATAACCCTAATGTCGAATTGGAATTATAAAAATAATTTTTTGACATTAAATTAATCCGAAAATTGCATTAAACCCTAAAAATATGTTATTTTTGACCTAATTCACCAACCAGTCTCAGTCCAAGACCTGAACCAGGGGTCAAATATCCATGGAAATTTATGAAATTTTACAGAGACTAACTAGAAAGAAATACATAGATTTCCCAATTTACAGATCGGAAAAATCATCTCTGGTTAGGGAGAAACCCTTCCGGCAATCTGAGCTAAAATATATCACTCTTAACAGGGATTAAAACAGCTATTCCAGATTGAAAATACAGACATAAATAGCAATTCTAAACAAAAATCTCTGAAATTTTAGTGGTGAACAGTAGACAGAAAAATAACAATACTCAATTTTTACAGATCTAAAATTGGATCTGTGGTTTGGGATTTATGACTAACACAAGTCTGATTAGGGTTTTGGTAAACCCTAACGAGCTTTAAATTTAATAACAGATTCTCTAAACGGGGAAAAATATTAAACAATAGTAAAAAAATCCGAACAATTCACAGAAGATAGATATATTCAATGTGAATCGATAGCACTTTACAGATCTAAAATCGGATATAAGATGAGAGAAATATCATCACAGCAAGTTACCTTCTTGATTTTAACCACGATTTTAAAGCTTTAAAAACTCGATTTGATGTCTGATTTTTTTGACAGGGTTCCCGAGATCCAAAACCTCTGATTTTCTACAGTAACTCAATAACTCATGCATGCATCACATATAAAAAATTCAGAAATAAACAATGAGAACTGCAATTCGAAATAACATTATCTTTACTATTCTAAACCTAAAACACACAGAAATTTAAGAAACTTGAAAAACCATGCATTAACTAATGTAAATAAATAAAATAAACCATAAAACAGTAAATAAAACTTATTTCTATGCTATAGAACGTAAAACAAACATGAATAAACCATGAAAATAAATTAAAAACAGGGAATCAATGGCTGGAATTTGATATCACCTTTAAAACATAGATTTAACCCATTAAAAAGGGTAAATCATATATTTTATTGGTTAATAATGCAAAGAATCATGTTAAAATCAATTCTAATGGATTAAAATCTCTGTAAATTATCCCAAAAAGGGTTAGATCACCTTCTTGGATTGTTCTTGCTGATTCTTGATGGTTCTTGAGGTGAAACCATGGTTGATCTTCCATAAGGAGGGGTGTCCAAGCCTAAATCTAGGTTTAAAGCATTAAAAAGCATTAAATAAAATAAGAAAAGTGAAGAAGTTCATACCTTGGAGTTGCAGCAATGGAGGAACGGCTGGAGAGGAGAGAGAAGCTCCAAGAATCCAATAGAAGAGAGATGGGAAAATCGACCCCCTATGGGTCCCTATTTATAGAATTTTTTTAGGTTTTAAAAATTGACAATTTAAAAATTTTTGGACTCTTCTAAGGGGGGCGATTTTGGGGTGGAGTTACCTAACTACCCCTAGTCTAAATTATCCTAAATAATGCCTAATTAACCCCTAGCTAATCCTAAAAAATCCCCAAATGTGGTGCCACTTGGCATTTTCTCACATTGGGTTTTTAAAACTCCTTTAAAAACCTTTAAAAATACTAGTTTTAAAAACTAACTTTCAAAAATGAGTTTTTCAAAATGGTTTTGACTCTTCTAAACCTCTAACACTAACCAAGACATCAACTAACCCTAGTCTAGCCCTGACTGACTCGAATATGGCACCACCTCGAGTGGGCCCTACTTGAGTTTTTCAAAAAAAACGATTTTAAAACTTGAAATTGAAGGAGTTTTCAAAAGGATCTTCAAAAGTAATCTAAAAGTTAGGATTTTTGAAATGGCATAAGGTCCTAACTGAGTTAGAATTCCTCTGAATATGGTGCCAACTGAGTGGGCCCACATCGAATTTTGAACATTTTTGAAATAAACACTGAAAATGGCTTTGAAAAGGGGTTAAAATCAGTATTTGAAATTCAAGATCTTTGAAAATAGGGTCTCAAGCGAACTGAAACTCCGGGTTAGAGTCCTGAACTCTTAGGACTCTGAGATTTTAGATTTTAAAAGCCAAATGAAAGAATTTTCAAAAGATTTTATCAAGAAATGATGAAATAAGTCAGAAAACACAGTCAGGGTTAGACTCCTAACTCGACCAAACTCTAAAATAGAGTCCTGAACTAACTGGACTCTGTAAAATGACCTAAATTTTGAAAATAATCGAAAAAGATTGAGAATGGAATTAAAACAGACTTAAAAACCAGACTTCTGACCGAATTAGGACTCTGAGACAGAGTCCTGATCAGACTGAAACTTTCAAAAATTTGGGAAATTTGATGAATAGAGGAATTCAGAAGCGACACCATCTAAATGGGTCTCATCTGTGAATTGAAATCGATTAAAGTTTGAATTTGAAAGGAATCCAGATTGTTTTCTGAGAAAATATTTCGAAATACAAAGTCCTGGGGTTGGAAAATGACAGAGTATTGAATAAAAACCCAGGTTTTGAAATTGATTTTGAAATAAAGCTTTAAAATTCAAATCTGGATTGAATGTTTTGAAATAGGAGTGCTGGATCTCGAAAATGAGATGCAATGTCATACAATGCTATGCAGAATACGTGCAATGACATGCAATGATCTGTGATGACTTATGAAATGGACAAACACTGGATGAAGGTAAAAATTTGGTGTGTTTATAGATGCCCCTCTTTGCTGCTAAGCCGGTTGAAAGCCGAGCTTAGTGGCAAAGAAAACATACCAAATTTGGACTATAAAAATGCCCCAGTTAGATGAATCTGACTGGGTATGAAAGAATTAGTTCAAAGGATGATGATAGATATGAAATGACGAATAAGGAGAAAATTTTACTTCGAAAAGAAGTGAGATTCAGGTTTTGCCCTTAACCTGGATGGGACAGGAAATACCTCGTATGGAACGAAGCTCAGGCTTAACCCTTAACCTGAAAGGGGATGATACCTCATGGAAAAACGAGGCTCAGGCTTAACCCTCAACCTGAAAGGGGACGATACCTCATGGAAAAATGAGGCTCAGGCTTAACCCTTAACCTGAAAGGGGACGATACCTCGTGGAAAAACGAGGCTCAGGCTTAACCCTTAACCTGAAAGGGGACGATACCTCGTGGAAAAACGAGACTCAGGCTTAACCCTTAACCTGAAAGGGGACGATACCTCGTGGAAAAACGAGGCTCAGGCTTAACCCTTAACCTGAAAGGGGATGATATACGTAATCCTCAAATGAAGAAACCATGATGGGACCTTCGAATTCTGCACAATAAATCCGAGAGGGGTTTGCAAAAGGAAGAAAGGGGGTTCCCTAAAGCTTGAAAAGGGATTGATCTTGGACGTCTCATTGCTAAGACTGAATGGCTTTTAAGACAGATGACCTTTTGCGGAAAATTCAGGTTTAACCCTTAACCTGAATGGGAACTGTCTATGGTGGGACAGTGGGGAGCACAAAGAAGTGTGTGAATCTGAGAGCCCAGGCACTCATATCAAAACAAGAAGGGAAGGATCTTGGACAACTCCCATCATCCGATCCTAAAAGGGATAACAACAACGCCTGGATACATCAAAATAAACATCAAGTTCTCACTTCATGTCAGGATAACTTAAAAGATTGCCAATAAGATAAAAAATTGTAGTTAATTCAAGAATGATAAGCACATATATATATGAAAAATATTCCCTCTTTTCCACCTGAAGTATTACCTCCGACTGAACTTAACTCCGTAGAATCAAGATTCGAATTCAAATTACTTGCAATTGACTTTCCTTCAAGGAGGCTATCAATTTCATTGATATGGACGGAAAAGAATGTATTCTTGATATTGCGAGAGCTATTAGCGAAAGGATATTGATAAAAGAATTTCACAAAATTAAAGAAGATTCTTGATAGATTCGGCAGTCTGATATCCTGGGATTCTTTTCTCATGATGATCTTTCTGCACTCTTTTTTTTTTTTGACAGAATTGGAGCTCTCTTGGATTTTTCGGGAATTACATCATCCTTCATTTTGGAGATGTCCTAGCTTTTTCTCTCTTTATTTTTTTGGAAGGGTACGTCACAAACTCCTTCATCTCAGAGATGTTCTGATCCTTCTTTTCTCTCAGGGATTATATTGACGGTTATTGGCTCATTGGTTAGGAATCTCTTGATGATAACAGAAATTAAATACCTTTTAGGGATTGTCGGGAGGTCCATCACACTCGCCTTTATCTCGACGGTAATCTGGACTTTCCCTGGAAAGATCCGTCACAAACTCCGTCATCTTGAAGTTGATCCAAATCTTCTTTGGCCCCGGGGGTCGACTCGTCTAATTCGCCTTCATCTTGACGACAGTTGAGAGATCCCTTTTGCAGATATTTAATTGCAGCTTAGGTGATTGAGGGGACATGGAGATTGAGTGGATTTTTCTGTATCACCCAGGATATTTCGACTGCTTATTTTCCAAGAATGGTCTTTAAAAATATGTCATTGACTGCGATCAATATCAATCACTTCTGGCTTTGCAACAACATTGAATTTTCTTTGCTGGCCATATCGCGGATTTATTCTTCATCCTTTTGGTTGGCCAATAGAAAGATTTTGAATTTTGAATCCTTTTTCACAAAAGCTTTGTCCTTTCGGAAGTAATACTAAAGGTATTCTGAGGTACAATTTTATGCAGTAAAGATTTTGAGATCAACAACTATTTTTCATGACAAATTGGCCAAATATTCCTGAAATACTTGGTGAAAGAAATCACTTGAGATCTAAATGACACATCCGTGGCTAGATTCTTCTCTCCTTTCCCCAAAGGAGAGACTCAGGCTTAACCCTTACCTGAACGGGTAACAAAAGATACTCCTCTCTTCCCTGAAGAGGAGGTGTTTGCAAAACAAACTTTCGAAGAGAAATAGAGTTTTCGTCAAAACTCCCTATTTCTAGGCTTCTCTTATGGAAAGGGGGCCGCTAACAAAGATTGAAAGGATATCATAGAGGAACGAGTCCATCACACTCTCCCTGGAAAAAGGGTCCTCGACGATGGGGGTGGCCTAACAAAAGACATTTAGGGTTACAAGGAGGACGAGCTTCCGTCAAAACTCTCCCTGGAAAAAGGGTTCCTTGTGTGACAATAAAGATTGTTTTGCAAACTGTTCGTGAATCATGAGTCCCTTCAAACTCTCCCTAGAAAAAGGGGTTCAACAAACGTACAATAAAGACATGCGAAAAAGAATGAGCTCCCTCGAACTCTCCCTGGAAACAGGGTCCCTCGCAAGAGAAGATGATTGAAATTGGTATTGGGTGACCCAAAAGGGTCGAAATTGGGAATGACATGGGTTCTGTAGGGATTCGACCTACGAACTATCTATTCCATAGGGATTTAACCTAAGGATCATAGTTTAAGAAGGAATGATTCCAACTTGTGAGCTTTGAATGGACCAGGTGCTAAACTGGGTTTTTGAGGGAAGATTCGAATCGGAATTCAACTCTTCAAGGAAAACTAGATGAATTGGATTTTAAAAGAAAATTCGGGTCGGAACTCGGATCTTCTAGACCAATTGCCAAATTTGCAGGAAAGTTTAAGTAGAAGTTCGAACTTTTAAAGGAAAACCAAGCGAATTGGATTTGAAAGAAAATTCAAGTCGGAACTTTGATTTTCTAGACCAATTCTGAATTGGATTTGGAAGAAGATTCGAATCGGAACTCGACTCTTCTAGACCAATTCTAGAATCTAGAGGAAAGAAAATTATACAAATTGGATTTGTAAGAAAATTCAAGTCGGGACTTGGATTTTCTAGACCAGTTCTGAATTGGATTTGGAAGAAGATTCAAATCGGAACTCGACTCTTCTAGACCAATTCTAGAATCTAGAGGAAAGAAAATTATACGAATTGGATTTGTAAGAAAATTCAAGTCGGGACTTGGATTTTCTAGACCAATTCTGAATTGGATTTGGAAGAAGATTCGAATCAGAACTCGACTCTTCTAGACCAATTCTAGAATCTAGAGGAAAGAAAATTATACGAATTGGATTTGTAAGAAAATTCAAGTCGGGACTTGGATTTTTTAGACCAATTCTGAATTGGATTTGGAAGAAGATTCGAATCGGAACTCGACTCTTCTAGACCAATTCTAGAATCTAGAGGAAAGAAAATTATACGAATTGGGTTTGTAAGAAAATTCAAGTCGGGACTTGGATTTTCTAGACCAATTCTGAATTGGATTTGGAAGAAGATTCGAATCGGAACTCGACTCTTCTAGACCAATTCAAGACATTTAAAGCAAAGAAAAGTTGATAAGTATAAAGATGACATTTGGGACTAGTTCAACTAGTACGAGCATCAGATTTTGGAAGAGTACCAATATGAGCACTGGGTTTTAAAAGGTTACCAGTACGAGCACTGGGTTTTTTAAAAGGTTACCAGTACGAGCACTGGGTTTTAAAAGGTTACCAGTACGGGCACTGGGTTTTTTAAAAGGTTACCAGTACGAGCACTGGGTTTTAAAAGATTACCAGTACGGGCACTGGGTTTTAAAAGGTTACCAGTACGAGCGCTGGATTTTGGAAGGTTACCAGTACGAGCACTGGATTTTGAAAGATTACCAGTACGAGCACTGGATTTTGGAAGGATACCAGCATGAGCACTGGATTTAAAAAAAAGTACCTGCACGAACGCTGGGCTTTGAAAAAGTCTGACCAGTGAATACTGAATTTAGAGGGTTCGACCAGTGAATACTGGATTATGAAGTTTGACCAGTAAAAATCGGATTTAGGAAGTTCGACCAGTGAATACTAGATTCAGGAAGTTCGACCAGTGAAAACTGGATTCAGGAAGTTCGACCAGTAAAAACCGGATTTAGGAAGTTCGACCAGTGAATACTGGATTTAGAAAGTTCGCTTCACCCGAAGGTTGACCGGTAAAAATGGTTTTGATAAAAACTCGGCCCGCAGGACGAACTTGAAAAAGGTTGGTGTTTAGAAAGCGCTTGATGATTGTAATGTGAGATTTTCAATCTTTTACCCTCACGCTGACCTAGACAAATGTCGGGGTCTCAGGATTTATCCCTTATCCTGAATGGGTAATCGATGCAAATGCAAATTGATGCAGATGAATGCGAATGAATGTATGCAAATGCACATGAATGTAAATGGGTGCACATGCGTGCACAAGTGCGTGAAATGAGAGATTTGTTTATCCTGCCTGCGTACAGAAAGTTTTGAAGATAAAATGAAAATTTTGAAAATGCCCCAGTGTAACTGGGAAAGAAGAATTTGAACAAAAGGATAAATGATTGATGTTTGAGGAGCGCTCTCTGAAGGTGACACGACAATTTGCTTTTGATTGATTTAGAAGAGACTCTGAAGAGGTCATTCCTCATAAAAGAACATTTTGCCGAGGAGAATAAAAAAAATGGCACCGAGCTTGCGAGAAAAACTGACAAATTTATTGATGTATTGAAGGAAAGGTAACAAATAGAGGAAAGACAGACGATATTACATCATCCCTTTGAAATAATAAAAGCAAGATGAGAAATTAGGAAAGTGCTAGTGTTATCAATTTTTTGAATGATTGGGGAGAAACATGATCAGGATGAATGGTCCTCCTTTTCATCTCCAACGAGAATATTCTTGTCAATGACGTCTTGGATAATATTTTTAAGGACAAAACAATGCTCGGTATCGTGACCCATTGCCCGATGAAATTTGCAGAACTGATCTTTAAACCTTCCCATGGTCACAGGAGGATTTGCTATCTTGGGGAGTCTAACCTTCCCTTTGGCTATCATGTATTCCAGAACTTGCTCCAGTGGCTGTTCTAAGGGAGTAAAATTGCGATCGTACCCCCAACCATCATGCTTTGGTTTTCCTTAGAATTTTAATTCGAATTGGACACTTGAGGAAGACTTGTCATCTCGCTTGTCCATTTTATCCTTCCGACTTGCGAGGTCATTTTTCTCTGAGTTTGGATTTCCTGAGCCAACAGTATGATTTTTTCTACCTCCTCTTTTGTTTTGTCCATTGCTACTTCTGGTAGAATTGGTAGAAAATGTGGAGTGAGCCTTCAGAGACCCGACTGTATCTTTTGTGTGCATGTATTTTAAGAAACTCTCGAGTATTTGATCTAACGGGGCCATCTTGTGGTCCTGGTGTGGATCATCACGCTGCATCTCTTGTCGAGTACTTGATTTTTGCTGAGACTTGGATAAGACAGTTGACCAGTACTCTTTCTCATTTTCAATGAAGAGATTCTTGTCGATATGATCTTGGATGATATTTTTAAAGACGAAACAATGTTCAATATCGTGCCCCGTTGTTTGGTGGAATTTGCAGAAGCGGTCTTTCCATTTCCCTAGGGCGACCAGAGGATTAGCAATTCTTGGAAGCTTAACCATTCCTTTGCTCAGCATGTATTCAAGGACCTCTTCGAGGGGCTGATCTAGAGGAGTGAATTCGCGATCGTAACCCCAACCGTCATGCTTTTTCTTCTCTTTCTGTTGACTCAATTTTTCACTCTGCTTTAAAGATTTCTCTTTCTGACTTGTATGATTGCCCTTGTTATCCTTGCACCCCTCGCGATGGGCCTTAATAGAATTTGTCTTTTTTGAATCTTGATTATTCCTGACGGGAGTGATGCTCTTGTAGAAATCTTTGCTCCTGAAGACCTTCTTGCCCTTGTCGCGAGCTTGCAAATCTTTAATCTTCTTTGCCATTTCCTTCAGCTGTATTTGGAATGGATCATCCATTGCTTGATTTTTCCCTTTATAGGTTGTCCCTTGCCTATGAGGAGATCTTTGAAGTGCTTGCCAGACTTCATACTCTTTATCAGTGCCGCCTACTGATTCTGACTCATCAGATGTATCCTTGTGTTGGATATATTTCTTGGATAGTTTTAAAACTTTCTTGGCTGACCGGCCTTTTGCCCTCTGCTTGACCTGGATCTTTTCTGTACTAGCTTCAGCTTGTTCTGTCAACATTTTGGTCATCATCTCTTTGAACATAGCATATATCTGAGGATCAACATCATCCTCTGCTTGCTGACCTTGACTTCTGACTGATCGGGGTGAGTCCATTTCCTCTTCTGAAGTGACTGAGTATGTAACGCCTTCAACTGATGAGGTTTTCTTTTCGGACCTTTTCTGACCCATCGAGTATCACAAATGCTCTCCTGAATGTTACTGATGCTCTCTGCAAGGTAGAACTGATGATTAGGCTTTTGAAGGAAATTTGGTTGAAGGAAAATATCTGTTGAGAATTTTGGTAGACAATTGAAAGAGTATCCCATTACTAGGGATTGAGTCGTCGCTGGAATTACGACAATTGCGCTGCTATTCTTTGCAAAATAAACAACTGGAAATATGCCTTGTTACCTAGGCGAGGTCGTCAAACCAAGATAAGATGTAAAATAAAGGAATTTTATTGAGAGGAAAAACATGATTTTATCAATAATACACTTGACAGAGGGGAGGGGGACAAACAATTTTCCACCACTCCAGATAATCAGAAGATACACGAGGACCAGGAAAAACAGTAAGACTGACAAAGGAATCCCAGCCATGTCTGGCAGAATGGTATGCTCCGGACCACTGATCTGATGCGAGATCGAATTCTGGCAGAACCCTGACTAGTGGACGAATCTCTACGCGCTTCTGCCTCTGAGAATTGCCTGACACACCGCTCTGGATGATAGTATGCGCAGGAGAATGGGCCAAGTAGCCTGAATCGCTTGCCGTATGCATAAGTATATCTGGGAGGTGATTCCTGGCAATCAAAGTAGTCCCATACGACCTCTTCCTCCTGAAGGTTGTCGATCAAGAACTGGTATCGTGCAACTGGAAGAAGCTTCCCTCCATTGTATCTGAATGAACTGGCTCGGACTGGCACATGCCGGAGGAACCAAGACTGCAAGGCATAGGTGCATCCTTCGACTAGGATCGATTCTCCGAGTGCGAAACGAGTCAACCCTCGGTATAGAAAGGCGAGTGCGGCCATGGCTATTGAGAGGCGGCTGGTCTGTCGACTTCCCCATCTCCTTAGAAGCTGAACTATTCTGATATCCATGTAATTTCGTCCGTCGGGAAAGAAAGCCAATCCCACCGTGCACAGAACCATCGCATGCTGAATTCTCTCTCGAGCTGTCCTAGACAACGAACTGACTTCCACAAATGTCCCATGCTGTCTATAGATTTCGAGCAGATCCACATATTCATTTCCATCTTCTTTAATCAGAGGCCAAGACTTGCGTCCTGTCATGCGGGCTAAGGCATCCTTAGGGTCCAGACCCTTAACATTAATCAGAAACTGTTTCTCCAATGGATCTCCAGACTGACCGGCTGGCTCGGGTAATCCCATAATCTCTGAAAATTCATCCATCAGTACTGTCATCTCGCCCCACGGGAACCAGAAGGTAGAAGTGCTCGGATTCCACCGCTCTGCTAGTGCATGGATCAAGTTGCCGTTGACTGTCTGCTTTCCCACTGCGGACGCCAGTTCCAATCCACACTCGTTCAGATGGTCCGGAAACATACGAGAGAAGTTCTTGAACCATGAATAATACCACCGAAGAAAGAAGGATCTGGTGCTGAGGACTCGATGTTCGGGAAGACGTTTTCGCACCTCGTAGGAGATGTGACCGTCAGGAAAGACTGAATCAAGCTGACTGGATGCCATCGGGCTGGAAGACATGGAAATTGGAATAAGATTTGAGAAAAATACAGGAATTTTGAGAAAAATGCAAGCAGGATAAAAATAAAGCAGGAAATTCGAGATCCAAAAGACAGGAAAGATGGGAAATCACTGGGAGTTTTGAAGAAAATGGAGGAATTTTATGAAAATCGTCCAGGGTTTAATGAAATATAAGGAAGTACTTTATAAAATGAAGTGTTTTGAAAATCGTCCAGGATTTAAAACATAGACAGTACATAGACATGGACTGGGGAATTTTGAAAAATTGTCCAGTATTTTTAGAAAATTGGGAAAATATATAAGGAAATGACTATAACATATTCAATCACATTTTGCACAAACAAGTATGCACATACAACATTTCCTAAAGCTGACTCTAGATGCACAAATTTTGAAATAGCTGTAGGACCTTAATCTTAACTCTAAGGTTCAAATCAACTGTATCCAATCCAGTTATGCCTATATACTCGAGCCAAGGCCCGATGTACGTGGCATAAAATCAAATTCTCCGGTTCTAGGTTCAAGTTTTCCAACATCCTTGAGCACCTGCCGATATACGTTGGACTATGGCCCTTGGTACGTGGCAGGGGGGTTTTCACCCAAATAGGTGGCCCAGTTGTGAGGCTCTGTCCCGAACTATGGTTCTGGAAGAGAGCCCAGCAACGTGAAGACCGGGACAATATAGGTGGGGTGATTTTTGAAAAACATGACCACATGCAATCAAGCAGAAGGCTCTAAGTCCTAAAGAGATAGATTTTTGAAATATTTGAAGAAGCAAGCATTGTTTTCATACAATTACTAAATTGAGGAGTGTTGTATTAGACCTAAGTCTATGTGAGCATGAATAATTCTCCTCAATATGGTCCTACCAAACCATACCTAGTCTATATGCATTCCATGTCAGCTGGTTTCAAGTCTAGGCTCCTAGGTTCACATGATATCATAAAGCAAAGCTGACATTCCATGGAAATCGATTTTGACAATCTGAACTAAGTAGAGCATTAGATTGATCAGTCAAAGACAGGTCCCATCACGGTCGCCAAACCTGTTATCATCGCAAAATTTTTAACTTTTGCGAGTCAAACTGACCTTTGAAAAGTTTTTGAAAATAACTCGCCTTCGTTTTAAAATGCGAGAAAATTCCGTAGAATGGGACTCGCCTGTCGGTACGAGGTTCAACCGTTCCTGCCACCTTTAACAGGAGTAATTGAACCAAGGATCAATCTTATGCTCTACTCTATTCAACTTGTCTAAATCATATTCTAATTTCTAAATGCACATAGAATCAGGCATGTGCTATGAATTTTCAGAAAATGCACATTTTGAAAACATGATGTTTGCTTCAAAGATTGGAATACTTGAAAAATATGTCACTTGAAAATCGTGAATCATGGAGAAAGAACATTTCTGAAAAAAATGAAAATCAATTTCTGAGGAATCTAGAGGTTTTATGAAAATCGATTTTTAAAAATGTGAAATAACTTTGGAAAAACTTGATTTTATTGAATTAGAACTTTGAAATTGAAAATATAACTTAGAAAAATCAAATTTGAAACTTGGGAAATACTTGAAATATCATCTGAAAACTTAGAGTTTTGAGAAAAAATGATTTTTCTGAATTGAAATTTGAATTGGAATTGGCAAATGCATGAAATGAATGAATATGGATTTAAGGAATTGAGAAATACTTTTTGTATTTTTGAGAAATGCAATGCATTTTGAAGTTAGCCTAAGAGTGTAGGCTGAATGTGGCTAATGTGAAGATTATAAATCAGAGTATCATTCGTATTCTGACTATGGCCATAAATACAAATTCCACCAAGTTTATAAACTTCATAGAAGCTAGTGTATGTGCCATTCGTGTAGACCATGGTGAGTTTGTAAAAATATGCATGAATCATCATCCATCACACATTAAAATTATAAAAATAAGCTATATGCAATGCAACCTAAGCTAAGCAGGAAATGTACATTCTTATTCCAAAGTTTAATTACAAGTTACATCACTATTAAAATTTAAATACATGAAAAATAAAGTCTTCAATGTACCTGCAAAACTAGAAAACTTTGTTAATGAAAATATGTTGGCATTTCTAGATTTATCCAACAATATCAGGAAATTATTGGATTTTGCTAGATATAAGCCTTTTCCATGATTCCCTCAAATCAAAACTGATAAAATATGAAATAACATTGAATAAATATGAAAGAGAAAATATGAAATTTTGAAATTGGGGTTAAAATGACCAAAATACCCCTCATAACAAGACTATGGCCTTGAAATTAGGGTTTTTAGAAAGATATTCTGATAAAATGCAAGTTTTGAAATTTGAATGGAATAAACTCAAACCAAATATGCTATGACATGATTAAAAATATGAAATTAGGGTTAGGGATTTCGAAATTGAGGTCAAATGACCAAATTGCCCCTGATTGCAAGACTATGGCATTGAAATCAGGGTTTTTAGAAAGAGATTTTGGTAAAAATTTAGGTTTTATGCACTAAATGAAATCAAATGAGCACAAAATTAAACCTAAAGCATCCTAATATGATTATGAACATGATTAAACCCTAAAAGTATATGCCTATGCACGAAAATCCAACAATATCACAAAAACTGTGATTTTAGCAGTGATTTTGGATCTTTCAGGAACCCGGTTTTGCAATTTGCTCAATTCAGCCATCAAATGGATTCCAAAATCCATAAAAATTGGTACCTGCACTTTTTATAACCCTAATGTCGAATTGGAATTATAAAAATAATTTTTTGACATTAAATTAATCCGAAACTTGCATTAAACCCTAAAAATATGCTATTTTTGACCTAATTCACCAACCAGTCTCAGTCCAAGACCTGAACCAGGGGTCAAATCTCCATGGAAATTTATGAAATTTTACAGAGACTAACTAGAAATAAAAAACAGAGATTTCCCAATTTACATATCGGAAAAATCATCTCCGGTTAGGGAGAAACCCTTCCGGCAATCTGAGCTAAAATATATCACTCTTAACAGGGATTAAAACAGCTATTCCAGATTGAAAATACAGACATAAATAGCAATTCTAAACAAAAATCTCTGAACTTTTAGTGGTGAATAGTAGACAGAAAAATAATAATACTCAATTTTTACAGATCTAATATTGGATCTGTGGTTTGGGATTTATGACTAACACAAGTCTGATTAGGGTTTTGGTAAACCCTAATGAGCTTTAAATTTAATAACAGATTCTCTAAAAGGGGAAAAATATTATAAAGTAGTAAAAAAATCCGAAAAATTCACAGAAGATATATCTATTCAATGTGAATCCATAGCACTTTATAGATCTAAAATCGAATATAAGATGAGAGAAATATCATCACAGCAAGTTACCTTCTTGATTTTAACCACGATTTTAAAGCTTTAAAAACCCGATTTGATGTCTGATTTTTTTGACAGGGTTCCCGAGATCCAAAACCTCTGATTTTTCTACAGTAACTCAATAACTCATGCATTCATCACATATAAAAAATTCAGAAATAAACAATGAGAACTGCAATCCGAAATAACATTATCTTTACTATTCTAAACCTAAAACACACAGAAATTTAAGAAACTTGAAAAACCATGCATTAACTAATGTAAATAAATAAAATAAACCATAAAACAGTAAATAAAACTTATTTCTATGCTATAGAACGTAAAACAAACATGAATAAACCATGAAAATAAATTAAAAACACGGAATCAGTGGCTGGAATTTGACATCACCTTTAAAACATAGATTTAACCCATTAAAAAGGGTAAATCATATATTTTATTGGTTAATAATGCAAAGAATCATGTTAAAATCAATTCTAATGGATTAAAATCTCTGTAAATTATCCAAAACAGGGTTAGATCACCTTCTTAGATTGTTCTTGCTGATTCTTGATGGTTCTTGAGGTGAAACCATGGTTGATCTTCCATAAGGAGGGGTGTCCAAGCCTAAATCTAGGTTTAAAGCATTAAAAAGCATTAAATAAAATAAGAAAAGTGAAGAGCAATGGAGGAAGGGTTGGAGAGGAGAGAGAAGCTCCAAGAATCCAATAGGAGAGAGATGGGAAAATTGACCCCCTATGGGTCCCTATTTATAGAATTTTTTTAGGTTTTAAAAATTGACAATTTAAAAATTTTTGGACTCTTCTAAGGGGGGCGATTTTGGGGTGGAGTTACCTAACTACCCCTAGTCTAAATTATCCTAAATAATGCCTAATTAACCCCTAGCTAATCCTAAAAAATCCCCAAATGTGGTGCCACTTGGCATTTTCTCACATTGGGTTTTTAAAACTCCTTTAAAAACCTTTAAAAATACTAGTTTTAAAAACTAACTTTCAAAAATGAGTTTTTCAAAATGGTTTTGACTCTTCTAAACCTCTAACACTAACCAAGACATCAACTAACCCTAGTCTAGCCCTGACTGACTCGAATATGGCACCACCTCGAGTGGGCCCTACTTGAGTTTTTCAAAAAAAACGATTTTAAAACTTGAAATTGAAGGAGTTTTCAAAAGGATCTTCAAAAGTAATCTAAAAGTTAGGATTTTTGAAATGACATAAGGTCCTAACTGAGTTAGAATTCCTCTGAATATGGTGCCAACTGAGTGGGCCCACATCGAATTTTGAACATTTTTGAAATAAACACTGAAAATGGGTTTGAAAAGGGGTTAAAATCAGTATTTGAAATTCAAGATCTTTGAAAATAGGGTCTCAAGCGAACTGGAACTCCGGGTTAGAGTCCTGAACTCTTAGGACTTTGAGATTTTAGATTTTAAAAGCCAAATGAAAGAATTTTCAAAAGATTTTATCAAGAAATGATGAAATAAGTCAGAAAACACAGTCAGGGTTAGACTCCTAACTCGACCGAACTCTAAAATACAGTCCTGAACTAACTGGACTCTGTAAAATGACCTAAATTTTGAAAATAATCGAAAAAGATTAAGAATGGAATTAAAACAGACTTAAAAACCAGACTTCTGACCGAATTAGGACTCTGAGACAGAGTCCTGATCAGACTGAAACTTTCAAAAATTTGGGAAATTTGATGAATAGAGGAATTCAGAAGCGACACCATCTAAATGGGTCTCATCTGTGAATTGAAATCGATTAAAGTTTGAATTTGAAAGGAATCCAGATTGTTTTCTGAGAAAATATTTCGAAATACAAAGTCCTGGGGTTGGAAAATGACAGAGTATTGAATAAAAACCCAGGTTTTGAAATTGATTTTGAAATAAAGCTTTAAAATTCAAATCTGGATTGAATGTTTTGAAATAGGAGTGCTGGATCTCGAAAATGAGATGCAATGTCATACAATGCTATGCAGAATACGTGCAATGACATGCAATGATCTGTGATGACTTATGAAATGGACAAACACTGGATGAAGGTAAAAAATTGGTGTGTTTACATCTTCCTTCTCAAAAGAAAAAGAAAAGAGGTTGTTAAGTTTCTTTTTTTTTTGTTTCCCTTCTCGCTGGGTTCACAGCTATAGCATTGTCTTCGGTTGTGCGGGACCGAGCTGGGCTTGTCCAGCCCACCCTCATTCCGGTTGACGTGATCTCGGAATGCTGGAACGCAAGGTGGTGCATTTCGGCCACCAACATTCTGTTATTCTCTTTTGGATGTTTCTTTCATGTGGTGTTTGGGCGCAATCCAGTCTCCATGCGTTGGGACTGGTATTGTAGAAGTGATCTGGGCTTGGGTCACAACGTAACCAGTCCTGTTTGAGCGTGGAATCCTGAATCTTTCTTTTAGCAGCAAGGTAATATTTGCTTGGTTTTATTATTCCTTTTCCTTATTTTTGACATGTTGGCTGCGCGACCACCCCATTGTAGCTCTTACTCATGCTGCTGGGAAGAGCATCCGACTTGGTCCAGTAGACCAGACCTCTTGACCATCCAGTTTTCGCCCTAACCGGAGTTGGACGCCATGCGGGTAGTCCGCGCGCCCAGTATAAGCCTCGATGAGTTATTATATTTTTTTTTATGTTGGAGGTAAGTGTGGTAGTATCATGTTCTTTTTTCTTCCTTTTTGTCTTGGACCATTGCCAGTCTGAACCATGGGTTTAGATCAGCACTACAGTCTGTTTTGTTTCGGTTGAGCGCAAGTTTGAACCAAGGTTTAGACTTGATGGATTGTCAGCCTGAGCGTGGCACAAGGTGCCAGCCGTCCAACCCTTTCGGGAGAGCCGGATGGAGTCTAGTGGTGCCGAGCACACAAGCCCTTTTTAGTCGGCCATTCTGGGATGCATGTAGGTCTGAACCGAATGGTTCAGACCTGTGCATGTATGGGGAACCAGGATGGTTCTGTTTTTGGACAGTCGAGTGCCAGCCGCATGGTGCTGGGCACCCAGGTCCCTCGAGCTGATCCCCTTCGGGTCCGGGTCAGAACCAGAGAGAGCAGGGGTTCAGACCCACTGCTGGCCAACCACAGCCCGGTCTCATAGACCAGACCGACTGGGCCCAGTTTTTGGGCTCAACCCGCTGGTTTAGCCACGGTTGTCTTTGCCAGGGCTGGTAACAGCCCAACCAAAACCCTTGACAGGTAGGGTCCGGTTCCTGAGTCGGCCCAGACCTCGATGGTAGGTCCGACAGTCTGGTCCGTAGGACCAGACCACCCTTAGCTAGAGCTTGTTGGCACGAGTGTGGGTGGACTTTCGTTTTGCCACACTCGCGGCCCCGCTACACCATCATTTATGGCTGATAGTAGGTTACCCTATCAACACTAGCTCGCACCTACTTCGAGTCGAACCCGATTAGGTTCAAACCAGCCTTTGTATTTCCCTGCACCCTCCTCGCACTTTGGTTAGGTTCGGCATGAGTGCATGCCTTGGGATGCACCAGGTTCGAGTAAGCTTTTCCTATATATATATATATATATATATATATGTAAATGGGATTGTATAGATATATGTATATAAGTATACATATAGGTATGTGCCTCGCCGAGTATGTTTGAACGGGTTGATATATATATGTACACATGAATATATGTAAGAGTATTAAAACTTATGACTCTCATGTCCTGTTTAAGCATTTTCTCAGATGTTTTCATACTCCGAGCTCAGTATGAATTCCATAGCATTGTCCTACGTTCGTTTTGGACAAACGGTTTGTTTAGGGTCCGCGGGCGCGGCACCCCAAACCGTGGTAATGCCAATTTTATTCCCATTAGATGGGTTAAGTTCAGAAATCATCTTCGACACGTAAGTGTGTCGTACTGCGTAAGGAAAATCTTTATACCTTGATTTATGTGCAACTACTTAGTTAAGTATACAGACGAACACTATTGCAAACCCGCATACTTGGAAACTACGTTGAATCACAAGCATTGTTTCATTGTCTTTATTTCAGGTCCGCAGATGCGGCACCCCACACCGTGGGAATGACTAATGTTGTTTCCATAAGTCGGGTATATCCCAGATTTCACCATAAACATGTAAGTGTGTCAACCACGTACGAAAGCATAGTTGAATCCAATATTCACACTGAAATATGCAAGCTAATCATTTTATATTATGCAACTGCCTCTGTTGTTTATGCTTGTGCAAAAGATAGAAACATACACTTTGCACTTGGCACATCCTGACACTGTTACTGAGTAGTGCGTACCTTGAAAAGGTACATTGCTTAAGGCATTAGTAAGTGCACCACGTGTACTCACTACAAGAAAGAAAAGAATAAAGATAGGGTATGAATAATGAAATGACTTGTTATGGGCTCAGTTGGAGTCCTTGGGCAATGACCCTTTCTTAAAGAGATGGACTCTTGTGTGATATACCCTAAACAAAAATAAATCAATAAAGTGTTTCGACTGCTTTCACGAGCAGTGTGCTTCGTTGGCCGCATGAGGCTGAGCACGTGAATGGGCAGGCCAAGTCCTCGTTTTGCGTACCCTGCGGGGACCACGAGGCAAATTCCTCGTGAGAGGTGTGTTGAACATGAGCCTTAAGAAAGATAAACCTGCTTCGCTCCATTCACAAAATGGTTCACCTGGGGAGAGGGTGGATGATACAACCCTGAGTGAGTTGTCGTTACTACGACACGTGTTTGACAGGAGCTGTAGCGTCCTTTGGCCTCCAGTCACTCAGAGTCAGGGAGGTCGAGGTTGCCTTTTTAGGACCTCACTACTGCAGTAGTATGGATTGCAATCCTTGCCTATGCGAGTGTTTTCTCCTAGCTGTGTGCTGCTCGCATAAGGTCGACTCGGTCTATAGCTTCCCCGGTTACCACACTAGAATTTAAATAACAGACGCCGGGTGCATGTCTCACAAAATGCGAGGTTCCTTCGCGTACCCGAAGGAGTAATCAGAAGAACTTAAGAACTAACCAAACAGCTGACTTAAAGTAGTTGTTGCTTTACTTGTGTTGTAGATTTACTTTAGTTGTTACAGTCATTCCAGTTGTTACCTTAGTTACTTGCTGCTCAGTTCGCTTATACTTTAGTTCGTTGCTTCAGCTACTTGTTTTCCTGTTGACTAGTACTTGTCACTTCACACTTACCAGACACAGGCACTTACGCTTGTCAGCTTGTTTCCTGCTTTCATATGTACTTGATATATATATACACATTGCTTGTGGTTGTTTCTTCACCACCTTGAAAAAGGATTGACCCCGTTTTATGGGGATGTAGGTGACGAACAAGCTTAGTGCGGATGCAATGATACACGATGGAGGCTCTGAGGACTTACACACTTGACCTGCAGATCTTGTACCTGGTGGTTTTGGGGTTTTGGATGTTGTTGGGATGTATTCCCTATTTTGTACCTTTTGTACTTATAAGTTGTAAACTCTTTAAAAACTGTTGGGTTGTTTCCCCTTTTTGCTTCATAGTTACACTTTTGTGGCGGCCGCCCAGACTTGCGGCTTGTTGTTTTTCCAATGTTTGTTTTCGCTAGTTTCCTACTTAAACCTTTCAAAAAAAAAAATTCCATAGAAATCCCAAGTTTTTTCAAAGGTCGAAGTTTGGGGTGCCACATCGATTGGTATCAGAGCAATGTTTAAGTGTGTGGTCAGAGCTTCATCGTGCATCATCCATCGCACTGTAAGTATAAGATTAGCTTCTTCTTCTTCTTGTTTTCCTTCTTTCCTTCCTTCACTTCCTGCTTTTAGATGGTTTGTGTGGTGGTTCTGTGTATATCATAGATGTCGACGAACCCGACCTACGACAAGATTTCGGAGGCTCTCCAAAACCTGACTCGAGGCGAAGAGGCCCTGAGTGGAGCTGTGCGACATTTGGCACGTAAGGTGCATATGTTGGCACCCCCGTGTGCAAGGTGTTTGGGAGATCATGTGGGACAGATCTGTCCCCATGAGTTGGCTGAGTTCCCATACTGTAGCCTTCGTGGGCATGTCGAAGAGGAATGCCAGACGAAGCAGAGGGATGAGCTCTGGAAGAGCAATGCGGAAGACATCCAGGATGTTTCTTCAGTCTCTGGACCTTTGGTTCTGGAAGTGGATAGCCAGGACGGAGAAAAGCGAGGAGCGATCGATTCTCCTTAATATTCTCCCGAGTCCTACCCCTATGGTGTTTCTTCGGAGTACGTGCCGCCGATTTTGGGAGAAGTCCAGGAGATCTCTGACATGCCACTAAGGGAAGTTGTTTCTCCTCCACGTGTTAGGCCGAGGCGCTGTGGTAGTCGGAAGGACTACAGGGACTTCTATACCAGCAAGTCGTGATATTGCGATGTAATGATTAGATGTTAGAAACACTGAGTCAGTGTTTCGTTTTTGCTTTTGTCGTGCTTAAATTGTTGACAGCACTTGTTTAACCCTATCTTGATGAAGGGTGCTTCTGTAATATTTCATTTTTCCTTGTTAAGAAAATGGAAAATTTTTCTATCTCTGTGTATTTGCTGGTTGCTTATGTATAGAATGTTGCGTATTTAGATGGCGTGGCGCACCAGGTGTGACGACCTGATGGAGACTCTGAACAACCTTAAAGAGGTTGTAGGACGACAAGCGGAGACCATGAGGAACATGGGCGAACACATCCAACAGACCGCCCAGGGACAGGGAGCACCTGTCCAGGTTCCTGTTGCGATAGTCCCATATAAGCAATTTATGAGCTTGAACCCTCCCTCGTTTGATGGAAATTCGTCGCCGGAAGCGGCCGAGGATTGGATCAGAGAAATTGAACGTATCTTCCGAGTGTTACAAGTTGGTGATGATCGGAAAGTAGACTTTGGGACATATTGTCTCAGGAAGGACGCGGAAAGGTGGTGGGCAGCTACCTGGGAGATAAAATTCGACAACCAGCCAGTTGATTGGGAGCAATTTGTGGAAGCGTTCTACGCAGCCTATTTTCCAGCTCACGAGAGGAGCCGGAAAATGCAGGAGTTTCTCGACCTCCAATAGGGTAGTTCTTCTCTTCCGGATTATGTCACGCGTTTTCGAAGCCTGGAGAGGTTTTGTCCGCACTTATACACAACAGAAAAGGAGCGAGCTCTTAAATTTGCTCGAGGCCTGAAGCCAGTCTTAAGGACGAAGGTGTACACGCGTGCGCCTATGACGGTCGATGAGGCTCTAGAGACGGCCTCCTTGCTTGAACATGATTGGACAGAATCGCAGAAGACCCCCGCACCACGTCAGCAACAGCAGAATCCTGGCCAAAGGAGTTGGCCAAGGAAGAGACAATTCCAGAGAAATCAAGACGGAAGGAAGTTCCATCCTCAGACAAAGAAGCAGCGTAACAACAACAGCAGCAACACCCGCCAGAATCAGTATCAGAACCGCAGGCCCCAGTACCAACAACGCCAGCAGTCGCAGCAGAAGCAGCTTACCGCAGCTAGTTGTCCAAAATGTATTACAGATCATCCAGGGCGACCCTGCCCGCGAGACACCGGCGGATGCTTATATTGTGGAAAGATGGGTCATTATATCAGAGATTGTAGAAAGAAGCAAGCAGACGACCAGCGCAGGAATACGCCGGGTACTTCTCAGCCGACACCGCAATGACAGCCAGCGACACAGCAGCAGCAGCAGCAGCAGTCATATCCACCAAAGACAGCAACCCAGAAGGTCATTGCAGGTCGAGCATACGCAACATCAGTCGAGCAAGTGACCAAGGCAGAGTTGGTCCAAGGTACGATTTCAATATCCGGACATGAAGCACTTACGTTGTTTGATTGTGGTGCTACTCATTCGTTCATAGCAACTAGATTCGTTCGTACCTTACCGTTGGCAGTCGAGTCTTTGAACTTTCCGTTGGAGGTTCGCACTCTAACTGGAGAGCAATCTTTTTGTGACTCGTATGTTCTGAACATCGAGGTGTTAGTGGCAGGACAGAACTTGTCAGCTGACGTCATCCTGTTAGACATGACAGAGTACGATGTCATTTTGGGCATGGATTGGCTTTTTGAATATCATGCTCAAATCTTCTGTCGGGAAGGCAAGATCGTTCTTTCTCAGCCTGATCGTCCTGTTCTGGAGATCAAGCTTCCTCGACCTTTGCGCGATAGTCGCATGATTTCTTCTTTCAAGGCTCAGAAATATCTGCGAAACGGGGGTACTGCATTCTTAGTCAGCATTGCCCCAGTTGAACCCGAGATGGTTTTTATCGAAGACTTGGACGTAGTCCGAGATTTTTACGATGTGTTTCCGGAGGAACTACCTCGGTTACCTCCGAGGCGTGAGATCGAATTCGGTATCGAGTTGTTGCCTGGAACGACACCAATCTCCAAGGCACCATATCGTATGGCTCCGGCATAGCTTGAAGAGTTAAAGCGTCAGTTGGAAGAACTCCTTGATCAAGGTTTTATTCGACCTAGTGCTTCACCGTGGGGAGCACCAGTGCTGTTCGTACGGAAGAAGGATGGATCCCTGAGGTTGTGCATCGATTATCGGATGCTCAACCAGGCGACAATTAAGAACAAGTATCCGTTGCCGAGGATCGAAGATCTTTTCGACCAGTTACAGAAGGCAAAGGTCTTCTCGAAGATAGATCTTAGATCGGGTTACCATCAGCTTCGTATCCGAGAGGATGATATTGCGAAGACAACTTTTCGGACGAGATATGGGTTGTATGAGTTTGTGGTGATGCCTTTTGGCCTCACGAATGCTCCAGCAGCATTCATGGATTTGATGAACCGGATTTTTCGTCCATATGTGGAGTCGTTCGTGATAGTATTTATCGATGACATCTTGATCTATTCGGAGAGTCCGGAGCAACATCGAGAGCATTTGCGGATTGTGTTGAGTACTCTTCGTGAGCATCAGTTGTTCGCCAAATTCTCTAAGTGTGAGTTTTGGCTCGAGCGCGTCATGTTTCTTGGCCATGTGATATCGAAGGACGGAGTATCCGTCGATCCAGTGAAAGTAGAAGCAGTTTTAGGCTGGAAACAGCCTAAGAATGTGTCTGAAATTCATAGTTTTCTTGGATTGGCCGGTTATTATCGACGTTTTATCCAAGACTTTTCAAGGATCGCTTTACCTTTGACGAAGTTCTTGCGTAAAGGTATTAAGTTCGTGTGGAACAGTGCCTGTGAGGACAGTTTTCAGATCCTGAAGTTGAAGTTGACTACCTCGCCGGTATTGGCTTTACCCTCGGGCAGAGGTGGCTTTGTGGTGTACACAGATGCCTCTGGTACCGGTTTAGGTTGCGTGCTTATGCAGCACGGCCGAGTTATTGCCTATGCCTCCAGACAGTTGAAGACTCACGAGTGAAATTATCCAACGCACGATTTAGAACTGGCAGCAGTCGTGTTCGCTTTGAAATCATGGCGACACTACCTATATGGGGAATCGTTTGAGGTCTTTTCCGACCACAAGAGCCTCAAATATATGTTCTCTCAGAAGGAGTTGAATATGAGGCAGCGACGATGGCTTGAGTTCATCAAGGACTATGATTTCACGTTGTTGTATCATCCTGGTAAGGCGAACGTTGTGGCAGATGCGCTTAGCCGCAAAGCGGGTGGCGTTCTGGCTAGTCTTGTGTGGAGCCAGAAGCTTATCGAAGATTTTGTTGCATGGAAACCTTTTTCTGTTGGTAGTGGTTCGATCAGGTTGTCTGGTCTGACCATTCGATCTGAGTTTTTGCCAAAGATCGTAGAGGCTCAGAAGCTTGACGACCAATATGGTAAGTTTCTAGCCTTGGCTGAGCAAGCAGATTCTCCTTTCAGAGTGTCTAGTGATGGCAGCGTGCATATGAGAGATCGCCTTTGGGTTCCGAGCAACCCTGAGGTGAAGAGAGAAATTCTTGACGAAGCTCATATGTCAAGATATACGATTCATCCCGAAGGAACAAAGATGTTCAAGGACTTACAACGGAAATATTGGTGGAGTGGTATGAAGCGCGAGATAGCGGCTTACGTTGCGAGATGCTTGACGTGTCAGCAAGTTAAAGCGGAACATCAACGTCCCGGTGGTACCTTGCAGAGGATTGAGATTCCTCAGTGGAAATGGGAGAATATTACAATGGATTTTGTGGTAGGATTGCCACTGTCTAGGCGTAAACACGATGCGATATGGGTAGTCGTGGACAGACTCACCAAGTCTGCCCATTTCCTGCCAATCAGGATCAGTCAGTCTCTTGAGAGCCTAACTGACTTGTATATTAGAGAGATCGTTCGGCTTCATGGTGTGCCGAGGTCTATTATTTCCGATCGTGATCCCCGATTCACGTCGCGACTGTGGGGTCAGTTGCAATCTGCTTTGGGGACGAAATTGAAGTTTACCACAGCCTTTCATCCTCAGACGGATGGACAGTCCGAGCGAACGATTCAAACATTGGAAGATATGTTGCGAGCTTGTATGCCTGATTGGAAGGGTGAATTTGATTCACACCTATGTTTAGTAGAGTTTGCGTATAATAACAGTTACCACGCTAGTATCGGGATGGCCCCGTATGAAGCGCTGTATGGTAGACCTTGTCGGTCGCCATCTTATTGGGATGACATCAGCGATAGAGCGAGCGAATCACCGATTGTTCTTCAGCACTACACGCAGCAAGTGCAGAAGATTCGTGGACGTTTGAAGGCAGCGCAAGATAGACAGAAGAGTTACGCCGATAAGAGACGTCGCGAATTGTCTTTTAATGTCAGAGACATGGTTTTTGTCAGAGTTTCGCCGAATAAGAGCGTATTTCATTTCGGAAAGAAAGGGAAGTTGAGTCCGAGGTATGTCGGACCATTCGAGATCGTGGCACGGATTGGTGAGGTGGCATATCGTGTCGAGTTGCCTCCACAGTATGCCCACATTCACAATGTTTTTCACGTGTCGATGCTCAGGAAATACATTCCTGACCCATCACATGTCATTTGTTACGAAGATGTAGACATGCAAGAAGATCTGACTTTACCAGAAAGGCCTATGGAGATTGTTGATCGACGAGATCAAGTTTTGCGTACCAAGACTATTTCGTTAGTTAAGGTACGGTGGCAGCACCATGGCATTGAAGAATGCACATGGAAACCAGAAGCGAACATGAGAGAGTCTTATCCAGAACTTTTTATAACCTCCTAATGGTGATTTCGCGGACGAAATCCTTTTTAGGAGGGAAGGATGTAAGATCTACGATTCTAATTTTTGATGTATTTTGTATAATCATATGGAATCGATGAATTTCTATGTTTTGACAATTTTCTAATGAGTTGTTGGAATTAAATTAGCATTTTAATATGTTGAATAAGCATTCTTTAAAGAAGTACACCATATGCGATTTTGGATTTGGATCCGAGGCTACTAGGAGATCCAAAACCCTGGGACGACCCTACAGTGGACGTCCATGTCCTTGGTTGACCAGCTGGTCAAGGGCTGACCAGCTGGATGGTATTTTTGAAATAAGCTTGCATGGCTTTAAAGAAAAGGCCTTCATTGGCCATGTGTCTTTCCAACACCCTCATGATGAAGCCTAGGCTCCATCATGAGGGGCACCATTTTCAAAAGAGAGCCATGGGGTGGCGCCCCATGGCAAATTCGTGATTTTATTTTCAAAGACATTTGAATCCTTTCAATCCATTGGGCACGATGGGTGGCAGCCAGGGGGCGCCCTTTTGTAAAATTTCAAACTTTTAAGGGCATTTCATGATGGCATTTTCGAGATTTTTGCAAAGCCTTTTGGAAGGCTTGACATGCATTGGTTGTTGGGGGGCGTGGAGGTCCCCAACCCTCCATTTTGGAGGGATTTAATCCCAGCCGTTCACCTCTAAGCTTACCTCTATAAAACCTTTACAAAAAAAAATGGGTCCCTCTTATTTTGGGACGATTTTCCTTCTTCTCTCTCTCTCTCTCTCCTCTCACGCTTTCTCACTCCAGCCGTGTGCTTCCTCTTGGTGTGAAGAGTTGCAGCACCTTCCTCACTAGCTAAGGTGAAGAATCACCCTTCTTGTTTACGATTTCGTATGAAAAGGAAGCCGGTGGGGCTTTGCATCCTTGCATGCAAGTCCATACGGTGGATTAGCTCCAAGAATTGTAGTTGCTACCTTGATTCACCATGGATTTACATTATCATTTTGTAGCATGCAATTACAGTCTTTGTTTTGCTATTCCTTTTGATCTCATTTCAGTTTTATCACCCTCTATGCTTGTTGTGGTCTTCCTTCTCAAAAGAAAAAGAAAAGAGGTTGTTAAGTTTCTTTTTTTTTTGTTTCCCTTCTCGCTGGGTTCACAGCTATAGCATTGTCTTCGGTTGTGCGGGACCGAGCTGGGCTTGTCCAGCCCACCCTCATTCCGGTTGACGTGATCTCAGAATGCTGGAACGCAGGGTGGTGCATTTCGGCCACCAACATTCTGTTATTCTCTTTTGGATGTTTCTTTCATGTGGTGTTCGGGCGCAATCCAGTCTCCATGCGTTGGGACTGGTATTGTAGCAGTGATCTGGGCTTGGGTCACAACGTAACCAGTCCTGTTTGAGCGTGGAATCCTGGATCTTTCTTTTAGCAGCAAAGTAATATTTGCTTGGTTTTATTATTCCTTTTCCTTATTTTCGACATGTTGGCTGCGCGACCACCCCTTTGTAGCTCTTACTCATGCTGCTGGGAAGAGCATCCGACTTGGTCCAGTGGACCAGACCTCTTGACCATCCAGTTTTCGCCCTAACCGGAGCTGGATGCCATGCGGGTAGTCCGCGCGCCCAGTATAAGCCTCGATGAGTTATTATATTTTTTTTTATGTTGGAGGTAAGTGTGGTAGTATCATGTTTTTTTTTCTTCCTTTTTGTCTTGGACCGTTGCCAGTCTGAACCATGGGTTTAGATCAGCACAACAGTCCGTTTTGTTTCGGTTGAGCGCAAGTTTGAACCAAGGTTTAGACCTGATGGATTGTCAGCCTGGGCGTGGCACAAGGTGCCAGCCGTCCAACCCTTTCGGGAGAGCCGGATGGAGTCTAGTGGTGCCGAGCACCCAGGCCCTTTTTAGTCGGCCATTCTGGGATGCATGTAGGTCTGAACCGAATGGTTCAGACCTGTGCATGTATGGGGAACCAGGCCAGCACCGGGTGCCAGCCATGGTTCTGTTTTTGGACAGTCGAGTGCCAGCCGCATGGTGCTGGGCACCCGGGTCCCTCGAGATGATCCCCTTCGGGTCTGGGTCAGAACCAGAGAGAGCAGGGGTTCAGACCCACTGCTGGCCAACCACAGCCCGGTCTCATAGACCAGACCGACTGGGCCCAGTTTTTGGGCTCAACCCGCTGGTTTAGCCACGGTTGTCTTTGCCGGGGCTCGTAACAGCCCAACCAAAACCCTTGACAGGTAGGGTCCGGTTCCTGAGTCGGCCCAGACCTCGATGGTAGGTCCGACAGTCTGGTCCGTAGGACCAGACCACCCTTAGCTAGAGCTTGTTGGCACGAGTGCCGGTGGACTTTCGTTTCGCCACACTCGCGGCCCCGCTACACCATCATTTATGGCTGATAGTAGGTTACCCTATCAACACTAGCTCGCACCTACTTCGAGTCGAACCCGATTAGGTTCAAACCAGCCTTTGTATTGCCCTGCACCCTCCTCGCACTTCGATTAGGTTCGGCATGAGTGCATGCCTTGGGATGCACCGGGTTCGAGTAAGCTTTTCCTATATATATATATATATATATATATATATATATATATATATATATATATATATATATATATATATATGTAAATGGGATTGTATAGATATATGTATATAAGTATACATATAGGTATGTGCCTCGCCGAGTATGTTTGAAAGGGTTGATATATATATGTTAACATGAATATATGTAAGAGTATTAAAACTTATGACTCTCGTGTCCCGTTCAAGCATTTTCTCAGATGTTTTCATACTCCGAGCTCAGTATGAATTCCATAGCATTGTCCTACGTTCGTTTCAGACAAACGGTTTGTTTAGGGTCCGCGGGCGCGGCACCCCGAACCGTGGTAATGCCAATGTTATTCCCATTAGATGGGTTAAGTTCAGAAATCATCTTCGACATGTAAGTGTGTCGTACTGCGTAAGGAAAATCTTTATACCTTGATTTATGTGCAACTACTTAGTTAAGTATACAGACGAACACTATTGCAAACCCGCATACTTGGAAACTATGTTGAATCACAAGCATTGTTTCATTGTCTTTATTTCGGGTCCGCAGATGCGGCACCCCACACCGTGGGAATGGCTAATGTTGTTTCCATAAGTCGGGTATATCCCAGATTTCACCATAAACATGTAAGTGTGTCAACCACGTACGAAAGCATAGTTGAATGCAATATTCACACTGAAATATGCAAGCTAATCATTTCATATTATGCAACTGTCTCTGTTGTTTATGCTTGTGCAAAAGATAAAAACATACACTTCGCACTTGGCACATCCTGACACTGTTACTGAGTAGTGCGTACCTTGAAAAGGTACATTGCTTGAGGCATTAGTAAGTGCACCACGTGTACTCACTACAAGAAAGAAAAGAATAAAGATAGGGTATGAATAATGAAATGATTTGTTATGGGCTCAGTTGGAGTCCTTGGGCAATGACCCTTGCTTAAAGAGATGGACTCTTGTGTGATATACCCTAAACAAAAATAAATCAATAAGGTGTTTCGACTGCTTTCACGAGCAGTGTGCTCCGTTGGCCGCGTGAGGCTGAGCACGTGAATGGGCAGGCCAAGTCGTCATTTTGCGTACCCTGCGGGGACCACGAGGCAAATTCCTCGTGAGAGGTGTGTTGAACATGAGCCTTAAGAAAGATAAACCTGCTTCGCTGCATTCACAAAATGGTTCACCTCGGGAGAGGGTGGATGGTACAACCCTGAGTGACTTGTCGTTACTACGACACGTGTTTGACAGGAGCTGTAGCGTCCTTTGGCCTCCAGTCACTGAGAGTCAGGGAGGTCGAGGTTGCCTTTTTAGGACCTCACCAGTAGTATGGATTGCAATTCTTGCCTATGCGAGTGTTTTCTCCTAGCTGTGTGTTGCTCGCATAAGGTCGACTCGGTCTGTAGCTTCCCCGGTTACCACACTAGAATTTAAATAACAGACGCCGGGTGCATGTCTCACAGAATGCGAGGTTCCTTCGCGTACCCGAAGGAGTAATAAGAAGAACTTAAGAACTAACCAAACAGCTGACTTAAAGTAGTTGTTGCTTTACTTGTGTTGTAGATTTACTTTAGTTGTTACAGTCATTCCAGTTGTTACCTTAGTTACTTGCTGCTCAGTTCGCTTATACTTTAGTTCGTTGCTTCAGCTACTTGTTTTCCTGTTGACTAGTACTTGTCACTTCACACTTACCAGACACAGTCTCTTACGCTTGTCAGCTTGTTTCCTGCTTTCATGTGTACTTGATATATATATACACATTGCTTGTGGTTGTTTCTTCACCACCTTGAAAAAGGATTGATCCCGTTTTATGGGGATGTAGGTGACCAACAGGCTTAGTGCGGATGCAATGATACACGATGGAGGCTCTGAGGACCCACACACTTGACCTGCAGATCTTGTACCTGGTGGTTTTGGGGTTTTGGATGTTGTTGGGATGTATTCCCTATTTTGTACCTTTTGTACTTATAAGTTGTAAACTCTTTAAAAACTGTTGGGGTGTTTCCCCTTTTTGCTTCATAGTTACACTTTTGTGGCGGCCGCCCAGACTTGCGGCTTGTTGTTTTTCCCACATTTGTTTCCGCTAGTTTCCTACTTAAACCTTTCAAAAAAAAAATTCCATAGAAATCCCAAGTTTTTTCAAAGGCCGGAGTTTGGGGCGCCACACATATTATCATATCATATAAAATCAAATACGACAGTGTATCATATTATGTGACATCAAAACAGAGTTTCTCAACAATGTGCACGTATGTGCAAAAGACATTCCCTCTTTTACCTAGAGTATTTCCTCCAACGGGGTTAACTTCTCGGTCTCAAGTGTCAAATTTGAAATTTTAGCGCTGATGATTTTCTTCAAGGAAGCTATCCATTTCCCTGATATGAGAAGATAAGAAATATTCTTAATTTCATAAAAGCAAGTAGTGAAAAGATATTGATGAAAGAATTTTGCATAAGAAAGAGATGACTTCTGGCAATTTTGGCAGTTTGATATCTGGGTGTTTTCCCATGATGATCTTTTTGCACTCTTTTTGAGTCATTGGGCTTTTCAGGCTTTTACATCATCCTTCATTTTGGAGATGTCCTGACTCTTCTCTCTTTTCTGGGGAAGGGTACGTCGCAAACTCCTTCACCTTGGAGATGTTCTGATCCTTCATTTATCTCAGGCATTATATTGATGATATAGGCTCAAAGGGTCTTTTGGTGGTAGCAGAAATCAAATATCTTTTAGGGTTTGTCGGTAGGTTCATCACACTAACCTTCATCTCGACGTTGATCTGAACTTTCCTTGGAAAGATCCTTCACAAACTTCTTCATCTTGGAGATGATTCAAATCTTCTTTAGCCCCGGGGGTCTGCTCGCATATTCGTCTTCATCTTGACGACAATTGAGAGATCCCTTTTGCAGATATTTGATTGCAGCTTAACTAGATTGAGGAGACATTGGTCAAGTGGATTCTTTTTATCGCTCAAGATATTTCCACTGCCTGATTGCCAGAAAACCGTCTTTAAGCATGCGTCATAGCCATGATCAATATCAATTCGCTTCTAGCTTTTCAACATCATTGAGTATTTCTTTTACTAATCAACAGGGAAAAGATTTGAATTTTATCCCTTTTTCGCAAAAAAGTTTCACCTTTTTGGAAAGAATACTAAAGGTAATTTGAGGTGATTCTTTTGTGCAGTAAAATGTTTGAAATCAACACATGCTTTTAGCAAATTGGCAAAGTTTTCATGAATTCTGTGTGAAATAATCACTCAATATAGATTTTGATGAGACCTTGAGTTGCATCTTTGATTCTGGAAATTTTGACCAGTAAAAAATGGGTCCTTTTATTTAACGGCCAGCGAAGGAGCTGGGACTTTTATTTAATGATCAGTGAAGACTAGAACCTTTTGATTTAATGACCAGTGAAAACTGGGACCTTTTATTTAATGACCAGTGAAGGAGCTGAAACCTTTCATTTAACGACCAGTGAAAACTGGGACCTTTTTATTTAACGACCAGCGAAGAAGCTGGAACCTTTCATTTAACGACCAGTGAAAACTGGGACCTTTCATTTAACGACCAGCGAAGGAGCTGGAACCTTTCATTTAACGACCAGTGAAAACTGGGACCTTCATTTAACGACCAACGAAGGAGCTGGAACCTTTTATTTAACGACCAGTGAAAACTGAGACCTTTCATTTAACGACCAGTGAAGGAGCTGGAACCTTTCATTTGACAATTAGTGAAAACTGGGACCTTTTATTTAACGACTAGCGAAGGAGATGGAACCTTTCATTTAATGACCAGTGAAAACTGGGACCTTTCATTTAACGACCAGCGAAGGAGCTGGAACCTTTCATTTAACGACCAGTGAAGTAGCTGGGACATTTCATTTAACGACTAGTGAAAACTGGGACCTTTCATTTAACGACCAGCGAAGTAGTTGGGACATTTCATTTAACGACCAGTGAAAACTGGGACCTTTCATTTAACGACCAGCGAGGGAGCTAGAACCATTCATTTAACGACCAGTGAAAACTGGGACCTTTTATTTAACAACCAATGAAGGAGCTGGAACCTTTCATTTAATGACCAGTGAAAACTGGGACCTTTCATTTAACGACCAGCGAAGGAACTGGAACCTTTCATTTAACGGCCAGTGGAAACTGGGACCTTTCATTTAACGACCAGCGAAGTAGCTGAGACATTTCTTTTAATGACTAGTGAAAACGGGGACCTTTCATTTAACGACCTCCAAAGTAGCTGGGACATTTCATTTAACGACCAACGAAGTAGCTGGGACATTTCATTTAATGACCAACGAAGTAGCTGGGACATTTCATTTAACGACCAACGAAGTAGCTGGGACATTTCATTTAACGACCAACAAAGTAGCTGAGACATTTCATTTAATGACCAGCGAACGGGCTGAAACCTTTCATTTAACGACCAGCGAAGTAGCTGGGACATTTCATTTAATGACCAGTGGGAACTGGGACATTTCATTTAATGACAAGCGAAGTAGCTGGGACATTTCATTTAACGACCAATAAAGTAGTTGGGACATTTCATTTAACGACCATCGAAGGAGCTGGAACATTTCATTTAACGACCACCGAAGGAGCTGAGACATTTTATTTAACGACCAGCGAAGTAGCTGGGACATTTCATTTAATGACCAGTGGAAACTGGGATATTTCATTTAACGACCAATGAAGTAGCTAGGACATTTCATTTAACGACCAGCGAAGTAGCTGGGACATTTCATTTAACGACCAACGAAGTAGCTGGGACATTTCATTTAACGACCAACGAAGTAGCTGGGACATTTCATTTAATGACCAGCGAAGTAGCTGGGACATTTCATTTAACGACCAGCGAAGGAGCTGGAACCTTTCATTTAACGACCAGCGAAGTAGCTGGGACATTTATTTTAATGACCAGTGGGAACTGGGACATTTCATTTACTGACCAGCGAAGTAGCTGGGACATTTTATTTAACGACCAGCGAAGTAGCTGAGACATTTCATTTAACGACCAGTGAAGTAGCTGGGACATTTCATTTAACGACCAACGAAGTAGCTAGGACATTTCATTTAACGACCAGCGAAGTAGCTGAGACATTTCATTTAATGACCAACGAAGTAGCTGGGACATTTCATTTAACGACTAGCGTAGTAGCTGGGACATTTCATTTAACGACCAACGAAGTAGCTCGGACATTTCATTTAACGACCAGCGAAGTAGCTCGGACATTTCATTTAACGACCAACGAAGTAGCTGGGACATTTCATTTCACGACCAACGAAGTAGCTGAGACACTTCATTTAATGACCAGTGGGAACTGGGACATTTCATTTAATGACCAACGAAGTAGCTGGGACATTTCATTTAACGACCAGCGAAGTAGCTGGGACATTTCATTTAACGACCAGCGAAGTGTGATCATCGCAAAATTTATCTTCTCGTACATTCTCTCTCTTCCTTCTCTTTTTCCTTTCTAACCTCTATTTCCTCCTTGTTAAAGGGAGAAAAATAAAAGACAGAAAGAAAGAGAGAAGAGAAAAGAAAAGAAAGAAGAGAAAAGAGGAACTCTTTTGCGGGGTCTCATTTAACCTTAATTTTGAAAGTATTTAAGAAAATAACTCGCCTCCGTTTTGAAATATTTGCGGGAAAATCGGGAGATGGGATTCGCTCGTCGGTACGAGGTTCGACCGTTCCTGGCACCTTTACCAGGGGTAATCGAACCAAGGGTCGAAAATTATGCCTTTTGCTTTGCCTAAACATCACCTAAGAATTTATCCTAAGTCTAAATGCACAAAGAATCATACTTGTGCAATGCAAGGATGTATGCTCTTTTTGAAAATGATTTGGAAATCTCCAAGTGTTTCTGAGATGAATTTGATGATAGAGTGAAAAAATGGTTTACTTAGAACTTTAAGATTTAAAGTCTTAAGTTGTTGGAATAATCAGAGTTTTGAAAGATAAATCTGGACTTTGAAAGGAATGTTTTTGAAGTTGAGATGAAAGGAGAAGAAAGGAAAATTCAAAGTCATAAATGGACTTTGAATTTAGCATTTTGAATCAGGAGAAAGATGAAATGTAATTTAAATTTCAATTTTAAAGTTTGAAATCAGAGTAAGATTTGAGAAATCCAGAATAGAATTGATAGATGGAATTGGTTTTTGGAATTTTGGGAATCAAAACCTGGATTTTGAAACCTGGGATAAAATGGAATTGGATTTTACGAATTGGAATTAAGAACAGAAGTTGATTTGAAATCTGGAATTCAAGATGGAATTTTGAATCCAAAGTTTGGATTCTAAATAGAGTTGAAATCCAAGATGAAATTGAATTCTGGATTTAGAATCCTAAATGGGAATTTAATCTGAAATTTGAGATCCAATGATAAAGTTGAATACTGAATTTTAAATGGAATTGGATCCAAGATTTGAAATCCAAGATTTGGAATCCAAGATGGAATTTGGATCTGAAGTCTGAGATCCAAGATGGAATCGGATCCGAAATTTGGAATGGAATTTGGATCTGAAATCTGAGATCCAAAATGGAATCGGATTCTGGATCCTAAAATGGGTTTTGGATCTGAATCTGAGATAAAAGATGGAATTGGATTCTGGATCCTAAAATGGGTTTTGGATCTGAATCTGAGATCTAAGATGGAATTGGGTTCTGGATCCTAAAAATGGGTTTTGGATCTGAAGTCTGAGATCCAAGAAGAAGTTGGTTTTTGGATCTTAGAATGGATTTTGGATCTGAAGTCTAAGATCCAATATGGAATTGGATTCTGGATCCTAAATGGAATTTGGATCTAAAGTCTAAGATCCAAGGTGAAGTTGGATTCTAGATCCTAAATGGAATTTGGATCTGAAGTCTGAGATCCAAAAGTGGATATTGTACTTGAAAATCTGGATCCATGTTGGGATTAGGATCTAACTTTGGATTTGGATTCTGAAAGTCCAAATTGAACTTTTGACGATGGATCTGGGTTTTGAAAACCCATATTGAATTTAAATTTAGGAAGGGTCAAGTTTTGAGATTCAGAATCAATCTCAAACTTTGATTTTGATTTTGAAGATAAGAAGATAAAACTTGATTTTGAATCAGAAGATGAATCAGAAACTTCAAAGTTAAATTGAACTTTGAATTTGAATCTTGATTTGAGTTAGAAATTTGAAGTTTGAATATAAGATGATTTCGAAATTTAAAAGTCAAATTGGACTTTGAAATTGAATTTTTGAATCTTGAAATGAGATAGAATTGAATTTGAATAAGATTTGATCTAAGAAATGAAGAAACGAATCACTTGGAATTTTTTGAAAAGGGAATTTTGAAAATATGATGCAATTCTATCCTCAGTGATGAATGAATTTAAAGGATTTGAAATTGGATTTTGAAAATCATATTTCATTCTTTAAATGAATGTAAATAAGATTAATGATATAATACACTCCTGACTATGGTCATTGAATGTATTATATAATAATCATATCTAAATTCAAATGAAGAATCAAACATATTTTGGTGCTTTTATAGAGTTTAGAAAGAAATTAACTCTCTGTATACCCTGACTATGGCCATTGGTATACGTATTGAATTAATTTTAAACTAAATTCTGATAAAAGAGGAAAATATTTAAAGAAAACATGATGAATTTCGAAAAGGATCCAGTGTGGATCCAATGTTATTTTATAAAAGATAAAAATACTAAGTTTTGTTTACATCCTGACTATGGCCATTGATGTAAATCATCAACTTAGGATTAATTACCTCTTACGAAATGATGCACGTGCCATTCGTGTTTCTCCATTGTGAGATTTTGAGAAATAAAGGCAAAAAGCATGAAAATAAGCAATTCATGATATTTACAATGCTCATTTATTCTATCTAAAACAGGAAATATAAATTCTCATTAAGATCTAGCTATTACAACACATAAAATAAAATTTACAACTCCAAATAATGACATTTTCCACATATTTCATGCAAAACAACTGGGTTAATATGAAAATAGAGAAAAAATTGTACATATCACATGGAGGTCAATGGTAAAATGCTCATATGCCAAGATATATATGATGGAAAGATGGAAAATGATATATATATGTATATACATGCATATATATGTATATGTGTATATATATATATAGGTATATATATATATATATCAATAGCTTGTGAAGACATATGGGTATATATGTATATATATACATATATATATATATGTATACATATACGTATATAGACATATATATGTACATATATCTGTATATATGTACAAAACATCTAATATTAATGAGAACCTATATATGAAAAGACATTCAGAATTTTGCCTTGAATGAATGATAAAATATGCATTTACACAGTTTGTTTACTGTGTGATGGACATACTATGCACACGCATGGTGATTCAGCAAATGTGAAAAATTAACAGATGTGCAAGCATTAGAGAAGAGGCCTGGGCATTGGTGGTGGATGCTGTCAGGTAGTGACAGCAATGTTGTAGAGAAGGGACCATGTAGATGAGTGGCAGCACACAACTGCTGAGAGTTGCGTATATGATGGAAGGTGGTGACAGGGTATACAGTAGGTACTGTGAAGAGTGTTAATGTGAGCATTGACAGGTGGGCAGGGACATGATATGACCCTAAGGAAGCATATGATAACAGAATACAGTAGAGACAACAATACCAAACATTGCCACAGGTGGTTGCAGCAACGTAGAGTGTTGATGCAGTTTGTTTACAGCCACACAAAATACCACTGTGAGTACTTAAATGGGAATAGACAACAGAGGCTGGGTATGGGATCCATCTATCAAGTGTGAGAACATACACCTATGCTGCAGCAAAGTGGAATCAGATTCAAATGATCCTGAATCTATGGCCAGAAAAAGGAAAAGGAGAGACGGAAATGACAGATGATGATATTAATGTATGGATGTACCAGCACAATGGTGAAATGAATTTTCAGATCATTAATAACATAGCCTACGTCATGGAATCAACATGAATGAGATTGCCTAAACAAAACTCAAGTTACAGTAGCAGAATATATGGCAAATTTAAAGCAGAGAACCTAACATAGAAAACAAAGGCTGTGAATGGATACACAGGATAATATACAAGATGTAATGTTATGGTGGGGGGGAAGTGAAAACTACCCATTTGCAGGAGATGAAACCGTGGGTCTTATTCCAGAAAATCTCCAATTCAGAGATATCACTGTCATCAATACCAAGACCCAGTGGATGTCCAAGGGACGGTCCTGCTGGATCGCATCTATCCGATGCCTATTCAATAGGCAGATTATTCTCAGAATTTTCTTTAGATAACTTTGCAGCTTCATGCCAATGTTACCAGAACCTCCTTGCATAAAGGTTTGGAAAATAAGTTGTTCATGTCATCCCCTTTCAAAAATCAGTGGTATTTACCTTCTCAGCAAGCTGATCAGCTGCCAGCTTAGATCAAAAACTGATATATGCTTTCCCAGGCACTCGAGCAGCTCATGCATGAGCAAGCATGAATATAGTCATCTGTTATTTTCAACATTCTATTGTAGGCTCAAACTTTTAGAGAGGATATACAAAAATAATATGATTAGATTGAAAATGGAAAATCAAAAGAATTCACACATATCAAAGATATCATCCTGTTTTCATGTAGATCCTACTAAACAAAGACCTCTTAATCATTTAGAAAGCGAATTAGTCTATCTTTATCAGTGAATCAAAAATTAAATTTCTGTTACTACTCTTATACTTGTAATTGCAGACATGCGAGAATCCACATCTTCAGCAGTGGGCACTTTGGACTTATGAAGGAAACCAAAGAAAATATACGGGTGATGGAAATATACATGTGTTTGAAAGAAAAAGAATGGTGTTAGTGAAACGCGTGACCAGATTTTTTTTTTGATAAAATTGAATAATCACAGGAGACTATATGGATGCTACCTGTTGGTCCCAAAAACTAACAACCGCAACAATTACCAAATATGATATGAACCTGCTGCCAAAATTTATCCCCAGGATGAAGCTAACATGAGTAGCATACATTCAAATGGTATTTATTGAAACTAGTGTGAAGGCTCTATATGAATGAACCTGAGGAAAGAAAAAAAAAAGAAAGGGCTATAAAATTGGGTGAGCCTCGGGTCATACCATGGAAATCTCAAGGACTCGAGGTGTTTTATGGAGACTAACAAAGACATTTTACAGCAAAGGAGGCTGTGGTAGATGAGATGGTGATTGTAATGAGACAAGGGAATCAGCCACAGGTAATGTAACGAATATCTTATAGAAATGCTTTGCACAAATAATATTGTTTGAGAACATGAGATTAGTGATTTGGTTACAATTAACATAATAATACTAAAAAAAAATGAGGATAATGACAGAGGATGATTACATGTTGATGGGATTAATAGAATAAAATTAATGTCAATATTAATTCAGGCGCAGAATTTGTGAGATGAAAGCCAGGAAAGAAAAAAAAATGACATATGATAATGTAAGACAGTAGGAAACATGTAGTTAAATGACAATATCAGAATGATGATAATGGGCGGGTGAACTAACTGATGAGATGAAAATACATGATACAGAATGATCTTGTATGGAGTATGTTCCACTCGATATGGACATCCTGGGTATCCAGCAACCTGGCACTCATAACGTGGGAATGGACATTCTCAATAGGATTCCCAAAAGGGGATTCTCTCAGGTCATCAACTATTGCATTTACCTCTGAAGCTGGTTGATCTCTTCTACCTTTGTACTTTTCATATAGTGATGGACCGAAACCAATCACGCGAAAAGCATATCAGGCTCAAGGTTGAAAAGAAAATGCATAATACTGTAACAGAATGTTGAAAACGAAATATAAAAGAAAAGAAGAGAGATGCTAACAGTGAATGGAAATGAATGACTACTCGAACTATGCAATCAAAGGAATCAGTAAAAAAAAAAATGTTGGAATACGCAATTCCTTCGCTGTAGCAATGGGTGGGTTGACACTGCTATATGCAGGTCGACCTTACCAATCATGCTTCGCTAAAAGAAAATGAAAATAAAACGAAGAGGAATGTGATCAATCATTTTGATGCGATAAAGAAAATCTTCGCAGGAGAAACAGGAAAGGAAAGGAAAACGGTCACTTACCGTGGCTTTGCAAGATTGAAGCTAGAGAGGACTTCTGCCGCAGGGATTTGGAAAGGGGGTCTAATAAGGGGAAGTACCAGAGGGGAAAAACTCGTCGATCTCCTTTTGCTTGCAAGAGCAGATGGACTCCCGATGGAAGGAGTCAAGGTCTGCTGGAGGAGGGTTGCTGTATGAGAGTCGATGGTGCTTGCAGATGGAGATTTGTAACGGAATCAAAAGGAAAAAATGGATGCCAGTAAAACAATGGATCCCCCTCCTGTTTCTGGCTGACCTTCCTTTGTAGAGGAAAGGAGAAAACTCGAGAAACCAAACTTCCATTGCAGATCAATGGTGAGAGAGAGAGGCCAACGATCGGAGGATGGAGGGCTCAATGGAGGCTTCCAGAAGGGGGTTCGTTGAAGATCAATGGTGAGAGAGTGAAGAAGATTGTTAAAGATAGACGATGGTGAACAAGAGAGGGAATGCGCGGGAAGGAATCCGTTGGAAATTTTCCTTTTTTTCCAAAAAGAAGGTCCCTTTTTAATAAAAATTTTATAAAATGGTTTAAAATGAGGTTTTCAGAAAAATTAACTTAAAAAGCTTCAAAACCCATTTGTTTTTCTCACAGTTTTTTTCCATTTTTTTTGGTTTTTGTGTTATTTTTCAAATTTTCTGTATTTTTAGAATAAAATCCTAAATTTTTATGGGAAAACAAAAATCAAACACTAATTTTTGTATTTTTGCAAAAATATTTACAAAAGAGAGTTTTTTCAAGAATTCGAGGCTATTTTGGGGAAATTTCTTAAAAAAATGGGTTTATATCTAGATTTTGAGGAAATATTCGAGGTTTAAAGCCTCAAATCGAGAAATACAGAGTTATGGATCCAACAGAGCGCCGGATGAACTGCCCGAGCTATTCAGAACCATTTTTTGGTATTTTTGTAATTTTACTTTGGAAATCGGACAACGAGGCTCAGATTTGGATTTAAAACACTGGGTTTGGATCCAAAATCGAATCGGATATATCCACATGGAAGTTAATTCAGAAAATTTGAAGGATAACTGAAATTTAGTTTTGAAATTGCTTTGTTTTTCTCAAAAATGGGGCCAGGGGAAAAAAGGTCATTTTTACAAGACTTTGAAAAATTTGGGGTGTTCACAAATGCCCCTCTTTGCTACTAAGCCGGTTGAAAGCCGAGCTTAGTGGCAAAGAAAATACTCCAAAATTTTAAAAGAATGCCCCAGTCAGCAGATCTGAACTGGGTGTGGAAGAATTATTTTGAAAATATGACTTCTCAGGCTTGATACCTTATCTGAATGGCTTTGGGGAGGCGAAATCCTCGAAAAATGATATGATTGAGTAGAAAATGAGTAAATCGTGATGGGACTTTGGGTGAAGATCCCCAAAATGGTGAAAATGAGAATTTTGATCAAGTCTCATGGGTGAGACAAGATACACTTTTTGGAATGATTCAGGTTTAGCCCTTAACCTGGATGGGACAAAGATATATCAAGATGAATGGAATGAGGAAAGGAATACATGAGAACCTTGATGGGACATTTTTGGAAAAATGCCTCGTGAGGTGAAGCTCAAGTGAAATCCTATCGTGGATGGATATATGAAGCATGGATTCCTCGATGGGAAGAACCATGATGGGACTAGAAGAAAACATCTCGTAAAAATGAGGAATTTTGTAGGAATCAGACTCAGGTTTAACCCAAACCTGAAAAAGGAAGATACCTCGCAAAGCGAGGTTTAGGATTAACCCTTGACTTGAAGGGGACGACCAAGATGGAATCCATAAATGGAGAAACCATGATGGGACCTTCAGAGTTTGGACGAACAAATCCGAAAGGGGTTTGCGAAAGAAGAAAAATGGGGTTCCCTAAAGCTTTGAAAAGGGGATGAAATGGGGTGTCTCATTGCTGAGACTGAAATAGCTTTTGAAATCAATGACCTCCCGCAGAAAATTCAGGTTTTGACCCTTAATCTGAGTGGGAACGACCATACGGATTCTTGCATGAGAAAATCGTGATGGGACAGAAAGAGATACTTCTTTCAGAGGCAACTCTTTTGGAAAATATAAACAACGGTAGGTTGCCTCAAAATGAATATTGAATGTTTATTTCATTCTTGGAATAACTAGAAAATTTTGCCAATAAGATAAAATTATAGTTGACTCAGATGCTTGAAAAATGTGCATGTATGTGTGTGAACACCCGAAATTTTCCAAAAAATCCAAAAATGACCTTTTTGCCCCTGACCTCCGTCCTCTGAATAATCGGGTAAATTTTTAACCAAAAATTTCATTCATCCCTTGGATTCGTTAGAATTCAGACCCAAAATCTTATCTCTGACCCAGTTTTTGATCCGAATCGGATCCGAACCCCTCTCCGAGAAAAGTTTCAAAAATAAAAACCCAAATTTCTCATAAAACCCTTCTCTTTGTAAATATTTCTGAAAAATTATAACATGACTTTTAAACCCCTCATTTTTTTTAATTTCATAAACTTTATATACTAAAATGAAGGAAAAAGAAAAAAAAAGAGTCAAAAAGAAGAAAAAAAAAATGGAGTAAGCCTTTTTTAAAAACTCTTTTTAGCAAAATTTTCTTGAAAAAGCACCTTTTTGGAAAACTCATAAAAAGACCCGGGGGGCCCCCGTTACGAATTTCTTTTAGGGTTTTGAGAGTTTTCGCAGGGCATGGGCTGGTTGGTGCCTCCTTGCATTCTCTCCTCCTTCTCCCTCTCTCGCCCAAACGCTCGATGCCATCACCCTCCATCTTCCGCCAACCGTAGGATCAGCCACCTTCATCCTTCAGCCATTCGATCCCCAACGACCTTCATCCATCTCTCCACCATCCATCCTCAACAATCCTCCTTCATCTCCACCTTCCATCCGGAACGAACCCCCCTTCTCGATGGTTCTCCTCCTTCGATATAAGCAGGTATCGAGAAGGGGTAAAGGATCCGTCTTCACCCCTCCACAGCTTATTCACGCTTCTCATTTTTCCTCATTCTTCCCCTTTCTTCTTACCCTCTTCTTCGCTTCACCCTCCTCATTGGCATCAGCTGAAGGAAGTCGATTAATCATCCCAGCAATCAGAGTGCTTCCTCTGCAAGAGTTGAACGGACCCTCTTCTGCAAAGCAATATCCCCCTATCATCCCTTTTCATATCAACGGAAGGAGATCCACCTCAGCAATATGGCTCCAATCGCTTGAAAGAGAAAATATCCCACAAGACCCAGAGGAGTCATCCCTTCCATCTTCACCTCAAATCGACGAGCCTCTCTGATCAAGTTAAGGAGATCAAATCCCCTGCAGTCACAGGTAAGTAAGTGTCTCTCCTTTCTTTCGATTTTTGATTTTCTACCAAATTCTTTGTATTTCCTTTTCGTTGTCTGAATCTTTTCCTTTTGGTCGTATCCCCATCCCCCTTTTTTTTTTTTTTTTCTTTTCGATTTTCTTTTGGTTTTCTTATTTTGAACCCATTGACACACTCTCTGTAGCCTTGATTTGCGTATAGCAAACCGGGTTACAGACAAGCAATATCAAGAGGAACGGATGCGTTCCAATATTTTCTTTTACTTTTTTTCTTTTTTTTTTCTTTTTTTTTTCTCTCTCTTTCTGTTTTATAGTTTACTTATTTTTGTTCTGTTTATGCTATCAGATTCCATAATCCCATATAGTTCACCTGAACCCCAGTTTGATGTTTCTGTTGATTCTCAACATCGCTTCCATTTTGATTTCTTTGTGAATTTTCAATTTCCTATTTATGTTATTATCTCCATTCTGGGAATTCAATTCTTTGTCTTCACCTGGCCATTGCATTTGGATTTTCTTAACAAGGTAATCTCCCCTGGATTCACATTACCATACATAACCATGCCTCGTTATAGCATGAGTATGTGTATTTCATTTCTTTGCATTGTTTAGTTATTTCTGCAAACTCCTTTTGGTTCATTATTAATTTTGATCGTTTCATTTTACTTTATTTCACTTTCTGTATCCCTTTTATTAATCGCAATTCAATCTTTCTGATTGACCTCCCAGCGCTGGCATATGTGCATCACCCCCTTTTGTTTTCATTCCCTTTCAGCAATACACCGTAAAAAATTTTTTTCTCCTGCTCTGGCTCAACCCCATTGTGATTTCTGGATTCGGGCTACATTTCAAGAAGATACCTAGTCATTATGCCCCTTTGTTAGTCCTGCAACTTATTTTTTTTTATCATCGCATCTCGCCTCCCCCCCCCCCCCCCCCCAATGAAAACCATCATGCCCTGTATTGCTCTCCTGTAGAGGTAATGTGCCCAATAAAATGCATGTCTCATTGAAGAGACGATGCCCACATCTCCGGTCTCAGGGTTGATCTGGGAGTGTTAAATCTGAGGTGCCAAATCTTAGGAAATGGGATGAGAGTATGGTTCATCGTATAAGGTTGGAACCAATATTAGTAGTTGTTGTTCCTCAGTTATACTACGTAATGGAGATGCCCTGTATTGATCCCTGAGTTCAAGTTTTCATATTCCATTACAAAGGCCCTCTGCATTGCTTTTGTTGTAACATGTTTTTTTTTTTTTTACTATTTGATACTCCAGTGTTCTGGCCTATACTACTGTGTTACTGGGTAATGCTTCTTTGTCCTTACCTTGAAGCATCAAATTCCATCCATGAACAAGTGAAAACATGTTTTGTTCAACGCCAACAAGAAAGGGTACCCTGACAAGAGGCCTTCTGCTAGCCATAGCATTTCAAAAGATCGACCCCAACATGTTGGCCTGAAAAAAACAAAAAAAAAAAGAAACAAAACAAAAAACATCAGATCTAATGAACATCTGAGTTTAACCAGAAATCGGGATCAAACCTTCCAGACCAATCCAAATTTGTGAAATATGTTGGATTCTTGCTCAGTATTTGAAAGTCTACTTGTTGAACTACTGAAGGACTAGTGATTAAAGGTTTCAATGATCACCTATGAATTTTGGTATGTCTGCAAACTTACTTTCTTAATTTCTGAATGTTTGAGAAATTTTAAATTGAAAATCTAATGAGCATGATATCTGAATAGTTCTATTCATTCTTGTTATATGTTTGTTGATCATTGAAATTAGGTAAAATTATTGAATGACACTGCAGATTTCAGCAATTACTGAGTATTGCTAACATTGAAATCGATCATCTGGATAAATAAACTGATATCCGACAGTGCTTCAAAGTTTTTTTTTAAAAGGTATAATCACGTTCCAGCATTAATCAGAGGCTGGAATCATCCCAGTTGCAGAACTTTTCAGTGATTATTTTGTAGTAATCCAATTATTACTGAATTTCATCGATGTTCATTGCTTTTCCAGAACTCGATCTGATAATCAGTGTCATTATTCTCTAGTGAAACATACTTTACGCTCACCAGCAGCTGTTATTGGAAATCTTCATATACCAGTGCTTGTTGCAGGCATGGCATGATACAAGGAAGGAATGTTAAGAGCTTGAGAGGGCTGGGACAAATTTTACGTTGTTAATGGACAAGGAAAAGGGATCGTGTTGGCTCATGTTCTAACTTCTAATTTGGAATGTTGTGAGGTTGGTCCATTGCTGCAAGTGTTTACAATAAGCTTGTCTGTGATTACTATGTAGGATATTAATGACTGGAGTATTCGGGGCAAATTTGGCGAGAGCATCGTCTAGAAATTCAGACATAGGTCTCAAAGTTTCTATTTCTCATTAGTATTGCAAATCCATCTTCTCTATTTCTATAATTTGCATTATCCTTTTCGGTGGTTAGCTGTAACCATCTACATGGGGTGTTAATCCTTCCCAGTACTACCATCACACATAGTCATTCCCTACACCACATCACCATCCACACCTAGCATTTTCATCTTTTCATCCTTACCAGCCTTCCCACCGTCACTACTGTGCCACCCTCACACTTCTCTTTTCTCTTCCTATGGTAGTTCAACAACAAACTACCACAAGCTGTTGCATCTTCATGGTGGTTCACAGTGAACCATTATGCCTTCCTTTACTCTATGGTAGTTCAATAATGAACTACCATAGCTACCGTGTCTTCACAGTGGTTCACAAGGAACCACTGCAGATTCTTCTCCTCTCTTTATGATAGTTCATTCTTGAACTATCATAATCATCATATTTTATCATTCTTTTATAAGTGGTTCATCTGTAAATTCTTCTCTTCTTTTTATGATAGTTCATTCTTGAACTATCATAATCATCACATTTTTATCATTCTTTTACAAGTGGTTCACAAGGAACCACTGCAGATTCTTCTCCTCCCTTTATGATAGTTCATTCTTGAACTATCATAATCATCATATTTTATCATTCTTTTACAAGTGGTTCACAGGAACCACTGTAAATTCTTCTCTTCTTTTATGATAGTTCATTCTTGAACTATCATAATCACCATATTTTTATCATTCTTTTACAAGTGGTTCATAGGAATCACTGCAAATTCTTCTCTTATCTTTATGATGGTTCATTCTTGAACTATCATAACCATCATATTTTTATCATTCTTTTACAAGTGGTTCATAGGAACCACTGTAAATTCCTTCTCTCTTCGTATGTACATATATTCCTACATATATGTGCGTTTTCTCATAAATACAGGGTAGGCCATATATAAATCAAGCATCTGTGTAAGATTTTGGATAGTCACTTACACTCATATTTTTCATCTCCTTTTGTGTAAAATCTATCTGGCAAGAATATAAGGAAGGGTAGGATTAAAATATATATATATATTTTTTTGATCCAATTGTTGTAAATAAATAAGATGATGAAGACTCTACATTTCCAGTCTTAGATAGAATAAATGAGCATCGTAAAAAGCATTGAACTACTTGTATTCATGCATTTCTTTATTCCCCAAAATTCTCACAATGGTGGAACACGAATGACACGTGCACCATTTCGTAAGAGGTAATTGATGCTAAGTTGATGATCCACATCAATGGCCATAGTCAGGGTGTGGACAAAACTTAGTATTTTTATCTTTTACAAAATAACATTGGACCCACACTGGATCCATTTTCAAAATTCATCATATTTCCTTAAATATTTTCTCCTTTTATTAGAATTTAACTTAAAATTGACTCAAAATATATACCAATGGCCATAGTCAGGGTATATTGCGAGTTAATTCCATTTTAAATTCTATAAAAGCACCAAATGTATTTTATTCTTCTCTTGAATTTAAATATAGATTATTATATAATATATTCAATGACCATAGTCAAGGATGTATTATATCTTCAATCTTGTTTTAATTCATTTAAAGAATGGAATAGCTTTTCAAAATCCAATTTCAAATTATTCAAACTCATTCATCATTTAGGATAGAATTACATCATGCTTTCAAAAATTCATTTTTCAAAAACTCCAAGTAAATATAAATATCTTCCCCAATCTATCTTCAATCCTTATCAAATCCGATTCATCCTTTCATTTTTCAAAATTCTATGTTCAATCTCAAAGTCCAATTTAACTTTGAGATTTCAAATTCATTTTATATTCATATTCAAATCAGATTTCAAAAAAATCAAATTTGACTCTGAAATTCCAAATTCATTCAAAACTCCAATCCAATCTCCAAGTTCAATTTAACTTTGAGATTCTTGATTCATCTTCTAAAACTTCAACTTCAAGGTCTAATTCGACTTTGAAATTCATTTGTATATTCAAAGATTCAATTTCTAAAATTCATTTTCCAAGTTCAAAATTAAAATTTGGAAGTTCTTGATTCATCTTCTGAATTTAACTCCAAATCCATTTTAGGGTCCAGGATTCAACACCCATATTGGATCTCAGACTTCAGATCCAATTCCTCTTTAAGATCCAGAGTCCAATTCCACATCTCAAATTTCAGATCCACAATTCATTTACGATCCAAAATCCATCTTAGGGTCCAGAACCCAATTCCACTTTTGGATCTCAGACTTCAGATCCGAAATCCATCTTAGGGTCCAGAGTCCAACTTCACTTTGGATCTCAGACTTCAGATCCAATCCCATCTTAGGATCCAGAACTCAATCCCACATCGGATCTCAGGTTTCCGATCCAATTTTAGGATCCAGAACCCAATTCTATATTAGATCTCTGATCTCAAATCCATTTTAAGATCCAATACCATTTCCAAATCTAAATTTCAAAATCAAATCCATTTTCAGATCTAATCTGAATCTCCTAAATCCATTTCTATTCTTAAATACCATCTGGATTTCTCAGATCCCTTTTTTAAATCTCCAACTTAAAAAATCTAAATTCAATTCCATCTAAAGTATTCATTTCCTAAAATTCAAATTCAAGGTCGATTTTTTGACTTTGAAACTTCATTTCCTTTCATTTTAAAGCCTCAAGTCATTCTTTCTCAAAATCAAGATTTATTCTTCCAATCCTGATTTACTTAGAACTTCTCTGATCTATCTCAAGTTCTAAATTCAATCATTCCTTCACTCCCTTATCAAGTTCATCTAAAAAATACTTGGAGGTTTTCAAAACATCTTTCAAAAGAGCCTTCATCCTTGCATTGCACAAGCATGATTCTTTGTGCATTTAGAGTTAGAATAAATTCTTAGATTATATTTAGGCAAAGCAAAAGGCAAAGATTCGATCCTTGGTTCGATTACCTCTGGTAAAGGCGCCAGGAACGGTCGAACCTCGTACCGACGAGCGAATCCCGTCTCTCCCAGTTTTCCCGCAAATATTTCAAAAATGGAGGCGAGTAATCTTTTAAATCTTTCCAAATTAAGGTCAAGTGAGACCATGCAAAATAGTTCCTCTTCTCTTTCTCCTTCTTTCTTTTCTCTTCTCTTTCTCTTTTTCTATCTTTTATTCTTCTCCCTTCAAAAAGGAGGAAAATAAGAGGTTGAAAAGGAAAAGAGAAGGAAGAGAGAGAATATCACGAGAGGAAAAATTTTGCGATGATCACAGTTTTGGCGACCGTGATGGGGCCATCTTCGTCCGGTTGAATCTATGCCTTTGCTTTGCTCGATATTATCTAAGTTTTTATTCTAACATATGTCAGCTATATTTCCATGCAAACCTTAGGAGCCTAGACTTTGTCCCAAGCTGACATCATTGCATATAGGATTTAAGTATGGTTTGGTAGGACCATATTGAGGAGATTATTCCATACTCACATTAGACTTAGGTCTGAAATACAACTCTCATCAATTTTAGGGATTGAACGCAAAAACAATATATGCAAGTGTATGCTTCTCTGTATTTAAATCTATCTCTTTAGGACTTGCATTAGAACCTTCTGATTTTATTGCATGTTGATCATATTTTGAAAAACATCCCTACCTATATTGTCCCGGTCTTCACGTTGCTGGGCTGTCTCACTGAACCATAGTTCGGGAAAGAGCCTCACAATTGGACCACTTATTTGGGTTCGCGCCCCCCTACCACGTACCTAAGGGCCATAGTCCGAGGTATATCGGTAGGTGCTCAAGGATGTTGGGAAGCCATTACCTTAGAACCGGAGAAATAATTCTTATGCCACGTACTTCGAGCTTCGGCTTGGGTATATCGGCATATCTTGATTGGAATCAGATGATCTAAATCCTTAAAGTTAGGATTAAGGTCCTACGAGCCTTTTTTTCAAAATTTACATTTAGAGTCAGCTTATAGGGAGTGCTATTCTGTGCAACATTGCTTGTATAAATTGATTCTTTTGTAAATATTATCTTGAAAATTCTTATCTTTCAAAACCCTGGATATTTATTTCATAAAAATTCTTTTATTTTCTCAAAATCCAGGATGGTATATTTCTTATTTCTTTATTCTCTCATAAAATTCTTAAACCCTGGACATTCTTTTAAATTCTTTCCCTTATCTCTCAAAAGTCCAGGCGTATTCTTCTTCTTCTGATTTATTTAAATTCTTTTGATCCTGCCTGCAAATTTCAGAAATATTCAAGGTCTTGTCATCTTCAAAAATACTCTTCCTCGTATATTCCATCTTCTTCATATAAAACCCTTTTATCGAGAGATCTCTTTCATTACCTCTTCAAAATTTCTTTTGATTTGAACCCTTCATTTATTCTTCAGAGAAAATACCAACATTCCAATCATGGTTCAAACGAGAGCAAGAAGAAGGGCAGCTCAACAGCACAATGACAGCGAAGTAGAAGAGATGAACTCTTCCAGGTTATCCCGAAAACATGATTCAGATGAGGATGATGTCGACCCGGCGATGTATAAAATCTTTCAAAAGATGATGGCAAAAATGATGTCTGAGCAAGCTGGGGCAGGTTCGAAGAAAACATCCTCTAAAAACAAGGTAAAAAAGAAGCCAGTGAAAAAGCATGTCAGGATCAGCAAAAAGAAAATCCAGCAAGACAACACCTCTGAAGGTACAGAGTCAGGAGATGAGGATTCCGAGGAAGAACAGTTTGTGTTCGTCCCGAAACATCTGCGACAAGTCAAGAAGGTGGCAGAGGAACCTGAATCAGTCAACAAGCCTAAAGATGGAGTCCCGGCAGAAGACTCAGTTCAAATATTGACAAAGATGGTCAAAGACCTACAGATCCGAGATAAGGGAAAGAGGGTATATACCAGACAGGACTTCTACCTTGGTTTAGATGGGGACAGCAGCTTGGAAGATCTCCCCCAAAAAATTATTAAGTTCGATGGGTCCGGCAATCCAAAGGCCCATCTCGCGATGTTCTTCGCCGAATGTGCGAGATTCAGTGAAGACAATCGGGCCCTTTTCTTGTGCTTTCCTCGCAGTCTAGAAGGCGTAGCAGCTAAATGGTATGCGGAGCACATGAACCCCGTCGAGCTGCAAAATTTTGATAAAGTTGTTAATCTGTTCGTGGAAAGATTCATGTTCAACACTGAGGCACTGCCAACCCTCAATCACCTGTATAACCTGAAACAAGGAGATAAGGAAAAAGCTGTAGACTTCATTCGAAAGTGGAGAGATACCTGCAACAAGATGAGAACCCCCATTTCAGAGGAGCACGCACTCCAAGTTATCCTGAACAATTTTTCTCAGCCTCTTAGAAGCCTCATTTCCACATACCCCTCTAAATCCTTCATAGAGCTTATCGAACGAGCTGAGTGGCTCGAGATGGGGATGGACAATGGAAATTATGAGGGCATCACTCTCGTCAAGGGCAATCAAGACCTCAAGAAGAAGGTAAATTATACCTTTTCAGCTAACTCTGGGGGCAGTGGTAGCAAAGATAACAAGACCAAGCAGATGGGTCAGCAAAAGGAACCCTTCAAGCAGAATGACAAGCCAGTTCTCGCCAAGCAAAAGGAAAAGATAAAACGTGAAGGTTGGGGTTATGACCGCAAATTCACTGCTCTTGAACAATCCCTCGAACAAGTTTTGGAGTATATGTTGAGCAAAGATATGATTAAACTCCCGAGAGTTGCTGATCCTCCGGTCTCCCTGGGAAAATGGAAGGACAAGTTCTGCAAGTTCCACCGGGCAGTGGGGCACGACACCGAGCACTGCTTCATCCTAAAGAACATCATCCAGGATTGCATTGATAAAAATCTTCTGATAGAGGACGAAGAAGAAGAGCAGCCCACCGTCCTAACTAAGCCTTTCCCAGATCACTCAAAGAACTGATGATATCAAAACTTTTCTTGCTTTTTTTTCCTTTTGCTTTTTCCCGTCGTCTTGTAGGGGCAAGTCAGCCCTAGTCTTTTGTGATCTTTTTGGTCACACGCTTGTAAATAGTCAAGTTCTTGTTTTCAGTAGTTACTTATAAATGAAATATCAATTTCCTTCATACCTTTGTGTTCAATTCTTACTTCTTTCGTCATATTGGGGCAGCTTTTGGTAAAAATTACATTTACACTTCAAAATATTCTTTTGCCATTAAAATCCTGTTTTTTTTCACAATGCGGGACAAAATCCTGACATCATTCATGAGAGAAATGATATTACCTATGAGGGTTTTTCCAAAAATCATGAAATTTCAAAAAATCTTCATTATGATGACCAAAAAGGTCAAATATTCTTTGGTCCAACTTTTGTCAAAATCAACCCTCGTGTTGACCATATTGTCGAAAATAGGTTTTCGAACTGTTGCATTGAAAAATCAACCCTCGAGTTGATCATGTCTTCAAAAATAAGTTTTCGAACCATCGCATTTAAAGGTCAACCCTTGTGATTCCGAAACATTTATATCCAAAGATCAACCCTTGTGTTGGTTTTATCTTCCAAGATTGGTTTCGAATCATTTATGTTCAAAAGATCAACCCTTGTGTTGGTCTTATCTTCCAAGATTGGTTTCGAAACATTACGTTCGAGGATCAACCCTCGTATTGATCATATCTTTCTACAAATCGATTTTGAATCATTGCATTCCAAAGATCAACCCCTGTGTTGATCTCATTTTTTTCAAAAATTGATTTCATTACATTCAAGCATCAACCCTCGTATTGATCATATTTTTTAAAAATTGATTTCGAATCATTACATTCAAAGATCAACCCTCGTGTTGATCATATTTTCTACAAATCGATTTTCAAATCATTGCTTCAAAAAATTTAACCCTCATGATGATCTCTCGTGAATGATTCCCTTTCAAAAATCAAGCTCTCGCAATTAATCCTCTTTTCAGAAATGATTTCCTCGTATTCTTCTCCTACTTCTTAAAAGATCCCACATGCAGGCAGGATCAAACAAAATTCTTTTTTCTCCTCAATCAACTCTTTCCTTTTATTATTTGTCTGTCAATTTTATCAGTCTTATCAATTTTTATTCATCTTTCTCAATTTTGTCAATTTTATTGATCCTTCATTGATTTTGTTAATTTTTCTCGTCAAAATTTATATTTTCAAAAGTTACCCTTTCAGGTTAAGGGATAAACCTGATGCCTCTTTCCCATGAGGTATTCCTTTTTTCCTTCTTCTTCATTCCCATTCAGGATAAGGGATAATCCTGAGACCCCTCATAGGAGCACCAATGCTACCTGTGAAAATTCTTGTTCAAAATAAATTCCTTCAATCTCTTCCCCATTTTTAAAAATTTTAGTGAATTTCCCACTCAGGTTAAGGGATAAAACCTGAATTTCCTTCTCAGGTTAAGGGATAAACCTGAACCTCGTCCCGCGAGGTCCTTCTTCCTTCAGGAACAGGGATAATCTTGAAGTCTTTCATCATCTTCCAAGTATCTTTAATTTTTGTACCAAGCTTCGCCATTCTTTTAGATCTTTGTCAATCTTTGTCAATTCTTTATTACTGATTCTTTATCAAATTTATTGATTCTTTTTCATTTGTTATCAATTCTTTTAATTTTTTATCAACCCTTTATTAAATTTTGTTAAATTTGTCAATATTATTCCTTCATTCCCTTTCAGGTTAAGGGATAAACCTGAATCATCTTCCATTCTCATCAAATCCTAATTTATCTTTTATCTTTTCCTTTTAAAGATTCGGGTTCCGACTCGGGTCTTCCTTTTATCTTTTCTTTTGAGGTTTCGAATTCCGACTCGGGCTTCCCTTTGGTTCTGATTGAACCAATTGTTTTCTTCTATCTATTTTTTTTTCTTTTCCTTTTAAAGATTCGGGTTCCGACTCGGGTCTTCCTTTTATCTTTTCTTTTGAGGTTTCGAGTTCAGACTCGGGCTTCCCTTTGGTTTTGATTGAACCAATTGTTTTCTTCTATCTTTTGTCTTTTTAAAGATTCGGGTTCCGACTCAGGTCTTCTTTTTATCTTTTCTTTTGAGGTTTCGAGTTCTGACTCGGGCTTCCCTTTGGTTCTGATTGGACCAATCGTTTCCTTTTATCTTTTATCTTTTATCTTTTATCCTTTCCTTTTAAAGATTCGGGTTCCGACTCGAGTCTTCCCTTTCATCTTTCCTTTTGAAGTTTCGAGTTCCGACTCGGACTTCCTTTTGAATCCAATCCTCGCATTGGAAATCCATCATTTCTTTAGAAAACCGAGTTTCAACTCGGGTTTTTCTTCTATTATTTTTCGTTCAAAGTTTCGAGTTCCGACTCGGACTTCCTTTTGAATCCAATCCTCGCATTGGAAATCCATCATTAGAAAACCGAATTTCAACTCAGGTTTTTCATCTATTATTTTTCAGTCGAAGTTTCGAGTTCCGACTCAGACTTTCTTTTGAATCCAATCCTCGCATTGGAAAACAATTATTTCTTTAGAAAGTTTAAGTTTTCAAAACTCAATTTTCTCTTTCATCTTTTATCTTGAAAATCTGGGTTCCGACTCGGGCTTTTCCCCTTTGTACATTCTATCTCTTTGAATATCCAAATTGAGTTTTATTCGCTTTAAAAATCCCTTCATTCCCGTTCAGGATATGGGATAATCCTGAAACCATTCATAGAAGCAGCGCAACCTTCTGTAATGGTCCTTCCAAATCCAGTCTAACACTGATCCTTCATCAGAATCCTTCACCAAATCCAATTCTCGTGTTGGTCCTTCAAAATTCCAGTTTCACGTTGGTCCTTCGAATTCCAATTGGTCCTTCATCAAATTCCAATGTTTTCATTGGTCCTTCCAAATTCCAATGTTTACATTGGTCCTTCCCAAATACCAATTTTCACAAATTGGTCCTTCGAATTCCAATTGGTCCTTCATCAAATACCAATGTTTACATTGGTCCTTCCAAATTCCAATTCTATGAATTGGTCCTTCCAAAATTCCAATGTTTACATTGGTCCTTCCCAAATACCAATTTTCACAAATTGGTCCTTCGAATTCCAATTGGTCCTTCATCAAATACCAATGTTTACATTGGTCCTTCCAAATTTCGATTCTATGAATCGATCCTTCCAAAATACCAAATTTTCACAAATTGGTCCTTCCAAATTCCAATTCTATGAATTGGTCCTTCAGAATTCCAATTGGTCCTTCATAAAATTCCAATGTTTACATTGGTCCTTCAAAATTTCCAATTGATCCTTCAAAATTTCCAATTTTCATAAATTGGTCCTTCAAAATTCCAGTTTTACACTGGTCCTTCATCAAAATTCCAATGTTTACATTGGTTCTTCAAAATTTCCAATTTTCAGAAATTGGTCCTTCAAAATTCCAGTTTCACGCTGGTCCTTCAAATTTCAATTGGTCCTTCATCAAATTCCAATGTTTACATTGGTCCTTCCAAAAATTCCAATTTTCACAAATTGGTCCTTCCAAAAATTCCAATTTTCACAAATTGGTCCTTCCAAAATTCCAATTCTCACGAATTGGTCCTTCCAAAATTCCAATGTTTACATTGGTCCTTCCAAAATTCTGATTTTTCACAAATTGGTCCTTCAAAATTCCAGTTTTACGGTGGTCCTTCAAAATCTCAATCAGTTCTTCAAAAATTCCAATGTGTATATTGGTCCTTCAAAGTTCCAATTTAGCACTAGTCTTTTACCAAAGTCTTTTACCAAAATTTTCTTTTACCAAAATCTTCCTTTATCAAAATCCTTCTCAAATTCCAGTTTAGCACTGGTCCTTTACCAAAGTCTTTTTACCAAAAATTTCTTTACCAGTTCTTTTATAAGATTCTTTACCAAAATTTCTTTACTTAAACCTCATTCTTTAAGTTGGTCTCGTAAAACCCAGTTTTACTGATCAAGAGTGCCAAAATAAAAGATCTTCAGCCCGAGGTCCTATCAAAATCTATATTGAGTGATTGTTTCACAAAGGATTCTCGAAAACTTTGCCAATCTGCTAAAATATGTCTTGATTCCAATATTTTACTGCACAAAAGAATCGCCTCAGATTACCTCTAGTTTTCTTTTCAAAAGGCTGAAGCTTTTTTGCGAAAAGGAGTGAAAATTCAAATCTTCTCTCTGTTGGTCAACCAAGAGGATGCAAGAAAGATCCTTGGTATGATTAGCAAAAGAAATATGCAATGATGTTGAAAAGCTAGAAGCGAATCAATATTGATCATAGCTATGACGCATGTTTTAAGACGACCTTCTGGTAATCAGGCAGTGGAAATATCCTGAGCGTTAAAAAGAATCCACTCAATCCATATCTCCTCATTTCATTCATTTAAGCTTCAATCAAATATCCGCAAAAGGGATCTCTCAATTGTCGTCAAGATGAAGGCGAATTAAGCGAGTAGACCCCCGGGGCCAAAGAAGATTTGAAACATCTCCAAGATGACGGAGTTTGTGACGGATCCTTTCAGAGAAAGTTCAGATCACCGTCGAGATGAAGGCGAGTGTGATGAACCTATCGACAAACCCTAAAAGATATTTGATTGCTGCTATCATCAAGAGATTTTTAACCAATGAGCCAATATAATCCCTGAAAAAAGGAAGGATCGAAGCATCTCCAAGATGACGGAGTTTGTGACGTACCCTTCCCCGAAAAAGAGAGAAAAGTCCAGAAACATCCAAATGAAGGATGATGTAATAAACTTCCCCTGAAACCCAAGAAAGCTCAATATCCTCAAAAGAATGCCGAAAGATCATTATGGGAAAAGACTCAGGATATTAAACTGCCGAGATTGCCAGGAATCATCTTTTCTCATGCGAAATCCTTTTTATCAATATCTTCTCATTACTTGCTTTTATGAAACTAAGAGTATTTCTTCTCTACTCATATCAAGGAAATGGATAACTTCCTTGAAGATACTCAACAACTTTAAAATTTGAATCTAACTTTAGAATCAAAGGAGTTAACCTCATTTTAGAGGAAATACTCTAGGTGAAAAGAGAGAATATCTTTCGCACATACGTGCACACTTTCAAGCGTTTGAATCAATTACAAATTCATCTTATTGGCAAATTTTTCTAGTTATCCAAAAATGAGATAAATGCTCAATATCCATTTTGATACAACCTAGCGTTGTTTGTACATTCTTTAAACGAGAATTGCCTCATTCTGGTGAGGTATCTCTCCCAGTCCCATCATGGTCTTCCCCCATCAAGGAGTCCATACTTTGTATATCCATTCAAATAAAGAATTATACTTGAACCTCGTCTCATGAGGTATTTTTCAAAAAATGCCCCATCCAGGTTAAGGGCTAAGCCTGTGTCTTTTCAAAAATCCTTATCTTTGTCTAAACCTGGAAACTTCTTTAAAAATCTCTACTTTTATTATTTCAGAATCTTTATCCCAAAGTCCCATCACAATTTCCTCGTCTTCTTCTATCCAAATTATTTTCATTCTCGAGGATTTCGTTCTCTTCCCAAAACCCTTTTCAGAATAAGGTACAAAACCTGAAAAAAAATAAAGCTTTTTCAAAGCCAATTCTTCCATACCTAGTTCAGACTTTCTGACTGGGGCATCTTTTTTTTTTTAGAAAATTTGGCGTGTCTTCTTTGCCGCAAAGCTCGGCCCGCGACCGACTTAGCAGCAAAGAGGGGCATCTGTGAACACCCCAAATTTTCCAAAAAATCCAAAAATGACCTTTTTGCCCCTGACCTCCGTCCTTTGAATAATCGGGTAAATTTTTTACCAAAAATTGCATTCATCCCTTGGATTCGTTAGAATTCAGACCCAAAATCTTATCTCTGACCCAGTTTTTTATCCGAATCGGATCCGAACCCCTCTCCGAGAAAAGTTTCAAAAATAAAAACCCAAATTTCTCATAAAACCCTTCTCTTTGTAAATATTTCTGAAAAATTATAACATGACTTTTAAACCCCTCATTTTTTTTTAATTTCATAAACTTTATATACTAAAATGAAGGAAAAAGAAAAAAAAAGAAGAAAAAAGAAGAAAAAAAAAATGGAGTAAGCCTTTTTTAAAAACTCTTTTTAGCAAAATTTTCTTGAAAGAGCACCTTTTTGGAAAACTCATAAAAAGACCCGGGGGGCCCCCCTTACGGATTTCTTTTAGGGTTTTGAGAGTTTTCGCAGGGCATGGGCTGGTTGGTGCCTCCTTGCATTCTCTCCTCCTTCTCCCTCTCTCGCCCAAACGCTCGATGCCATCACCCTCCATCTTCCGCCAACCGTAGGATCAGCCACCTTCATCCTTCAGCAATCCGATCCCCAACGACCTTCATCCTTCTCTCCACCATCCATCCTCAACAATCCTCCTTCATCTCCACCTTCCATCCGGAACGAACCCCCCTTCTCGATGGTTCTCCTCCTTCGATATAAGCAGGTATCGAGAAGGGGTAAAGGATCCGTCTTCACCCCTCCACAGCTTCTTCACGCTTCTTATTTTTCCTCATTCTTCCCCTTTCTTCTTACCCTCTTCTTCGCTTCACCCTCCTCATTGGCGTCAGCTGAAGGAAGTCGATTAATCATCCCAGCAATCAGAGTGCTTCCTCTGCAAGAGTTGAACGGACCCTCTTCTACAAAGCAATATCCCCCTATCATCCCTTTTCATATCAACGGAAGGAGATCCACCTCAGCAATATGGCTCCAATCGCTTGAAAGAGAAAATATCCCACAAGACCCAGAGGAGTCATCCCTTCCATCTTCACCTCAAATTGACGAGCCTCTCTGATCAAGTTAAGGAGATCAAATCCCCTGCAGTCACAGGTAAGTAAGTGTCTCTCCTTTCTTTCGATTTTTGATTTTCTACCAAATTCTTTGTATTTCCTTTTCGTTGTCTGAATCTTTGCCTTTTGGTCGTATCCCCTTCCCCTTTTTTTTTTTTTCTTTTCGATTTTCTTTTGGTTTTCTTATTTTGAACCCATTGACACACTCTCTGTAGCCTTGATTTGCGTATAGCAAACCGGGTTACAGACAAGCAATATCAAGAGGAACGGATGCGTTCCAATATTTTCTTTTACTTTTTTTCTTTTTTTTTCTCTTTTTTTTTCTCTCTCTTTCTGTTTTATAGTTTACTTATTTTTGTTCTGTTTATGCTATCAGATTCCATAATCCCATATAGTTCACCTGAACCCCAGTTTGTTGTTTCTGTTGATTCTCAACATCGCTTCCGTTTTGATTTCTTTGTGAATTTTCAATTTCCTATTTATGTTATTATCTCCATTCTGGGAATTCAATTCTTTGTCTTCACCTAGCCATTGCATTTGGATTTTCTTAACAAGGTAATCTCCCCTGGATTCACATTACCATACATAACCATGCCTCGTTATAGCATGAGTATGTGTATTTCATTTCTTTGCATTGTTTAGTTATTTCTGCAAACTCCTTTTGGTTCATTATTAATTTTGATCGTTTCATTTTACTTTATTTCACTTTTTGTATCCCTTTTATTAATCGCAATTCAATCTTTCTGATTGACCTCCCAGTGCTGGCATATGTGCATCACCCTCTTTTGTTTTCATTCCCTTTCAGCAATACATCGTAAAAAATTTTTTTCTCCTGCTTTGGCTCAACCCCATTGTGATTTCTGGATTCGGGCTACATTTCAAGAAGATACCTAGTCATTATGCCCCTTTGTTAGTCCTGCAGCTTATTTTTTTTATCATCGCATCTCGCCTCCCCCCCCCCCCAATGAAAACCCTCATGCCCTGTATTGCTCTCCTGTAGAGGTAATGTGCCCAATAAAATGGATGTCTCATTGAAGAGACGATGCCCACATCTCCGGTCTCAGGGTTGATCTGGGAGTGTAATATCTGAGGTGCCAAATCTTAGGAAATGGGATGAGAGTATGGTTCATCGTATAAGGTTGGGACCAATATCAGTAGTTGTTGTTCATCAGTTATACTACGTAATGGAGATGCTCTGTATTGATCCCTGAGTTCAAGTTTTCATATTCCATTACAAAGGCCCTCTGCATTGCTTTTGTTGTAACATGTTTTTTTTTTACTATTTGATACTCCAGTGTTCTGGCCTATACTACTGTGTTACTGGGTAATGCTTCTTTGTCCTTACCTTGAAGCATCAAATTCCATCCATGAACAAGTGAAAACATGTTTTGTTCAACGCCAACAAGAAAGGGTACCCTGACAAGAGGCCTTCTGCTAGCCATAGCATTTCAAAAGATTGACCCCAACATGTTGGCTTGAAAAAAACAAAAAAAAAAGAAACAAAACAAAAAAAATCAGATCTAATGAACATCTGAGTTTAACCAGAAATCGGGATCAGACCTTCCAGACCAATCCAGATTTGTGAAATATGTTGGATTCTTGCTCAGTATTTGAAAGTCTACTTGTTGAACTACTGAAGGACTAGTGATTAAAGGTTTCAATGATCACCTATGAATTTTGGTATGTCTGCAAACTTACTTTCTTAATTTCTGAATGTTTGAGAAATTTTAAATTGAAAATCTAATTAGCATGATATCTGAATAGTTCTATTCATTCTTGTTAAATGTTTGTTGATCATTGAAATTGGGTAAAATTATTGAATGACACAAAAGATTTCAGCAATTACTGAGTACTGCTAACATTGAAATCGATCATCTGGATCAATAAACTGATATCCGACAGTGCTTCAAAGTTTTTTTTTTAAAAGGTATAATCACGTTCCAGCATTAATCAGAGGCTGGAATTGTCCCGGTCTTCACGTTGCTGAGCTGTCTCACTGAACCATAGTTCGGGAAAGAGCCTCACAATTGGACCACTTATTTGGGTTCGCGCCCCCCTACCACGTACCTAAGGGCCATAGTCCGAGGTATATCGGTAGGTGCTCAAGGATGTTGGGAAGCCATTACCTTAGAACCAGAGAAATAATTCTTATGCCACGTACTTCGAGCTTTGGCTTGAGTATATCAGCATATCTTGATTGGAATCAGATGATCTAAATCCTTAGAGTTAGGATTAAGGTCCTACGAGCCTTTTTTTCAAAATTTACATTTAGAGTCAGCTTATAGGGAGTGCTATTTTGCGCATCATTGCTTGTATAAATTGATTCTTTTGTAAATATTATCTTAAAAATTCTTATCTTTCAAAACCCTGGATATTTATTTCATAACAATTCTTTTGTTTTCTCAAAATCCAGGATGGTATATTTCTTATTTCTTTATTCTCTCATAAAATTCTTAAACCCTGGACATTCTTTTAAATTCTTTCCCTTATCTCTCAAAAGTCTAGGCATATTCTTCTTCTTCTGATTTATTTAAATTCTTTTGATCCTGCTTGCAAATTTCAAAAATATTCAAGGTCTTGTCATCTTCAAAAATACTCTTCCTCGTATATTCCATCTTCTTCATATAAAACCCTTTTTATCGAGAGATCTCTTTCATTACCTCTTCAAAATTTCTTTTGATCCGAACCCTTCATTTATTCTTCAGAGAAAATACCAACATTCCAATCATGGTTCAAACGAGAGCAAGGAGAAGGGCAACTCAGCAGCACAATGACAGCGAAGTAGAAGAGATGAACTCTTCCAGGTTATCCCGAAAACATGATTCAGATGAGGATGATGTCGACCCGACGATGTATAAAATCTTTCAAAAGATGATGACAAAAATGATGTCTGAGCAAGCTGGGGCAGGTTCGAAGAAAACATCCTCTAAAAACAAGGTCAAAAAGAAGCCAGTGAAAAAGCATGTCAGGATCAGCAAAAAGAAAATCGAGCAAGACAGCACCTCTGAAGGTACAGAGTCAGGAGATGAGGATTCCGAGGAAGAACAGTTTGTGTTCGTCCCGAAACATCTGCGACAAGTCAAGAAGGTGGCAGAGGAACTTGAATCAGTCAACAAGCCTAAAGATGGAGTCCCGGCAGAAGACTCAGTTCAAATATTGACAAAGATGGTCAAAGACCTACAGATCCGAGATAAGGGAAAGAGGGTATATACCAGACAGGACTTCTACCTTGGTTTAGATGGGGACAGCAGCTTGGAAGATCTCCCCCAAAAATTTATTAAGTTCGATGGGTCCGGCAATCCAAAGGCCCATCTCGCGATGTTCTTCGCCGAATGTGCGAGATTCAGTGAAGACAATCGGGCCCTTTTCTTGTGCTTTCCTCGCAGTCTAGAAGGCGTAGCAGCTAAATGGTATGCAGAGCACATCAACCCCGTCGAGCTGCAAAATTTTGATAAAGTTGTTAATCTGTTCGTGGAAAGATTCATGTTCAACATTGAGGCACTGCCAACCCTCAATCACCTGTATAACCTGAAACAAGGAGATAAGGAAAAAGCTGTAGACTTCATTCGGAAGTGGAGAGATACCTGCAACAAGATGAGAACCCCCATTTCAGAGGAGCACGCACTCAAAGTTATGCTGAACAATTTTTCTCAGCCTCTTAGAAGCCTCATTTCCACTTACCCCTCTAAATCCTTCATAGAGCTTATCGAACGAGCTGAGTGGCTCGAGATGGGGATGGACAATGGAAATTATGAGGGCATCACTCTCGTCAAGGGCAATCAAGACCTCAAGAAGAAGGTAAATTATACCTTTTCAGCTAACTCTGGGGGCAGTGGTAGCAAAGATAACAAGACCAAGCAGATGGGTCAGCAAAAGGAACCCTTCAAGCAGAATGACAAGCCAGTTCTCGCCAAGCAGAAGGAAAAGATAAAACGTGAAGGTTGGGGTTATGACCGCAAATTCACTGCTCTTGAACAATCCCTCGAACAAGTTTTGGAGTATATGTTGAGCAAAGATATGATTAAACTCCCGAGAGTTGCTGATCCTCCGGTCTCCCTGGGAAAATGGAAGGACAAGTTCTGCAAGTTCCACCGGGCAGTGGGGCACGACACCGAGCACTGCTTCATCCTAAAGAACATCATCCAGGATTGCATTGATAAAAATCTTCTGATAGAGGACGAAGAAGAAGAGCAGCCCACCGTCCTAACTAAGCCTTTCCCAGATCACTCAAAGAACTGATGATATCAAAACTTTTCTTGCTTTTTTTTCCTTTTGCTTTTTCCCGTCGTCTTGTAGGGGCAAGTCAGCCCTAGTCTTTTGTGATCTTTTTGGTCACACGCTTGTAAATAGTCAAGTTCTTGTTTTCAGTAGTTACTTATAAATGAAATATCAATTTCCTTCATACCTTTGTGTTCAATTCTTACTTCTTTCGTCATATTGGGGCAGCTTTTGGTAAAAATTACATTTACACTTCAAAATATTCTTTTGCCATTAAAATCCTGTTTTTTTTCACAATGCGGGACAAAATCCTGACATCATTCATGAGAGAAATGATATTACCTATGAGGGTTTTTCCAAAAATCATGAAATTTCAAAAAATCTTCATTATGATGACCAAAAAGGTCAAATATTCTTTGGTCCAACTTTTGTCAAAATCAACCCTCATGTTGACCATATTGTCGAAAATAGGTTTTCGAACTGTTGCATTGAAAAATCAACCCTCGAGTTGATCATGTCTTCAAAAATAAGTTTTCGAACCATCGCATTTAAAGGTCAACCCTTGTGATTCCGAAACATTTATATCCAAAGATCAACCCTTGTGTTGGTTTTATCTTCCAAGATTGGTTTCGAATCATTTATGTTCAAAAGATCAACCCTTGTGTTGGTCTTATCTTCCAAGATTGGTTTCGAAACATTACGTTCGAGGATCAACCCTCGTATTGATCATATCTTTCTACAAATCGATTTTGAATCATTGCATTCCAAAGATCAACCCCTGTGTTGATCTCATTTTTTTCAAAAATTGATTTCATTACATTCAAGCATCAACCCTCGTATTGATCATATTTTTTAAAAATTGATTTCGAATCATTACATTCAAAGATCAACCCTCGTGTTGATCATATTTTCTACAAATCGATTTTCAAATCATTGCTTCAAAAAATTTAACCCTCATGATGATCTCTCGTGAATGATTCCCTTTCAAAAATCAAGCTCTCGCAATTAATCCTCTTTTCAGAAATGATTTCCTCGTATTCTTCTCCTACTTCTTAAAAGATCCCACATGCAGGCAGGATCAAACAAAATTCTTTTTTCTCCTCAATCAACTCTTTCCTTTTATTATTTGTCTGTCAATTTTATCAGTCTTATCAATTTTTATTCATCTTTCTCAATTTTGTCAATTTTATTGATCCTTCATTGATTTTGTTAATTTTTCTCGTCAAAATTTATATTTTCAAAAGTTACCCTTTCAGGTTAAGGGATAAACCTGATGCCTCTTTCCCATGAGGTATTCCTTTTTTCCTTCTTCTTCATTCCCATTCAGGATAAGGGATAATCCTGAGACCCCTCATAGGAGCACCAATGCTACCTGTGAAAATTCTTGTTCAAAATAAATTCCTTCAATCTCTTCCCCATTTTTAAAAATTTTAGTGAATTTCCCACTCAGGTTAAGGGATAAAACCTGAATTTCCTTCTCAGGTTAAGGGATAAACCTGAACCTCGTCCCGCGAGGTCCTTCTTCCTTCAGGAACAGGGATAATCTTGAAGTCTTTCATCATCTTCCAAGTATCTTTAATTTTTGTACCAAGCTTCGCCATTCTTTTAGATCTTTGTCAATCTTTGTCAATTCTTTATTACTGATTCTTTATCAAATTTATTGATTCTTTTTCATTTGTTATCAATTCTTTTAATTTTTTATCAACCCTTTATTAAATTTTGTTAAATTTGTCAATATTATTCCTTCATTCCCTTTCAGGTTAAGGGATAAACCTGAATCATCTTCCATTCTCATCAAATCCTAATTTATCTTTTATCTTTTCCTTTTAAAGATTCGGGTTCCGACTCGGGTCTTCCTTTTATCTTTTCTTTTGAGGTTTCGAATTCCGACTCGGGCTTCCCTTTGGTTCTGATTGAACCAATTGTTTTCTTCTATCTATTTTTTTTTTCTTTTCCTTTTAAAGATTCGGGTTCCGACTCGGGTCTTCCTTTTATCTTTTCTTTTGAGGTTTCGAGTTCAGACTCGGGCTTCCCTTTGGTTTTGATTGAACCAATTGTTTTCTTCTATCTTTTGTCTTTTTAAAGATTCGGGTTCCGACTCAGGTCTTCTTTTTATCTTTTCTTTTGAGGTTTCGAGTTCTGACTCGGGCTTCCCTTTGGTTCTGATTGGACCAATCGTTTCCTTTTATCTTTTATCTTTTATCTTTTATCCTTTCCTTTTAAAGATTCGGGTTCCGACTCGAGTCTTCCCTTTCATCTTTCCTTTTGAAGTTTCGAGTTCCGACTCGGACTTCCTTTTGAATCCAATCCTCGCATTGGAAATCCATCATTTCTTTAGAAAACCGAGTTTCAACTCGGGTTTTTCTTCTATTATTTTTCGTTCAAAGTTTCGAGTTCCGACTCGGACTTCCTTTTGAATCCAATCCTCGCATTGGAAATCCATCATTAGAAAACCGAATTTCAACTCAGGTTTTTCATCTATTATTTTTTAGTCGAAGTTTCGAGTTCCGACTCAGACTTCCTTTTGAATCCAATCCTCGTATTGGAAAACAATTATTTCTTTAGAAAATTTAAGTTTTCAAAACTCAATTTTCTCTTTCATCTTTTATCTTGAAAATCTGGGTTCCGACTCGGGCTTTTCCCCTTTGTACATTCTATCTCTTTGAATATCCAAATTGAGTTTTATTCGCTTTAAAAATCCCTTCATTCCCGTTCAGGATATGGGATAATCCTGAAACCATTCATAGAAGCAGCGCAACCTTCTGTAATGGTCCTTCCAAATCCAGTCTAACACTGATCCTTCATCAGAATCCTTCACCAAATCCAATTCTCGTGTTGGTCCTTCAAAATTCAAGTTTCACGCTGGTCCTTCATCAAATTCCAATGTTTTCATTGGTCCTTCCAAATTCCAATTCTATGAATTGGTCCTTCCAAAATTCCAATGTTTACATTAGTCCTTCCCAAATACCAATTTTCACAAATTGGTCCTTCGAATTCCAATTGGTCCTTCATCAAATACCAATGTTTACATTGGTTCTTCCAAATTCCAATTCTATGAATTGGTCCTTCCAAAATTTCAATGTTTACATTGGCCCTTCCCAAATACCAATTTTCACAATTTGGTCCTTCGAATTCCAATTTGTCCTTCATCAAATACCAATGTTTACATTGGTCCTTCCAAATTTCGATTCTATGAATCAATCCTTCCAAAATACCAAATTTTCACAAATTGGTCCTTCCAAATTCCAATTCTATGAATTGGTCCTTGAGAATTCCAATTGGTCCTTCATAAAATTCCAATGTTTACATTGGTCCTTCAAAATTTCCAATTGATCCTTCAAAATTTCCAATTTTCATAAATTGGTCCTTTAAAATTCCAGTTTTACACTGGTCCTTCATCAAAATTCCAATGTTTACATTGGTCCTTCAAAATTTCCAATTTTCACAAATTGGTCCTTCAAAATTCCAGTTTCACGCTGGTCCTTCAAATTTCAATTGGTCCTTCATCAAATTCCAATGTTTACATTGGTCCTTCCAAAAATTCCAATTTTCACAAATTGGTCCTTCCAAAAATTCCAATTTTTACAAATTGGTCCTTCAAAATCTCAATCAGTTCTTCAAAAATTCCAATGTGTATATTGGTCCTTCAAAGTTCCAGTTTAGCACTAGTCCTTTACCAAAGTCTTTTACCAAAATTTTCCTTTACCAAAATCTTCCTTTATCAAAATCCTTCTCAAATTCCAGTTTAGCACTGGTCCTTTACCAAAGTCTTTTTACCAAAAATTTCTTTACCAGTTCTTTTACAAGATTCTTTACCAAAATTTCTTTATTTAAACCTCATTCTTTAAGTTGGTCTCGTAAAACCCAGTTTTACTGATCAAGATTGCCAAAATAAAAGATCTTCAGCCTGAGGTCCTATCAAAATCTATATTGAGTGATTATTTCACAAAGGATTCTCGAAAACTTTGCCAATCTGCTAAAATATGTCTTGATTCCAATATTTTACTGCACAAAAGAATCGCCTCAGATTACCTCTAGTATTCTTTTCAAAAGGGTGAAGCTTTTTTGCGAAAAGGAGTGAAAATTCAAATCTTCTCTCTGTTGGTCAACCAAGAGGATGCAAGAAAGATCCTTGGTATGATTAGCAAAAGAAATATTCAATGATGTTGAAAAACTAGAAGAGAATCAATATTGATCATAGCTATGACGCATGTTTTAAGACGACCTTCTGGTAATCAGGCAGTGAAAATATCCTGAGCCTTAAAAAGAATCCACTCAATCCATATCTCCTCATTTCATTCATTTAAGCTTCAATCAAATATCTGCAAAAGGGATCTCTCAATTGTCGTCAAGATGAAGGCGAATTAAGCGAGTAGACCCCCGGGGCCAAAGAAGATTTGAAACATCTCCAAGATGACGGAGTTTGTGACGGATCCTTTCAGGGAAAGTTCAGATCACCGTCGAGATGAAGGCGAGTGTGATGAACCTACCGACAAACCCTAAAAGATATTTGATTGCTGCTATCATCAAGAGATTTTTAACCATTGAGCCAATATAATCCCTGAGAAAAGGAAGGATCGAAGCATCTCCAAGATGACGGAGTTTGTGACGTACCCTTCCCCGAAAAAGAGAGAAAAGTCAGGAAACATCCAAATGAAGGATGATGTAATAAACTTCCCCTGAAACCCAAGAAAGCTCAATATCCTCAAAAGAATGCTGAAAGATCATTATGGGAAAAGACTCAGGATATTAAACTGCCGAGATTGCCAGGAATCATCTTTTCTCATGCGAAATCCTTTTTATCAATATCTTCTCATTACTTGCTTTTATGAAACTAAGAGTATTTCTTCTCTACTCATATCAAGGAAATGGATAACTTCCTTGAAGAAGCTCAACAGCTTTAAAATTTGAATCTAACTTTAGAATCAAAGGAGTTAACCTCATTTTAGAGGAAATACTCTAGGTGAAAAGAGTGAATATCTTTCGCACATACGTGCACACTTTCAAGCGTTTGAATCAATTACAAATTCATCTTATTGGCAAAATTTTCTAGTTATCCAAAAATGAGATAAATGCTCAATATCCATTTTGATATAACCTAGCGTTGTTTGTACATTCTTTAAACGAGAATTGCCTCATTCTGGTGAGGTATCTCTCCCAGTCCCATCATGGTCTTCCCCCATCAAGGAGTCCATACTTTGTATATCCATTCAAATAAAGAATTATACTTGAACCTCGTCTCACGAGGTATTTTTCAAAAAATGCCCCATCCAGGTTAAGGGCTAAGCCTGTGTCCTTTCAAAAATCCTTATCTTTGTCTCAACCTTGAAACTTCTTTAAAAATCTCTCCTTTTATTATTTCGGAATCTTTATCCCAAAGTCCCATCACAATTTCCTCGTCTTCTTCTATCCAAATTATTTTCATTCTCGAGGATTTCGTTCTCTTCCCAAAACCCTTTTCAGAATAAGGTACAAAACCTGAAAAAAAATAAAGCTTTTTCAAAGCCAAATCTTCCATACCCAGTTCAGACTTTCTGACTGGGGCATTTTTTTTTTTTTAGAAAATTTGGCGTGTCTTCTTTGACGCTAAGCTCGGTCCGCGACCGGCTTAGCAGCAAAGAGGGGCATCTGTGAACACCCCAAATTTTCCAAAAATACCAAAAATGACCTTTTTTTCCCTGGTCTCCGTCCTCTGAATAATCGGGTAAATTTTTAACCAAAAATTTCATTCATCCCTTGGATTCGTTAGAATTCAGACCCAAAATCTTATCTCTGACCCAGTTTTTGATCCGAATCGGATCCGAACCCCTCTCCGAGAAAAGTTTCAAAAATAAAAACCCAAATTTCTTATAAAACCCTTCTCTTTGTAAATATTTCTGAAAAATTATAACATGACTTTTAAACCCCTCGTTTTTTTTAATTTCATAAACTTTATATACTAAAATGAAGGAAAAAGAAAAAAAAAGAGTCAAAAAGAAGAAAAAAAAATGGAGTAAGCCTTTTTTTAAAACTCTTTTTAGCAAAATTTTCTTGAAAGAGCACCTTTTTGAAAAACTCATAAAAAGACCCGGGGGGGGGCCCGTTACGGATTTCTTTTAGGGTTTTGAGAGTTTTAGCAGGGCATGGGCTGGTTGGTGCCTCCTTGCATTCTCTCCTCCTTCTCCCTCTCTCGCCCAAACGCTCGATGCCATCACCCTCCATCTTCCGCCAACCGTAGGATCAACCACCTTCATCCTTCAGCCATCCGATCCCCAACGACCTTCATCCTTCTCTCCACCATCCATCCTCAACAATCCTCCTTCATCTCCACCTTCCATCCGGAACGAACCCCCCTTCTCGATGGTTCTCCTCCTTCGATATAAGCAGGTATCGAGAAGGGATAAAGGATCTGTCTTCACCCCTCCACAGCTTCTTCACGCTTCTCATTTTTCCTCATTCTTCCCCTTTCTTCTTACCCTCTTCTTCGCTTCACCCTCCTCATTGGCGTCAGCTGAAGGAAGTCGATTAATCATCCCAGCAATCAGAGTGCTTCCTCTGCAAGAGTTGAACGGACCCTCTTCTGCAAAGCAATATCCCCCTATCATCCCTTTTCATATCAACGGAAGGAGATCCACCTCAGCAATATGGCTCCAATCGCTTGAAAGAGAAAATATCCCACAAGACCCAGAGGAGTCATCCCTTCCATCTTCACCTCAAATCGACTTGCCTCTCTGATCAAGTTAAGGAGATCAAATCCCCTGCAGTCACAGGTAAGTAAGTGTCTCTCCTTTCTTTCGATTTTTGATTTTCTACCAAATTCTTTGTATTTCCTTTTCGTTGTCTGAATCTTTTCCTTTTGGTCGTATCCCCTTCCCCTTTTTTTTTTCTTTTCGATTTTCTTTTGGTTTTCTTATTTTGAACCCATTGACACACTCTCTGTAGCCTTGATTTGCGTATAGCAAACCGGATTACAGACAAGCAATATCAAGAGGAACGAATGCGTTCCAATATTTTCTTTTACTTTTTTTCTTCTTTTTTTTTTTCTTTTTTTTTCTCTCTCTTTCTGTTTTATAGTTTACTTATTTTTGTTCTGTTTATGCTATCAGATTCCATAATCACATATAGTTCACCTGAACCCCAGTTTGATGTTTCTGTTGATTCTCAACATCGCTTCCGTTTTGATTTCTTTGTGAATTTTCAATTTCCTATTTACGTTATTATCAACATTCTGGGAATTCAATTCTTTGTCTTCACCTGGCCATTGCATTTGGATTTTCTTAACAAGGTAATCTCCTTTGGATTCACATTACCATACATAACCATGCCTCGTTGTAGCATGAGTATGTGTATTTCATTTCTTTGCATTGTTTAGTTATTTCTGCAAACTCCTTTTGGTTCATTATTAATTTTGATCGTTTCATTTTACTTTATTTCACTTTTTGTATCCCTTTTATTAATCGCAATTCAATCTTTCTGATTGACCTCCCAGCGCTGGCATATGTGCATCACCCCCTTTTGTTTTCATTCCCTTTCAGCAATACACCGTAAAATTTTTTTTTCTCCTGCTCTGGCTCAACCCCATTGTGATTTCTGGATTCGGGCTACATTTCAAGAAGATACCTAGTCATTATGCCCCTTTGTTAGTCCTGCAGCTTATTTTTTTTTATCATCGCATCTCGCCTCCCCCCCCCCCCCCCGCCCCAATGAAAACCATCATGCCCTTTATTGCTCTCCTGTAGAGGTAATGTGCCCAATAAAATGCATGTCTCATTGAAGAGACGATGCCCACATCTCCGGTCTCAGGGTTGATCTGGGAGTGTTAAATCTGAGGTGCCAAATCTTAGGAAATGGGATGAGAGTATGGTTCATCGTATAAGGTTGGGACCAATATCAGTAGTTGTTGTTCATCAGTTATACTACGTAATGGAGATGCTCTGTATTGATCCCTGAGTTCAAGTTTTCATATTCCATTACAAAGGCCCTCTGCATTGCTTTTGTTGTAACATGTTTTTTTTTTACTATTTGATACTCCAGTGTTCTGGCCTATACTACTGTGTTACTGGGTAATGCTTCTTTGTCCTTACCTTGAAGCATCAAATTCCATCCATGAACAAGTGAAAACATGTTTTGTTCAACGCCAACAAGAAAGGGTACCCTGACAAGAGGCCTTCTGCTAGCCATAGCATTTCAAAAGATCGACCCCAACATGTTGGCTTGAAAAAAACAAAAAAAAAAGAAACAAAACAAAAAAAATCAGATCTAATGAACATCTGAGTTTAACCAGAAATCGGGATCAAACCTTCCAGACCAATCCAGATTTGTGAAATATGTTGGATTCTTGCTCAGTATTTGAAAGTCTACTTGTTGAACTACTGAAGGACTAGTGATTAAAGGTTTCAATGATCACCTATGAATTTTGGTATGTCTGCAAACTTACTTTCTTAATTTCTGAATGTTTGAGAAATTTTAAATTGAAAATCTAATGAGCATGATATCTGAATAGTTCTATTCATTCTTGTTAAATGTTTGTTGATCATTGAAATTAGGTAAAATTATTGAATGACACTGCAGATTTCAGCAATTACTGAGTATTGCTAACATTGAAATCGATCATCTGGATCAATAAACTGATATCCGACAGTGCTTCAAAGTTTTTTTTTTAAAAGGTATAATCACGTTCCAGCATTAATCAGAGGCTGGAATCATCCCAGTTGCAGAACTTTTCACTGATTATTTTGTAGTAATCCAATTATTACTGAATTTCATCGATGTTCATTGCTTTTCCAGAAATCGATCTGATAATCAGTGTCATTATTCTCTAGTGAAACATACTTTACGCTCACCAGCAGCTGTTATTGGAAATCTTCATATACCAGTGCTTGTTGCAGGCATGGCATGATACAAGGAAGGAATGTTAAGAGCTTGAGAGGGCTGGGACAAATTTTACGTTGTTAATGGACAAGGAAAAGGGATCGTGTTGGCTCATGTTCTAACTTCTAATTTGGAATGTTGTGAGGTTGGTCCATTGCTGCAAGTGTTTACAATAAGCTTGTCTGTGATTACTATGTAGGATATTAATGACTGGAGTATTCGGGGCAAATTTGGCGAGAGCATCATCTAGAAATTCAGACATAGGTCTCAAAGTTTCTATTTCTCATTAGTATTGCAAATCCATCTTCTCTATTTATGTAATTTGCATTATCCTTTTCGGTGGTTAGCTGTAACCATCTACATGGGGTGTTAATCCTTCCCAATACTACCAGCACACATAGTCATTCCCTACACCACATCACCATCCACACCTAGCATTTTCATCTTTTCATCCTTACCAGCCTTCCCACCGTCACTACTGTGCCACCCTCACACTTCTCTTTTCTCTTCCTATGGTAGTTCAACAACAAACTACCACAAGCTGCTGCATCTTCATGGTGGTTCACGGTGAACCATTATGCCTTCCTTTACTCTATGGTAGTTCAATAATGAACTACCATAGCTACCGTGTCTTCACAGTGGTTCACAAGGAACCACTGCAGATTCTTCTCCTCTCTTTATGATAGTTCATTCTTGAACTATCATAATCATCATATTTTATCATTCTTTTATAAGTGGTTCATAGGAACCACTGTAAATTCTTCTCTTCTTTTTATGATAGTTCATTCTTGAACTATCATAATCATCACATTTTTATCATTCTTTTACAAGTGGTTCACAAGGAACCACTGCAGATTCTTCTCCTCCCTTTATGATAGTTCATTCTTGAACTATCATAATCATCATATTTTATCATTCTTTTACAAGTGGTTCACAGGAACCACTGTAAATTCTTCTCTTCTTTTATGATAGTTCATTCTTGAACTATCATAATCACCATATTTTTATCATTCTTTTACAAGTGGTTCACAGGAATCACTGCAAATTCTTCTCTTATCTTTATGATGGTTCATTCTTGAACTATCATAACCATCATATTTTTATCATTCTTTTACAAGTGGTTCACAGGAACCACTGTAAATTCCTTCTCTCTTCGTATGTACATATATTCCTACATATATGTGCGTTTTCTCATAAATACAGGGTAGGCCATATATAAATCAAGCATCTGTGTAAGATTTTGGATAGTCACTTACACTCATATTTTTCATCTCCTTTTGTGCAAAATCTATCTGGCAGGAATATAAGGAAGGGTAGGATTAAAATATATATATATTTTTTTGATCCAATTGTTGTAAATAAATAAGATGATGAAGACTCTACATTTCCAGTCTTAGATAGAATAAATGAGCATCGTAAAAAGCATTGAACTACTTGTATTCATGCATTTCTTTATTCCCCAAAATTCTCACAATGGTGGAACACGAATGACACGTGCACCATTTCGTAAGAGGTAATTGATGCTAAGTTGATGATCCACATCAATGGCCATAGTCAGGGTGTGGACAAAACTTAGTATTTTTATCTTTTACAAAATAACATTGGACCCACACTGGATCCATTTTCAAAATTCATCATATTTCCTTAAATATTTTCTCCTTTTATTAGAATTTAACTTAAAATTGACTCAAAATATATACCAATGGCCATAGTCAGGGTATATTGCGAGTTAATTCCATTTTAAATTCTATAAAAGCACCAAATGTATTTTATTCTTCTCTTGAATTTAAATATAGATTATTATATAATACATTCAATGACCATAGTCAAGGATGTATTATATCTTCAATCTTGTTTTAATTCATTTAAAGAATGAAATAGCTTTTCAAAATCCAATTTCAAATTATTCAAACTCATTCATCATTTAGGATAGAATTACATCATGCTTTCAAAAATTCATTTTTCAAAAACTCCAAGTAAATATAAATATTTTCCCCAATCTATCTTCAATCCTTATCAAATCCGATGCATCCTTTCATTTTTCAAAATTCTATGTTCAATCTCAAAGTCCAATTTAACTTTGAGATTTCAAATTCATTTTATATTCATATTCAAATCAGATTTCAAAAAAATCAAATTTGACTCTGAAATTCTAAATTCATTAAAAACTCCAATCCAATCTCCAAGTTCAATTTAACTTTGAGATTCTTGATTCATCTTCTAAAACTTCAACTTCAAGGTCTAATTCGACTTTGAAATTCATTTGTATATTCAAAGATTCAATTTCTAAAATTCATTTTCCAAGTTCAAAATTAAAATTTGAAAGTTCTTGATTCATCTTCTGAATTTAACTCCAAATCCATTTTAGGGTCCAGGATTCAACACCCATATTGGATCTCAGACTTCAGATCCAATTCCTCTTTAAGATCCAGAGTCCAATTCCACATCTCAAATTTCAGATCCACAATTCATTTAGGATCCAAAATCCATCTTAGGGTCCAGAACCCAATTCCACTTTTGGATCTCAGACTTCAGATCCGAAATCCATCTTAGGGTCCAGAGTCCAACTTCACTTTGGATCTCAGACTTCAGATCCAATCCCATCTTAGGATCCAGAACTCAATCCCACATCGGATCTCAGTTTTCCGATCCAATTTTAGGATCCAGAACCCAATTCTATATTAGATCTCTGATCTCAAATCCATTTTAAGATCCAATACCATTTCCAAATCTAAATTTCAAATTCAAATCCATTTTCAGATCTAATCTGAATCTCCTAAATCCATTTCTATTCTTAAATACCATATGGATTTCTCAGATCCCTTTTTTAAATCTCCAACTTCAAAAATCTAAATTCAATTCTATCTCAAGTATTCATTTCCTAAAATTCAAATTCAAATTCAAGGTCGATTTTTTGACTTTGAAACTTCATTTACTTTCATTTTAAAGCCTCAAGTCATTCTTTCTCAAAATCAAGATTTATTCTTCCAATCCTGATTTACTTAGAACTTCTCTGATCTATCTCAAGTTCTAAATTCAATCATTCCTTCACTCCCTTATCAAGTTCATCTCAAAAATACTTGGAGGTTTTCAAAACATCTTTCAAAAGAGCCTTCATCCTTGCATTGCACAAGCATGATTCTTTGTGCATTTAGAGTTAGAATAAATTCTTAGATTATATTTAGGCAAAGCAAAAGGCAAAGATTCGATCCTTGGTTCAATTACCTCTGGTATAGGCGCCAGGAACGGTCGAACCTCGTACCGACGAGCGAATCCCGTCTCTCCCAGTTTTCCCGCAAATATTTCAAAAACGGAGGCGAGTAATCTTTTAAATCTTTCCAAATTAAGGTCAAGTGAGACCATGCAAAATAGTTCCTCTTCTTTTTCTCCTTCTTTCTTTTCTCTTCTCTTTCTCTTTTTCTATCTTTTATTCTTCTCCCTTCAAAAAGGAGGAAAATAAGAGGTTGGAAAGGAAAAGAGAAGGAAGAGAGAGAATATTACGAGAGGAAAAATTTTGCGATGATCACAATGTGTAAAAGATATTTCCACTTTTACCTAGAGTATTTCCTCCAATGAGGTTAACTCCTCAGTTCTAAGAGTCAATTTCAAAATTTTAGCGCTAATGATTTTCTTCAAGGAAGCTATCCATTTCCTGGATATGATAAGAGAAGAAATATTCTTAATTTCATAAAAACAAGTAGCAAAAAGATACTGATAAAAGAATTTTTGCATGAGAAAAGATGACTTCTGGCAACTTTGGCAGTTTGATATCTGGGTGTTTTCCCATGATGATCTTTTGCACTCTTTTTGAGTCATTGAACTTTCTCGGGATTTTACATCATCCTTCATTTGGATGTATCCTGACCTTTTCTCTTCTTTTGGGGAAAGGGTACATCACAAACTCCTTCATCTTGGAGATGTTCTGATCCTTCTTTTATCTTAGGAATTCTATTAATGACATTGGCTCAAAAGGTCTTTAGATGATAGCAGAAGTCAAATATCTTTTAGGGTTTGTCGGTAGGTTCATCGCACTCGCCTTTATCTCGACGGTGATCTGAACTTTCCTTGGAAGGATCCTTCACAAACTCTATCATCTCGGAGATGATCCAAATCGTCTTTGGCCCCGGGGATCTAGCTCGCCTATTTGTCTTCATCTTGACGACAATTGAGAGGTCCCTTTTGCAGATATTTGATTACAACTTTAAATGAACGTGAAGACATAGATTAAGTGGATTCTTTTTATAGCTCAAGATATTTCCACTGCCTGATTGCCAGAAAGTCATTTTTAAACATGCGCCATAGCCAAGATCAATATTAATTCGCTTCTGACTTTTCAACATCATTGAAGATTTCTTTCACTGATCATATCGAGGATACTTCTTTCATCCTTTTGGTTGATCAACAGGGAAAAAATTTGAATTTTATCCCTTTTCGCAAAAAAGTTTGACCTCTTTGGAAAGAATACTAGAGGTAATATGAGGAAATTCTTTTGTGTAGTTAGATTTTTAGAATCAACACATGCTTTTAGCAAATTGGCAAAGTTTTCACGAATTCCTTATGAGATAATCGCTCAATATAGATTTTGATGAGACCTTTAGCTGTAATTTAAAGAAATGGTGTAAGAATCAAACTTTAAAAAAAACTTGACTGATGAAATACATTAGGTTTTGGAAATCCCGACCAGTTATGAGAAACTGAATTTTGATAATCTCGACCAATGAAAACACTGGATTTCAAATCCCGACTAGTTATGAAAACTGGATTTTAAATCCCGACCAGTGAAAAATACTGGATTTCAAATCCTGACCAGTGAAAAACACTGAATTTCAAATCCCGACCAGTGAAAAATACTGGATTTCAAATCCCGACCAGTGAAAAACACTGGATTTCAAATCCCGACCAGTGAAAAATATTGAATTTCAAATCCCGACCAGTTATGACAACTGGATTTCAAATCCCGACCAGTGAAAAATATTGGATTTCAAATCCCGACCAGTGAAAAATACTGGATTTCAAATCACGACCAGTTATGACAACTGGATTTCAAATCCCGTCTAGTGAAAAATACTGGATTTCAAATCCCGACTAGTTATGACAACTGGATTTCAAATCCCGACCAGTGAAAAATACTAGATTTCAAATCCTGACCAGTTATGACAACTGGATTTTAAATCCCGACCAGTGAAAAATACTGGATTTCAAAAATGAAGGAATTAATCTGATGGTTTAAAAATGATTGAATTTGGGAGATTATAACCCGAGGGTTGAGAAAATGATGAGATTTTGAGAATATCGCAACCCGAAGGTTGGGAACTTGATAGTATTTGAGAGATTAAAGATCTTGAAGGTTTGAAAATGATAGATTTGAGAAGATTGAAAACCCGAAGGTTCGGAAATGAGAGAATAGAGAAATTGCACCTTGAAGGTTTGATTTGTGGAACGGATTGACTTGAGGAGCTCGACACTCGTGAGCTGGGACTTTTTCGAAATATGTGACCAGCGAGATGCCGGGTTCTTTTGGAATACATGACCAGCGGGAGCTAGATCTTTTGAAAGACATGACCAATGAGTGTCGAATCCTTTTTTAAATACATGACCAACTAGGGTTGGATCCTTTTGAAAATACATGACCAGCGAGGTGCTGGATCCTTTGGAAATATATGACCAGCGAGATGCTGGGTCTTTTAAAAGACATGACCAATGAGTGTTGGATCCTTTTGAAAATACATGACCAACGAGGGTTGGATCCTTTTGAGAATACATGACCAGCGAGATGCTGGATCCTTTGAAAATATATGACCAGTGAGATGCTGGGTCTTTTGAAAGACATGACCAACGAGTGTTAGATCCTTTTGAAAATACATGACCAACGAGGGTTGGATCCTTTTGAGAATACATGACCAGCGAGATGCTGAATCCTTTGGAAATATATGACTAGCGAGATGCTGGATCTTTTGGAATACATGACCAGTGAGAGCTGGGTCTTTTGAAAGACATGACCAACGAGTGTTGATTCCTTTTGAAAATACATGACCAACGAGGGTTGGATCCTTTTGAGAATACATGACCAGCGAGATGCGGGATCCTTTGGAAATATATGGAATTTCGGGGAGTTCAAATCAAAACTTGAATTTTGCAAAAGGAAGGTCTTTGATCAGAAGACTGAATTTAAAAATTTACCGGTACAAGAACCGGATTTTCCAAATGAGCTCAAAAAAGTTTGAGAGATAACCAGTGCGAGGACCGGGTTTTGAAGATGAGCTAGATTTTCAAAATGAGTTTTAGAAGATAATTCAGGATTTATTCCCTTATCCTGAATGGGGAAAATAACAGAAGGAATACCTCATTGAAAGGAGGCATCAGGTTTATCCATTAACTTGAAAGGGTACCTTCTTAAAGACAAAGATGGATAAAAGATAAGATTGATGAAAATTGTTTAAAACTTTGAAAAAAAATGATAATAATTTGATGAAAATTTGATTAATTTTGAGAAAATAAAACATATGAAGGAAATTATCAAAGATCACAAGATCATTTGAAAGTTAGTAGGATTTGAAGAAAGAAATTTTGTCTAATCCTGCCTGCATATGATGAAGGAAGATAATTATAGATCACAAATAAAAATGCCCCAGTATCATGGAAAAGAATGTAAGAATTGATAAAAGATCATTGTTCTTTTGAAATGGCTCTTTGAATAGTACAAAAGGCTTTAGAATGAAAATTCTAAGTATAAAATTTCTTCAGATGCAGAGCGTTGATAGGATTTGACATTTTCACCTCATCTGCGTTGATTAGACGATACGAATTGCGAGGCAATGCTTCCTTAACCACATAAGGGACTTCCCAATTGGGTGACCACTTGCCCCATGGTCGATGCTTGAGATGAGCTGTCGATCTGAGCACCAAATCGTTAACTCGAAATCTTCTCTTAATGACGGACTTGGCATAGTGTTGAGCTATTCTTTGTCGATAAGCTTGAGCATGCTCTGCTGCCTTGAGCCTTTTCTAATTGAGTAGATCTAGCTGCATCAATATCTGCTCTTGATATTGATCAAGTGGCAATTCTATAAGGGAAGCAAATTTGAGAGCGGGTTTCTGGACATGGAGAGGTAACACCACTTCAGTTTCGTAAACAAGTTCTGAAGGAGTGGCATTGGTTGGAGTCTGAATGGTGGTTCGGTACGCCCAAAGTGCATCATGAATTTTCTCATGCCAGTCTTGACCTGTTCTCACAGTCCTTTCCAAAATGCGAATCAGAATCTTATTGGTGGTCTCTGCTTGGCCATTCCCTTGAGGATAGTAGGGAGATGAGAAATGATGGCAAATTTTGAATTTAGAACAGAAGGTTTTCATCCTCTCATTTTTGAAGTGGCTTCCTTTGTCTGAAACAATATCATGTGGTATGCTGAAGCGACAAAGAATGTTCTTGTAAATGAAAGAAACCACATGGCGGCCTTCTATTGTGCGTAGAGTAACAACTTCAACCCATTTTGTGAAATACTCTATCGCAGCCAAAAAGTATTTGTGGCCGTTGGAAGCAGAAGGAGTAATCGGGCCTACGACGTCGAAAGCCCACATAGAAAATGGCCATGGAGAAACAACTTATTGTAAATACGTGGCCGGCGCATGAATGGAAGGTGCGTGCATTTGGCACTTGACGCACTTCTTCACAAATCTATGACATCCTGTTGCATGGTGTTCCAGTAGTAACCTGCTCGGACGATTTGTTTGATGAGAGTTTGATAGCCGACATGGCCACCACAAATCCCTTCATGTGCCTCTTGGATAACTTTCATAGCTTCTTCTTTGTCTAAGCATCTTGCATACTCAGAACTGAATCCACAGCGGTAGAGGACATTGGCAAGAATGAAATAAGGGGTAGACGTATGCTGAATCGCACGTTGCTCCCTTTTTGGCATTTCTGGTGGAAACTCACCAGTCTTAATGAAGTTTTTGATATTTTGATACCAAGGTTTCTCCTTCTTATCGACCTGGTTTACTTGCATGGTTGAAATAAAGGCAGGTTGCTCAAGTCTGCCAACTTCAAAAGAACGACATGATTCACTGCCTTTGAATGATAAAATGGAGCCTAGACTGGCTAAACCATCAGCTATCTGATTGTGCTCTCTTCTGATGTGATTAAGCTAAAATTCTTTGAAGTTATTCACAAGAGTTAGGACGATCTTCTGATAGGGAATCAATTTGAAATCTTTCACTTGCTATTCAGTGTTAACTTGACTGACAACAAGTAGCGAATCGCCAAAGGCATGCACTCTCTTGACATTGAAACTTTGCAGAATTTTGAGGCCTTGTATTAGAGATTCATTCTCGGCCATATTATGAGTGCATTGGAAACCAAGTTTGAGAGAATAAGGTATCATTTCTTTTTCTGGAGTGATTAACAAAACTCCAATCCCTATGCCAGACATATTTTTAGAGTCATCGAAGAACAAATTCCAAACTGGGGGTTGTTGGACATTACAGATGTGTTCATCAAGAAAGTCATCCTCTGCTTTGATTTCTTCTGTCGAAGGGAAATTTTCCAACTGATCTGCGATCGCTTGGCCTTTAATCGACTTTTAAGAAACATACTCTAAGTCATATTGCATTAAAAGGACTTGCCACTTCGCAATCCGTCCAGTGAGAAATGGTTGTTCCAAAATATATCTAAGGGGATTAAGCTTTGACAAGAATTTGATTTTAGAAGCCAATAAGTAATGTCTTAATTTCTGGCACATCCAAACGAGAGCTAGACAAGTCTTCTTTATCTGAGAATACTTCTTTTCATAATCAATGAAGGTTTTGCTCACATAGTAGATGGCGTGCTCTATCAGGCTGCCTTCTTCATACTGTGCGAGGAATTCACCACAGGCATTCTGATTGACAGAAATATATAGTAGGAGAGACTTTCCCAAGTTTGGTGGCTTCAAAACTGGTGGATTAAGAAGATACTGCTTGATGCGCTCAAACGAGAGCTGGCATTCTGATCCCCATTCAAATTTTACACATTTTCTTAGCAAATGATTGAAAGGTTCACATCTCATGGCTAAATTGGAGATGAATCTGCAAATAGACTGAATATGCCCTTGAAGGCTTCGCAGTTCCTTAAGATTAGTTGGAGGCGGCATATCAATAATGACTTTTGCTTTAGCCGGGTCCACCTCTATTCCTTTCTTTCTGATAATGAAGCTGAGCAACTTGCCGCACTCAACTCCAAAAACACATTTTTGAGGATTAAGTCTCAAGTTGTAAAGAATGAGTCTTTCAAAAACTTGACTAAGAGCATCAAGGTGATCCTCTTCTTCTATAGACTTAACCAGAATGTCATCCACATATGCATCCATATTTTTGTGCATCTGGTCATAGAAAATAACGGCCATTGCCCTTTGATAAGTTGCCCCGGCATTTTTGAGTCTGAATGGCATGACTGTATAGCAGAAGGTCCCCCATGGTATAGTAAATAAAGTTTTTGATTGATCACGAACGACCAGCTTGATCTGATTATAGCCTGAATATCCATCCATGAAAGAAAACATGGCATGACCCGATGTGCTATCGATCAACAGGTCAATGTTGGGAAGTGGATAATCATCTTTCAGGGTAGCCTTATTGAGATCCCTGAAATCAATGCAGATCTGAACTTTTCCATTCTTTTTAGGAACTGCTACGATATTTGCCAACCAATCGGGGTAGTCAATGGCTCGGATGAAGCCTGCTTTTAACAAATCTTCAAGTCCTTCCTTGACTTGCTGCTTCATTCGAAGGTCCAATTTCTTCAGTTTCTGCTTGATTGGTCTGAAATCTGGTTTCAATTTGAGTCGATGCTCAACCAGCTTGGGATCTAATCCTGGCATATCTTCATAAGTCCAGGCAAATACTTCTTGATGCTTCTTAAGGAAATGGATGAGTCTAGCCTTTTCAACTGCATTTAGACCCGAACCGATTTTGAGAGTTTTCAGATCATCTTCCGACCCAATGTTGATATCCTCAGTTGGATCTTGAACCAAATATGAGGTTTATCCTATTTCTGAATGTGAGCAAATTCTGGCAATTCTTGGATAGTTGAATCAAACTCGGCTGATTCTTCGGTCTGCTCTGTTGCATGGCTGACCTCTGCTCTATCTTTCATCTCAGGAAACCCTGCCAATTTTAGATATTTGGGATTGATAATGAATTTCTTGATTGATTCAGGAGTTAATGGTCCTGAAAATGTAAGAAGGGTTTTTAAGAGAAAGTATGAGCCAAAACAAATTTTGTACAAAGTAAAAAACAATGGCACAGACAAAATATAAGAAAGAATGATAGATGCCCGAATATGAAGAGAAGATTGATCTTTCATTGATTGAAGTATAATATTTACAATACATTGACAAAAGACGGGACTGTGTAGTCTCTACAAGATTAACAAAAGATAGAAAAAGCAGGAAAACTAAGGCATCATTTTTTCATTGGCTTCCTTTGACAAAATATGTTTTCTTGGTGGAATCTTGGCCGGTGAACCCCAACCCTGAACTGTCTCCATGCTGAGCGGGAATGATAGGCTCTATTATGCCGTCCTCATTTTTCCCCATGCCTTGGAATGGCTGATATCCATGTTTTATCAACAGATTGAATCCCTTTCTGGCTTTGGAAAATTGAGAAAATAAGGGATGATCTTTGAAGGAGGTGTAATTGATGCATCCTCCTAACTTGAAAAAACACGGTCCCTGTCATTGGACCGTGGTTGCCATATTTTCTTCTTCCATGACATCTTTCAACTTCAGCATCTCTAGGCTTTCACTGAGATTGATTTCATCCGCTTCCCGGATGCTTGGAATATCTGTCGTAAATATTGGAAGGGGAATCATAGGTTGTGGTAGCCTTTCTTCAGGATCTTCGCCCAAGATAGTGGTAATCATTCCTCCCTTGGATCACTTTATGCACTGGTGGAGGGTTGATGGAACGACATTGGCATTGTGGATCCATATTTGTCCCAACAAAAGATTGTAAGTGGGCGGCACGTTGACGACATGGAACAGGACGATGTCCACTGAATAGTTGATGAAAATTTCCAAAAAGATCTTGCCCTTGGCGGTCTGCCCATGATTATCGAAGCCATAGATGGTAATGGGATCAGACACATATTTCTCTTCTTTCAATCCCAGGGCCTTCGCTGTCATTTCTGAGCAAATGTTGAATTTGCTGCCTCCATCAACAAGTACATGTGGGACAGTCATGCCCCTGGTCCTTACCACAATATATAATGCATTGTTGTGAAAAGAATGAGGCCTTGGCAGGTCCTCGCCTGAAAAGGTGATAGGCGCGTTAGTCATCGCCTGATTCACTATTTGTGCCATATTTTCGGGTGTGGTGGCCGGCTTCACCTTAATCTTTCTCAGTAAATCATCTAATTTTTTCCAATGCTTGAGAGAATCATGAGTTAACTCAAAAATAGAAATGTTGGAGAGCGCTGTAATAGGCTTCTGGAGGTTTTTGGCCCGCTCTTCTGCTGCCTCGAAGGTTTCTACTTCCTCTGCGCAAGCTTCTTTTTTAAGAAATCTTTTTGAAAAAACTTGGGTTTTCCTACTCTCAACTGACATATTTCTTAGGTTCAAAAATGAAAGGATATTCCCCCTCTAAGATTCAAGCTGATCCTGATGTAGAACCATCACCTGATGCTGAAGACTTATATCTTCGCTGGAGCATGGATGTATATGACTTTGCGGAAGAAAGGAATGTTCTGAAATGGTTGATGTTGAATGTTTTGGGAATGGGGCAGACATGATATCCATTTTGCCTTCCTCTTTATCTTCGATGAAATGCTCTTATCAATACAGTCCTGAATCAAATGTTTCAGGACGAAGCAATATTCTGTATCGTGGCATGTTGCCCTGTGGAACTTGCAATATTGTTCCTTGAATCTTCCCATGATCACTGGCGGATCTACAATTTTGGGAAGTTTCACCATTCCATGGGATAGTAAATATTCCAGAACCTTTTCTAGAGGCTGGTCGAGGGGAGTGAATTTTCGATCCCTGCTCCAATTGATGTGCTTGGGCTTTTCCTGAAGATCCCATTTTTGTTGAGGACCAGTCGGGAGAGGCTTGTCATTGTTCTTGAAGAACTTTCCCTTTTTACCTCTGTTCTGCTCAGGCTTTGTGCCACTGCCGCTGCCATTCTTGCTGCTACCGCCCTGATTATCCCCAAGAGCGTCGACTGAGTAGGTGAAGTGTGCCTTCTTCTTCGGATCCTGGACATTTTTGGCCAAAGTGACACCCTCATACATTCCATTCTCTACCCCCATTTCGAGCCATTCTGCTCGCTCCGTTAGTTCGATAAACGATTTGGATGGATATGGGAAAAAGGAGGCTTTTCAAGGGCTGAGAGAAATTATTGAAAATGATCTGGAGGGCATGCTCCTCAGAAATAGGATTCCTCATCTTATTACAAATACCCCTCCACTTATGGATAAAATCTTTGGCTTTCTCATTGGGCTCCTGCTTGAGGTTGCACAAATGGTTTAGGGTGGGCAGAGCTTCTGTGTTGAACAGAAAGCGCTCAACAAACATATTAACAACTTTGTCAAAATCCCTTAATTCGATGGGATTGACGTGCTCGACATACCACTTGGCAGCTATCCCCTCCAGACTGCGGGGGAAACAGAGAAAAAGGCACAGTTATCTTCGCTGAACTTGGCGCATTAAGCGAAAAACATGGCAAGATGGGCTTTAGGATCACCGGATCCATCAAATTTAATGAATTTTCGGGGGAGGTTTTCCAGATTGTTATCCCCTTCCAAGCCGAGGTAGAAATCCTGCCTGGTGTATGACCTTTTCCCTTTGTCCCGGATTTGCAGGTCCTTGACTATCTTGGTTAATGCTTGGATCGAATCCTCTGCGTGGGTCCCATACTTGGGTTTGTTCACTAATAACGGCTCTTCCACTGGCCTTTTGGATGGTCGTAGATGCTTCAAAATGTAAATCAGTTACTCTTCTTCTTCACAGTTCTCTTCTGTTGATTCAGAATCCTCAGAAGTACTGTTACGCTGTACTTTCTGTTTGCTGATCTTGACAGGCTTTTTCATGGGCTTCTTCTTAACCTTGCTCTCAGAAGCTGCTTTCTTCGGACCAGCCTTAGCCTGCTCGGCCATCATTTTAGACATCATCTTTTGAAAGACCCGGTACATGGCAGGATCGACATCACTCTCGTCCCCTGAGTCGTGCTTTTTAGATGATCTGGGAAAATTTCTCTCTTCTCTTTCGCTATCACTGTGCTGCTGAACAGTCTGCTTACCAGCCCTTGATTGAACCATCTTTGGATGCCAAAGTTTTCTTGCAGAATATGGGAATGGTTAAAGTATGAAGAAGCTTTTGAAAACCATAATTTTTGAGGAAAAAGAATAAAGGATTTCGGTAGACAATTTCAAGAGATTATCCCATTACCCGGGATTGGGTCATCATAAGATTTGTGACAATTGTGTTACCATTTTGATGATAATAGAGAAATGTGCCTTGTTACCTAGGGAGGTCGTCAACCATGATAAAATATATTGAAGAGAAGTAGGAAGAAACGTCCCATTTACCCAGGATGAGGTTGTCACCAAAATTGTGACCTTTTGTGTTATAAAACAAAAGTACAATAAATGAAATTTTGGCCCAAAAAGTAATTTTTATTGATAGTAATATTTACAGACAAAGAGAGGGTGGGCAGACAGTTTGCCACCACTCCTGATATTCAGAAGATACATTTGGCCCAGGAAATACAGACAGAGAAACAAAGGAGTCCTAGGTATATTTAGTGACATGGTATGCCCCAGACCACGGATCCGACTGCAGGTTGAATTCTGGCATGTTGACTGTCGAGAAGCGGGTGTTGGCGCGAACCTACCGCTGCAAAAACTGTTTGAAACATCGTTCTGGCTGATAATCAACACAAAAGAAGGGGCCAAGCAATCTGTAGCGCTTGCTGCGAGCATAGGTGTAACGAGGAACTGTCTCTTTTCTGTCGAAGAAGTCCCAAACAATCTCCTCCTAATGCAGTTTCTCGATCAAGGCTCGATATTGCATGGCCAACTTCGGCTGCTTACTGCTGAATCTGAAAGAACTGGCCTTCGATGTAACATGTCGCAGAAACCACGACTGTAGGGCGTAAGTGCATCCTTCTACCAGAATGGTCTCTCCGAGGGCAAATCGAGCCAAGCCTCTATAAAGAAAAGCCAAGGCTGCCATAGAAACTGATAGCTGACGGGTTTGCTTGCTTCTCCATCTTCGAAAGAGTTGGGCAACTCTGATATCTATGAAATCCTGACCATCTTAGAAGAAAGCTAGTCCCACTGTGCATAGGATCATTGCATGCTGAATTCTGTCTTTTGCCGCTCGAGACAAAGTGTCGACCTTTTCGTACACTCCGTACTTGCGATAGAGTCCGAACAGGTCAATGAACTGATTCCCATCGATCTCAGTGAGAGGCCAGAATTTGCTCCTTGTTGCTCTGGCCAAGGCTTCTCGAACATCTACCCCTTTGATGTTGATCAAAAACTGCTGCTCGACAGGATCATCTGGCTAACCAGCTGGTTCGGGCAATCCCATGATATCATTGAATTCGTCCATCAGCAGAGTCATTTCTCCCCATGGAAACCAAAATGTGCAGGTATGTGGATTCCATCGTTCTGCCATAGCCTGCATCAGAGCTCCGTTGATAGTTCGCTTGCCTACTGCAGATGCCATCTCCAACCCACAGTCATCCAAGTGGTCTGGGAACATATGTGAGAAGGTGGCGAACTAGGAATAATACCATCGGGGGAAGAAAGGACGAGACTGGATGACTCGATGATCCAGGGATCCATCCTGAATCTGATAGAAGACATGATCTCTGGCAAAGACAGCATCGAGGGATTTGGATGCCATTTGGAATAATACTGGGGCAAAGGAGAGATGAGAATAATTAGATAGAATGCAGGACTTATAGATAGACTCTTGAAGATACAAACCTGGAGATTTTTGAAAGATCGAGGAAAAATTTTTTAAAGGAATTTTTCAGGGTTTTGAAGAAAATTTGATCTAAAAAGAGAAAAGAAATGTAGGTAGAGGGAAATATACACCTGGGGTTTTTGAAAGTAAAGGGGAAATTTGAACAACACACCCAGGTTTTTTTGAAAGGGTTTGATATACATATATATATATATATATATATATATATATATATATATATATATATATATATATATATATATATATATATAAGAGAAACATCGCATCACAAAAGCTGCATAAACAAGGATGTGCACACAACACTCTCTAAAGGCTGATGTGATCATCGCAAAATTTTTCCTCTCGTATGATTTCTCTCTCTTCCTTCTCTTTTCCATTTCTAACCTCTATTTTCCTCCTTTTTGAAGGGAGAAAAATAAAAGAAAGAGAGAAGAGAAAAGAAGAGAAAAAGAGAAGAGAAACTCTTTTGCGGGGTCTCACTTGACCTTAATTTTAAAAATATTTGAAATAACTCACCTCCATTTTGAAATATTTGCGGGAATACTGGAAGACGGGATCCGCTCGTCGGTATGAGGTTCAACCATTCCTGGCGCCTTTACCAGGGGTAATCAAACCAAGGGTCGAATTTATGCCTTTTGTTTTGCTAAGAAATTATCTAAGAATTTATCCTAAGTCTAAAAGCACAAAGAATCATGCTTGTGCAATGCAAGGATGTATGCTCTTTTTGAAAGATGTTTTAAAGATTTCCAAGTATTCTGAGATGAACTTGATAATGGAGTGAAAAAAATGATTTCTAACTTTAGAACTTAAGATTTAAAGTTCTAAGTTTTTAGAATAATGAGAGCTTAGGAAAATGAATTTGGATCTTGAGATAAATGATCTTGAAACTGAGATAAAGAGAGAAGAAAGGAAATTTCAAAGTCATAAATGGACTTTGGATTTGGAAGTTTGAACTTGGATGAATATTTGGAATGGAATTGAATTTTAACTTTGAAGTTTTGAAATTAGAAGGAAATGTGAGAAATCTAAAGTGAATTGAGCAATAGAATTGTTTTGAAAGTTGGAATTTCATGGAATTTGAATCCAAAGTTTGAGATTCGAATTTGAAGTCTGGATTTTAGAATCTGGAAACAGGAATTGGATTTGAAATCTAAAATGACAATGGAATTGAGATTTAAGAATAGAAATCAAGATAGTATTTGGATCTGAGATTTTGAATGGAATTGGATTCAAGATTTGGAATCCAAGATGAAATTTGGATCTGAAGTCTAAGATCCAAGATAAAATTGGATTCTGGACCTAAAATGGAGTTGGGTCTGAAGTCTGAGATCTAAAGTAGAATGGGATTCTGGATCCTAAATGGAATTTGGATCTGTAATCCGAGATCCAAAATAGAATTGGTTTTTGGGTCCTAAGGTGGATTTGGATCTGAAGTCTGAGATCCAAAGTAGAATTGTGCTCTGGATTCTAAGGAGGATTTTTGGATCTGAATTTGAGATCTGAGGTGAATTGGGTTCTGGATCCTAGAATAGATTTCGGATCTGAAGTCTGAGATCCAATGCAGAATTGGACTCTGGATCCTAAATGGGAATTGGATCTGAAGTCTGAGATCCGATATGAATGTTGAATTCTGGATCCTAGAATAGGTTTTGGATCTGAATCTGAGATCCAAAGTAGAAGTTGGATTCATACTTGGAAATCTGGATCCAAGTTGGGATTAGAGCTTAAACTTTGGATTTGGATTCTGAAAAGTCCGAAATAGGACTTTTTAAAGTTGGATCTGAGTTTTGAAAACCCAGATTGATTCTAAAGCTTAGGAAGGTTTGGATTTTTGAGATTCAGAATCAATCTCAACTTTGATTTTGAAATTTGAAGAAAACTTGATTTTAAATCAGAAGATGAATCAGAAACTTCAAAGTTTCAAATTGAACTTTGGAATTGAATTTTGAATTGGGATTTGAATTTTGGAATTTGAATATGAAATGATTTTGAAATTCCAAAGTCAAATTGGACTTTGAAATTGAGATAGATTTGGAATTTGAAATAGAAATTTGAAGAAGGGATATTCACAATCACTTGGGTTTTTGAAAGGGAGTTTTTGAAAATATGATGCAATTCTACCCTAAATGATGAATGAATTTGAATAAGTTTGAAATTGGATTTGAAAATCATATTTCATTCTTCAAATGAATTTAAATAAGATTAATGATATAATACACTCCTGACTATGGTCATTGAATGTATTATATAATAATCATATCAAAATTCAAAGAAAGAATAAAATACCTTTTTGGTGCTTTTATAAAATTTAAAATGAAATTAATTCTCAGTATACCCTGACTATGGCCATTGGTATGTATGTTGAATTAATTTAAAATTAAATTCTGATAAAAGAGGAAAATATAAAAATATGATGAATTTTTAAAAGGATCCAGTGTGGATCTAGTGTTATTTTGTAAAAGATAAAAACACTAAGTCTTGTTTACATCCTGACTATGGCCATTGATGTAAATCATCAACTTAGGATTAATTACCTCTTACGAAATGGTGCACGTGCCATTTGTGTTTCACCATTGTGAAAATTTTGAGAAATAAAGGCAAAAAACATGAAAATGAACCATTTATGATATTTACAATGTTCATTCATTCTAGTCTATGCTTTGAGAAGATAAAATCTTAATTACAACACTAAGATTGAAATAGAAAATATCAAACACCTCTAATATGAGAAAGAGATTTAATATTTTTACATCTTTCCTGCAAAACAGGGTCAACACCAAGCAAAAGTGCAAAATATAGAGGAATTGAAAACATTGTGTTGGAACAAAAGACATACCTGAAAGTGTTTATTCTAATGAAGAAATGAATATGCCAAACGTAATGCTTAAAAAAAAATGCATATAGCATGCCCTATGCTTAATGAGGAAATTCATATGATGTGATAAAATGGAAATAGGAAATGTATATGGGATGCTGGGCTGGAAATATATGCATGTATGCAATATAGGAAGATGAGGGTATGGTGCATTATAAGAGGTGAATGTAATATATGACAGCACAAGTGAAGATATTGTGGAGATTGCAAAAGGCAATTGTGAGGGTAAGTGATGTGCATAGTGATGAGAGGGCTACTATTAGCAGGTTGCAGGGTGCTAATGTCTAGTATGATGAAGGATGTTGTATACAAGGCATGTGCAAGTGTATAGGTGCAACCAAATGTGGAAATGTTGTGGTGCAACAAACACAGGAATTTGTTGGATACGCTGTAAAGGGGCTATGTACAGGAGGAGTGCAGGAGATGAGTGTCAGCAAGTAGGTACCACTGGTGTGGGTGAAGTGAATATCTATGATATTGTACATACATGGTGGAAAATTTCATAGAGCTGCTGCAGTGATATTTGTAGAAGATGTGCAGCTGGTAAGCGGGGATAGCAAATGACACGTGCACAGGCAAGCATTGTGCATGTTACATAATGCAAATGGCTGGAACTAACTAACATTGCAATAGGGTGGTAATTGTGTGAACATCTAATCATATAAAAATAGCTGCCATGACTTGATTGTCTAATCTAAATATTGATATAAGAGAGCAAAGCAAAATCACTAATCCATAAATAAGAGAAATCCAAACAAATCTAAGTACAGTGACGGGAGATGCAGTGGTGTACCTGTGGCCAGATATTGTGGATGCAAAGGCAATAATTGGTTATCTTACTCCGATCACAATGCCGTGTGGACTGCAACTCTCGTGAAAAATATTGTAACCTGGATGGCGATGTGGCGGACGTTGTGATACCTTTCCCACCACGCGATATCGGTCCCAGACACATAATCCCCATTCTGGACCAAATTTGTGATTCTGCTAATGTTCGACCGATCTTCTGCTGGTTGAAGAGAAAACACCAGAGGGAGGAAGGTAAAACACCGATGAATGCTGCTCCCGATTGATTCCAGAGTGGGTGGCTCGAAAAAAGATGGATGGCAACAGTGGATTCACCCAGAATCTCTGATGATGATGGTTTTTTGATCGGTGAAGACGACCGAGAGTAAAGAAGGAGATGCGGGGGTGGAGAAGCGGATGATGAGAGAGAAGGATGGTAGGGTGAAGACGGGTGGTTTCAGAGCTTTCCCTTTGCATCTTTTTAAAGAGGGAGGAGATGGCTCTGGAAGATGGTAGAGGCCATTGGGGATCGAATGGTTGAAGAGGAGGGAGGCTGATCCGACGGTTGGCGGAAGATGGAGGAGGCGATGGGGAAGTTGAGGATTGGTGGTTCCAACGCGGGGATGAGGGATCGAAGGGTTGGAGAAGGAAGGTGGGGCCATGGAGGAGAGAGAGAGAGAGGCCAGAGTGAGAGGGACCCTTTTTCGCCCTCTTCCTTTCTTACGAAGGGTTTTTAAAAACCTAAAACCTGTTTTTACAGAGGAGCCCCCTTGAATTTTGAAGATTTTACAAAGAGGGACTCCCCTTAAAAAAAAAGCTTTAAATTTTTTTTTTTGATTGTTTCGTAGCTTCTTCCATTTTTTTTGGTTTTTTTTGTTATTCTTCTATTTTTTTGTATTTTTAGAATAAAATCCTAAGATTTATGAGAAATAAAGATCTAAAACTGATTTTTTGTATTTTTGCAAAAATATTTATAAAAAAGAGTTTTCTGAGAATTCGGGTTTTTATTTTTGAAAATTTTCTCAAGGAGGGGATCAGATCTGATTTGGATCAAAATTGGGTCAGAGCTAAGACTTTGGGTCTGAATTCTAACGAATCCAAGGGATGAATGAAATTTTTGGTTAAAAATTTACCCGATTATTCAGAGGACGGAGGTTAGGGGCAAAGAAGGATTTTTTGGATTTTTTGGAAAATTTGGGGTGTTCACAGATGCCCCTCTTTGCTGCTAAGCCGTTTGCGAGCCGAGCTTAGCGGCAAAGAAGACACGCCAAATTTTCTTAAAAATGCCCCAGTTAGAAAGTCTGAACTGGGTGTGGAAGAATTGGCTTTTAAAAGCTTTTTTTTTTTCAGGTTTTGTACCTTATTCTGAAAGGGTTTTGGGAAGAGAACGAAATCCTCGAGAATGAAAATAATTTGGACAGAAGAAAACGAGGAAATCGTGATGGGACTTTGGGATAAAGATCCTGAAATAATAAAAGGAGAGATTTTTAAAGAAATTTCAAGGTTGAGACAAGGATAAGGATTTTTGAAAAGACACAGGCTTAGCCCTTAACCTGGATGGGACATTTTTTTTTTGAAAAATACCTCGTGGGACGAGGTTTAGGTATAATCTTTATTTGAATGGATATACAAAGCATGGATTCCTTGATGAGGAATACCATGATGGGACTGGGAGAAATACCTCACCCGAACGAGGCAACTCTCGTTTAAAGAATATACAAACAACGCTAGGTTGTATCAAAATGGATATTGAGCATTTATCTTATTTTTGGATAACTAGAAAATTTTGCCAATAAGATGAATTTGTAATTGATTCAAACGCTTGAAAACGTGCATGTATGTGCGAAAGACGTTCCCTCTTTTTACCTAGAGTATTTCCTCGAACGAGGTTAACTCCCTAGATTCCAGAGTCAGATTCAAATTTTAAGGCTGTTGAGTTTCTTCAAGGAAGTTATCCATTTCTTTGGTATGAGTAGAGAAGAAATACTCTTAATTTCATAAAAGCAAGTAGTGAAAAGACATTGATTAAAGGATTTCGCATAAGAAAAGATGATTCCTGGCAACTTTGGCAGTTTGATATCCTGAGGCTTTTCCCATAATGATCTTTTGGCACTCTTTTGAGGACATTAAGCTTTCTTGGGTTTCAGGGGAAGTCTATTACATCGTCCTTTATTTTGGAGATGTCCTGGCTTTTCTTTTTTTCTTCGGGGGAGGGTACGTCACAAACTCCTTCATCTTGGAGATGCTCCGATCCTTTTTTTTCTCAGGAATTATATTGGTGATATTGGCTCATTGGTAAAAATCTCTAGATGGTAGCAACAATCAAATATCTTTTAGGGTTTGTCGGGAGGCTTAGCGCAGTCGCCTTCATCTTGGCGGTGATCTGAACATTCCCTAGAAGGATCCGTCACAAACTCCGTCATCTTGGAGATGTTTCAAATCTTCTTTGGCCCCGGGGGTCTATTCGCTTAATTCGCCTTCATCTTGACGACAATTGAGAGATCCCTTTTGCGGATATTTGATTGAAGCTTAAATGAATGAATGATAAGGTATGGATTGAGTGGATTTTTTTTAACGCTCAGGATATTTCCACTGCCTGATTGCCAGAAAGTCGTCTTAAAACATGCGTCATAGCTATGATCAATATTGATTCGCTTCTAGCTTTTCAATATCATTGAATATTTCTTTTGCTAATCATACCAAGGATCTTTCTTGCATCCTCTTGGTTGACCAACAGAGAGAAGATTTGAATTTTCACTCCTTTTCGCAAAAAGCTTCACCCTTTTGAAAAGAATACTAGAGGTAATCTGAGGTGATTCTTTTTGTGCAGTAAAGTATTGGAATCAAGACATATTTTAGCAGATTGGCAAAGTTTTCGAGAATCCTTTGTGAACTAGTCACTCAATATAGATTTTGATAGGACCTCTGTTATCGTCGCGAAATTTTTCCCCATCTTCCCTTCCTTGCGGAAGAGAGAGAGGGAAACGCTTTTGCGCTTCAAACTTGACCGGATTTTGGAAATTGTTTTGAAATACTCGCCTCCGTTTTGAAAATTGCGGGAAAATCCATGGGATGGGGGCTCGACCTGTCGGTACGAGGTTCGACCGTTCCTGCCGCCTTTAACAGGGGTAATCGAACCAAGGACCAAAATTGTGCTTGACTTAGTTGAATCATCAAAATTGTGTTCTATCCTAAATGCACAGAGAATTCAGGCATGTGCTTATGAGATTTTGGAAAATGGAAGTAGGAAAACATGATGTATGCTTGGAAAATATTTGGAGTTGAAAGATATTTCTCAGGGAAAGTCAATTTCTCAGGAAACTCAGATGAAAGGGGTTTTGAAATCATGAGAAAGTTCATAAAGGTGTGGGAAAATCATGAATGGATGAAAATCCTGGGAAAATAGAAGGGATTCTTGAGAAAAAGGGTGAACATTCCAAAAGGGAAACACTTCTTAGGAAAACTTGGACTTTGAGAATTTTCTTAGGAAAATGATGGAAAATTTATAGGAAAACTCATTGGAGAAGAAAACTTAACTTGGGAAATTGAAATCCTGTGAATCTTAGCCTTAAAACCCTTGAAAATTTGATTCTTGAGAAAGATTGGAAAACTCTTTTTGAAAATCTTAAGAAAATGACATTCTCCAGGGAAAATCAAGGGAAACTTTGATCTTGGAAATCCAACTTAGAAGTTTCTTGAGAGACTGGTTTCCATGGAAAACTGTGAAAACTTGACTTGGGAAAACCGATTTTAGAAAATACTCAGAGTTTCTTGAGAAATCGATTTCTCTGAGAATGAAGTTTTCTTAAGAAAATCATGAGAAAATCAAAGATTTCATGATGCAAATGATATGAGTGTATGAATGCACTTTGAAAGATTTTCTAAGAAATTTGTTGGAAAATGTGTATTAAGTCAAAATAAATCCTTCACATATTCTGACTGTGGCCATGAATATGTTCAGAGTTTAATTGATTTAATGCACAATACTTTGAAAATATTAGAAATATGATGTGCATTTTAAGATAGCCTAAGAGTGTAGGCTCAATGTGACTAGTAGAAAGATGATGGATCTGGGTCTCGTCCATATTTCGACTAGGGCCGTAAATATGGATTCCACCGAGTTCATCAACTCCCTAAGAGTTGGTGCACGTGCCATTTGTGATCATCCATAGTGCTTTTGAAATAAAATGCATGCATCACATAAATAGGATATTGCATAAATTCAAACTATATGATATGCATCCTAGTCTAAGCAGAAAATTAAATCTCTTCTTCCAAATTTTACATTATTACATCACTAAATAAATGAAATAAATAGAAATTGCAGACTTCAGCTCCTTCATTTGAATGTCTCTGCCAAACTTGAAATAGGGTTAGCTCAAATATGTGGGTTTTTCCAAGATTTTCCAATAATATTATGAAATTATTGGACTTAATTGGATATAAACCATATTATCATGCTTCCTTGATATTTGAAATGATGAAAATGTAATGAATTTAGTAGAAAATAGTTTGAAATTCGGAATTGGGGTAAAAATGACCAAAATACCCCTAATATTAAAGTTATACCTTTAAAATCAGGGTTTTTTGAAGGAAAACTTGGTAAAATTGAGATTTTGAAATTCAAATTGAATCAAATGATGATGAAATGCAATATGAGATATGATGACCTACTGCTAAACACATTAGGACTGTAAAATCAGAATTTGACATGCTATCATTCATCAAAAATAATGAATTTCGCTTGATTTTCGATTGGATCGGGGTCCCGCGGGGCCCTGTTTTGATGATATGGCTAAACCGAGCCTCAAATGAATTCCAAATTACACCAAATTCGGTATGAATCATCTACCTACTCTGATAAACATCCTAGAATGCTAAAAATCACGAAATAATATGATTTAAATGATAAAATTTAAAGAAAGTCCTAGAAATGGTGGATTTCGCCTATGGACCCGAACCAAATGCAATGCTTAATATGATAATGCAAGATTTACACTATAAAAACTTCTGATATTTTGCAGACTGCTAAAGGACACAAAATGAAACATTTTTGGTTTTTACATCTTCGGGATTTGAGCCATGGTGAGTTTGGTAACAGGGATTTGGTTCTGACGGAGGTAAAAATTGACCTAATCTAACATAAAATACTAAATAAATAGAAAACAGCCATGGAAATTTTTTATATTTAACAGAGATACTTAAGACACCTACAGGGACAACTTTCATGTTCATGACTTTGGCATTTGATCAACAGAAACACAGATAAAAATATAAATGTTTACGCCTAAAATAACAGAACAGACAAATTTGACCAAACAGGTGACTGACAAGAAAAATCCGAAACAGGTATCACCACTATTCTAAAAATCACAATCTTTCATATTCAAACAGAGGACATCTCGGACATAACTTTCACTTTTTACAGTTTTGGATTTAGAGCAACACACAAAGAGAACCCATAGCCCTAAGTAGATCCAAAATCTCAGAGGCCCAAATCAGGCTCTGGCACGTGTCCCAAACTCTCGGATTTTTTCAGATATTAAAAAAAATAAGAAAAATTTGATAAAATCAGGTTAAAAGCTAGACATCCTCTTGAGTTCATAACATCTTTCGAATCGAAAAGCGGATCATCCATGAGGGAGATCTCGATTTTACAAGTCGAAAAAGACATTTTAAAACGCATCCCGGGTAATAAAACCCGACTCACCTTTTTGAACGTTTACTGCAATAAACGAATTCAAATCTCTCCAAATTTTTGGCACATTTCTAGGAACACCTCAGGGGAATTCCATGATTTTTTTAGAATTGTTAATAAAAAATAAATGCATGAAATGACGTGTGGACTGACTGAAAAAAACAGAGAACTACTGAAACTGAGCAGAATTGAAATAAATGTTAAATTAATCCTAATTAATTCATGAAACAATCTAAATTAATGAAATAAAATGCAAATTAAATCTAGCTAAATGCATGAATGCTAAAAATCATCAAGGAAGCATAATTGAATATTTTTATATATGTTGTTTTATGAGAATAGCTCGATCCATCCCTCGGATGAGCTCTTTCTTCAAACGACAACACGAATCAAATCATGATGAAATCGATTGGAATAGGGGCTTACCTTGTGTTCTCCTGCGGTTTTGGAACTCCCGAAATGAACGACTACCTTGACAATGGGCTCCAGAGGGGCGTGAATCCAGAGGAAACCAAGAAAGAAAGAAAATGGAATTCTGAAGTTCAATTCTCAAACAGGGCTCTCCCTGAGCTGGGCATGGGCTAGGGTATTTGTAGAAATTTTGGAGATTTTCAAAATTCAAACACAGTGAATCTGGACCTTCCATGTGGCTCCATCTCAGAGCATGCCATTTTGATTTTTTGAGAAAATAAAAATAAGAATTTTGTGAGTGAGACACCTCAACAGGGGAATTTGGAATTTTTTAAAAAGCTTGCTTGATTTTCTATGCAGGAGTCTCCCAAATGGCGCCACCTCAGAGGATGTCCTCTTGGAGTTTGAAATTCAAAGTTTGGTTTTCCTGAAAGAAGGAGAGATTGCCATGTGGCGCCACCTCAGGGTGGCTCCACACTGCCATGTGTCAGAAGGTAGGAGCAGAGGAAGTAGAAGAGGCCACCTCAGAGGGGTTTGAATTCTACTTTTTCTGATGAAAGGAGAGACTGACATGTGGCGCCACCTCAGAGCATCTACATTGACATGTGTCAGAAGGAAAGGCAGAGGATTCAGATGGTGCCACCTCAGAGAGAGTTTGAAATTTAAATTTCTGCTTTTTCAAGAGGAAAGGAGAGACTGCCATGTGGCACCACCTCAGGGTGGCTCCTACAATGACATGTGGCAAGAGGGAGGAAAATGAGGGAAAGGGACACGTGGCACCATCTCAAAAAATGAATTTAGGGAGGAGACTTCAGGATTTGCGCCACCTCATCCTGGAGTTTGAATATTTGAATTGTTGCTTTTTCTGAAGGAGGCAGAAAATGACATGTGTCATTTGCTTTTTCTAAGAAGAGCAGAGAATGACATGTGTCATTTGCTTTTTCTGAGAAGAGCAGAGAATGACATGTGTCATTTGCTTTTTCTGAGAAAAGCAGAGAATGACATGTGTCATTTGCTTTTTCTGAGAAGAGCAGAGAATGACATGTGTCATTTGCTTTTTCTAAGAAGAACAGAGAATGACATGTGTCACTTGCTTTTCTGAGAAGAGCAGAGAATGACACGTGTCATTTGTTTTTCTAAGAAGAGCAGAGCATGACACATGTCACTTGCTTTCCTGAGAAGAGCAAAGGGTGACATGTGTCATCTACTTTTCCTGAGGAAAGGAGAGAGTGACATGTGTCACTTGCAGGAGACATAATTCAAATGGTGCCACCTCAGGGGAGACAAGCTCTACTTTTTGTGAACAGGACAACACATGACACGTGGCATCTCATGGTGACCTTGGAATGACACATGGGCGCAAGGTGAAGATGGTGGATGCTGACACATGGCATGGAATAAAGAGGGGGTCTAATGACATGTGGCAGCTTCTTAAGGTAGCCCCACACTGACACTTGGCAGATAAATGGTAGGAGAGAGAAAAGACAAATGGCGCCAATCCAGGGGACAAGGCTCCTATTTTTTTGGGTTTTTCAAAGTTCAGGTTTTTCAAAAGAAAAGTCTATGTGACACCACCTCAGTGTGGGTCCCACATTGCTTCTTTATTGAAATAAGAACAAGACAACAACCTCTTTTTGGAATTTTCATAAAAATTTGGACTAATTGGCAAAATAGAAATTTTGAAAAGAGTTGGCCCCTGTAGGGCAATTTTGTAAAAGGAAGATATTTGAAATTGTCACAAGGGCAAAATCTGAGATAAGGTGGCTGAAATACATATTAAAACTATCCAGATCATTTTCCTGAGGAAATATTTTAAAATTGAGAGCCCTGGGGGTAAAATGGGAAGAATTGATAATTTTGAAGACCCAGGGTTTTGAAATCAATTTTAAAAAGAGTTGAAATTCTAATCTGGATTGAAAATTTTGAAATCGAGAGTTCTGGACCTCGAAATGACATGCTGTGCAGTGATATGAAATGCTCATGCAATGCTATACAATGACATGTCTTATGAAATATAATCTTGAACCAGGACTTGGAGATTCCTGTCTCCTGTCAAGAATAGAATTTTGAACATCTGAGCTGAAAATAGTGAAATTTTGAGAGTTGCAGATGAAATTTAGACTTTTGCAAGGTCCGGGTTCAGAAAATGACCATTTTGCCCTTCGGTGATTTCAAAGGCTGGATGATGATGTTTGGTGAAAATGTCGAGGAGGTGAGTGAAAATTTGGAGTGTTTACAGATGCCCCTCTTTGCTACTAAGCCGGCTTGTGGCCGAGCTTAGTGGCAAAGAAAAACACACCAAATTTGGGCTATATATAAAAATGCCCCAGTTAGAAGGACCTAACTGAGTATGAAGAAATTAGCCCCGAGGAAGATGGTAGATATGAAATAGAGAATGAAGAGGAAAGATTTGCTCTGTGAGAGTGAAGTTCAGGTTTTGCCCTTAACCTGGATGGGACAGAAATACCTCGCATGGAACGAAGCTCAGGTTTTAACCCTTGACCTGATTGGGGAATGAAATATCTCATAGAAATGAGACTCAGGTTTATACCCTTAACATGATCGGGCGGAAAATGAAATACCTCTTTGAATGAGGCTCAGGTTTGTACCCTTATCCTGATCGGGTGGAAAATGGAATATTGGAAGGTGAATAAGACAACTTTTCTTGAAGAGGAACGAGGCGACAAAAATAGAATTGTAAGAGGAAATTTTGGAAGATGATCAAAATGATCATTGTGAAATATGAATAAGGTAAGGAGTAAGACGACTCTTTCGACAATGCGAAAGATGGATATGGCAATCTTTTGGCAAGAATAAGGTAACTCTTTCGGCAACGTGAAAGACAGACAATGCAAACTCTTTCAGAGAAGAGTAAGGCAACTCTTTTGACAATGCAAAAGATGAATAAGGCAATTTTTCCAACGAAGAATAAGGCAACTTTTTCGGCAATGCGAAAGGCAGACAAGGCAAACTCTTTCAGAGAAGAGTAAGGCAACTCTTTTGACAATGCAAAAGATGAATAAGGCAATTTTTCCAACGAAGAATAGGGCAACTCTTTCGGCAACGTGAAAGATGACAAGACAAACTCTTTCAGAGAAGAGTAAGGCAACTTTTTTGATAATGCAAAAGATGAATAAGGCAACTCTTTCGGCAACGCGAAATATGACAAGGCAATCCAAAGGAATAAGGCGATTCTTTCGACAACGCGAAAGATGACAAAAGGTAATCCAAAGGAATAAGGCGATTCTTTCGACAACGCGAAAGATGACAAAGGCAATCCAAAGGAACAAGGCGATTCTTTCGACAACGCGAAAGATGACAAAGGCAATCCAAAGGAATAAGGCGATTCTTTCGACAACGCGAAAGATGACAGAAGTTAATCCGAAGGAAAAGGCAATTCTTTCGACAACGCGAAAGATGATAAAAGGTAATCCGAAGGAATAAGGCGAGTCTTTCGACAACGCGAAAGATGACAGAGGTAATCCAAATGAGTAAGGTGATTCTTTCGACAACGCGGAAGATGACAAAGGCGACTTAAAGGAACAAGGCGATTCTTTCGACAACGCGAAAGAAGAAAGAAGATAATCCGAAGGAAAAGGTAATTCTTTCGACAACGCGAAAGATGATAAAAGGTAATCCAAAGGAATAAGGCGAGTCTTTCGACAACGCGAAAGATGACAGAGGTAATCCAAATGAGTAAGGTGATTCTTTCGACAACGCGAAAGATGACAAAGGCGACTTAAGGGAACAAGGCGATTCTTTCGACAACGCGAAAGATGACAGAAGATAATCCGAAGGAAAAGGCAATTCTTTCGACAACGCGAAAGATGATAAAAGGTAATCCGAAGGAATAAGGCGATTCTTTCGACAATGCGAAAGATGGCAAAGGTAATCCTTAAGGGGAAAGGCTATTCTTTCGACAATGCGAAAGATGACAAAAGGCAATCTAAAGGAATAAGGCGAGTCTTTCGACAATGCGAAAGATGATAAAGGTAATCCAAAGGAATAAGGCAATTCTTTCGACAACGCGAAAGTTGATAAACGCAATCCATTTGGAGAGAAGGCTAATCTTTCAACAATGTGAAAGATGATAAAGGTAATCCTTTAGGAAAGGAGGCTAATCTTTCAACAACGTGAAAGATGATAAAAGCTATTGTGATCATCGCAAAATTTTTCCTCTTTCGCTGTTTCTCTCTCTTCCTTCTCTTTCCCTTTTCTGACCTCCATTCTCCTCCTTTTTGAAGGGAGAAGAACAAAAGAAAAAGAAAGGGAGAAGAGAAGAGAAAAAGATGAACTCTTTTGCGGGTTTTCACTTGACCTTGATTTGAAAAATATTTAGAAAATTACTCGCCTCCGTTTTGAAAATATTGCGGGAAAAATGGAGAGACGGGATTCGCTCGTCGGTACGAGGTTCGACCATTCCTGGCGCCTTTACCAGGGGTAATCGAACCAAGGATCAAATCTATGTCTTTTGCTTTGCCTAAATTAAATCTAAGAATTTATTCTAACTCTAAATGCACAATGTATCATGCTTGTGCAATGCAAGAATGTATGCTCCTTTTAAAAGATGTTTTGAAAATTTCCAAGTATTCTGAGATGAACTTGGTAAGGGAATGAAGAAATGTTTGAATTTAACTTAGAACTTGAGATAGATCAGAGAAGTTCTAAGTTTTCAGAGTTGGAAAATAAATCTCGATTTTGAAGAGAAAGATCTGAAGCTTTGAAATGAAAGAAAATGAAATTTCAAAGTCAGAAATGGACTTTGAATTTAATCATTGATTTAGGTGAAGAAGATGAAATTTGAAAATGTAATCTTAAGATTTGAAATCAGGACAGGCTTGAGAGATCTAATGGATTCAGATGAGATCTGAGAATAGAATTGGATTTGAAATCTAGAATTTAGGAATGGAATTGGATCTTAAGATGGATTTAAAATTTGAAATCTGAGATCCAATGTAAATTTGGGTTCTGGATCCTAAGATGGATTTGGATTTGAAGTCTGAGATCCGATGTAGAGTTGGATTCTGGATCCTAAGATGGATTTGGATCAGAAGTCTGAGATCCAACATGTAAAATTTGGATTCTGGATCCTAAAGAGGAATTGGATCTGAAGTCTGAGATCCAACATGTAAAATTTGGATTCTGGATCCTAAAGAGGAATTGGATCTGGAGTCTAAGATCCAATATGAGTGTTGAATCCTGGATCCTAAAGAGGAATTGGATCTGAAGTCTGAGATCCAATATGAGTGTTGAATCCTGGATCCTAAAATGGATTTGGAGTTAAATTCAGAAGATGAATCAAGAACTTCCAAGTTTAATTTGAATTTGGAAAATGAATTTTAAAATTTGAATATACAAACGAATTTCAAAGTCAAATTAGACCTTGAATTTGAAATTTAGAAGATGAATCAAGAACTTCCAAGTTAAATTTTGAACTTGGAAAATGAATTTTAGAAATTGAATCTTTGAATACACAACTGAATTTCAAAGTCAAATTAGACCTTGAATTTGAAATTTAGAAGATGAATCAAGAATCTCAAAGTTTAAATTGAACTTTGAGTTTGATTTGGAGTTTTGAATATAAGATGAACTTGGAATTTCAAAGTCAAATTGAACTTTGAAATCTGTTTTGAATTTGAATATAGAAAATGACTTTGAAATCTCAAAGTTAAATTGAACTTTGAGATTTGAAAATGAAATTGAATTTGAAAATAAAAGTATGAATTGGACTTTATAAGAATTGAAGATATATTGAGGAAGATATTTACATCACTTGGAGTTTTTGAAAAAGGAATTTTGAAAATATGGTGCAGTTCTATCCTAAATGATGAATGATTTTAAAGAATTTTGAAATTGGATTTTGAAAAGCTATTCCATTCTTTAAATGAATTAAAACAAGATTGAAGATATAATACATTCTTGACTATGGTCATTGAATGTATTATATAATAATCTATATTTAAATTCAAGTGAAGAATAAAACACATTTTGTGCTTTTATAGAGTTTAAAATGAAATTAATTCTCAATATACCCTGACTATGGCCATTGGTATATATATTGAATTAATTTTAAGTTAAACTCTGATAAAAGATGAAATATTTGAAAATATGATGATTTTTGAAAAGGATCTAGTGTGGATCCAGTGTTATTTTATAAAAGATAAAAATCCTAAGTTTTGTTTACATCCTGACTATGGTCATTGATGTAAATCATCAACTTAGAATTATTTACCTCTTATGAAATGGTGCACATGTCATTCGTGTTTCACCATTGTGAGATTTGAAAAATAAAGGTAAAAAAAAAAGCATGAAAATAAGCAATTTATGATATTTACAATGCTCATTCATTCTATCTAAAAAAGAAAATGTAAATTCTCATTTAAGATCTAACTTATTACAAATTTTGAATTGAATTAAGATCAAACTCCTAAAACTAAAACAGTTTCTACCTAATCCCTAAAAAATTCCAATTTTAACACATGACATATATAGGGAGCAATTCTCATAATATCATCTTAAACCTAAGATGCAATCAAAATATTCATTCACATATCTTACACACTGTAAACACCCAAAATTTTCACTCACCTTCTTGACATTTCCACCAAGCATCACATTTCGGTTCTCCAGAACCAAGGAAGGGCAAAATGGTCATTTTCCAAGATGGAACCTTGCAGAGAGTCCTAAATTCCATTCTCGAGTCTCAAGACTTCTCCATTTAGACTCAGAGACACTCTCAAATTGCAAATTCTCAAAATCTCATGCTTAACCAAAAGTCAGAATTTTCAAATTCAAGTTCAGAATGGCAACTTTGTAGGACATGCCTTTTGCATAGCATTGCACGAGCATTTCATATCATTTCGCTGCACAGCATGTCATTTTGAGATCCAGAACTCCTGATTTTTCGAAATTGTCAATCCAGATTTGGTTTTAAAACTTTTCAAAATTGATTTCCAAACCCTGGGTTTTAAAATTATCAATTCTTCCCATTTTACCCCCAGGACCCCGAATTACGAAAAGTTTTCTCAAGAAAACAATCTGGATGGTTTTGACATTTCAAAATCTCGCCAGTTGGAAAGAGGGGGACACAATTTCAAAATTCGTAAGATCTTATTTCAAATTTTTACAAAAAGACTACGAATTCTTTCAAAATTTCGCCCTGGAGAACCATTTTCTTCCAAGTTTTGAAATCAAGCCAAATTTTGCTTCATGTATTCCAAAAACCAACCTACTATCATGAAAATTCCGAAATATATCTCACTGGGATAGGATTTCAAATAAATGATGTGGGACCCGCCTCGAGGTGGGGTCACACTCAAATCCTCAAAAAAAAAATTCTCCTATTTTCAAAACAGTGCCCACCCAGAAGTGGCACCGATTTATAAAATTCTTTTATATTGATTTAAATTTTAATAAAATATTTAGTGGGCCCACGTAGGTGTCACCCCACTAAAACTCTTTGCCAAAAGAAAGAATTTTTTTTTTTAGGTGGCATCACCAAAACAAAATCCATTTTTTATTTTACTCATTTTCTTTTATTTTATTTATCTACGTTATCTTTATTACTTTTCAACCCCAAGATAGAGCCACCGTGAAACCCTACCCAAGACCCCATTTTTACCTAAGTTTCAAAAATTTGCTGGAGAAAAGGAGCCGCCCCTCCCCAAATGGCGACAATTTTGAAATGTTTCAAAAATCAGTTTTTAAAAGCTTATCACGAAGAAGCCCGGACTTTGGGCTGAAAAGGCGGACAATTCTTTTAAAAGTGAGGGTTAGGCCACCCGAAAAAGGGATCTGCTAGGTGTTTCTAAAACTCTTCAGCGCCCCCCCCCCCCCCCCCTTTAGGGCTTCCTCTCGGCTAACAGGAAAGAGCTTCTGAAGATCCCTTTTGGCAAGACCTTCTGCACCCCTGCGTAATCAAGAAAGGGATTGCTAAGCGTGGGCTTTTTCCCCTTTCTCGATCCCCTGCTTGTACCCCACAATCTTCCCTCTTCCCCTCACAGCTGCCGCCCCTTTAGTTGAATGACCCAAAAGGTCTAACAAATTAGAAGCCCTCGCTGGAGGTTGCTGGTTTTCCTGCAATCTATCGAGCTGGCTCATCATCAAGCGAGACATCATCAGGGACCCGCAGTCGGAGAGTGTTCGGTCTGGGTGAATAAGGAAGCAGATTTTAAGTGACGTTACCCTCTCATTTTCATTGCTGGCACTCAAAAGCTCTAACCCCCAAGGTCGATCTCCAGCTGGACCTTCAAAAGGAACAGACTTCACCGGTTTTGCTGAACTAAGGTACAATTTTTTTTTTCTTTACACTTTTAAATAAAATGTGCATCACATTCATATCATACATAGTGCCGATCCATCACATTTAATGGCGTGATCGGCATTTCTGTCTATTTTCATGCGTTAGGAATCGATTACACCTCGCAATGGTGTTATCGATTCATATTAATCTCCCTGTTTTATGATTAAATGACTGTTCCCTCTTAGAGATTTCACAAGATCCATTGCATTACCATAACCTGGAAGAGTAAGGGTCCAGGTGCAAATCCTCTTTCTTACTTGTAGTTTCAGGTTGTGTCACATCGGATAGTGAGGGTTACACTCCTGTGTTGCTCAATCTTAGTTCAATGTTTCCATCCCTTGCAAAAGGGTATTGAATCAGACTTTCTGTATCATTGCTGGTAATCCTTCCATTTTTTTTTTTTTAGTGACGATTTTCAATCTTAGGTGTTATACATAACAGTCATTCCATTTTTTTTTCCTGCATGTTAAGAGTCTCCGTAGGTTTATACATGTTTGGCCATCACAACTGCATATCTCGAGTAAAACGATAGTCCAGTGAGACTATTCGTACAATATGAAAGTGTCATTGACCACGACACCACATTTCATTTCGTTGCCCATTTCCATTGCATCATTTCCTTTTATGATATTGCATGATTTTTGTGCTTTTGAATCATGTACTAATATGCTTATATTTCGTACCTCATATGTAGCACAAAAAAAAAAAAATGTTCATAACCTGTTCTGAGGTTCCACTTATTATTTTGAAGTCTTAATATTTATGTGAAATGATGAACAGTACTCTGATAATTAAGAGGCTGATTTTCCTATCAGCTGGTTCCAGCGTATTACAGGAGCATGTGTTACCTTCCTGCGTTTTGAATTTCACAACATTAAGTTGATGTGGCTGATTGCCTTGATCTGTTTCACGCCTCAGCCTGTGCCAGTAATATGTCCAGATATGATCCGTTGATGATCTCTATAATCTCATATCTGGTTTTCTGAATATTCATGTTACATTCATATTGTTGCAAGGGTCGGTACCCTGAGCATGTTCATGCTTTCCCATGAAGGGATTCAATCTAATCTCGATTAGGCCCTTGGTGTTAGCACATCGCCACCACAGGTTAATCTCGGCCAGCATGGGTGTCTTTGGTTTAATGATAGCCCCTGCGTATGGACAAGTTAACATTTGTCCATTTTTTTTTTTTTTTTTCAATATACATCCTGCTATTCCTGCTGTTGTGGTTCTGTAGCTACTATTTTATACATTTTATTTTTGTATTGTTCCTATGTTAGAGGTCCTGTAGCATGTGTTATACCTCTCTGTATATCTATGGGGTACCTTTCTCTAGCTGTTTGTCTTAGACACAGTTTGTAATTTTCTTTTAAGCAGTTCATATTAGCTATAGTTTGCATGTTTTAGCAGTTTATACTAGATGCAACCCATTTCTTATTATCTTTTTTTTTTTTTATTAGCCTCTTATGCTTTGCCTTTGCCCGTATTCACTATCGTTATGCAGGTTGTTTTCTGTATCTACTGTACTATTGAGAACACCTAGATAGGATATAGGTTACTATAACATTTCCTGCACATTGTACATGTTATATTCATTTTCTGCTGCAGGTGTGCAGTCTTGAAAATGAGCCATGTTCTTGTATGAATATTTCAATATCCATTTAGGCTTTATGGACCATCTTTTGCATGCTTCATTATGGATATATGGGGAAGCTCCATATCCATTTTCATTGAAAAATACATTATAATTTGAAAATTACAGCTGTGTAAAATCCCCTACAGAAACTGCATATATCTGTATTTTCTGGTTTTACCCATTATATGGAATTTCCATTAAACACATACATTTTCTCATTATATATATATATGTATATGTGTATGTATATCTATTGTGTATCTACCTATACATATACGTATATATGTATATATGTATATATATATGTATATATATATGTGTATATATACTTATGTATATATACGTATATATCCCTTCATGTGTTCTTAATTCCATATATGAGCATTCATGTATACATTTTCTCATGTAAATATACTTCCATTGATACATATCATTTAGCATCAACTTTAGTGAATTTTGATACACGTCTCTTTGTTGTATATAATATATACATGTATGTTCATTTTCTTGGTTTCTTTGTACTAATTTTCATTTGCAGGAAAATCTGGGGGATGCTAATTCTTTACATTATGTTTTTTTTTTTATTTATTTTGGCTTATGTCAGAGATGTAGCAATCAAACTTGGAATAATATTTACTTTTACTGCTTAGATTAGGCTGCATCTCATATAGTTTGATTTCAGTAATATCCTGATGTTATGATTCATATATCTCATTTATTTCAAAAGCACTATGGATGTACACGAATGGCACGTGCACCAACTCTTAGGGAGTTGATGGACTCGGTGGGATCTATATTTACGGCCCTAGTCGGAATATGGACGAGACCCAGATCCATCATCTTTCTATTAGTCACATTGAGTCTACACTCTTAGGCTATCTTAAAATGCACATCATATTTCCAAAGTTTTCAAAATCATGTGCATCAAATCAACTAAGTTCTGAACATATTCATGGCCACAGTCAGAATATGTGAAGGATTTATTTGGACTTAATGCACATTTTCCAACCAATTCCTCAGAAAATCTTTTCAAAGTGCATTCATTTACTCATGTCATTTGCATCATGAAATCATTGATTTTCTTAAGATTTCCTCAAGAAAACTTCATTCTCAAGAAATCGATTTCTCAAGAAACTCTAAGGATTTTTCAAAATCGGTTTTCCAAAGACAAGTTTTTCCACAGTCTTCCCTGGAAAATGATATTGTCTTAAGAGACTCAAAAGAGTTTTCCAATCTTTCTCCAAGATCCAAAATCGATTTCCAAGTATTTCAAAAGGTAAAATTCCCAGGATTTCGATTCCCCAAGTTTTGAATTTCCTTCTCCAATGAGCTTTCCTATAAAATTTTCATCACTTTCCTAAGAAAACTCTCAAAGTCCAATTTTTCCTAAGAAGTGTTTCCCTTTTCAAACATTCACCTTTTCTCAAGAATCACTTCCATTTTCCCAAGATTTTCAACTATTTCTGATTTTTTCCACATCTTTATAATCTTTCTCATGTTTTCAAAAATCCCTTTTTTATATGAGTTTCTTGAGAAATTGACCTTTTTCCTGAGAGATTCTTTCCAACTCCAAATTTTTTTCTAAGCATACATCATGTTTTCCAACTGGCATTTTCCAAAATCTCATAGCACATGCCCGAATTCTCTGTGCATTTAGGGTAGAACATAACTTTGATAATTTCGCTAAGTCAAGCATAGTTTTGGTCCTTGGTTCGATTACCCCTGTTAAAGGCTGCAGGAATGGTCGAACCTCGTACCGACAGGTCGAGCCCCATCCCATGGATTTTCCCGCAATTTTCAAAACGGAGGCGAGTATTTCAAAAGCAATTTCCAAAATCCGGTCAAGTTTGAAGCGCGAAAGCGTTTCCCCTCTCTCTCTTCCGCAAGGAAGGGAAGACGGTGGAAAAATTTCGCGACGAGAACAGGTTTGGCGACCGTGATGGGACCTGTCCTTGCCTGATCAAAAGTGTGTTTGAATTAATTCAATTATTGAAATTGTGTTCACAAAATGTCAGCTCTTTACTTTCAATATCATGTGAACCTAGGAGCCTAGATTCTGACATAGCTGACATTGATTGCATATAGCTTAGGCATGGTTTGGTAGGACCATATTGAGGAGAAATTTTCATGCTCATATAGACTTAGGTCTAAATACAACCCTCCTCAATTTAGGATCTGAATGCAAACAATGTATGCTTCTTCAAAGATTTTCAAAAGTCTATCTCTCTAGGATTTAGAGCCCTCTATTTCTTGCATGTGATCATTTTTTTTCAAAACCTCAATTACCTATCATTACCCGGTCTTCACGTTGTTGGGCTCTCTTCCAGAACCCTAGTTCGGGACAGAGCCTCACAACTAGGCCACCTATTTGGGTTAACACCCCCCTACCACGTACCGCGGGCCACAGTCCGAAGTATATCGGTAGGCGCTCAAGGATGTTGGAAAACCTTACCTTAGAACCGGAGTTGAAATTCTATGCCACGTACCTCGGATTTCGATTCGGGTATATCGGCGTAACTGGATTGGACAAAGATGATCTGAACCTAGAGTTAGGATTAGGGTCCTACAGCTGTTTTCAAATTGATGCATCTAGAGTCAGCCTTTTAGGGAGTGCTGAATGTTCATAAATGTTTGTGCAAGATGAGATTGTATGTATGATTTTCTCAATTCTTTATGTTTCCCAATGTTTTTCAACTCATTAGGTCTTTTTCAAAATATCCTTATTTTCCACAAGATCTTTTTTCTCAAACCCTGGATTTTTCCCAAATATTCCATTTCTTTCAAAACTCCAGGTGATTTTCCATTCTACCTTTCTATTGGATCTCGAATTTCTAGATGCATTTTTATCCTGCCTGCAAAATTTTTTCAAAATTTCTCACATTTTCCTAAGTCTCATTCTGAGTCTTTATCTGTTTTCAGTTCGATGGCATCCAGTCAAGTCGATCCTATCTTTCCTGAAGGTCACATCTCCTTCGAGGTGCGACAAGGTCGTCCTGAACATCGAGCCCTTAGCACCAGAACTTTCATTCTCCGGTGGTATTATTTCTGGCTAAAGAGCTTTTCCCGAATGTTCCCGGACCATTTGAGCGAGTGCGGATTAGAACTGGCATCAGCAGTCGAAAAACAGACCATCAATGGCAACCTGATCCATGCAATGGCAGAGCGATGGAATCCTCGAACGTGTACCTTCTGGTTCCCGTGGGGAGAAATGACTGTTTTAATGGATGAATTTTCAGAAATCATGGGGTTGCCAGAACCAGCCGGTCAACCAGGAGACCCATTAGAGCATCAATTCCTTATCAATGTCAAGGGTTTGGACCCCCGAGACTCCTTAGCTCGTATGACAGGCCGCCGATCTTGGCCTCTGATCCAGTTAGAAGGAAATGAATATGTTGACCTACTTGAGTTGTACCGCCAGTACGGGACCTTCGTCGAAGTCAGCTCGCTATCAAGAACAGCCAAAGAAAAGATTCAGAATGCAATGGTTCTATGCACTGTAGGACTGTCCCTTTTCCCAGATGGACAAAACTACATGGACATTAGGATAATCCAACTTATGAGAAGATGGGGAAGTCGGCAAACCAATCGCCTCTCCATAGCCATGGCAGCGCTCGCCTTCCTTTATCGAGGTCTGACTCGATTCTCACTTGGAGAGTCCATTTTAGTTGAAGGATGCATCTACGCACTTCAGTCCTGGTTTTTCCAACACATTCCAGCCCGAGCAAGCTCTTTCAGATACAATGGTCAAGAACTCCTTTCAGTGGCGCAGTACCGGTCTATGATCAACAACATTCAAGAGGATGACGTTGTTTGGGACTATTTTGATCGGCAAATATCTCCTCCCAGATATACGTACGCTTATGGCAAGCGGTTCAAGTTGCTGGGACCATTCTTCTGCACTTACTACCAACCAGAGAGATGTGTTCGGCAGTTCTCCCAGAGGCAGCAGTATGTTGAAGCCCGACTGTTATCAGGAGTTATGGCAGAGTTCGATCTCACCTCCGCACAATGGTCCGGGGCATATCATTCTGCCCGCTACGGCTGGGATTCCTTTGTCTCTCTTAAAATTTTCCCTGGTCCTAGAGTGTCTGCTGATTATCGTGAATGGTGGCAAATTGTTTGTCCTCCACCTCTTTGTCAAGATCAATAAAATCATGTTTTCTCATTTTAATAAAATTCTCTCTTTTTCTATTATGGCTTGATGACCTCGCCTAGGTAACAAGGCATATTTTCGTTGTTTGTTTCTCGTGCTAAGAATTGACAACACAATTGTCGTGATCCTCGCGATGACTCAGTCCCTAGTAATGGGATATCTTCTTCAAATTGTCTACCATATTTTTCAATAAATATTTCTTCCAAAAGCCAATTCCTTCATAATCTAATCAGGTCTTTGCCCTGCAGAGAGCATCTGCAGCAAAATCTGAGAGCATCCATATCATTTGATGGTTGAGACAAGATCAGGCAAAAGAACAACGGTATCGCAATACTCGTCAGCCTCAGAAGAAGAGATGGGCTCCCATCGATCCGAGAAGAGTCAAGAGCAGCAACAAGAGGATGACGGCATAGACCCTCAAATGTATGCCATGTTCCGAAAGATGATGAATAAAATGATGAGTGAACAGGCTGGGAATAGTGCAGAAAAAAATCAATTCAGAGAAAAGTTCCACGGGCACAAGAATAAGAAGGCTCCCAAGAAGCAGATCCAGTCAGAAGAAATCTTAGATGAATCCGAATCAACTGAAGACACTGAGGAAGAATATGAGGTGCCTCCGGCATTTCAGAAACGTGGCCGAGAACAAAGGAGGAGCCGCAAAGCAAAGAATCAAGTTACAGAGGAACCGCTGCAGTCGCAATTCACGGAAATGGCCCGAGTTGTTAAGGATCTCCAAGCCCGTGACAAGGGCAAGAAAGTCTTTACCAGTGAGGACTTCTATGACGGCCTTGAAGGGGATGATGATCTCGAAAACCTTCCCCGAAAATTCATCAAGTTCGATGGCTCTGGCGATCCGAAAGCCCATCTCGCCACTTTCTTCGCAGAATGTTCAAGATTCAAGAGAGATAACAGAGCACTGTTCCTGTGTTTCCCTCGCAGCTTGGAAGGAGTTGCAGCTAAATGGTATGCTGAGCACATCAACCCCATCGAGCTCAAGGAGTTCGATAAAGTGGTAAATTTATTTATTGAATGCTTTTTGTTCAATACAGAAGCGCTCCCGACATTAAGTCATCTCTGCAGTCTGAGGCAGAATGAGAATGAAAAAGCACGGGACTTCATTCACAGGTGGAGGTCAGCCTGTAACAAAATGAGCGATCCTATCTCGGAAAGGCACGCACTGTCCTTAATCCTCAACAACTTTTCGCAGCCTTTAAGAGGATTGATCTCCACCGCACCATCCCGGACTTTCATCGAGTTGACTGAACGAGCCGAATGACTCGAGCTGAGCGTAGAGAATGGAGTCTATGAAGGCTTCGCTTTTTCCAAGAGTAATCCTCAAGGTGAGCAGAAGAAGAAAGCTCACTTCACCTTCTCTGCCAACAATAACAACAACAATAGCCGAAATCAGTATAAAGGGCAGAAGAAAGATTACTGCTACGGTACAGGCAATCCTAGCAATAAAGGAGATCAGAAAACGAAGCCTGCTCCTCAATACAGCAAGCCTTCTCAGCAAGACCAAGGGCCGAAACCGCGTGAAAAGGTTAAACATGAAGGATGGAGTTATGATCGAAAATTTACTCCTCTCGACCAATCACTCGAAGATGTGCTCGAGTATATGCTGTCGAAAGAGATGGTCAAGTTGCCTAGATTGGCTGATCCCCCTGTGCCTATGGGGAAATGGAAGGATCAATTTTGCAAGTTCCACAGAACAGTGGGACATAACACTGAGAACTGTTTCGTTCTCAAGAACATTGTGCAGGATCTTATCGATAAAAATCTATTGGTAGAAGGAGAAGAAGAAGAAAAAATGGACATTCTTAAGCAGCCTTTTCCTGCACACACCACAGCAGTAGTATCTGCCCAACCATTCCTACCTCACGAACACATCAAGCCGTGTTCTACACAAGATCTACAAGTTCAACATCAGGTATCAGTACTTCGACAAGCGACTCCTGATTCTAAGAAGATGGATCTAATCTCAGCATTGGGTAAGATGAAAGTCTCCGAAGCATCGGTAAAGTCAGTCCCCAAGTCAAAGGGACTTCCTGATTTTCTCAATCAAATCATCAAGCCCAAGCCAGGGAATTCAAGACAGAAACCTCTGACCGCTCTGTCCAATGTTTCCATTTTTGACTTGGCCAAAAGTTCCTGCAAGCATCAGCAAGTACTGGACGATCTGCTCAGAAAAATCAAAGTTAAGCCCAGTACCACTCCTGAAGACATGGCACAAATTGTGAATTCAGCTATGACTAATGCGCCGATTACTTTCTCAGATGAGGACCTTCCAAAGCCTCATTCCTTTCACAATAATGCTCTTTACATCGTCGTTCGGGTAAGGGGAATGACAGTACCCCATGTACTAGTTGATGGAGGCAGCAGCCTCAACATATGTCCCGAAATGACCGCAAAGGCGCTAGGCATTAAGGAAGAAGAATACATTCCAGATCCTATCACCATCTATGGGTTTGACAACCATGGTCAGACGGCAAAAGGCAAGATATTCCTGGAAATATTCATTAATTATTCGGTACATTCAGTGATTTTTCATGTGGTCAATTTGCCACCCACCTACAATCTGCTGCTCGGAAGGACATGGATTCATAATGCAAATGCAGTGCCTTCCACATTACATCAATGCGTAAAATGGTCAAAAGGTGGAATGATTACAACAGTGCTCGGAGAGGACCCGGAAGAAAGACTCCCACAGCCTATGATTCCTCGACCCTCATTCACTGCAGATATTCCTAGCATCATAGAGAAGGAAGAAATCAGTCTCAAAGAAAGTCAGGAGATACTCCAGGCAACATCAGAATTATCCCTGCACACTGTAGCCATGACCCGATGGAAAGGTCCCAAGTTCTTCAAGATTGGAGGTCGTGTCAGCTACGACACTGTCAAAGATCATCCACTGTTTCCATAATTCATGAAAGTAAGAAAGGGATTCGATTTACTTCTGAAGCATGGTTATCAACCCTTTAAAGGACTGGGCAAAAATGAAGATGGTCGTGTCGAGCCAATGATCCAAAAGCATCGTCCCCACAGGGCAGGATTAGGGTTTTCCGACAGGAGCTCACCAAAGAAGACTGTTTTTGTTAGAGGGGCACATTGAGAATCGTTGTTGCATTTCCTTTCTATTCCCTTCAAAATAAATGTCTCAATGTCTTTTATCAATTGAAATCAATAAAATGTCAAGTTTCTTTGTCTATCTGGATGCCATCTGCCTTTTTGTCTCTACATCCTCATTTTATAACTCAATGTCATTTTATGCATAATTCTTTTAAAATGATGGTTTGTTGTATGATGGACGATTTTTCCTGAATCCCATTTCTTATCCAAAATTTCAGAAATGTCTTCCCGAGCAATCAAGAAACTCGTTATCAATCCAAAGGCTTTCCAGAAATCGGCAACAATTCACCGAGTCAAAGCAAGCACAGGAGATAGCAAGGTTGCAAAGCAGTTAGATGATTATGCAGAATTTGATCCGTCTCTTCAGGAATTACCAGAGTTCGCCTCAGTTCAGAAGCAAGATGAACCATCCGCTCTAGTACAAGATCCTACTGAAGATGTCAATATCGGCTCAGAGGAAGATCCCAAGATTCTAAAGATCGGTACCAGTCTAAGTTCGGAAGAGAAAGAAAGGCTTACAAAGTTCCTCAAGCAACATGAAGAAGTGTTCGCATGGACATATGAAGATATGCCGGGTTTAGATCCCAAATTGGTCGAACACCGACTCGTTTTGAAGCCAGATGTAAAGCCAGTTAAGCAAAAGCTGAGAAAAATGGATCCTAGAATAGAGCAACAAGTTAAAGAAGGACTTGAAGATTTGCTCAAAGCAGGATTTATCCGAGCTATTGACTACCCGGATTGGTTAGCCAATATCGTCGTTGTCCCAAAGAAAAGTGGCAAAGTCAGGATTTGCATAGATTTCAGAGACCTCAACAAGGCAACTCCGAAGGATGACTATCCACTGCCAAGCATTGATCTGCTGATTGACAGCACAGCAGAACATGCCATGTTCTCCTTCATGGATGGATATTCCGGCTACAACCAGATTAAGTTGGCCGCCCGCGACCAATCAAAAACTTCCTTTACTACGCCTTGGGGCACTTTTTGCTATACAGTTATGCCTTTTGGGCTCAAGAATGCTGGAGCAACATATCAATGGGCGATGGCTATTATCTTTCATGATCAAATGCGCAAAATCATGGATACGTATGTTGACGATATTCTTGTGAAATCTAAAGAGGGAGAGGATCACCTCGAAGCACTTGATCAAGTCTTTAAAAGACTTATTCTTTACAAGTTAAGGCTTAACCCACAAAAGTGTGTCTTTGGAGTCGAATCAGGCAAACTGTTGGGTTTTCTGGTCAGTAAAAAAGGAATTAAAGTTGACCCAGCCAAAGCCAAGGCTATCATTGATATGCCACCCCCGAAAAATCTCAAAGAGTTGCGTAGCCTTCAGGGACGCATGCAATCAATTCGGCGATTTATTTCCAACTTGGCGATGAGATGTGAACCTTTCAACCACTTGCTCAGAAAAGGAGTAAAGTTCGAATGGGGACCAGAGTGTCAGCTATCGTTCGATCGAATCAAGAAGTATCTTCTCAATCCTCCAATCCTGAAGCCGCCAGAATTGAGAAAACCTCTTCTGTTATACATCTCAGTCAATCAAGTTGCATGTGGTGGATTCTTGGCACAATACAAAGAAGGCAGCCTGATAGAGCACGCCATCTATTACGTGAGTAAGACTTTCGTAGATTATGAAAAGAAATACTCTCAAATAGAGAAGACCTGCCTAGCTCTGGTATGGATGTGTCAGAAGCTAAGACACTACCTGCTAGCATCAGAAGTCAAAATCTTGTCTAAACTCAATCCTCTCAAGTATATTTTAGAGCAGCCTTTCCTCAGCGGACGAGTCGCAAAATGGCAAGTCTTATTGATGCAGTATGACTTAGAATATGTCTCGCAGCAATCAATCAAAGGCCAAGCAATTGCAGACCAATTGGCGGATTTTCCTCTGGCAGAAGAAGTGAAAGCCGAAGATGACTTCCCTGATGAGCAGATTTGCAATATCCAGCAATTTCCAGTATGGAATTTATTTTTCGATGGTTCTAAGAATATGGCCGGAATAGGCATCGGAATTTTATTAATCACTCCTGAGAAGGAGATGATTCCATTTTCCCTCAAGTTAGATTTTCAATGCACTCATAATATGGCTGAATATGAAGCCATGATTAAAGGTCTAAAGATTCTACTAGACTTCAATGTCAAGAGAGTACATGCCTACGGTGACTCATTACTCGTTGTCAATCAAGTTCGAGCCGAATGGCAAGTGAAAGATCAGAAGTTATTTCCCTATCAGAAAATTGTTTCAGCTCTTGTCAGCAAGTTTGAAGAATTTCAGTTATTCCACATCAAGAGAGATTTTAATCAAGTGGCCGATAGTCTCGCCAGTTTAGGCTCCATTATGGCATTCAGAAATGGAGAATCTTGTCGCTCTTTTGAAATTGGCAGACTTGACCAACCTGCTTTCCTTCCAGCGGAACAAGTAAACCAGGCTGAGCAAAGGAAGAAACCTTGGTATTACAACATCAAAAATTTCATAGAAACCGGCGAATTTCCTCCAGAACTCTCAAAGAAAGAGCAGCGAGCAATCCAGCGTATGTCTACTCGATACTTCATTTTGGCCAATGTCCTCTATCGCCGTGGATTCAGTTCAGAGTATTCCAGATGTTTAGATGAAGACGAAGCTAAAGAAGTCGTGCGAGAAGCACACGAAGGCATTTGTGGTGGCCACGTCGGCTACCAAACCCTTGTCAAGCAAATCATAAGAGCAGGATACTATTGGAAGACTATGCAACAAGACTGTTATCATTATGTGAAGAAGTGTGTACAATGTCAGATACATGCACCTTCCATCCATGCTCCAGCAACTTATTTACAGTCGGTTGTTTCTCCATGGCCGTTCTCCATGTGGGCCTTCGATGTCGTAGGTCCCATCACTCCTTCGGCTTTAAATGGCCATAAATATTTCCTTGCTGCAACAGAATATTTCACCAAGTGGGTAGAAGCTATCACTCTTCGCACAGTAGAAGGCCGACATGTGGTCTCTTTTATTCACAAGAGCATCCTTTGTCGTTTCGGCATCCCGCATGACATTGTATCAGATAATGGTAGTCATTTCAAGAATGAAAGAATGAAGACATTCTACTCAAAATTCAAGATCTATCACCATTTTTCCGCTCCATATTATCCTCAAGGGAATGGTCAGGCAGAGGCCGCCAACAAGATTTTAATTCGTATCTTGGAGCGAACTGTGGAAACAGGACGTGACTGGCATGAGAAGATCCACGATGCACTATGGGCCTACCGGACCACTATTCGCACCCCAACGAATGCTACTCCATCGGAACTGGTCTATGGAACAGAAGTAGTGTTGCCGCTACATGTTCAGAAGCCCGCTTTGAAATTTGCATAGCTGCTAGAATTACCCCTTGATCGATATCAGCAGCAGCGACTGGCACAGTTAGACTTACTCGACGAGAGAAGGCTAAAAGCAGCAGAACATGCTCAATCCTATCGCCAGAGAGTAGCCAGGCAGTATGCGAAGTCTGTCATCGAAAGAAGGTTCAAAGTCAATGATTTAGTACTTCGATCCACGGCTTATCTCAAGCATCATACCGGTGGGAAATGGTCGCCAAATTGGGAAGGCCCATATGTCGTCAAAGAAGCATTACCCCGAAACTCATATCGGCTCATCAACGCCGATGGGGTAGAATTGCCAGATCCCATTAATGCTCGACACTTGAAAAAGTTCTACACTTGAAACATTTAGTCTCCTCTTGTAATCTGCCCGTTTCCTTCAAATAATGATTCAACTTTCCTAGTTACACTGGGGCATTTTAAAATTTTGTTCTGTATGCAGGCAGGATAAACAAGTTCCTCATTTCATGCACATGTGCATTCATATGCATCAATTCATATTCATTTGCATTCAATTGCATTAACAACAATCTGGTCAGTATTGGGATTTCAACAAACAGTCCCATCACGATTCCTAAATAATTCAAAATCGAAAGGTCATCACCAATACTGAACCAAAACCCAGCGCTCGAACTGGTATTATTTCAAAATCCAGTACTCAAACTGGCACATTTTTAAAATCCCAATTTTTCAGAAAACCGAGTTCCGACTCGGGTTTTTTATTCAAATCATGTTCTTTTGTTGATCCGGGTTCCGACTCGTGATCTCATTACCTTACTCGAGCCCTGACTCGAGCTCTTTATTTTTCATTTGTTGATCCGGGTTCCGACTCGAGATCTCTCTATTTATTTGAGCTCAGATGCGAGCTCTTCATTCTCTTTTGTTGATCCGGGTTCCGACTCGTGATCTCTCTATTCACTTGAGCTCTGATTTGAGCTCTTCATTTTTTTTTCTCTGTAGATCCGAGTTCCGACTCGTGATCTCATTTCGAGCTTAGATGCAAGCTCTTCATTTTCCCTTGTTGATCCGGGTTCCGACTCGAGATCTCTTTAGTTACCCGAGCCTTGACTCGAGCGCTTCATTTTCTTTTGATCCAGGTTCCGACTCGTGATCTCTGAATTTTATTCGAGCTCTGACTCGAACTCATCATTCTCCTTTGATTAATTCAAGTCATTTCAATCATCAAAGTCTGTCAATTGCTCGAATTTGACATTTTGCCCTCCAAATTTCAATTTAAATCCTCAAATCAGGCAATTCTCCAATTTCGACCTCTGGGTCACCCAATTTCCAATTCTCAATTTCAATTATCAATTTCCAATTTTCGACCTTAGGGTCAATCAATTTACAATTTTCGACCTTCGGGTCAATCAATTCTCAATTTCGACCGTCAGGTCATCCAATTTTGACCTTCGGGTCATTCAATTTTCAACAACCAATTTTCCAATTTCCAATTTCGACCTGCGGGTCAATCAATATCAATATCCAAGTTCAATCATTTTCTCTTGCGAGAGACCCTTTTAGGGAGAGTTCGAGGGAGCTCGTTCTTTTCGCATGCTATCCAATTCGTTCACTTAGCCCCTTTTTAGGGAGAGTTTGAAGGAACTCGCGTCTTTGTGAACCATTTGCAAAACAATTTCCAAGTTCACACGAGGAACCCTTTTTAAGGGAGAGGCTCGACGGAGACTCATTTTTCTTGTGACCCCCCAATTTCATACTAGGCCATCTTCATCATGAAGGACCCTCTTTGCAGGGAGAGTATGATGGACTCGTTCCTTTCATGACCCAATTTTCAGACCTCACTATTATCGGCCCCCTTTCCATAAGAGAAGCCTAATATTAGGGAGCTTTGACGAAAGCTTAATTTCTCTTCGAAAGTTCGTTTTGCAAACACCTCCTCTTCGGGGAAGAGAGGAGTACTTCCCATTTCTCATTCAGGTAAGGGCTAAGCCTGAGTCTCTCTTTTTGGGGAAAAAGAGAGAAGAATTTTCGTCACGGATGCGTTGAGCCGGATTACAAATACTCACTTTCACTAAGGATTTCAAGACAATTTTGTCAATTTGTCAAATTATTTGTTGATTTCAGAATCTTTATTGCACTAATCAGTTTACCTTCAGCATTACTTCCAAAAGAGCGAAGCTTTTGCGAAAAGGGATTCAAACTTCAAATTCTTTCTATTGGCCAACCAAAAGGATGAAGGATAAATCCTCGATATGGCCAGAAAAGAAGATTCAATGATAGTAAAAAGCCATAAATGATTGATATTGATCACAGTCAATGGCACATCTTTAAAGACTATTCTTGCAAAGACGAGGCAATGAAAATATCCTGAGTGCTAGAAAAGAGAGCATTTACCCAAGCCTGTCTCCTCAGAATAACCTAAGCTGCAATTAAGTTTCCGCAAAAGGGATCTCTCACCTGTCGTTAAGATGAAGGCGAATTAGGCAAGTAGACCCCCGGGGCCAAAGAAGATTCGAAACATCTCCAAGATGACGGAGTTTGTGACGGATCCTTCCAGGGAAAGTCCAAAGCACTGTCAAGATGAAGGCAGATGCGATGAACCTCTCGACAATCCCTAAAAGATATTTAATTTCAGCTGTCATCCAAAGATCTCCAAACCCATCGTCCAAGAAGGATCGAAACATCTCCAAGTTAAAGAAGCTTGTGACGTACCCTTCCCAAAAGAGAGCAAGAGAGGAAAAAGAGAGAGAGAAAAAATCAGAACATCTCCAAAATGAAGGAGAATATAGCCAAAACACCAAAGAGCCAAAAGAGTGCAGAAAGATTATCATGAGAGAAACTCTCAGGATATCAAACTGTCAAATCTATCAAGAATCATCTTTAATCTTGCGCAATTCTATTATCAATACTCTTTCATCAATTGCTTTCACAATATCAAAATTCTCTTTCCTGCTCATATCAAGGAAATTGATGACTTTCTTGAAGAAGGTCAATTGCAAGCAATTTGGATTTCAAGTCTCGATTCTACAAAGTAAACCTTGTTTGGAGGTAATGCTTTAGGTAGAAAAGAAGGAATATCTTTGCAACAATGTACAACATTTTCAAAAATTTTGAATCAACAACAAAATTCTCAATATTTTGACAATATTTTCTAGCTATCCTGACGTGAAGTGAGAGCTTGATATCCATCTTTGATATATCCTGACACCAATTTTAAATCCCTCTTAAGGACTTGATTCCTTCCCTTCTTTGAGAGCATAAACTCTCAAATTCGCACACTTCCCAGTGTCCCCACTGTCCCATCATAGACAGTCCCATTTCGGTTCGAGGTCGAACCAACAATCATTTTCTCGCAAAAGGCAATTTCAAAAGCTAACTTGGTCTCAACAATGAGATGCCCAAAATCAATCCCTTTTCAAGCTTTAGGGACCCCATTTTCCTTCCTTTTGCAAAACCCCTGTCGGATTTATTGTGCAAAATCCGAAGGTTCCATCATTGTCTATTCTTTCGAGGATTTCATCCATTTTTCGCCCGATCAGGATAAGGGTACAAACCTGAGCCTCAATCAACGAGGTATTTTATTTTCCGCCCGATCAGGATAAGGGTATAAACCTGAGCCTCCTTCAATGAGGTATTCCATTTTATGCTCGATCAGGATAAGGGTCAAAGCCTGAGCTTCGTTCCATACAGAGCATTTCCTGTCCCATCCAGGTTAAGGGCATAAACCTGAATTTCACTCTCACAGAGTGAGTCTTTCCTCTTCATTTCTCCATTTCATATCTACCATCTTCTTCGGGCTAACTTCTTCATACCCAGTCAGATCCTTCTAACTGGGGCATTTTTTTATACATAGCCCAAATTTTGTGTGTTTTCTTTGCCACTAAGCTCGACCATAAGCCGGCTTAGTAGCAAAGAGGGGCATCTGTAAACACCCCAAATTTTCACTCACCTTCTTGACATTTCCACCAAGCATCACATTTCGGTTCTCCAGAACCAAGGAAGGGCAAAATGGTCATTTTCCAAGATGGAACCATGCAGAGAGTCCTAAATTCCATTCTCGAGTCTCAAGACTTCTCCATTTAGACTCAGAGACACTCTCAAATTGCAAATTCTCAAAATCTCATGCTTAACCAAAAGTTAGAATTTTCAAATTCAAGTTCAGAATGACAACTTTGTAGGACATGTCTTTTGCATAGCATTGCACGAGCATTTCATATCATTTCGCTGCACAACATGTCATTTTGAGATCCAGAACTCCTGATTTTTCGAAATTGTCAATCCAGATTTGGTTTTAAAACTTTTCAAAATTGATTTCCAAACCCTGGGTTTTAAAATTATCAATTCTTCCCATTTTACCCCCAGGACCCCGAATTACGAAAAGTTTTCTCAAGAAAACAATCTGGATGGTTTTGACATTTCAAAATCTCGCCAGTTGGAAAGAGGGGGACACAATTTCAAAATTCGTAAGATCTTATTTCAAATTTTTACAAAAAGACTCCGAATTCTTTCAAAATTTCGCCCTGGAGAACCATTTTCTTCCAAGTTTTGAAATCAAGCCAAATTTTGCTTCATGTATTCCAAAAACCAACCTACTATCATGAAAATTCCGAAATATATCTCACTGGGATCGGATTTCAAATAAATGATGTGGGACCCGCCTCGAGGTGGGGTCACACTCAAATCCTCAAAAAAAAAATTCTCCTATTTTCAAAACAGTGTCCACCCAGAAGTGGCACCGATTTATAAAATTCTTTTATTTTGATTTAAATTTTAATAAAATATTTAGTGGGCCCACGTAGGTGGCACCCCACTAAAAACTCTCTGCCAAAAGAAAGATTTTTTTTTTTTAGGTGGCATCACCAAAACAAAATCCATTTTTTATTTTACTCATTTTCTTTTATTTTATTTATCTACGTTATCTTTATTACTTTTCAACCCCAAGATAGAGCCACCGTGAAACCCTACCCAAGACCCCATTTTTACCTAAGTTTCAAAAATTTGCTGGAGAAAAGGAGCCGCCCCTCCCCAAATGGCGACAATTTTGAAATGTTTCAAAAATCAGTTTTTAAAAGCTTATCACGAAGAAGCCCGGACTTTGGGCTGAAAAGGCGGACAATTCTTTTAAAAGTGAGGGTTAGGCCACCCGAAAAAGGGATCTGGTAGGTGTTTCTAAAACTCTTCAGCGCCCCCCCCCCCCCCCCCCCCCCTTTAGGGCTTCCTCTCGGCTAACAGGAAAGAGCTTCTGAAGATCCCTTTTGGCAAGACCTTCTGCACCCCTGCGTAATCAAGAAAGGGATTGCTAAGCGTGGGCTTTTTCCCCTTTCTCGATCCCCTGCTTGTACCCCACAATCTTCCCTCTTCCCCTCACAGCTGCCGCCCCTTTAGTTGAATGACCCAAAAGGTCTAACAAATTAGAAGCCCTCGCTGGAGGTTGCTGGTTTTCCTGCAATCTATCGAGCCGGCTCATCATCAAGCAAGACATCATCAGGGACCCGCAGTCGGAGAGTGTTCGGTCTGGGTGAATAAGGAAGCAGATTTTAAGTGACGTTACCCTCTCATTTTCATTGCTGGCACTCAGAAGCTCTAACCCCCAAGGTCGATCTCCAGCTGGACCTTCAAAAGGAACAGACTTCACCGGTTTTGCTGAACTAAGGTACAATTTTTTTTTTCTTTACACTTTTAAATAAAATGTGCATCACATTCATATCATACATAGTGCCGATCCATCACATTTAATGGCGTGATCGGCATTTCTGTCTATTTTCATGCATTAGGAATCGATTACACCTCGCAATGGTGTTATCGATTCATATTAATCTCCCTGTTTTATGATTAAATGACTGTTCCCTCTTAGAGATTTCACAAGATCCATTGCATTACCATAACCTGGAAGAGTAAGGGTCCAGGTGCAAATCCTCTTTCTTACTTGTAGTTTCAGGTTGTGTCACATCGGATAGTGAGGGTTACACTCCTGTGTTGCTCAATCTTAGTTCAATGTTTCCATCCCTTGCAAAAGGGTATTGAATCAGACTTTCTGTATCATTGCTGGTAATCCTTCCATTTTTTTTTTTTTAGTGACGATTTTCAATCTTAGGTGTTATACATAACAGTCATTCCATTTTTTTTTTCCTGCATGTTAAGAGTCTCCGTAGGTTTATACATGTTTGGCCATCACAACTGCATATCTCGAGTAAAACGATAGTCCAGTGAGACTATTCGTACAATATGAAAGTGTCATTGACCACGACACCACATTTCATTTCGTTGCCCATTTCCATTGCATCATTTCCTTTTATGATATTGCATGATTTTTGTGCTTTTGAATCATGTACTAATATGCTTATATTTCGTACCTCATATGTAGCAAAAAAAAAAAATGTTCATAACCTGTTCTGAGGTTCCACTTATTATTTTGAAGTCTTAATATTTATGTGAAATGATGAACAGTACTCTGATAATTAAGAGGCTGATTTTCCTATCAGCTGGTTCCAGCGTATTATAGGAGCATGTGTTACCTTCCTGCGTTTTGAATTTCACAGCATTAAGTTGATGTGGCTGATTGCCTTGATCTGTTTCACGCCTCAGCCTGTGCCAGTAATATGTCCAGATATGATCCGTTGATGATCTCTATAATCTCATATCTGGTTTTCTGAATATTCATGTTACATTCATATTGTTGCAAGGGTCGGTACCCTGAGCATGTTCATGCTTTCCCATGAAGGGATTCAATCTAATCTCGATTAGGCCCTTGGTGTTAGCACATCGCCACCACAGGTTAATCTCGGCCAGCATGTGTGTCTTTGGTTTAATGATAGCCCCTGCGTATGGACAAGTTAACATTTGTCCATTTTTTTTTTTTTTCAATATACATCCTGCTATTCCTGCTGCTGTGGTTCTGTAGCTACTATTTTATACATTTTATTTTTGTATTGTTCCTATGTTAGAGGTCCTATAGCATGTGTTATACCTCTTTGTATATCTATGGAGTACCTTTCTCTAGCTGTTTGTCTTAGACACAGTTTGTAATTTTCTTTTAAGCAGTTCATATTAGCTATAGTTTGCATGTTTTAGCAGTTTATACTAGATGCAACCCATTTCTTATTATCTTTTTTTTTTTTTATTAGCCTCTTATGCTTTGCCTTTGCCCGTATTCACTATCGTTATGCAGGTTGTTTTCTGTATCTACTGTACTATTGAGAACACCTAGATAGGATATAGGTTACTATAACATTTCCTGCACATTGTACATGTTATATTCATTTTCTGCTGCAGGTGTGCAGTCTTGAAAATGAGCCATGTTCTTGTATGAATATTTCAATATCCATTTAGGCTTTATGGACCATCTTTTGCATGCTTCATTATGGATATATGGGGAAGCTCCATATCCATTTTCATTGAAAAATACATTATAATTTGAAAATTACAGCTGTGTAAAATCCCCTACAGAAACTGCATATATCTGTATTTTCTGGTTTTACCCATTATATGGAATTTCCATTAAACACATACATTTTCTTATTATATATATATGTATATGTGTATGTATATCTATTGTGTATCTACCTATACATATACGTATATATGTATATATGTATATATATATATATATATATGTGTATATATACTTATGTATATATACGTATATATCCCTTCATGTGTCCTTAATTCCATATATGAGCATTCATGTATACATTTTCTCATGTAAATATACTTCCATTGATACATATCATTTAGCATCAACTTTAGTGAATTTTGATACACGTCTCTTTGTTGTATATAATATATACATGTATGTTCATTTTCTTGGTTTCTTTGTACTAATTTTCATTTGCAGGAAAATCTGGGGGATGCTAATTCTTTACATTATGTTTTTTTTTTTTTTTTTTTTTATTTCCTTTATTTTGACTTATGTCAGAGATGTAACAATCAAACTTGGAATAATATTTACTTTTACTGCTTAGATTAGGCTGCATCTCATATAGTTTGATTTCAGTAATATCCTGATGTTATGATTCATATATCTCATTTATTTCAAAAGCACTATGGATGTACACGAATGGCACGTGCACCAACTCTTAGGGAGTTGATGGACTCGGTGGGATCTATATTTACGGCCCTAGTCGGAATATGGACGAGACCCAGATCCATCATCTTTCTATTAGTCACATTGAGTCTACACTCTTAGGCTATCTTAAAATGCACATCATATTTCCAAAGTTTTCAAAATCATGTGCATCAAATCAACTAAGTTCTGAACATATTCATGGCCACAGTCAGAATATGTGAAGGATTTATTTGGACTTAATGCACATTTTCCAACCAATTCCTCAGAAAATCTTTTCAAAGTGCATTCATTTACTCATGTCATTTGCATCATGAAATCATTGATTTTCTTAAGATTTCCTCAAGAAAACTTCATTCTCAAGAAATCGATTTCTCAAGAAACTCTAAGGATTTTTCAAAATCGGTTTTCCAAAGACAAGTTTTTCCACAGTCTTCCCTGGAAAATGATATTGTCTTAAGAGACTCAAAAGAGTTTTCCAATCTTTCTCCAAGATCCAAAATCGATTTCCAAGTATTTCAAAAGGTAAAATTCCCAGGATTTCGATTCCCCAAGTTTTGAATTTCCTTCTCCAATGAGCTTTCCTATAAAATTTTCATCACTTTCTTAAGAAAACTCTCAAAGTCCAATTTTTCCTACGAAGTGATTCCCTTTTCAAACATTCACCTTTTCTCAAGAATCACTTCCATTTTCCCAAGATTTTCAACTATTTTTGATTTTTTCCACATCTTTATAAGCTTTCTCATGTTTTCAAAAATCCCTTTTTTATCTGAGTTTCTTGAGAAATTGACCTTTTTCCTGAGAGATTCTTTCCAACTCCAAATGTTTTTCTAAGCATACATCATGTTTTCCAACTGGCATTTTCCAAAATCTCATAGCACATGCCCGAATTCTCTGTGCATTTAGGGTAGAACATAACTTTGATAATTTCGCTAAGTCAAGCATAGTTTTGGTCCTTGGTTCGATTACCCCTGTTAAAGGCGGCAGGAATGGTCGAACCTCGTACCGACAGGTCGAGCCCCATCCCATGGATTTTCCCGCAATTTTCAAAACGGAGGCGAGTATTTCAAAAGCAATTTCCAAAATCCGGTCAAGTTTGAAGCGCGAAAGCGTTTCCCCTCTCTCTCTTCCGCAAGGAAGGGAAGACGGGGGAAAAATTTCGCGACGAGAACACACACTAAAAAAAAATGTGAAGCAAATGACAAATTCTATATTGGGATCACATGTTGAGTATTAGAATGTAAATGTAACATCCTAAATGCAATATCCCGAAACAGTAATGAACCTAAAGTAAACTTGCTTAGAAGATATGCATGGATGATATTCTAAGCTAGTTAGAATATACCTATACCCTCTAAATGAAAAAAAATCATATCTAATGAGTGGTGGAGTGTGCACAGATGTTTTAGTGTAGGTGTTGTGTATGTGTGAAGGTGCAAGTGTGGTAAAATGGGGAAGGCTATGGTGCCACTACAACAGATGCTGTGTGCAGGATGGTAGAGGCAGTAAGGATTTATTATTTGCATATAACAGGCTGACGGAGAACCCATATGTTGCAGAGAGCCGAACTTTACAGAATTTTGTAGACTGTTACATTGTTATAACTATAGTGCAAGTCATATTATCACAAGAGATTGAGATCAGAATCGGCCCTTATGCTTTTCTAAGCGGAAGACTGACCCTAAAATCAGGTTATTAGCAGTAATTAATGATATGACAAAGTTGTCCCTGTAATCAAAATTAGCAATCAATTTGTGATGCCTGTGTGAAAAGCCATATCCTTCAGATGGCCAATTTGGTGTGAAGCAAACATCCATGATTCAATATATATATATATATATATATATATATATATATATATATATATATATATATATATATATATATATATAATACATGCAGAAAAAGACCCATTTCTTTAGTGAATTCAGTTTTACCGGTCAATGCCCACGACATTGTCGAGGCAGCACCATGGTCAGAGGTATATCAAGCAGCCTTTTCAACAGGGCAGTCCACTGCAGGGCTGGACAAACTGTGCCTGCAGTAACCAATGAAGGTCCTTTCCTGGGATTCATCTTATTGGCAAATGCATCTATGTTAGCAAGTTCTGAGGGTCTTCCACTTCTTTTATGCTCCAACAAGAGTTGAACCAGTTGTACCTTTTATTTAAGATGACTTTATTCTGGCAATTAACTCAAAATCCCAAATAGCACAAACCATATCTTAAAAATGATTGAAGCGGGCCACAATCTGTATATGGAGTAGCTGTGGCAAATAGCACACAGGTGGATAATATAATGTGAAGGCAATGGATATGAGGTTGGTGATGGTGAAAGTGCGTGTAACGGGTAGGGTTACAGGTATTATATGATGGCTGTGAAGTGGATGGAAGTAGTATTGTTGACAGGGAGAATGATGCTGGTATAAGGCATGGTGGCAGTACTAATCCTGTAAGTGAGGGATCACTCCAAAAGGGGTAACTTTCAGCAAATAATGTAACAACTATTCTTCAGTAAATCTAATTGTTGTCTCCTTAAGTTTTATTTAAAATCATATCAAATGCTATCCTCAAGTTAAATCACAGCATATAGAATAGTTTTCTAACAAAACACCATGTAACACAGGACATATTAAATGAATTTGAAAGAGCATTATCTTTACTTTCCTAGCCTCTTAGCATTGGCTCTAAAAAAAAAAAGAACAGTTTACAAACTAATGAAATGATGGTGATAAGTGAAGGTCTCTCCTTAAGGAGTAATGATATGCACAAGCTAAAATATATATATAAAAAAAAGAGTGTCTAAAAACCAAGAGATCTTACCAAAACAAGAAGGCTGGCGTCACCTATAATTTAATTATCTAAATTTCGTGATATCAGAAATTTGAACTCTGATTTATCCACCACTTCAGAGATAACAACACCAGCAGCAACCCTACACTATTTTGGGTTATACCTGTCCATCAATTTGAAACATAAAAATGGGTGCAAAAGAAGATGACAAGTGATCACCAACACTAAAAACAGTTACCGCCGGTGTCTTAGGCCTTCGACACTGAGGTACAAAAGACAAGCAAAAACTATTAGTAGTACAGAAAATGAATTAGAACTTGAACTACCAAAGGAAAATACCTATTGTTGGGTTAAAATGACAATCTAACATAGCTTCTTAAATTAGCAGGTCTTCAACTGTAGGCAACAATAGTCCCATTTGCAAGCATATCAAAGTGCCTTTTGGGTTCAACGAGCTGCTAGATACCGATATACAGTGGCCAATGATTGAAGATACAGAACAACCCATATGTATATCAATTTCTTACAAATGCAACATGAAAATGTCACCATATTTTCTTTAGATCAAAGATGTACTGAGACATATCTTCCACGATTCACATAGCTTTTCTTAAACATGCGATCTACCATACTTCCTCGTTCTTGAGGGTCTCAATAAGATATTCCTCATCAAATATACCTTCCCCCAAACTTGCTCGAATCCCTCCCGACGCTACTGACATGGAATGTTGTGATGACAAGTGTAGCATTCAACAAGTCTGCGACTGCATCCCAAGTTGATACGCGCTAGTAATTTAAACCACCCTTTCCCTTGATAATGAGGTGATCACTTGAGGCAGAAAGTTTTTCAATTGGGCATCATTATTGGAGAAAAGGATCATTCATATGACTGTCTTCATAAAGCATTCAAGTTAAATATCTTTTCTGCTATATCTATGTCAACTAATCCTCAGCAAATTTATATAAAAAAAAGCATACGATGTCAAAATACAAGACAACAATAACCAATCTCCTCACATGGCATTGTAGGGAATGACTAAAAGAAGAAGAAGAAAAAAAAAAAGATTACAATGGATGATGCAAAATAGGATGTTAGATATTAAATCATTAACAGTCAGCAAAATGATATGTCCAGATTGATGAATTAAAAAAAAAAAAGAGATGTTAGAGTGAGAGAAAACTCTGTTGATGTTGCGATGCATAGGCTGGTAGTACCAGAAGCAGACCAGCACTATGACAGACGTGTTAATGGGGGCCAAAACAAAGAAATTGGAAGAAAATCCAGAACAACAACAGGGGAGAGAGGTACTCACTATAGTTCTGCAAAAGTCAGAGTGAGGGTAACTCCTTCTCGGGGTAACACTGCTGCAGGGTCGGATCTTTTTACACGATAGGAAGATTAAACTGGGAAAATGAGGGAAGCGGAAATGTCGAGAATATGCCGGGGTGAAATGCAATGGGGGAAAAGGGGTGAGGAACAACGGATGCTGAAAGCGAGAAGGAGAAGAAAGGTGAGAAAAATAGTGGATCGTAAAGGAGAGAGAGACGTTGGGGTGAAGAAGCGGTGGTGAAGAAGCTGGGGTGAGAACGGATCTATTGCTTGGAAGAAGAGGGGACGCTATGTACACCAGAAAGGGGAGGGGTGAAGACGATCCTGAGGGTTTTCTTTTTGGTTTGTTAAATAGCGGAGAGAGAGGGATCGAGAAGGTGAGTTTGTTGAAGATGAGCGGGATGAGAGAGGAGAGGTTGGCGATCGAAGGTGGAGAATGGGGAAGTTGAAGATCGGGGTATGGAGGAAAGAGATTTTTGGGAGATGTAGGGTTTCGTGAAGAAGAGCAATCGGGAGAAAGAGAAAGTGAAGAGAGAGAGGGCGGCCGCTGTTCTCCTCTTTTTCCTTACGAAGGAAAACCCTAAAAGACAAATTTACGAAAGGGCCCCTTTGTTTTTAGGATTTTTACAAAGAGGGGGCTCCCTCAAAAAGAGATTTTCACAAAAGTGCTTTTCAAAAAGAAAACGAGGTTTTTAGTAAAAACTCATTTGTTTGTCTCGTGATTTTCCAATTATTTTTCATTTTTTTGTATTTTTGGAAGAAAAATTTAAGACTTTACGAGAAAACAAAGATTGGACACTAATTTTTTTGTATTTTTGCAAAGTATTTACAAGAGAGAATTTTTCTGAGAGTTCAAGGCTATTTTGAGAAAATTTCTTCAGAAAATGGGTTTGGACCCAAATAAAACCTTGAATCGAGAAATATAACACGATGGATCCAAACGGATACCGGACGAACTGGCTGAGCTTTTCAAAAGTTATAATTTTGCGAATTTTATCTAAAAAAAATTGGATGCAAAGCTCAGATTTGACAATGGATCCGGGTCCGAAATTGAGTCAAATATATAAAATGAATTTAATTTCAGCAAAATTTGAGAGATAAAATGGAATTTAGATTTAAAAGTGACTCAATTGCTGAGAAAATGGGGTTAGGGGTAAAAAGGGGATATTTAAAAGATTTTGAAAAATTTGGGGTGTTCACAAATGCCCCTCTTTGCTACTAAGCCAGTTGTAAGCCGAGCTTAGTGGCAAAGAAACACTCCAAATTTTGAAAAAAAATGCCCCAGTCAGCAGATCTGAGCTGGGTGTGGAAGAATTATTTTGAAAGGATGGTTTTTTAGGCTTAAAACCTTATCCTAAATGGCTTTGAGAAGACGAAATCCTCGAAAAATGACATGATTGAGTAAAGAATGAGGAAATCGTGATGGAACTTTGGGTGAAGATCCCGAGATGATGAAAAGATTTCGATCAAGTCTCATGAATGAGGCGAGATCAACTTTTTGGAATGACTTAGGCTTAGCCCTTAACCTGGATGGGACGAAGATATATCAAGATAGTCTGAATGAGGAAAGGAGTATGTGAGGACCCTGATGGGACATTTTGAAAAATGGCTCGTGAGATGAAGCTCAAGTAGGATCCTATTCTGGATGAATATACAATGCACGGATTCCTCAATGGGAAGAACCATGATGGGACTGGAGGAAAACACCTTGTCAAAACGAGGAAAACTCGTTGGAACGAGATTCAGGTTTAACCAAAACCTGAAAAGGAAGATACCTCGAGGGGCGAGATTCAGGCTTAACCCTTAACCTGAAGGGGACGACCATACAGAATCTTCGAGTGAATAGACCATGATGGGACCTTCGAAGTTTGGACGAACAAATCCAAAAGGGGTTTGCGAAAGGAGAAAGAAAATGGGGTTCCCTAAAGCTTGAAAAAGGGATGAACTTGGGCGTCTCATTGCTGAGACTGAATCAACTTTTGAATTTAATGACCTCTCGCAGGGAGTACAGGTTTTGACCCTTAACCTGAGTGGGAACAACCATACGGATTTCTCAAAACCGTGATGGGACAGGAGAGATACTTCAACTGAATGGGGTAACTCTTCTGGGAGATATATAAACAGTGCTAGGTTGCATCAAAAATGGATATTGAATATTTATTTTATTATTAGAATATCAATAAAATTTTGCCAATAAGATAAATTTATAGTTGATTTCAACGCTTGAAAAATGTGTACATGTGTGCAAAGATATTCCCTCTTTTACCTAGAGTATTTCCTCCAACGAGGTTAACTCCTCGGTTTTAAGAGTCAAATTCAAAATTTTAGTGCTGATGACTTTCTTCCAGGAAGCTATCTATTTCCTGGATATGAGAAGAGAAGAAATATTCTCAATTTCATAAAAGCAAGTAGTGAAAAAGACATTGATAAAAGAATTTCGCATAAGAAAAGATGACTTCTGGCAATTTTGGCAGTTTGATATCTGGGTGTTTTTCCCATGATGATCTTCTGGCACTCTTTTTGAGTCATTGAGCTTTTTCGGGTTTTTACATCATCCTTCATTTAGGATGTTCCTGACTTTTCTCTCTTTTTCAAGGATGGGTACGTCACAAACTCCTTCATCTTGGAGATGTTTCGATCCTTCTTATATCTCAGGGATTCTATTGATATTGGCTCAAAAGGTCTATTGATGATAGCAGAAATCAAATATCATTTAGGGTTTGTCGGTAGGTTCATCACACTCGCCTTCATCTCGACGGTGATCTGAACTTTCCCTGGAAGGATCCTTCACAAACTCCGTCATCTTGGAGATGTTTCAAATCTTCTTTGGCCCCGGGGGTCTACTCGCTTAATTCGCCTTCATCTTGACGACAATTGAGAGATCCCTTTTGCTGATATTTGATTGCAGCTTTAAACTGGATAAGGTGATATGGATTAAGTGGATTCTTTTATGGCTCAGGATATTTCCACTGTCTAATTGCCAGAAAATCATCTTTAAACACGCGTCATAGCCATGATCAATATCAATTCGCTTCTGGCTTTTCAACGTCATTGAATATTTATTTCACTAATCATACCAAGGATATTTCTTTCATCCTTTTGGTTGATCAACAGGAAAAAGATTCGAATCTTACCTCTTTTCTGCAGAAAGTTTTACTTTTTATGAAGAAAATACTAGAGGTAATTCGAGGTAATTCTTTTGTGCAGTAAGATTTATTTGGAATCAACAAATATTTTTAGCAGATTGGCAAGGTTTTCATGACTTCTTTGTGAAATATTCACTCAATATAAATTTTGATGAAACCTTGAGTTGAACTTGGGAAGGAATATTTAGATTTTTGTTTTGACCGACCAGCTCGAAAGCAGGATTTGTTTGGAAGTACCAGCTCGAAAGCAGGATTTTGATTGACCGACCAGCTCGAAAGCAGGATTTGTTTGCCCGACCAGCTCGAAAGCAGGATTTTGATTGACCGACCAGCTCAAAAGCAAGATTTGTTTGCCCGACCAGCTCGAAAGCAGGATTTTTTGGAAGTACCAGCTCAAAAACAGGATTTTGATTGACCGACCAGCTCGAAAGCAGGATTTGTTTGCCCGACCAGCTCGAAAGCAGGATTTTGATGGAGGTACCAGCTCGAAAGCAGGATTTTGGTTGCCCGACCAGCTCGAAAGCAGGATTTGATTGCCCGACCAGCTCGAAAGCAGGATTTTGGTTGCCCGACCAGCTCGAAAGCAGGATTTTATTGCCCGACCATCTTGAAAGCAGGATTTGTTTTGCCCGACTAGCTCGAAAGCAGGATTTTTTGGAAGTACCAGCTCGAAAGCAGGATTTTGGTTGCCCGACCAGCTCGAAAGCAGGATTTTGATGGTAAAATGATTGGTATTGATATAGTGGTGACCCAGAGGCTTGGAAATGATGGATATTTGATGAAATTGTAACCCGAAGGCTTGAACTTTGATATACTTTGATGAATTTGCAACCCAAAGGCTTGAAAAGGATATACGTGGATGAATTTGTAACCCGAAGGCTTGACAGTGATAGACATTAATGAGATTGTAACCCGAGGGCTTGATAATGAAAGACATTTGATGAATTGATAGACATTTGATGAGAATTTAGGATATAATAGACAATGATTCAGGTTTATCCCTTAACCTGAAAGGGAAAGAGATTTTTGAGGATATACTTGAGACTTGAATTTAAAAGAGATATGACAAGATTTATGATTTAGAATTTAGGATTTAGATGGTCCAACACATTTGGTTGTATGCTGTCCAATTTTCAGGATTAACCCCTTGTCCTGAACAGGGAAAAGAATAAAATTTAAACAGATGGAAAAAATAAAATTTGATGAAGTATTTGATAAAACATGGAGAAAGTTTTTTGAGGAAATTTATTTACTTTGTAAAAGAATTCTCGCAAGTAGCATTTGTTGCTTCTATGAGCGATCTCAAGATTATCCCTTATCCTGAGAAAGAATACCTTGAATATCGAGGTTCAGGTTTATCCCTTAACCTCAAAGGGGAAAGAATAGAATTTAAGAAAAGAAATTTAGAAAATCAATTTGATGAGACTTGTATTTGCAAAAAGAATTCTCATAGGTAACATCATTGTCCCTATGAGAGGTCTCAGGATTATCCCTTATCCTGAATGGGAAAAGAAAATTTGATGAAGGAAAATTGATATAAATCTACAAAGAATCAATAAATATTGGCAAAACTTGTATTTACAAAAGAATCCTCATAGGTAGCGTTATGGCTCCTACGAGGGGTTTCAGGACTATCCCTTATCCTGAATGGGAAAAAGAAATAGAATTTAAGAAGGTGAAGAGAAATTGATATAAACTTAGAAAATCAATAAAGGTTGACAAAACTTGTATTTACAAAAGAATTCTCGTAGGTAGCATTATTGCTCCTACGAGGGGTTTCAGGATTTTCCCTTATCCTGAATGGGAACACCTCGGACAACAAGGGTCAGGTTTATCCCTTAACCTGAGGGGGAAATAAGAATAAAGGAAATACCTCATGGGAAAGAGGCATCAGGTTTATCCCTTAACCTGAAAGGGTAAACAGAATAGAATTTTTAATAGAATTGAAGAAATATTGCTAAACTTGATAAAAATTGATGTAAACTTGATAAAAATATGAATAAAATGAATGAAACAGATAAAGACATCAAAAATTGACTGAAGATTTATGAGATTTGAAGAAAAGGAGTTTTTCTGATCCTGCCTGCATATGGGATCTTGAAAAAGAATGTTTATTTAAAAAATAAGTGAGAAATCATTTTTGGGAAGAAAATTCATTTGTAAGAAGAACGATCAGTGCGAGATCTGATCCTTTAAAAAGGAGAGTCATCATGAGAGATCATCATGAGGGTTAATTTTGAAGATAATGGTTTAAAAACCCATTTTAAGAAAAATCAATGTAATAGTTTACTTTGAAGAAGATTTGATCAAAATATTGAATTTTTGGTGATCATGAAGAGGTTTTTGCATAAATTCTCAAGATTTTTAGGATTTTGAAAATCCTCCTAGGTAATATCATTTCTCTCATGATGATGTTTTGGGATTGTCCCTTAATTTAAAAGAATAGGAGAAATACAAATTTTTCTAAAATAAATGCCCCATCGTGGCAAAGGATAGAGGTATTTGATATCAACAGGTATGAAGAAAATTTTGACATTTTCATTGATAGGAAAACATTGATAACAATGACTGAAATATTTACAAGCTTGTTGACCAAAGGCCACAAAAGACTAGGACTGAGTTGTCCCTATTAGGTGACTGAAAAAGAGAGAAAGCAGAAAAAGAAACATTGACATGGTTCAAGAAGCTAAGCCAGGACGGGTAGCTACTCTTCTTCTTAATCTTCCACCAGAAGATGTTTATCAATACAGTCTTGGACGATGTTTTTGAAAACAAAGCAGTGCTCGATGTCGTGCCCCATCGCCCGATGGAATTTGCAGAACTGATCCTTGAACCTTCCCATAGTCACAGGCAGATCTGCTACCTTGGGGAGTTTAACCATCTCTTTTGTTGTCATATACTCAAGAACTTCCTCAAGTGTTTGCTCTAAGGGGGTAAACTCGCGGTCATATCCCCAACCATCATGCTTCAGTTTTCCTTGAGGCTTTGACTCTAACTGGATGCTCGAGGGAGGGTTGCCATTCTGCCTGCTGATCCCACTCTTTTGACTGGAACAGTCATCTCTGCCTGACCCGCTAGTGTGGTTCTTTCTGCCACCTCTTTTGTTTTTGCCATTGTTGTTGGAGGAACTGGTAGAAAAGGTAAAGTTGGTTTTCTTTTTCGCATCCTGACTGCCTCCTGTCAAGGTGATGCCATGATAGGTTCCATTCTCTAAGCCCATTTCGAGCCATTCGACTCGCTCTATTAACTTGATGAAAGATTTAGACGGAGAAGTAGAGATCAGACCGTTCAGAGTTTGAGAGAAATTGTTCAAAATTATTGAGAGCGCATGCCCCTCTGATATCAGATCCTTCATCTGGTTGCAGGTGGATCTCCATCTATGAATGAAATCTTTTGCCCTCTCATTGTCATTCTGCTTTAGGTTGAAAAGATGGTTGAGGGTAGGCAGAGCCTCAGTATTGAAGAGAAACCTTTCAATAAACAAATTAATGACTTTGTCAAATTCTCGCAGTTCAATCGGGTTGATGTGGTCGGCATACCATCTTGCTGCAACTCCTTCCAGACTGCGTGGAAAGCATAAGAATAAAGCCCTATTGTTCTTTCTGAATCGGTTGCACTCGGCGAAAAATGTGGCCAGATGAGCCTTGGGGTTGCCGGTCCCATCAAACTTTATGAATTTACGAGGAAAATCTTCCCAGTTGTCATCTCCTTCTAGGCCGTCATAAAAATCTGCACCGGTGTAGCTCTTTTTGTTTTTGTCCTGGGCTTGTAAGTCTTTGATCGCACGAGTCATTTCTCTCATTTTCTCCTGCATCGGATCTTCTGCTGGGATCTGACCTTTGGCTTTGCTTGCTGACTGGTGCCCCTCATTGACTTTCTTGGGTCGATACAAGGGATTGTGAAAATATGTCGGTTGCTCTCCCTCTGAGTCCTCCTCTGCTGACTCTGAAGTGCTGTCATACTGAACTTGCTTCTTGCTGACTTTTCCCTTGGCTTTGTTTTTAGAAGATATTTTCTCAGGGTTTTTCTCAGCTTGTTCAGACATCATTTTGGCCATCACTTTCTGAAACAATTTGTATGTAGCTGTATCAACATTGCTTTCTGCTTCTTGGCCGTGTTGCTTGGATGACCTGATGGAGTTCATTTCTTCTCCTTCACTGTCGCTTTGCTGGGGCACTGTTTCCTTTCCAGTCCTTGCCCGAACCATGATGAAATGTCAATGTCCCTTCTGAAGGTAAGAATGTGATATTTAGAAAATTTTTAGAGGAAATTATGATAAAGGAGGAAATCAAAGTCTGATAATGAAAATATCCCATTACGAGGGATTGGGTTGTCACCAAAAATTTGTGACAACCACATTGTTTTTTCTAAAAAAAGAATGAACAAATACTTAATTTTGAAAGGGACATTATTGAGAAATTCGGTTTTGATGTCACATAATATGATACACTGTCTTATTTGATTTTGTATGATATGATAATATGTTCTCTTGAAATAATGTTATATTATGACTGAATATGTTTTGCCTTAAATCTAACGAGTATTTGATGCAAGGATATCTTACCCAATAAGGATGGAGACTTCCTGTTCAAGTACAACTATGGTGCAATCATACTCCTTGAAGAAAAAGCTTGATGAGCCATGCTTTCCTAAAGCTCAAATGAAGAAATCGGCTACCTCAAGATGAAGATTTTTTTTTCTTTTTAAAGTCATATGTAACAGAACCTTCAGGAACTTGCATTTTGCATATTACATACTCATTCATACATACTATATCATAAAAGTATACGATAGTTTCAAAAAGCTTCTTTTTTTGAAAACCAATAAGTGTACCTTCTTACAACCTTTTATGAAAAAGATATTTTGTCATATAATAATTGTACCTTCTTACAACCTTTTATGAAAAAGATATTTTGTCATATAATAATTGTACCTTCTTACAACCTTTTATGAAAAAGACATTTTGTCATTGTACCTTACAAGACAACATGAAAAAGGAATGTAGGAAAAAGACAAAATCGGCTACATAAGAAAAATAAATTAAAATTTTTAAGGACTCTAGTTACCTTTTTCTCATAACCATAGAATGTCGACCTTCTTTTTGGTCCTCATTCTCTCTGGAGACTTTAAAATACACTACATAAAGAATACACTTGACATGACTATATACAAATAAATATCTCAAAGCACTCATAGTACTTACACTCATTTAAAGTAAAGAAGTACTAATGTACCTCAAATCATTAATTAGAATAAAGACAAAACTATAACCCAACGTTCAAATGTACTATTGTAAGAAATAGACTTTCTTACATAAAATATGTATTACCTAAAACACTACAACGACTAGTGTACCCTCTATTTTACTCTTCTGGAAAAAGGCATTCTCGATCTTCTCTAAAAGATATTTTTGAAAAGACATAACATTTCATATTTCAAAAAGTTACAATTCCAAAATGTAACGACTACTTTTTATAAGCTATATAAACACACACACATAAACTATTCAAACAAGAGGAATGAAATAGACGTGTGAGCTTACAAAGAGAAAAATATTCTATTCGTGATTTGAAAAGAGAGCCTTGAAAAAGAAAGAGAAAAAGAAAAAGAAAGAAAAGAGAAAAAAAGTCAAGTCCAGCTCTTTCACAAAGAGTATCCTCTGAGTGACAAACAGAACATTCTTAGAATCCTTCATTCGTGCATTCATATCATTCTGAAGGTTCTATACGAAGTATTGTAACTCTGTTTATTCACTGTATTCCTTCTTTGTTTAAAGAAGTAGACCTCTGTGAAAGAGGGTGTTGCCCTTCTCTGTTGAGAGAAAAAGACCTCTTGGGAAAAGGGTGTTGCCCTTCTCTGTTGAGAGAAGAAGACCTCTTGGGAAGAGGGTGTTGTACTATTTATCCGGTAACTCGGATGTTATAGTGGAATCTCAAGTGGTTTGCTTGGGGACTGGATGTAGGTCTGGATATTGACCGAACCAGTATAACTTCTGTGTTTTATGTGTTGTGCCTTATTGCTTAATTATTTTATTTTATCGATCATTATCATATTTCACTATTCACCCCCCCTCTAGTGGAATTTCATTTGGTATCAGAGCAGGTTTGCTGGTTTCGACGTAACAAGTCTTCCAGCACAAATGGCATCTACCTCTTATGCTCGTGATATTGAAGGTCAACACGCATCTCGTCCTCCCTTCTTCAATGGCTCCAACTATGGATATTGGAAGTGCAGAATGGCTATCTTTCTCAAATCCATAGACTTTGCTGTATGGAAAATTGTTGAGCATCCATACACATCTCCATCCGCAGACTATAACTTATGGTCTGATGAAGAAAAGAAAATGGCAAACTTAAATGCAAAGGCTATGAATGCCTTATATTGTGCCATTGATCAAAATGAATTCAACAGAATATCTATATGTGAATCTGCATATGACATTTGGCATTCTTTGGAGGTTATTCATGAAGGAACCAACAAAGTTAAAGAAGCCAAAATATCATCTCTTGTTAGAAAATATGAGTTGTTCAAAATGAACAAAGATGAACCCATCACAGAGATGTTTACCAGATTCACCAACATCACCAACGATTTGAAATCTCTGGGTGTAACATATTCCCAGACTGAAAAGGTGAAGAAAATCTTGAGATCTCTCACAACTGATTGGGAGAAAAAGACCACTGCTATTGAAGAAGCTCAAGATTTATCTAAGCTTACATTGGACGACTTAATAGGCAATCTTATGGCCTATGAAGTCCACATGAAAGAAAGAAGGGAAGAAGAGCAACCAGTAAAGAAAACTCTAGCTTTTCCAGCCCTATCTGAGAATGAAGACTCAGATAAAGAATCAGAAATTGCGCTACTTACCAGAAAATTCCAGCGCTTCATGAGAAGGAACCGGCTTCCAAACAGGCACAAGGAAAGAAAAGATCTTAAAGAAGATCCCATGTGCTTTCAGTGTAATAAGCCAGGGCACTTAAAACGTGACTGTCCCCTTCTCAAAAGAAAGTCCAAGACTGAGGAACCAAAGAAGAGGTTCTTCAAGAAAAAGGCTCTGCATGCTCAATGGGATGATTCAGAACCATCCACTAGTGAAGAGTCAAGTGATGATGAAGCCGAAACTGCAAATATGTGCTTCATGGCAAACGAAAGTTCGGTAAGTGAAATCTTTGATTTTTCCTTTGAAGAACTTCTAGATGCTTTTCAAGAACTATTTGAAGAATCTAGAAAATTGAGTTTCAAAAATAAAGCTTTAAAATCTGAAAATTTAGAGCTTTCTCAAGAGAATGAAAAACTCAGCAGTGAAAATTCTGAGTTGAAAAAGAAAAATCTTTTGCTTATATCTGAAATTTCTTCTACTAGCTCCAAAACTAAAGATATGCAAGTAGAAATTTCAGAGCTAAAAAGTAAAACTGAGAACCTCATGAAAACGGTTTTCAAGTTTACTAAAAGTAAAGAGAACTTGGATAAACTCTTATCCTCTCAGAAGGTCTCCTTTTACAAGAATGGGATTGGCTATTCTCATTTCAAAAAACCTTCTTGTATAAATCAAAAGACCACATTTGTGAAAAGTTCATCTGAACCAAATAAGGAGTATTATATTGATAATCTTTTTAACTCCTCTAAAGAGATAGACAAACCCAAATCCAAATGGATATGGGTTCCAAAGTCTAACAAAAAAGGACCCGATTGGGTACCAAAAAGAAGATTTACTTAATGTTTTGCAGGCTCCAAAGAAGAAGAACAGATGGATACTAGATAGTGGATGTTCAAAGCACATGACAGGACATCCAGACCTTTTTGTTATTCTTCATCATAAAGAAGGAGGAACCGTCACCTTTGGAGATAACAACAAAGGTTTGATAATTGGTATTGGAAATATTGGTAACATAGACAAACCTCTTATCAAAGACGTTCTCCTTGTTAAAGGCTTAAAACATAACCTACTAAGTATCAGTCAAATGTGTGACACAGGTTATAATGTTAGCTTTAATCATGATGCATGCCTCATAGCTGACACAAATGAAAACATCATCTTAAAAGGTATAAGAAAGAATAATATATACGAACTATACCTAGAAAACATCACAGAACATTGTCTTATAGCTAATAATGACACTCAACATCTATGGCACATGAGAATGGGCCATGTCAATTCAAAATACATGTCCAAACTAGCTAAAAATAAATTAGTACGTGGGTTACCCAACATATCTTTTAAAAAGGATTATTTTTGTGATGCATGTCAATTAGGAAAATTGTCAAAATCTCCTTTCAAATCAAAAAATGTCATCTCAAGTAAAAGACCTTTAGAGCTACTCCACCTGGACCTTTTTGGTCCTTCTAGGGTAGCTAGCCTTAATCATAATAGATATGTTTTTGTCATTGTAGATGATTACTCAAGATTTACTTGGGTAATATTTTTGAAAAACAAAAGTGACACGTTTTGTCAGTTTGAAATCTTATGTAAAAAATTACAAAACGAAAAATCATGTTCTATTGTTAAAATCTGTAGTGACCATGGAGGAGAATTTGAAAATGAACTCTTTGAAAATTTTTGTAACTTGCATGGTATTTCTCATAACTTTGCCTTCCCTAGAGCTGCACCTCAAAATGGTGTAGTAGAAAGAAAGAATAGAACCCTTCAGGAATCTGCCAGGACTATGCTCCAACACAATAATCTTGTAAAATCTTTTTGGGCAGAAGCTGTTAATACTGCATGCTACATAACAAATAGAGTTCTCATTAGACCCTTATTAAATAAAACTCCCTATGAACTATTCTATGACAGAACTCCAAGAATAGACTACTTCAAAGTCTTTGGATGTAAATGCTTTATCCTAAACACAAAAGATAGCCTGAATAAGTTTGATGCTAAATCTGTTGAAGGCATATTCTTAGGATATTCAAGTCAAAGTAAAGCATACAGAGTTTTCAATAAGTGTCATAATACTATTGAAGAATCTATGTATGTTAGTTTTTGTGAATCTATTGATCAATCTGTTCATATATAAACTAATGATGATGTTGAAAGTACAGATTTATTTTTAGATAACACAGCTAAGTCTAATGAAGATGATCACCAAAGAACCTTTGTCGATATCAAAGATCATCCTCAAAAGCAGATTTTGGGAGAACTAACAAAGGGGGTTCAAACTAGAGCTCAGCTAGAACGGATTGCAAACATGGCATTCATTTCTCAACTTGAACCAAAGAAGATTGATGAAGCCATCATTGATGAGTTCTGGATGCTAGCCATGACTGAAGAACTGAATCAATTCCAAAGAAATGACGTTTGGGATCTTGTGCCGAGACCAAAGGATCATTCAATCATTGGGACAAGATGGATCTTCAGAAACAAGCTAGACGAAACAAGTAATGTTATAAGAAACAAGGCCAGACTAGTAGCTCAAGGATACAACCAGGAGGAAGGTATTGACTTTGATGAAACATTTGCTCCTGTTGCTAGACTTGAATCTATTAGAATGCTCTTAGCATATGCAAGCTATATGGATTTCAAATTATTTCAAATGGATGTTAAAAGTGCTTTCTTAAATGGTTTTATAAATGAAAAAGTCTATGTAAAACAACCTCCAGGATTTGAAAATGAACAATACCCAGATCATGTTTTTAAACTCAAACGTGCTTTGTATGGTTTAAAACAAGCACCTCGTGCTTGGTACGAAAGACTTAAAACCTTTTTATTAAAAACTGGTTTTTCTGTTGGCAAAGCAGATTCTACATTATTTGTCAAAGTAGTGGATAATCATACCCTAATTGTTCAAATCTATGTCGACGACATCATCTTTGGATCTTCTAACAGCACTCTCTGTGAAGATTTTTCTAAGTCCATGCAGAAGGAATTCGAAATGAGTATGATGGGAGAACTCACCTACTTTCTTGGACTGCATATTAAGCAAACCAAGGATGGAGTTTTCATCAACCAATCTAAGTATGCTCATGAACTTCTGAAGAGGTTCAACATGAACTCAACTGCTTCAAAATCCACTCCTATGAGCACTACTACTGTGTTGGACAAAGATGAAGATGGTAAGACTGTTGATACAAAGGTATACCGAGGTATGATAGGATCACTTCTTTATTTAACTGCTAGCCGTCCAGATATAATGTTTAGTGTTTGCTTGTGTGCTAGATTCCAGTCAAACCCAAAAGAATCACATCTTAAAGCTGTAAAAAGAATAATGAGATATTTAAAAGACACAGTTGATTTTGGATTATTCTATTCAAAATCCTCTACATTTGATCTAATCTCATACAGTGATGCTGACTTTGCTGGAAGTAAATCTGACAGAAAAAGCACAAGTGGAACATGTCACATGCTAGGGCACTCACTGGTATCATGGTTCAGTAAGAAACAGAATTGTGTATCATTATCAACTACTGAAGCCGAATACATTGCTGCTAGCCTAGCTTGTACTCAAGTTATCTGGATGTAACAAACATTAAAAGATTTTGGTTTAAATTTTGAAAATACAACTATTTTTTGTGATAATACAAGTGCTATAAACCTATCTAAGAATCCTATTTTACACTCACGAACTAAGCACATTCAAATAAGACACCACTTCTTAAGAGAACAAGTCTTAAACAACATAATTAAACTAGAATTCATACCCACTAATCAACAGTTAGCAGACATATTCACTAAACCATTAAAACATGAAGACTTCACACGAATTAGAAGAGAACTAGGAATATGTAAACTAAGTGACTTATAAATTAATCACACTTAATATAATACTTCTTATAAGTTTTGTTAAAATCTTATTTTAAAAGTCTTTTTCTTCTTATCGATTTTTGTTAGTCAAACTAGGTTTCCATATTCACGTATACTCTAAACTCTTATAAGACACATTCTTTATGTCTTTCAACTTGTCATCTTTCAAGTACACATCCATAATGACTTCTTGTCCTATCTCCTTTCACTCATATCCATAAGAACTAATTATATTAAAAGCTATCATGACATTGTTCACATCACTCATCTCATATCTCCTTTATTATTTGTTGTCCTTTTGTGAAAACTTCTCTTACGATAAGTTGATTCACCTTCAACATGATAACATATTATTTTATGAGAAATCTTACTTTTCAAATTTTAGTCAAAATCAAATGATGTTTTTTGGTTCTTTTTACCTTCTTCTAAAGATCTAGTTGCTATGTTTTTACGTATAAATTTTACTATATCATTTGTTATATCATATAGTATGTACACTCTATTTTTATCATGTCTTCCTTTCCTCCTATCAAGACACTTCACTAAGACATTAATGCCTTTCATGAAAAATTCAAATGATTATCCTCTCGTACCACCTTTTAAGTTATTATATTTCACATAAATTTTTACTACATCATCTATTATATCATAGCCTAAGAACAATCTATTATCATCTCTTCATGGTTTACATCTTTTACGAAAAAGTACTGTAAAATTCTCTTTTCAAAAACTTGTACTCCACTCATTAGTACGTTTTGTATCACCATTTTATCTCTCTCTACATTATACGAAGTTCCTTTTCATCCGTGACCATGACTCTCTCATATATTTTATATCTCTCTCCAATCGAGATTCATTAAAACCTTGTCCTTCACTCCACTTTATGTCATACAATTTCTATCCAACTTCAAGTGATTGGTGTCCTTTATGACCACTCTCATTTCTTTTACATATCCGTATCACCCTCCTTTATATCTATTCACACTCCTTTCACGTATATCAAAATATACACTTCTTAAATAAGAAATTATTGCATTTCCTCATACTCTCATGTTTGTCCTATTCCAAACTCCCTCTTCACGATTTTGGAATGCTTTCACATAAAGTAAATTCTTGAAAAAATTGTTTGTTCGTATTAGGCCATTATTCACTCTCTATTCTTCATGATCTTCACGAAAATCTTTAAAAACTCTTGAATCATTCTTTCTCTTACGTTTAATATGACACTCCATACTCAATTCATGACTCTTCTCACTATCCAACAAGATTGCCCATAGTAAATTTGTTACATATATAGAAAAATTATTTCGAAACTATGTCCTTCTTAATATCTATGCTAATATAATACACTTTCTTCCAAAATTGATTTGATTTGTCATTCACAAGTCTCTTATTTTACAACTCACGCATTTCCTCATTTCATATCAACAATTATTTTCTTCCTTCTATTTAATCAATTGGTTCATCTCTTACCATTCCATTCGATCTTTTCTATCCTTATACAAATTTTCTCTCGGTTCTAGCTCCTTTCTCTCCTAGTGCTTTATTTTCAAGACACTCGAAAATGGCTTCCTCTTCTACCAATGTGATCACCTCCGCCGATCTAAGGTATCCTGATTTGTTTCACACCTACACCTCACTCTGCTCTCGCCCCATTCATGAAGGAAAATTGATCAACTTTGACGACTTCATGTTCTTCGACTTAGACACCTATCTCCCCGAACTCAAACCTCTCATAGGATCTTCATCCCCAGCCGCCTATTATCCTGAACTAGTTCGACTGTTTTATACCAACTTCTCTTCTGATCATGAACAAACCTCAATCACCAGCAAAGTCCGAGGACAGCTGATGATTTTCAATGCTTCCGACCTAGGTAGAATTCTAAATCTACCTTCCACCGGTACCGACCTTAACGCCATAGTACCAATCGACCGATCGGTACTTCGAAAAATACTTCTCTGCACCAACTGCTACCAACTTCCGTGGCACATGAGGAATCTCCAACCTCAAGCTCAGCTACTTGCCCAGATTCTTTTCCACAACCTCTATCCCAAGCATCCCCGCCAGGGATTAGTTCCTCGAAAAATCTCTCTTCTTATCTACGCCATCCTTTCTTCTCTTCCGATAAATTGGTCATCCATTATTTTCAACCTCTTTATTCGTTATCAGAAATTTGAGCCTCTTCTTTTTGGGTGTTTTATAACTCCCATTTTCAACTACTTCCAAGTACCACTTCACAACGAAGTCATCCTCCGACCCTCTCACGTGCTCGATGCTACCACCTTCAATCTAAGGTCCCTGCACATGCCCGGCTCTGATGAAGCAGATCCAATATCCTCCTTCAATTACTTTTCTGCTATGATGGATATCGAGCAAACTCAAGATCGAATCCTTCGTAATCAAGCCCTGTTGCAGCAGACTCGCAAGCGGAATCGTGCCACCCGGACGCCTTCACCTTCTCCACCTTCGAGATAGACGCATTTTTATATTTAGTCTGTAATAACTTTTAAATTATTTTTTGGTCTGTAATAACTTTTTTACTCTGATCCCTCCTTTTTGTCCATGACAAAGGGGGAGAAAACCTGTCTCCATTATTGGAGAAACATTCTCTCTTTAAACATTATTTCACATTTTTATCATATTATTATTTCTATGCATAATGTCTTTTTGACAGGGGGAGCATATTTTGTCATCATCAAAAAGGGGGAGAATGTTGAGAAATTCGGTTTTGATGTCACATAATATGATACACTGTCTTATTTGATTTTGTATGATATGATAATATGTTCTCTTGAAATAATGTTATATTATGACTGAATATGTTTTGCCTTAAATCTAACGAGTATTTGATGCAAGGATATCTCACCCAATAAAGATGGAGACTTTCTGTTCAAGTACAACTATGGTGCAATCATACTCCTTGAAGAAAAAGCTTGATGAGCCATGCTTTCCTAAAGCTCAAATGAAGAAATCGGCTACCTCAAGATGAAGATTTTTTTTTCTTTTTAAAGTCATATGTAACAGAACCTTCAGGAACTTGCATTTTGCATATTACATACTCATTCATACATACTATATCATAAAAGTATACGATAGTTTCAAAAAGCTTCTTTTTTTGAAAACCAATAAGTGTACCTTCTTACAACCTTTTATGAAAAAGATATTTTGTCATATAATAATTGTACCTTCTTACAACCTTTTATGAAAAAGATATTTTGTCATATAATAATTGTACCTTCTTACAACCTTTTATGAAAAAGACATTTTGTCATTGTACCTTACAAGACAACATGAAAAAGGAATGTAGGAAAAAGACAAAATCGGCTACATAAGAAAAATAAATTAAAATTTTTAAGGACTCTAGTTACCTTTTTCTCATAACCATAGAATGTCGACCTTCTTTTTGGTCCTCATTCTCTCTGGAGACTTTAAAATACACTACATAAAGAATACACTTGACATGACTATATACAAATAAATATCTCAAAGCACTCATAGTACTTACACTCTGTTAAAGTAAAGAAGTACTAATGTACCTCAAATCATTAATTAGAATAAAGACAAAACTACAACCCAACGTTCAAATGTACTATTGTAAGAAATAGACTTTCTTACATAAAATATATATTACCTAAAACACTACAACGACTAGTGTACCCTCTATTTTACTCTTCTGGAAAAAGGCATTCTCGATCTTCTCTAAAAGATATTTTTGAAAAGACATAACATTTCATATTTCAAAAAGTTACAATTCCAAAATGTAACGACTACTTTTTATAAGCTATATAAACACACACACATAAACTATTCAAACAAGAGGAATGAAATAGACGTGTGAGCTTACAAAGAGAAAAATATTTTATTCGTGATTTGAAAAGAGAGCCTTGAAAAAGAAAGAGAAAAAGAAAAAGAAAGAAAAGAGAAAAAAAGTCAAGTCCAGCTCTTTGACAAAGAGTATCCTCTGAGTGACAAACAAAACATTCTTAGAATCCTTCATTCGTGCATTCATATCATTCTGAAGGTTCTATAGAAAGTATTGTAACTCTGTTTATTCACTGTATTCCTTCTTTGTTTAAAGAAGTAGACCTCTGTGAAAGAGGGTGTTGCCCTTCTCTGTTGAGAGAAGAAGACCTCTTGGGAAAAGGGTGTTGCCCTTCTCTGTTGAGAGAAGAAGACCTCTTGGGAAGAGGGTGTGCCCCTTCTCTGTTGAGAGAAGAAGACCTCTTGGGAAGAGGGTGTTGTACTATTTATCCAGTAACTCGGATGTTATAGTGGAATCTCAAGTGGTTTGCTTGGGGACTGGATGTAGGTCTGGATATTGACCGAACCAGTATAACTTCTGTGTTTTATGTGTTGTGCCTTATTGCTTAATTATTTTATTTTATCGATCATTATCATATTTCACTATTCACCCCCCCTCTAGTGGAATTTCAGACATATCCTGACAAAAATTTATTTTATCACAAAAGAATTTGAAAGAGGATATTTAAAGAAAAATTTGAAGAATTGTAGGCAGGATCAAAGAATTTGAAGAAATCAGAAGAATAAAGGGAAAGTACTCCTGGGTTTAAAAGGAGAAAATTTTGAATAATATATACCCAGGGTTTTGAAGAATATAGGGAAGATATAAAATATCATACAATCACAGATATACAAACAAGGATGTACAAGCAGTACTCCCTAAAGCTGACTCTATATGCAATATTTGAAATGGCAAATAGGATCTTAACCCTAACTCTAAGATTTAGATCATCTGATTCCAATCAAGGTACGCCAATATACTCAAGTCGAAGCTCGAAGTACGTGGCATATAAGATATCTCTTCGATTCTAAGGTAATGGCTTCCCAACATCCTTGAGCACCTACCGATATACCTCGAACTATGGCCCTTAGGTACGTGGTAGTGAGGCGCAAACCCAAATAAGTGGTCCAGTTGTGAGGCTCTCTCCCGAACTATGGTTCAGTGAGACAGCCCAGCAACGTGAAGACCGGGACAATATAGGTAAGGTTGTTTTCAAAACATGATCAACATGCAATAAAATCATAAGGCTCTAATGCAAGTCCTAAAGAGATAGATTTAAATGAGAAGAAGCATACACTTGCATACATTGTTTTGCATTCAATCCCTAGAATTGAGGAGAGTTGTATTTAAGACCTAAGTCTAATGTGAGCATGGAATAATCTCCTCAATATAGTCCTACCAAACCATACTCAGATCCTATATGCAACGATGCCAGCTTAGGACAGAGTCTAGGCTCCTAAGGTTTGCATGAAAAATGAAGCTGACATATGTTAGAATAAAGACTTAGATTATATAAAAGCAAAGCAAAGGCATAATTCCACCAGATGAAGATGAGTCCCATCACGGTCGCCAAAACTGTGATCATCGCAAAATTTTTCCTCTTTCGTTGTTTCTCTCTCTTCCTTCTCTTTCCCTTTTCTGACCTCCATTCTCCTCCTTTTTGAAGGGAGAAGAACAAAAGAAAAAGAAAGGGAGAAGAGAAGAGAAAAATGAAAGAAAAGAGAAAAAGATGAACTCTTTTGCGGGTTTTCACTTGACCTTGATTTGAAAAATATTTAGAAAATTACTCGCCTCCGTTTTGAAAATATTGCGGGAAAAATGGAGAGACGGGATTCGCTCGTCGGTACGAGGTTCGACCATTCCTGGCGCCTTTACCAGGGGTAATCGAACCAAGGATCAAATCTATGCCTTTTGCTTTGCCTAAATATAATCTAAGAATTTATTCTAACTCTAAATGCACAATGAATCATGCTTGTGCAATGCAAGAATGTATGCTCCTTTTAAAAGATGTTTTGAAAATTTCCAAGTATTCTGAGATAAACTTGGTAAAAGAATGAAGAAATGTTTGAATTTAACTTAGAACTTGAGATAGATTAGAGAAGTTCTAAGTTTTCAGAGTTGGAAAATAAATCTCGATTTTGAAGAGAAAGATCTGAAGCTTTGAAATAAAAGAAAATGAAATTTCAAAGTCAGAAATGGACTTTGAATTTAATCATGGATTTAGGAGAAGAAGATGAAATTTGAAAATGTAATCTTAAGATTTGAAATCAGGACAGGCTTGAGAGATCTAATGGATTCAGATGAGATCTGAGAATGGAATTGGATTTGAAATCTAGAATTTAGGAATGGAATTGGATCTTAAGATGGATTTAAAATTTGAAATCTGAGATCCAATGTAAATTTGGGTTCTGGATCCTAAGATGGATTTGGATCTGAAGTCTGAGATCCGATGTAGAGTTGGATTCTGGATCCTAAGATGGATTTGGATCAGAAGTCTGAGATCCAACATGTAAAATTTGGATTATGGATCCTAAAGAGGAATTGGATCTGAAGTCTGAGATCCAACATGTAAAATTTGGATTCTTGATCCTAAAGAGGAATTGGATCTGGAGTCTAAGATCCAATATGAGTGTTGAATCCTGGATCCTAAAGAGGAATTGGATCTGAAGTCTGAGATTCAATATGAGTGTTGAATCCTGGATCCTAAAATGGATTTGGAGTTAAATTCAGAAGATGAATCAAGAACTTTCAAGTTTAATTTGAATTTGGAAAATGAATTTTAAAATTTGAATATACAAACGAATTTCAAAGTCAAATTAGACCTTGAATTTGAAATTTAGAAGATGAATCAAGAACTTCCAAGTTAAATTTTGAACTTGGAAAATGAATTTTAGAAATTGAATCTTTGAATACACAACTGAATTTCAAAGTCAAATTAGACCTTGAATTTGAAATTTAGAAGATGAATCAATAATCTCAAAGTTTAAATTGAACTTTGAGTTTGATTTGGAGTTTTGAATATAAGATGAACTTGGAATTTCAAAGTCAAATTGAACTTTGAAATCTGTTTTGAATTTGAATATAGAAAATGACTTTGAAATCTCAAAGTTAAATTGAACTTTGAGATTTGAAAATGAAATTGAATTTGAAAATAAAAGTATGAATTGGACTTTATAAGAATTGAAGATATATTGAGGAAGATATTTACATCACTTGGAGTTTTTGAAAAAGGAATTTTGAAAATATGGTGCAGTTCTATCCTAAATGATGAATGATTTTAAAGAATTTTGAAATTGGATTTTGAAAAGCTATTCCATTCTTTAAATGAATTAAAACAAGATTGAAGATATAATACATTCTTGACTATGGTCATTGAATGTATTATATAATAATCTATATTTAAATTCAAGTGAAGAATAAAACACATTTTGTGCTTTTATAGAGTTTAAAATGAAATTAATTCTCAATATACCCTGACTATGGCCATTGATATATATATTGAATTAATTTTAAGTTAAACTCTGATAAAAGATGAAATATTTGAAAATATGATTATTTTTTAAAAGGATCTAGTGTGGATCCAGTGGTATTTTATAAAAGATAAAAATCCTAAGTTTTGTTTACATCCTGACTATGGTCATTGATGTAAATCATCAACTTAGGATTATTTACCTCTTATGAAATGGTGCACATGTCATTCGTGTTTCACCATTGTGAGATTTGAAAAATAAAGGTAAAAAAAAAAAGCATGAAAATAAGCAATTTATGATATTTACAATGCTCATTCATTCTATCTAAAACAGAAAATGTAAATTCTCATTTAAGATCTAACTTATTACAAATTTTGAATTGAATTAAGATCAAACTCCTAAAACTAAAACAGTTTCTACCTAATCCCTGAAAAATTCCAATTTTAACACATGATATATATAGGGAGCAATTCTCATAATATCATCTTAAACCTAAGATGCAATCAAAATATTCATTCACATATCTTACACACTAAAAAAAATGTGAAGCAAATGACAAATTCTATATTGGGATCGCATGTTGAGTATTAGAATATACATGTAACATCCTAAATGCAATATCCCGAAACAGTAATGAACCTAAAGTAAACTTGCTTAGAAGATATGGATGATATTCTAAGCTAGTTAGAATATACCTATACCCTCTAAATGAAAAAAAAATCATATCTAATGAGTGGTGGAGTGTGCACAGATGTTTTAGTGTAGGTGTTGTGTATGTGTGAAGGTGCAAGTGTGGTAAAATGGGGAAGGCTATGGTGCCACTACAACAGATGCTGTATGCAGGATGGTAGAGGCAGTAAGGATTTATTATTTGCATATAACAGGCTGACGGAGAACACATATGTTGCAGAGAGCCGAACTTTACAGAATTTTGTAGACTGTTACATTGTTATAACTATAGTGCAAGTCATATTATCACAAGAGATTGAGATCAGAATCGGCCCTTATGCTTTTCTAAGCGGAAGACTGACCCTAAAATCAGGTTATTAGCAGTAATTAATGATATGACAAAGTTGTCCCTGTAATCAAAATTAGCAATCAATTTGTGATGCCTGTGTGAAAAGCCATATCCTTCAGATGGCCAATTTGGTGTGAAGCAAACATCCATGATTCAATATATATATATATATATATATATATATATATATATATATATATATATATATATATATATATATATATATATATATATATATAATACATGCAGAAAAAGACCCATTTCTTTAGTGAATTCAGTTTTACCAGTCAATGCCCAGGACATTGTCGAGGCAGCACCATGGTCAGAGGTATATCAAGCAGCCTTTTCAACAGGGCAGTCCACTGCAGGGCTGGACAAACTGTGCCTGCAGTAACCAATGAAGGTCCTTTCCTGGGATTCATCTTATTGGCGAATGCATCTATGTTAGCAAGTTCTGAGGGTGTTCCACTTCTTTTATGCTCCAACAAGAGTTGAACCAGTTGTACCTTTTATTCAAGATGACTTTATTCTGGCAATTAACTCAAAATCCCAAATAGCACAAACCATATCTCAAAAATGATTGAAGCGGGCCACAATCTGTATATGGAGTAGCTGTGGCAAATAGCACACAGGTGGATAATATAATGTGAAGGCAATGGATATGAGGTTGGTGATGGTGAAAGTGCGTGTAACGGGTAGGGTTACAGGTATTATATGATGGCTGTGAAGTGGATGGAAATAGTATTGTTGACAGGGATAATGATGCTGGTATAAGGCATGGTGGCAGTACTAATCCTGTAAGTGAGAATGTAAGTGAGGGATCACTCCAAAAGGGGTAACTTTCAGCAAATAATGTAACAACTATTCTTCAGTAAATCTAATTGTTGTCTCCTTAAGTTTTATTTAAAATCATATCAAATGCTATCCTCAAGTTAAATCACAGCATATAGAATAGTTTTCTAACAAAACACCATGAAACACAGGACAGATTAAATGAATTTAAAAGAGCATTATCTTTACTTTCCTAGCCTCTTAGCATTGGCTCTAAAAAAAAAAAGAACAGTTTATAAACTAATGAAATGATGGTGATACGTGAAGGTCTCTCCTTAAGGAGTAATGATATGCACAAGCTAAAATATATATAAAAAAAAGAGAGTCTAAAAACCAAGAGATCTTACCAAAACAAGCAGGCTGGCGTCACCTATAATTTAATTATCTAAATTTCGTGATATCAGAAATTTGAACTCTGATTTATCCACCACTTCAGAGATAACAACACCAGCAGCAACCCTACACTATTTTGGGTTATACCTGTCCATCAATTTGAAACATAAAAATGGGTGCAAAAGTAGATGACGAGTGATCACCAACACTAAAAACAGTTACCGCCGATGTCTTAGGCCTTCGACATTGAGGTACAAAAGACAAGCAAAAACTATTAGTAGTACAGAAAATGAATTAGAACTTGAACTACCAAAGGAAAATACCTATTGTTGGGGTAAAATGACAATCTAACATAGCTTCTTAAATTAGCAGGTCTTCAACTGTAGGCAACAATAGTCCCATTTGCAAGCATATCAAAGTGCCTTTTGGGTTCAACGAGCTGCTAGATACCGATATACAGTGGCCAATGATTGAAGATACAGAACAACCCATATGTATATCAATTTCTTACAAATGCAACATGAAAATGTCACCATATTTTCTTTAGATCAAAGATGTACTGAGACATATCTTCCACGATTCACATAGCTTTTCTTAAACATGCGATCTATCATACTTCCTCGTTCTTGAGGGTCTCAATAAGATATTCCTCATCAAATATACCTTCCCCCAAACTTGCTTGAATCCCTCCCGACGCTACTGACATGGAATGTTGTGATGACAAGTGTAGCATTCAACAAGTCTACGACTGCATCCCAAGTTGATACGCGCTAGTAATTTAAACCACCCTTTCCCTTGATAATGAGGTGATCACTTGAGGCAGAAAGTTTTTCAATTGGGCATCATTATTGGAGAAAAGGATCATTCATATGACTGTCTTCATAAAGCATTCAAGTTAAACATCTTTTCTGCTATATCTATGTCAACTAATCCTTAGCAAATTTATATAAAAAAAAAAAGCATACGATGTCAAAATACAAGACAACAATAACCAATCTCCTCACATGGCATTGCAGGGAATGACTAAAAGAAGAAGAAGAAAAAAAAAAAAGATTACAATGGATGATGCAAAATAGGATGTTAGATATTAAATCATTAACAATCAGCAAAATGATATGTCCAGATTGATGAATTAAAAAAAAAAAAAGATGTTAGAGTGAGAGAAAACTCTGTTGATGTTGCGATGCATAGGCTGGTAGTACCAGAAGCAGACCAGCACTATGACAGACGCGTTAATGGGGGCCAAAACAAAGAAATTGGAAGAAAATCTAGAACAACAACAGGGGAGAGAGGTACTCACTATAGTTCTGCAAAAGTCAGAGTGAGGGTAACTCCTTCTCGGGGTAACACTGCTGCAGGGTCGGATCTCTTTACACGATAGGAAGATTAAACTGGGAAAATGAGGGAAGCGGAAATGTCGAGAATATGCCGGGGTGAAATGCAATGCGGGAAAAGGGGTGAGGAACAACGGATGCTGAAAGCGAGAAGGAGAAGAAAAGTGAGAAAAACAGTGGATCGTAAAGGAGAGAGAGAGACATTGGGGTGAAGAAGCTGGGGTGAGAACGGATCTATTGCTTGGAAGAAGAGGGGACGCTATGTACACCAGAAAGGGGAGGGGTGAAGACGATCCTGAGGGTTTTCTTTTTGGTTTGTTAAATAGCGGAGAGAGAGGGATCGAGAAGGTGAGTTTGTTGAAGATGAGCGGAATGAGGGAGGAGAGGTTGGCGATCGAAGGTGGAGAATGGGGAAGTTGAAGATCGGGGCATGGAGGAAAGAGATTTTTGGGAGATGTAGGGTTTCGTGAAGAAGAGCAATCGGGAGAAAGAGAAAGTGAAGAGAGAGAGGGCGGCCGCTGTTCTCCTCTTTTTCCTTACGAAGGAAAACCCTAAAAGACAAATTTACGAAAGGGCCCCTTTGTTTTTAGGATTTTTACAAAGAGGGGGCTCCCTCAAAAAGAGATTTTCACAAAAGTGTTTTTCAAAAAGAAAACGAGGTTTTTAGTAAAAACTCATTTGTTTGTCTCGTGATTTTCCAATTATTTTTCATTTTTTTTGTATTTTTGGAAGAAAAATTTAAGACTTTACGAGAAAACAAAGATTGGACACTAATTTTTTTGTATTTTTGCAAAGTATTTACAAGAGAGAATTTTTCTGAGAGTTCAAGGCTATTTTGAGAAAATTTCTTCAGAAAATGGGTTTGGACCCAAATAAAACCTTGAATCGAGAAATATAACACGATGGATCCAAACAGATACCGGACGAACTAGCTGAGCTTTTCAAAAGTTATAATTTTGCGAATTTTATCTAAAAAAAATTGGATGCGAAGCTCAGATTTGACAATGGATGCGGGTCCGAAATTGAGTCAAATATATAAAATGAATTTAATTTCAGCAAAATTTGAGAGATAAAATGGAATTTAGATTTAAAAGTGACTTAATTGCTGAGAAAATGGGGTTAGGGGTAAAAAGGGGATATTTAAAAGATTTTGAAAAATTTAGGGTGTTCACAGCTATCCTTTAGGAGAGAAGGCTAATCTTTCAACAACGTGAAAGATGATAAAGGCTATCCTTTAGGAGAGAAGGCTAATCTTTCAACAACGTGAAAGATGATAAAGGCAATCCTTTAGAAGAGAAGGCTAATCTTTCAACAACGTGAAAGATGATAAAGGCTATCCTTTAGGAGAGAAGGCTAATCTTTCAACAACGTGAAAGATGATAAAGGCAATCCTTTATGAGAGAAGGCTAATCTTTCAACAACGTGAAAGATGATAAAGGCAATCCTTTAGAAGAGAAGGCTAATCTTTCAACAACGTGAAAGACGATAAAGGCTATCCTTTAGGAGAGAAGGCTAATCTTTCAACAACGTGAAAGATGATAAAGGCAATCCTTTAGGAGAGAAGGCTAATCTTTCAACAACGTGAAAGATGATAAAGGCAATCCTTTAGGAGAGAAGGCTAATCTTTCAACAACGTGAAAGATGATAAAGGCTATCCTTTCGGAGATGAGGCTAATCTTTCAACAATGTGAAAGATGACAAAGGAAAATCTCTCGAAGGGGTCAAGATGCATCAATATGGAGATCAAGCTCTCACTTAACGTCAGGATAGCTAGAAAATATTGTCAAAATGTTGAAAATTTTGTTGATTCAAAATAATTGAAAATGATGCTCATTGTTGTGAAAATATTCCTTCTTTTCTACCTGAAGTATTACCTCCAAACAGGATTGACTTCATAGAATCAAGATTTTGAATCCAAATTGCTTGGGATTGACCTTCTTCAAAGAAGTTATCAATTTCCTTGATATGAGCAGGAAAGGGAATTTGATATTATGAAAGCAATTGATGAAAGAGTATTGATAATAGAATTTCACAAATTTAAAAAAGATTCTTGATAGATTTGGCAGTTTGATATCTTGGGAGCTTCTCTCATGATAATCTTTCTGCACTCTTTCGGGCACTTTTGGGCTTTGGCTACATTCTCCTTCATTTTGAAGGTGTTCCGGCTTTTCCTCTCTTTCTTTTTCCTCTCTTGCTCTCTTTTTGAAAAGGGTACGTCACAAACTCCGTCAACTTGGAGATGTTTCGATCCTTCTTTGACGGTATTGGCTTATTGGCTAGAGATTTTTGAAGGATAGCTGAAATTAAATATCTTTTAGGGATTGTGGGTAGGTTCATCGCATCTGCCTTCATCTCAACAGTGCTCTGGACTTTCCATGGAAGAATCCGTCACAAACTTCGTCATCTTGGAGATGTTTCAAATCTTCTTTGGCCCCGGGGGTCTACTCGCTTAATTCGCCTTCATCTTGACGACAAGTGAGAGATCCCTTTTGCGGATATTTAATTGCAGCTTAGGTGATTTTGAGGAGACAGGGCTTGGATGAATTTTTTCTTTTTCTAGCGCTCAAGATATTTCCACTGCCTCATCTTTACAAGAATAGTCTTTAAAAATGTGTCATTGACTGCAATCAATATCAATCATCTATGGCTTTGCAAAACAATGAATCTTCTTTGCTGACCATATCGAGGATTTATCCTTCATCCTTTTGGTTGGCCAATAGAAAGAATTTGGATTTTGAATCCTTCTTCACAAAAGCTTTGCCTTATTGGAAGTGATACTGAAGGTAAACTGAGGTAAAATTTTGTGAAGTAAAATTCTGAAATCAACAGGTAATTGATTGACAAATTGACAAAGTGTTCTTGAAATCCTTAGTAAAAGAGATCGCTTGACATCCGAGTTGACACATTCTTGATGATGGTACTCAATTTCGAAGGTAAATCCAATACGAAGTTGGAATTTTGAAGGTAAGTCCTAGCTCAAAAGTTGGTTTTGAAAGACCATCTGAATCAGGACTCAGGTTTTACAAGGAAAGCTGGAAGATTCGAGTCGAAACTCGAGCCTTCGAAGGAAAGCTAGGAAGTTTGGTTTCTAAGGAGATAAAGTTTGGGTCGAAACCCAAATCTTCAAAGGAAAAACTAGGCCAATTCAGATTTTTGAGTTGAAACTCAAATATTCAAACGAAAGTTGGAAAGTTCGAGTCGGGGCTCGAATCTCAAAGGAAAACTGAGAAGTTCAGATTTTGAAGGAAAGAAAACTTGAGTTAAAACTCAAATCTTCGAAGGAAAGCAAGAAAGTTCGAGTCAGGGCTCGAATCTCAAAAGGTAACTGGAAAGTTTAGATCTTGAAGGAAAAAAAACTTGAGTTAAAACTCAAATCTCCGAAGGAAAGCAGGAAAGTTCGAGTCAGGGCTCGAATCTCAAAGGAAAATCTTTAATCAGAAGATTGAATTTTGAAAATCGACAGTGCAAGGACTGGGATTGAAAGTTTTGAGAATGGCCAGTTCGAGGACTGGATTATTTGACTTGCAATGAAAAAGACCATCATGTTTAGATGTATGTGGTCTGATTTTCAGGATTAACCCCTTATCCTGAACGGGGATATGAATAAAAATTGGAAAATCATGGAAAAGTATTCAGGTTTATCCCTTAACCTGAAGGGGAATTGATGCAAAATGAAATGCAAATGCATATGAAAATGTGAATGCAAAATTAATGCAAGTGGGTGCATATATATGCAAAATGAGAAGTTGGTTTATCCTGCCTGCATACACAATGTTTGAAAACAAAATTTCAAAAGATGCCCCAGTGTAACTGGGAAGAGGGAATAAAATTAAAAGAAGGCTCTCTGCAGGACTCTGCAGGGCAAAGACAGGATCAAATTTTGAGGAAAAATTTTAGATTTTTGGAGGAAAATATTGAGGAAAATATGGTAGACCATTGGAAGAGTATCCCATTACTAGGGACTGAGTCGTCATAAGGATTATGACAATTGTGTTGTCATCCTTTTGCAAGGGAAATAAACAACAAAAAATGTGCCTTGTTACCTAGGCGAGGTCGTCAACCACGAGGAAAATACCATTTTGGAAGGAAAGAGATATCTTTTGGAAAAACACTCCGCAAATGGATTTTGAATAAGAAGAAGGCAAGTGGGTAAATAATTTCCACCATAATAATCAAGGTATGCATGAGGAAAATAAGGTGAAGAATTTTACAAATAGACAAAAGGATTAAAAATCTAATGAGAGAAAACATATGATTTTTGAAAATTGCAGGCAGGATAAAAATGCAGCTGGAAATTCGAGATCCAGTAGAACGGGAGAATAGAAAATCACCTGGAGTTTTGAAAGAAATTGGATATTTGGGAAAATTATCCAGGGTTTGAGAAAATAAAGGAAAATGTGAGAAATATGGATATTTGGAAAATATTTTAGGGAAAAGGTGAGAGAAATAAAGGTAACATACAATCACATCCTGCACAATCATTCATGCACATTCAGCACTCCCTAAAAGGCTGACTCTAGATGCATCATTTTGAAAACAGTTGTAGGACCTTTATCCTAACTCTAGTTCAGATCATCTTTGTTCAATCCAGTTATGCCGATATACCCGAATCGAAATCCGAGGTATGTGGCATATAATTTCAACTCCGGTTCTAAGGTAAGGTTTTCCAACATCCTTGAGCACCTACCGATATACTTCGGACTGTGGCCCGCGGTACGTGGTAGGGGGGTGTTAACCCAAATAATTGGCCCAGTTGTGAGGCTATGTCCCGAACTAAGGTTCTGGAAGAGAGCCCAGCAACGTGAAGACCGGGTAATGATAGGTGATGGAGGTTTTGAAAAAATGATCACATACAAGAAATAAATGGCTCTAAAACCTAAAGAGATAGATTTTGAAAATCTTTTGAAGAAGCATACATTGTTTGCATTCAGATCCTAAATTGAGGAGAGTTGTGTTTAGACCTAAGTATATGTGAGCATGAAAATATCTCCTCAATCTGGTCCTACCAAACCATGCCTAGTCTTTATGCAGTCAATGTCAGCTAGGTCAGAATCTAGGCTCCTAGGTTTGCATGATATCAGAAGTAAAAGAGCTGACATTTTGTGAACATAATTTCAATAATTGAACTAAGTCAAGCATAATTTAGGTCAAACAAGGACAGGTCCCATCACGGTCACCAAACCTGTTATCGTCGCGAAATTTTTCTCCGTCTTCCCTTCCTTGCGGAAGAGAGAGAGGGAAACGCTTTTGCGCTTCAAACTTGACCGGATTTTGGAAATTGTTTTGAAATACTCGCCTCCGTTTTGAAAATTGCGGGAAAATCCATGGGATGGGGCTCGACCTGTCGGTACGAGGTTCGACCGTTCCTGCCGCCTTTAACAGGGGTAATCGAACCAAGGACCAAAATTGTGCTTGACTTAGTTGAATCATCAAAATTGTGTTCTATCCTAAATGCACAGAGAATTCAGGCATGTGCTTATGAGATTTTGGAAAATGGAAGTAGGAAAACATGATGTATGCTTGGAAAATATTTGGAGTTGAAAGATATTTCTCAGGGAAAGTCAATTTCTCAGGAAACTCAGATGAAAGGGGTTTTGAAATCACGAGAAAGTTCATAAAGATGTGGGAAAATCATGAATGGATGAAAATCCTGGGAAAATAGAAGGGATTCTTGAGAAAAAGGGTGAACATTCCAAAAGGGAAACACTTCTCAGGAAAACTTGGACTTTGAGAATTTTCTTAGGAAAATGATGGAAAATTTATAGGAAAACTCATTGGAGAAGAAAACTTAACTTGGAAAATTGAAATCCTGGGAATCTTAGCCTTAAAACTCTTGAAAATTTGATTTTTGAGAAAGATTGGAAAACTCTTTTTGAAAATCTTAAGAAAATGACATTCTCCAGGGAAAATCAAGGGAAACTTTGATCTTGGAAATCCAACTTAGAAGTTTCTTGAGAGACTGATTTTCATGGAAAACTGTGAAAACTTGACTTGGGAAAACCGATTTTGGAAAATACTCAGAGTTTCTTGAGAAATCGATTTCTCTGAGAATGAAGTTTTCTTAAGAAAATCATGAGAAAATCAATGATTTCATGATGCAAATGATATGAGTGTATGAATGCACTTTGAAAGATTTTCTAAGAAATTTGTTGGAAAATGTGTATTAAGTCAAAATAAATCCTTCACATATTCTGACTGTGGCCATGAATATGTTCAGAGTTTAATTGATTTAATGCACAATACTTTGAAAATATTAGAAATATGATGTGCATTTTAAGATAGCCTAAGAGTGTAGGCTCAATGTGACTAGTAGAAAGATGATGGATCTGGGTCTCGTCCATATTCCGACTAGGGCCGTAAATATGGATTCCACCGAGTTCATCAACTCCCTAAGAGTTGGTGCACGTGCCATTTGTGATCATCCATAGTGCTTTTGAAATAAAATGCATGCATCACATAAACAAGATATTGCATAAATTCAAACTATATGATATGCATCCTAGTCTAAGCAGAAAATTAAATCTCTTATTCCAAATTTTACATTATTACATCACTAAATAAATGAAATAAATGGAAATTGCAGACTTCAGCTCCTTCATTTGAATGTCCCTGCCAAACTTGAAATAGGGTTAGCTCAAATATGTGGGTTTTTCCAAGATTTTCCAATAATATTATGAAATTATTGGACATAATTGGATATAAACCCTATTATCATGCTTCCTTGATATTTGAAATGATGAAAATGTAATGAATTTAGTAGAAAATAGTTTGAAATTCGGAATTGGGGTAAAAATGACCAAAATACCCCTAATATTAAAGTTATACCTTTAAAATCAAGGTTTTTTGAAGGAAAACTTGGTAAAATTGAGATTTTGAAATTCAAATTGAATCAAATGATGATGAAATGCAATATGAGATATGATGACCTGCTGCTAAACACATTAGGACTGTAAAATCAGAATTTGACATGCTATCATTCATCAAAAATAATGAATTTCGCTTGATTTTCGATTGGATCGGGGTCCCGCGGGGCCCTGTTTTGATGATATGGCTAAACCGAGCCTCAAATGAATTCCAAATTACACCAAATTCGGTATGAAGCATCTACCTACTCTGATAAACATCCCAGAATGCTAAAAATCATGAAATGATATGATTTAAATGCTAAAATTTAAAGAAAGTCCTAGAAATGGTGGATTTCGCCTATGGACCCGAACCAAATGCAATGCTTAATATGATAATGCAAGATTTACACCATAAAAACTTCTGATATTTTTCAGACTGCTAAAGGACCCGAAATAAAACATTTTTGGTTTTTACAGCCTCGGTATTTGAGCCATGGTGAGTTCGGTAACAGGGATTTGGTTCTGACGGAGGTAAAAATCGACCTAATCTAACATAAAATGCTAAATAAATAGGAAACAGCCATGGAAATTTCTGATATTTAACAGAGATACTTAAGACACCTACAAGGACAACGTTCATGTTCATGACTTCGACATTTGATCAACAGAAACACAGATAAAAATATAAATGTTTACGCCTAAAATAACAGAACAGACAAATGTGACCAAACAGGTGACTGACAAGAAAAATCCGAAAAAGGTATCACCACTATTCTAAAAATCAAAATCTTTCATATTCAAACAGAGGACATCTCGGACATAACTTTCACTTTTTACTGTTTTGGATTTGGAGCAACACACAAAGAGAACCCATAGCCCTAAGTAGATCCAAAATCTCAGAGGCCCAAATCAGGCTCTGACATGTGTCCCAAACTCTCGTATTTTTTCAGATATCAAAAAAAAATCATAAAAATTTGGTAAAATCAGTTTGAAAGCTAGACATCCTCTCGAGTTCATAACATCTTTCGGATCGAAAAGCGGATCTTTCATGAGGGAGATCTCTATTTTACAAGTCGGAAAAGACATTTTAAAATGCATCCCGGGTAATAAAACCCGACTCACCTTTTTGAACGTTTACTGCAGTAAACGAATTCAAATCTCTCCGAATTTTTGGCACCTTTTTAGGGACACCTAAGGGCGCATTCCATGATTTTTTTAGAATTGTTAATGAAAAATAAATGCATGAAATGATGTGTGTACTGACTGAAAAAAAACAGATAACTACTGAAACTGAGCAGAATTGAAATAAATGCTAAATTAATCCTAATTAATTCATGAAACATGCTAAATTAACGAAATAAAATGCAAATTAAATCTAGCTAAATGCATGAATGCTAAAAATCATCAAGGAAGCATAATTGAATATTTTTATATATGTAGTTTTATGAGAATAGCTCGATCCATCCCTTGGATGAGCTCTTTCTTCAAACGACAACACGAATCAAATCATGATGAAATCGATTGGAATAGGGGCTTACCTTGTGTTCTCCTGCGGTTTTGGAACTCCCGAAATGAACGACTACCTTGACAATGGGCTCCAGAGGGGCGTGAATCCAGAGGAAACCAAGAAAGAAAGAAAATGGAATTCTGAAGTTCAATTCTCAAACAGGGCTCTCCCTGAGCTGGGCATGGGCTAGGGTATTTGTAGAAATTTTGGAGAATTTCAAAATTCAAACACAGTGAATGTGGACCTTCCATGTGGCTCCATCTCAGGGCATGCCATTTTGATTTTTTGAGAAAATAAAAATAAGAATTTTGTGAGTGAGACACCTCAACAGGGGAATTTGGAATTTTTCAAAAAACTTGCTTGATTTTCTTTGCAGGAGTCTCCCAAATGGCGCCACCTCAGAGGATGTCCTCTTGGAGTTTGAAATTCAAAGTTTGGTTTTCCTGAAAGAAGGAGAGATTGCCATGTGGCGCCACCTCAGGGTGGCTCCACACTGCCATGTGTCAGAAGGTAGGAGCAGAGGAAGCAGAAGAGGCCACCTCAGAGGGGTTTGAATTCTACTTTTTCTGATGAAAGTAGAGACTAACATGTGGCACCACCTCAGAGCATCTACATTGACATGTGTTAGAAGGAAAGGCAGAGGATTCAGATGGTGCAATCTCAGAGAGAGTTTGAAATTTAAATTTCTGCTTTTTCTATAGGAAAGGAGAGACTGCCATGTGGCACCACCTCAGGGTGGCTCCTACAATGACATGTGGCAAGAGGGAGGAAAAGGAGGGAAAGGGACACGTGGCACCATCTCAAAAAATGAATTTAGGGAGGAGACTTCAGGATTTGCACCACCTCATCCTGGAGTTTGAATATTTGAATTGTTGCTTTTTCTGAAGGAGGCAGAAAATGACATGGGTCATTTGCTTTTTCTAAGAAGTGCAGAGAATGACATGTGTCATTTGCTTTTTCTGAGAAGAGCAGAGAATGACATGTGTCATTTGATTTTTCTCAGAAGAGCAGAGAATGACATGTGTCATTTGCTTTTTCTGAGAAGAGCAGAGAATGACATGTGTCATTTGCTTTTTCTAAGAAGAGCAGAGAATGACATGTGTCACTTGTTTTTCTGAGAAGAGCAGAGAATGACATGTGTCATTTGTTTTTCTAAGAAGAGCAGAGAATGACACGTGTCACTTGCTTTTCTGAGAAGAGCAGAGGGTGACATGTGTCATCTTCTTTTCCTGAGGAAAGGAGAGAGTGACATGTGTCACTTGCAGGAGGCATAATTCAAATGGTGCCACCTCAGGGGAGACAAGCTCTACTTTTTGTGAACAGGACAACACATGATACGTGGCATCTTATGATGACCTTGGAATGACACATGGCGCAAGGTGAAGATGGTGGATGCTGACACATGGCATGGAATGAAGAGGGGGTCCAATGACATGTGGCGGCTTCTAAAGGTAGCCCCACACTGACACTTGGCAGATAAATGGGAGGAGAGAGAAAAGACAAGTGGTGCCAATCCAGGGGACAAGGCTCCTATTTTTTTTGGTTTTTCAAACTTCAGGTTTCTCAAAAGAAAAGTCTATGTGACACCACCTCAGTGTGGGTCCCACATTGCTTCTTTATTGAAATAAGAACAAGACAACAACCTCTTTTTGGAATTTTCATAAAAATTTGGACTAATTGGCAAAACAGAAATTTTGAAAAGAGTTGGCCCCTGTAGGGAAATTTTGTAAAAGGAAGATATTTGAAATTGTCACAAGGGCAAAATCTGAGATAAGGTGGCTGAAATACATATTAAAACTATCCAGATCGTTTTCCTGAGGAAATATTTTAAAATTCAAAGCCCTGGGGGTAAAATAGGAAGAATTGATAATTTTGAAGACCCAGGGTTTTGAAATCAATTTTGAAAAGAGTTGAAATTCTAATCTGGATTGAAAATTTTGAAATCGAGAGTCTTGGACCTCGAAATGACATGCTGTGCAGTGCAGTGATATGAAATGCTCATGCAATGCTATACAATGACATGTCTTATGAAATATAATCTTGAACCAGGACTTGGAGATTCCTGTCTCCAGTCAGGAATAGAATTTTGAACATCTCAGCTGAAAATAGAGAAATTTTGAGAGTTGCAGATGAAATTTAGACTTTTGCAAGGTTCGGGTTCAGTAAATGACCATTTTGCCCTTCGGCGATTTCAAAGGCTGGATGATGATGTTTGGTCAAAATGTCGGGGAGGTGAGTAAAAATTTGGGGTGTTTACAGATGCCCCTCTTTGCTACTAAGCCGGCTTGTGGCCAAGCTTAGTGGCAAAGAAAAAACACACCAAATTTGGGCTATATATAAAAATGCCCCACTTAGAAGGACCTAACTGAGTATGAAGAAATTAGCCCGAGGAAGATGATAGATATGAAATGGAGAATGAAGAGGAAAGATTTGCTCTGTGAGAGTGAAGTTCAGGTTTTGCCCTTAACCTGGATGGGACAGAAATACCTCGCATGGAACGAAGCTCAGGTTTTAACCCTTGACCTGATTGGGGAATGAAATATCTCATAGAAATGAGACTCAGGTTTATACCTTTAACATGATCGGGCGGAAAATGAAATACCTCTTTGAATGAGGCTCAGGTTTGTACCCTTATCCTGATCGGGTGGAAAATGGAATATTGGAAGGTGAATAAGACAACTTTTCTTGAAGAGGAACGAGGCGACAAAAATGGAATTGTAAGAGGCAATTTTGGAAGATGATCAAAACGATCATTGTGAAATATGAATAAGGTAAGGAGTAAGACGACTCTTTCGACAATGCGAAAGATGGATATGGCAATCTTTTGACAAGAATAAGGTAACTCTTTCGGCAACGTGAAAGACAGACAATGCAAACTCTTTCAGAGAAGAGTAAGGCAACTCTTTTGACAATGCAAAAGATGAATAAGGCAATTTTTCCAACGAAGAATAAGGCAACTTTTTCGGCAATGCGAAAGGCAGACAAGGCAAACTCTTTCAGAGAAGAGTAAGGCAACTCTTTTGACAATGCAAAAGATGAATAAGGCAATTTTTCCAACGAAGAATAGGGAAACTCTTTCGGCAACGCGAAAGATGACAAGGCAAACTCTTTCAAAGAAGAGTAAGGCAACTCTTTTGATAATGCAAAAGATGAATAAGGCAATTTTTTCCAACGAAGAATAAGGCAACTCTTTCGGCAATGCGAAAGATGACAAGGCAATCCAAAGGAATAAGGAGATTCTTTGGACAACGCGAAAGATGACAAAAGGTAATCCAAAGGAATAAGGTGATTCTTTCGACAACGCGAAAGATGACAAAAGGTAATCCAAAGGAATAAGGCGATTCTTTCGACAATGCGAAAGATGACAAAGGCAATCCAAAGGAACAAGGCGATTCTTTCGACAATGCGAAAGATGACAAAGGCAATCCAAAGGAATAAGGCGATTCTTTCGACAATGCGAAAGATGACAAAAGGCAATCCAAAGGAGCAAGGCGATTCTTTCGACAACGCGAAAGATGACAAAAGGCAATCCAAAGGAACAAGGCGATTCTTTCGACAATGCGAAAGATGACAAAAGGCAATCCAAAGGAACAAGGTGATTCTTTCGACAATGCGAAATATGACAAAGGCGACTTAAAGGAACAAGGCGATTCTTTCGACAACGCGAAAGATGACAAAGGCAATCCAAAGGAAAAAGGCGATTCTTTCGACAACGCGAAAGATGACAGAAGTTAATCCGAAGGAAAAGGCAATTCTTTCGACAACACGAAAGATGATAAAAGGTAATCCGAAGGAATAAGGCGAGTCTTTCGACAACGCGAAAGATGACAGAGGTAATCCAAATGAATAAGGTGATTCTTTCGACAACGCGGAAGATGACAAAGGCGACTTAAGGGAACAAGGCGATTCTTTCGACAACGCGAAAGATGACAGAAGATAATCCGAAGGAAAAGGCAATTCTTTCGACAACGCGAAAGATGATAAAAGGTAATCCGAAGGAATAAGGCGATTCTTTCGACAACGCGAAAGATGGCAAAGGTAATCCTTAAGGGGAAAGGTTATTCTTTCGACAATGCGAAATATGACAAAAGGCAATCTAAAGGAATAAGGCGAGTCTTTCGACAATGCGAAAGATGATAAAGGTAATCCAAAGGAATAAGGCAATTCTTTCGACAACGCGAAAGATGATAAAGGCAATCCATTCGGACAAAACGCTAATCTTTCAACAATGTGAAAGATGATAAAGGTAATCCTTTAGGAGAGGAGGCTAATCTTTCAACAACGTGAAAGATGATAAAGGCTATCCTTTAGGAGAGAAGGCTAATCTTTCAACAACGTGAAAGATGATAAAGGCTATCCTTTAGGAGAGAAGGCTAATCTTTCAACAACGTGAAAGATGATAAAGGCAATCCTTTAGGAGAGAAGGCTAATCTTTCAACAACGTGAAAGATGATAAAGGCTATCCTTTAGGAGAGAATGCTAATCTTTCAACAACGTGAAAGATGATAAAGGCAATCCTTTAGGAGAGAAGGCTAATCTTTCAACAATGTGAAAGATGATAAAGGCAATCCTTTAGGAGAGAAGGCTAATCTTTCAACAACGTGAAAGATGATAAAGGCTATCCTTTCGGAGATGAGGCTAATCTTTCAACAATGTGAAAGATGACAAAGGAAAATCTCTCGAAGGGGTCAAGATGCATCAATATGGACATCAAGCTCTCACTTAACGTCAGGATAGCTAGAAAATATTGTCAAAATGTTGAAAATTTTGTTGATTCAAAATAATTGAAAATGATGCTCATTGTTGTGAAAATATTCCTTCTTTTCTACCTGAAGTATTACCTCCAAACAGGATTGACTTCATAGAATCAAGATTTTGAATCCAAATTGCTTGCAATTGACATTCTTCAAAGAAGTTATCAATTTCCTTGATATGAGCAGACAAGAGAATTTGATATTATGAAAGCAATTGATGAAAGAGTATTGATAATAGAATTTCACAAATTTAAAGAAGATTCTTGATAGATTTGGCAGTTTGATATCTTGGGAGCTTCTCTCATGATAATTTTTCTGCACTCTTTCGGGCTATTTTGGGCTTTGGCTACATTCTCCTTCATTTTGAAGGTGTTCCGGCTTTTCCTCTCTTGCTCTCTTTTTGAAAAGGGTACGTCACAAACTCCGTCAACTTGGAGATGTTTCGATCCTTCTTTGACGGTATTGGCTTATTGGCTAGAGATTTTTGAAGGATAGCTGAAATTAAATATCTTTTAGGGATTGTTGGTAGGTTCATCGCATCTGCCTTCATCTCAACAGTGCTCTGGACTTTCCCTGGAAGGATCCGTCACAAACTCCGTCATCTTGGAGATGTTTCAAATCTTCTTTGGCCCCGGGGGTCTACTCGCTTAATTCGCCTTCATCTTGACGACAAGTGAGAGATCCCTTTTACGGATATTTAATTGCAGCTTAGGTGATTTTGAGGAGACAGGGCTTGGATGAATTTTCTGTTTTTCTAGCGCTCAAGATATTTCCACTGCCTCATCTTTACAAGAAAAGTCTTTAAAAATGTGCCATTGACTGCAATCAATATCAATCATCTATGGATTTGCAAAACAATGAATCTTCTTTGCTGACCATATCAAGGATTTATCCTTCATTCTTTTGGTTGGCCAATAGAAAGAATTTGGATTTTGAATCCTTCTTCACAAAAGCTTTGCCTTTTTGGAAGTGATACTGAAGGTAAACTGAGGTAAAATTTTGTGAAGTAAAATTCTGAAATCAACAGGTAATTGATTGACAAATTGACAAAGTGTTCTTGAAATCCTTAGTAAAAGAGATTGCTTGACATCCGAGTTGACACATCCCTGACGATGGTACTCAATTTCGAAGGTAAATCCAATACGAAGTTGGAATTTTGAAGGTAAGTCCTAGCTCAAAAGTTGGTTTTGAAAGACCATCTGAATCAGAACTCAGGTTTTACAAGGAAAGCTGGAAGATTCGAGTCGAAACTCGAGCCTTCGAAAGAAAGCTAGGAAGTTTGGTTTCTAAGGAGATAAAGTTTGGGTCGAAACCCAAATCTTCAAAGGAAAAACTAGGCCAATTCAGATTTTTGAGTTGAAACTCAAATATTCAAAGGAAAGTTGGAAAGTTCGAGTCGGGGCTCGAATCTCAAAGGAAAACTGAGAAGTTCAGATTTTGAAGGAAAGAAAACTTGAGTTAAAACTCAAATCTTCGAAGGAAAGCAGAAAAGTTCGAGTCAAGGCTCGAATCTCAAAAGGTAACTGGAAAGTTTAGATCTTGAAGGAAAAAAAACTTGAGTTAAAACTCAAATCTCCGAAGGAAAGCAGGAAAGTTCGAGTCAGGGCTCGAATCTCAAAGGACAATCTTTAATCAGAAGATTGAATTTTGAAAATCGACAGTGCAAGGACTGGGATTGAAAGTTTTGAGAATAACCAGTTCGAGGACTGGATTATTTGACTTGCAATGAATGTGACTAGTAGAAAGATGATGGATCTGGGTCTCGTCCATATTTCGACTAGGGCCGTAAATATGGATTCCACCGAGTTCATCAACTCCCTAAGAGTTGGTGCACGTGCCATTTGTGATCATCCATAGTGCTTTTGAAATAAAATGCATGCATCACATAAATAGGATATTGCATAAATTCAAACTATATGATATGCATCCTAGTCAAAGCAGAAAATTAAATCTCTTATTCCAAATTTTACATTATTACATCACTAAATAAATGAAATAAATGGAAATTTCAGACTTCAGCTCCTTCATTTGAATATCCCTTCCAAACTCGAAATAGGGTTAGCTCAAATATGTGGGTTTTTCCAAGATTTTCCAATAATATTATGAAATTATTGGACTTAATTGGATATAAACCCTATTATCATGCTTCCTTGATATTTGAAATGATGAAAATGTAATGAATTTAGTAGAAAATAGTTTAAAATTCGGAATTGGGGTAAAAATGACCAAAATACCCCTAATATTAAAGTTATACCTTTAAAATCAAGGTTTTTTGAAGGAAAACTTGGTAAAATTGAGATTTTGAAATTCAAATTGAATCAAATGATGATGAAATGCAATATGAGATATGATGACCTGATGCTAAACACATTAGGACTGTAAAATCAGAATTTTACATGCTATCATTCATCAAAAACAATGAATTTCGCTTGATTTTCGATTGGATCGGGGTCCCGCGGGGCCCTGTTTTGATGATATGGCTAAACCGAGCCTCAAATGAATTCCAAATTACACAAAATTCGGTATGAAGCATCTACCTACTCTGATAAACATCACAGAATGCTAAAAATCACGAAATGATATGATTTAAATGCTAAAATTTAAAGAAAGTCCTAGAAATGGTGGATTTCGCCTATGGACCCGAACCAAATGCAATGCTTAATATGATAATGCAAGATTTACGCCATAAAAACTTTTGATATTTTGCAGACTGCTAAAGGACCCGAAATGAAACATTTTTGGTTTTTACAGCCTTTGTATTTGAGCCATGGTGAGTACGGTAACATGGATTTGGTTCTGACGGAGGTAAAAATCAACCTAATCTAACATAAAATGCTAAATAAATAGAAAACTGCCATGGAAATTTCTGATATTTAACAGAGATACTTACGACACCTACAAGAACAACTTTCATGTTCATGACTTTGGCATTTCATCAACAAAAAGACAGATAAAAATATAAATGTTTACGCCTAAAGTAACAGAACAGACAAATGTGACCAAACAAGTGACTGACAAGAAAAATTCGAAACAGGTATCACCACTATTTTAAAAATCAAAATTTTTCATATTCAAACAAAGGACATCTCGGACATAACTTTCAATTTTTACAGTTTTGGATTTGGAGCAACACACAAAGAGAACCCATAGCCTTAAGTAGATCCAAAATCTCAGAGGCCCAAATCAGGCTCTGACACGTGTCCCAAACTCTCGGATTTTTTCAGATATTAAAAAAAAATCATAAAACTTTGGTAAAATCAGTTTAAAAGATAGACATCCTCCTGAGTTCATAACATCTTTCGGATCGAAAAGGGGATCTTCCATGAGGGAGATCTCGATTTTACAAGTCGGAAAAGACATTTTAAAACGCATCCTGGGTAATAAAACCCGACTCACTTTTTTGAACGTTTACTGCAGTAAACGAATTCAAATCTCTCCGAATTTTTGGCACATTTTTAGGGACACCTAAGGGCGCATTCCATGATTTTTTTAGAATTGTTAATGAAAAATAAATGAATGAAATGACGTGTGGACTGACTAAAAAAAACAGAGAACTACTGAAACTGAGCAGAATTGAAATAAATGCTAAATTAATCCTAATTAATTCATGAAACATGCTAAATTAATGAAATAAAATGCAAATTAAATCTAGCTAATTGCATGAATGCTAAAAATCATCAAGGAAGCATAATTGAATATTTATATATATGTCGTTTTATGAGAATAGCTCGATCCATCTCTCGGATGAGCTCTTTCTTCAAACGACAACACGAATCAAATCATGATGAAATCGATTGGAATAGGGGCTTACCTTGTGTTCTCCTGCGGTTTTGGAACTCCCAAAATGAACGACTACCTTGACAATGGGCTCCAGAGGGGCGTGAATCCAGAGGAAACCAAGAAAGAAAGAAAATGAAATTCTGAAGTTCAATTCTCAAACAGGGCTCTCCCTGAGCTGGGCATGGGCTAGGGTATTTGTAGAAATTTTGGAGATTTTCAAAATTCAAACACAGTGAATCTGGACCTTCCATCTGGCGCCATCTCAGGGCATGCCTTTTTGATTTTTTGAGAAAAAAAAATAAGAATTTTGTGAGTGAGACACCTCAACAGGGGAATTTGGAATTTTTCAAAAAGCTTGCTTGATTTTCTTTGCAGGAGTCTCCCAAATGGCGCCACCTCAGAGGATGTCCTCTTGGAGTTTGAAATTCAAAGTTTGGTTTTCCTGAAAGAAGGAGAGATTGCCATGTGGCGCCACCTCAGGGTGGCTCCACACTGCCATGTGTCAGAAGGTAGGAGCAGAGGAAGCAGAAGAGGCCACCTCAGAGGGGTTTGAATTCTACTTTTTCTGATGAAAGGCGAGACTGACATGTGGCGCCACCTCAGAGCATCTACATTGACATGTGTCAAAAGAAAAGGTAGAGGATTGAGATGGTGCCACCTCAGAGAGAGTTTGAAATTTAAATTTCTGCTTTTTCTAGAGGAAAGGAGAGACTGCCATGTGGCACCACCCCTGGGTGGCTCCTACAATGACATGTGGCAAGAGGGAGGAAAAGGAGGGAAAGGGACACGTGGCACCATCTCAAAAAATGAATTTAGGGAGGAGACTTCAGGATTTGCGCCACCTCATCCTGGAGTTTGAATATTTGAATTGTTGCTTTTTCTGAAGGAGGCAGAAAATGACATGTATCACTTGCTTTTTCTAAGAAGAGCAGAGAATGACATGTGTCATTTGCTTTTTCTGAGAAGAGCAGAGAATGACATGTGTCATTTGCTTTTTCTGAGAAGAGCAAAGAATGACATGTGTCATTTGCTTTTTCTGAGAAGAGCAGAGAATGACATGTGTCATTTGTTTTTCTAAGAAGAGCAGAGAATGACACGTGTCACTTGCTTTTCTGAAAAGAGCAGAGGGTGACATGTGTCATCTACTTTTCCTGAGGAAAGGAGAGAGTGACATGTGTCACTTGCAAGAGACATAATTCAAATGGTGCCACCTCAGGGGAGACAAGCTCTACTTTTTGTGAACAGGACAACACATGACACGTGGCATCTCATGGTGACCTTGGAATGACACATGGCGCAAGGTGAAGATGGTGGATGCTGACACATGGCATGGAATGAAGAGGGGGTCTAATGACATGTGGCGGCTTCTTAAGGTAGCCCCACACTGACACTTGGCAGATAAATGGGAGGAGAGAGAAAAGACAAGTGGCGCCAATCCAGGGGACAAGGCTCCTATTTTTTTTGGTTTTTCAAAGTTCAGGTTTTTCAAAAGAAAAGTCTATGTGACACCACCTCAGTGTGGGTCCCACATTGCTTCTTTATTGAAATAAGAACAAGACAGCAACCTCTTTTTGGAATTTTCATAAAAATTTGGACTAATTGGCAAAATAGAAATTTTGAAAAGAGTTGGCCCCTGTAGGGAAATTTTGTAAAAGGAAGATATTTGAAATTGTCACAAGGGCAAAATCTGAGATAAGGTGGCTGAAATACATATTAAAACTATCTAGATCGTTTTCCTGAGGAAATATTTTAAAATTCAGAGCCCTAGGGGTAAAATGGGAAGAATTGATAATTTTGAAGACCCAGGGTTTTGAAATCAATTTTGAAAAGAGTGGAAATTCTAATCTGGATTGAAAATTTTGAAATCGAGAGTTCTGGACCTCGAAATGACATGCTGTGCAGTGCAGTGATATGAAATGCTCATGCAATGCTATACAATGACATGTCTTATGAAATATAATCTTGAACCAGGACTTGGAGATTCCTGTCTCCTGTCAGGAATAGAATTTTGAACATCTGAGCTGAAAATAGAAAAATTTTGAGAGTTGCAGATGAAATTTAGACTTTTGCATGGTCCGGGTTCAGAAAATGACCATTTTGCCCTTCGGCGATTTCAAAGGCTGGATGATGATGTTTGGTGAAAATGTCGGGGAGGTGAGTGAAAATTTGGGGTGTTTACGAGACCTACTTAAAGTAAAGAATTTTGGTAAAGAATCTTGTGAAAGAATTTGGTAAAGGAATTTTTGGTAAAAGACTTTGGTAAGTAATTTTTGGTAAAAAGACTTTGGTAAAGGAATCTTTGGTAAAAAACTTTGGTAAAGGAATTTTTTGTAAAAAGACTTTGGTAAAGGACCAGTGCTAGACTGGAATTTGAATGATCAAATTTTGAGAAAATTAGAACTTTGAAGGACCAATATACACATTGAAATTTTGACGGACTGATTGAGATTTTGAAGAACTGATTGAAATTTTTGAAGGACTAGCATAAAACCGGCATTTTGAAGGACCAATTTGTGAAAATTGGAATTTTTGGAAGGACCAATGTAAACATTGGAATTTTGAAGGACCAATTCATAGAATTGGGATTTCGAAGGACCAATGAAAATATTGGAATTTTGATGAAGGGCCAATTGGAATTTGAAGGACCAGCGTGAAACTAGAATTTTGAAGGACCAATTTGTGAAAATTGGAAATTTTGAAGGACCAATATAAACATTGGGATTTTGAAGGACCAATTGGGATTTTGAAGGACCAATTCATAGAATTGGGATTTGGAAGGACCAATGAAAACATTGGAATTTGATGAAGGACCGATTGGAATTTGAAGGACCAGCGTGAATCTGAAATTTTGTAGGACCAATTTATGAAAATTGGAAATTTTGAAGGACCAATGTAAACATTGGTATTTTGATGAAGGATTCTGATGAAGGACCAGTGTTATACTGGATTTGGAAGGACCAATGTGAGAATTGGATTTTATGAAGGATTTTGATGAAGGACCAGTGTTAGACTGGATTTGGAAGGACCATTATAGAAGGCTGCGCTGCTTCTATGAATGGTTTCAGGATTATCACTTATCCTGAATGGGAATGAAGGGATTTTAAAGAGAACAAAACTCAATTCAAATATTCAAGAAGATGGAATATATAAAAGGGAAAACCCGAGTCGGAACCCAGATTTTCAAGATAAAAGATGAAAGAGAAAATTGAGTTTTGAAAACTTAAATTTCTCAAGAAACAATTGTTTTCCAATGCGAGGATTGGATTAAAAAAGGAAGTCCGAGTCGGAACTCGGAACTTCAAACGAAATTAATAGATGAAAAACTCGAGCTGGAACTCGGTTTTCTAAAGAAATGATTGATTTCCAATGCGAGGATTGGATTCAAAAGGAAGTTCGAGTCGGAACTCGGAAATTCGAACGAAAAAAAATAGAAGAAAAACCCGAGCTGGAACTCAGATTTCTAAAAGAAATGATTGATTTTCCAATGTGAGGATTGGATTCAAAAGGAAGTCCGAGTCAGAACTCAGAACTTCGAACGAAAAAATAATAGAAGAAAAACCCGAGTTGAAACTCGATTTTCTAAAGAAATGGTGGATTTCCAATGCGAGGATTGGATTCAAAAGGAAGTCCGAATCGGAACTCTAAACTTCGAATGAAAAATAATAGAAGAAGAACCCGAGTTGAAATTCGGTTTTCTAAAATGATGGATTTCCAATGCAAGGATTGGATTCAAAAGGAAGTCTGAGTCGGAACTCGAAACTTCGAATGAAAAATAATAGAAGATGAACCCGAGTTGAAATTCGGTTTTCTAAAATGATGGATTTCCAATGTGAGGATTGGATTCAAAAGGAAGTCCAAGTCGGAACTCGGAACTTCAAAAGAAAAGATGAAAGTGAAGACTCGAGTCAGAACCCGAATCTTTAAAAGGAAAGGATAAAAGATAAAAGGAAACGATTGGTCCAATCAGAACCAAAGGGAAGCCCGAGTCGGAACTCGAAACTTCGAAAGAAAAGATAAAAGGAAAGGCTCGAGTCGGAACCCGAATCTTTTAAAAAGATAAAAGATAAAAGAAAACAATTGGTTCAATCAGAACCAAAGGGAAGCCCGAGTCGGAACTCGAAACTTCAAACGAAAAGATAAAAGGAAGACTCAAGTCGGAACCCGAATCTTTAAAAGGAAAAGATAAAAAGAAAATTAAGAATTGATGAAAATGGAAGATGATTCAGGTTTATCCCTTAACCTAAAAGGGAAATTCAGGTTTAACCCTTAACCTGAGTGGGAAATTGAATAAAATTTATAAAAAGGAATTTATTTTGAACAAGAATTCACATAGGTAGCATTGGTGCTCCTAAGAGGGGTCTCAAGATTATCCCTTATCCTGAACAGGAAAAGAAGAAGAGAAAAAAAAGGAATACCTCATGGGAAAAGAGGCATCAGGTTTATCCCTTAACCTGAAAGGGTAATTTTTGAAAATAAGAATTTGACGAGAAAAATTAACAAAATCAATGAAAGATCAATAAAATTGACAAAATTAATAAAAAATTGATAAGACTGATAAAATTGCCAAACAAATAATAAAAAGAAAGAGTTGATTGAGAAGAAAAAGAATTTTGTTTGATCCTGCCTGCATGTGGGATCTTTTAAGAAGTGGGAGAAAAATACGAGGAAATCATTTTTTTTTTTTTGAAAAGAGGATTAACTGCGAGAGCTGATCTTTGAAAGGGGATCACTCACAAGAGATCATCATGAGGGTTAATTTTTGAAGCAATGATTTAAAAACCAATTTTTAGAAAATATGACCAACGCGAGGGTTGATCTTTGAATGTAATGATTCAAAATCAATTTTTAGAAAATATGATCAACACGAGGGTTGATCTCTGAATGCAATGTTTCGAAACCAATCTTGGAAGATAAGACCAACACAAGAGTTGATTAACATAAATGATTTGAAACCCATTTTGGAAGATAAGACCAACACAAGGGTTGATCTTTAGGTATAAATGTTTCGGAATCAATCTTGGAAGATAAGACAAACACAAGGGTTCACCTTTTAATGCAATAGTTCAAAAACTTATTTTTGAAAACATGATCAACTCGAGGGTTGATTTTTCAATGCAATGGTTTGAAAACTTATTTTTGAAAATATGATCAACACGAGGGTTGATTTTGACAAATGTTGGACCAAAGAATATTTGAATTTTTTTGGTCATCACAATGAAGACTTTCAAAATTTCATGATTTTTGGGAAAAACCCTCATAGGTAATATCATTTCTCTCATGAATGATGTCAGGATTTTGTCCTGCATTGTGGAAAAAAACATGATTTTAACGGCAAAAGAATATTTTGAAGTGTAAATGTAATTTTTAACAAAAGATGCCCCAATATGGCGAAAGAAGTAAGAATTGAACACAAAGGTATGAAGGAAATTGATATTTCATTTATAAGTAACTACTGAAAACAAGAACTTGACTATTTACAAGCATGTGACCAAAAAGATCACAAAAGACTAGGGCTGACTTGCCCCTACAAGACGACGGGAAAAAGCAAAAGGAAGAAAGCAAGAAAAACTTTGATATCATTAGTTCTTTGAGTGATCTGGGAAAGGCTTGGTTAGGACAGCGGGCTGCTCTTCTTCTTCGTCCTCTATCAGAAGATTTTTATCAATGCAGTCCTGGATGATGTTCTTTAGGATGAAGCAGTGCTCGGTGTCGTGCCCCACTGCTCGGTGAAACTTGCAGAACTTGTCCTTCCATTTTCCCAGGGAGACCGCAGGATCAGCAACTCTCGGGAGTTTAATCATATCTTTGCTCAGCATATACTCCAGAGCTTGTTTGAGGGACTGTTCTAGAGCAGTGAATTGGCGGTCATAACCCCAACCTTCACGTTTTATCTTTTCCTTCTGCTTGGCGAGAACTGACTTGTCATTTTGTTTGAAGGGTTCCTTTTGCTGACCCATCTGCTTGGTCTTGTTATCTTTGCTGCCACTGCCCCTAGAATAAGCCGAGAATGTATAATTCACCTTCTTTTTGAGGTCTTGGCCGCCCTTGATGAGAGTGATGCCCTCATAATTTCCATTGTCCATTCCCATTTCGAGCCACTCAGCTCGTTCGATAAGCTCTATGAATGATTTTGATGGGTAAGTGGAGATGAGGCTTCTGAGAGGCTGAGAAAAATTGTTCAAGATAACCTGGAGTGCGTGCTCCTCTGAAATAGGGGTTCTCATCTTGTTGCAGGTATCTCTCTACCTCCGAACGAAGTCTACGACTTTTTCCTTATCTCCTTGTTTCAGGTTATACAAGTGATTGAGGGTTGGAAGTCCCTCAGTGTTGAACATGAATCTTTCCACGAACAGATTAACAACTTTATCAAAATTTTGTAGTTCGATGGGGTTGATGTGCTCTGCGTACCATTTTGCGGCTACGCCTTCTAAGCTGCGAGGAAAGCATAAGAAGAGGGCCCGATTGTCTTCACTGAATCTGGCGCACTCGGCGAAGAACATTGCGAGGTGGGCTTTTGGATTGCCGGACCCATCGAACTTAATAAATTTTTGGGGAAGATCTTCCAAGCTGCTGTCCCCATCTAAACCAAGGTAGAAGTCCTTGTTGAGAAATTCGGTTTTGATGTCACATAATATGATACACTGTCTTATTTGATTTTGTATGATATGATAATATGTTCTCTTGAAATAATGTTATATTATGACTGAATATGTTTTGCCTTAAATCTAACGAGTATTTGATGCAAGGATATCTCACCCAATAAGGATGGAGACTTCCTGTTCAAGTACAACTATTGTGCAATCATACTCCTTGAAGAAAAAGCTTGATGAGCCATGCTTTCCTAAAGCTCAAATGAAGAAATCGGCTACCTCAAGATGAAGATTTTTTTTTCTTTTTAAAGTCATATGTAACAGAACCTTCAGGAACTTGCATTTTGCATATTACATACTCATTCATACATACTATATCATAAAAGTATACGATAGTTTCAAAAAGCTTCTTTTTTTTTTAAAACCAATAAGTGTACCTTCTTACAACCTTTTATGAAAAAGATATTTTGTCATATAATAATTGTACCTTCTTACAACCTTTTATGAAAAAGATATTTTGTCATATAATAATTGTACCTTCTTACAACCTTTTATGAAAAAGACATTTTGTCATTGTACCTTACAAGACAACATGAAAAAGGAATGTAGGAAAAAGACAAAAACATAAAATCGGCTACATAAGAAAAATAAATTAAAATTTTTAAGGACTCTAGTTACCTTTTTCTCATAACCATAGAATGTCGACTTACTTGAAGTCATCATTCTCTCTACAAAGCATTAAATGCCTTCTGTAACAAATCCCTTCTAAATATCCTTCCCAAAGAATGTCGACCTTCTTTTTGGTCCTCATTCTCTCTGGAGACTTTAAAATACACTACATAAAGAATACACTTGACATGACTATGTACAAATAAATATCTCAAAGCACTCATAGTACTTACACTCATTTAAAGTAAAGAAGTACTAATGTATCTCAAATCATTAATTAGAATAAAGACAAAACTACAACCCAACGTTCAAATGTACTATTGTAAGAAATAGACTTTCTTACATAAAATATGTATTACCTAAAACACTACAAACGACTAGTGTACCCTCTATTTTACTCTTCTGAAAAAAGGCATTCTCGATCTTCTCTAAAAGATATTTTTGAAAAGACATAACATTTCATATTTCAAAAAGTTACAATTCCAAAATGTAACGACTACTTTTTATAAGCTATATAAACACACACACATAAACTATTCAAACAAGAGGAATGAAATAGACGTGTGAGCTTACAAAGAGAAAAATATTCTATTCGTGATTTGAAAAGAGAGCCTTGAAAAAGAAAGAGAAAAAGAAAAAGAAAAAAAAGAAAAAAAAAAGTCAAGTCCAGCTCTTTGACAAAGAGTATCCTCTGAGTGACAAACAGAACATTCTTAGAATCCTTCATTCGTGCATTCATATCATTCTGAAGGTTCTATAGGAAGTATTGTAACTCTGTTTATTCACTGTATTCCTTCTTTGTTTAAAGAAGTAGACCTCTGTGGAAGAGGGTGTTGCCCTTCTCTGTTGAGAGAAGAAGACCTCTTGGGAAGAGGGTGAGCCCCTTCTCTGTTGAGAGAAGAAGACCTCTTGGGAAGAGGGTGTTGTACTATTTATCCGGTAACTCGGATGTTATAGTGGAATCTCAAGTGGTTTGCTTGGGGACTGGATGTAGGTCTGGATATTGACCGAACCAGTATAACTTCTGTGTTTTATGTGTTGTGCCTTATTGCTTAATTATTTTATTTTATCGATCATTATCATATTTCACTATTCACCCCCCTCTAGTGGAATTTCATTTGGTATCAGAGCAGGTTTGCTGGTTTCGACGTAACAAGTCTTCCAGCACAAATGGCATCTACCTCTTATGCTCGTGATATTGAAGGTCAACACGCATCTCGTCCTCCCTTCTTCAATGGCTCCAACTATGGATATTGGAAGTGCAGAATGGCTATCTTTCTCAAATCCATAGACTTTGCTGTATGGAAAATTGTTGAGCATCCATACACATCTCCATCCGCAGACTATAACTTATGGTCTGATGAAGAAAAGAAAATGGCAAACTTAAATGCAAAGGCTATGAATGCCTTATATTGTGCCATTGATCAAAATGAATTCAACAGAATATCTATATGTGAATCTGCATATGACATTTGGCATTCTTTGGAGGTTATTCATGAAGGAACCAACAAAGTTAAAGAAGCCAAAATATCATCTCTTGTTAGAAAATATGAGTTGTTCAAAATGAACAAAGATGAACCCATCATAGAGATGTTTACCAGATTCACCAACATCACCAACGATCTGAAATCTCTGGGTGTAACATATTCCCAGACTGAAAAGGTGAAGAAAATCTTGAGATCTCTCACAACTGATTGGGAGAAAAAGACCACTGCTATTGAAGAAGCTCAAGATTTATCTAAGCTTACATTGGACGACTTAATAGGCAATCTTATGGCCTATGAAGTCCACATGAAAGAAAGAAGGGAAGAAGAGCAACCAGTAAAGAAAACTCTAGCTTTCCCAGCCCTATCTGAGAATGAAGACTCAGATAAAGAATCAGAAATTGCGCTACTTACCAAAAAATTCCAGCGCTTCATGAGAAGGAACCGGCTTCCAAACAGGCACAAGGAAAGAAAAGATCTTAAAGAAGATCCCATGTGCTTTCAGTGTAATAAGCCAGAGCACTTACAACGTGACTGTCCCCTTCTCAAAAGAAAGTCCAAGACTGAGGAACCAAAGAAGAGGTTCTTCAAGAAAAAGGCTCTGCATGCTCAATGGGATGATTCAGAACCATCCACTAGTGAAGAGTCAAGTGATGATGAAGCCGAAACTGCAAATATGTGCTTCATGGCAAACGAAAGTTCGGTAAGTGAAATCTCTGATTTTTCCTTTGAAGAACTTATAGATGCTTTTCAAGAACTATTTGAAGAATCTAGAAAATTGAGTTTCAAAAATAAAGCTTTAAAATCTGAAAATTCAGAGCTTTCTCAAGAGAATGAAAAACTCAGCAGTGAAAATTCTGAGTTGAAAAATAAAAATCTTTTGCTTATATCTGAAATTTCTTCTACTAGCTCCAAAACTAAAGATATGCAAGTAGAAATTTCAGAGCTAAAAAGTAAAACTGAGAACCTCATGAAAACGGTTTTCAAGTTTACTAAAGGTAAAGAGAACTTGGATAAACTCTTATCCTCTCAGAAGGTCTCCTTTTATAAGAATGGGATTGGCTATTCTCATTTCAAAAAACCTTCTTGTATAAATCAAAAGACCACATTTGTGAAAAGTTCATCTGAACCAAATAAGGAGTATTATATTGATAATCTTTTTAACTCCTCTAAAGAGATAGACAAACCCAAATCCAAATGGATATGGGTTCCAAAGTCTAACAAAAAAGGACCCGATTGGGTACCAAAAAGAAGATTTACTTAATGTTTTGCAGGCTCCAAAGAAGAAGAACAGATGGATACTAGATAGTGGATGTTCAAAGCACATGACAGGACATCCAGACCTTTTTGCTGTTCTTCATCATAAAGAAGGAGGAACCGTCACCTTTGGAGATAACAACAAAGGTTTGATAATTGGTATTGGAAATATTGGTAACATAGACAAACCTCTTATCAAAGACGTTCTCCTTGTTAAAGGCTTAAAACATAACCTACTAAGTATCAGTCAAATGTGTGACACAGGTTATAATGTTAGCTTTAATCATGATGCATGCCTCATAGCTGACACAAATGAAAACATCATCTTAAAAGGTATAAGAAAGAATAATATATACGAACTATACCTAGAAAACATCACAGAACATTGTCTTATAGCTAATAATGACACTCAACATCTATGGCACATGAGAATGGGCCATGTCAATTCAAAATACATGTCCAAACTAGCTAAAAATAAATTAGTACGTGGGTTACGTAACATATCTTTTAAAAAGGATTATTTTTGTGATGCATGTCAATTAGGAAAATTGTCAAAATCTCCTTTCAAATCAAAAAATGTCATCTCAAGTAAAAGACCTTTAGAGCTTCTCCACCTGGACCTTTTTGGTCCTTCTAGGGTAGCTAGCCTTAATCATAATAGATATGTTTTTGTCATTGTAGATGATTACTCAAGATTTACTTGGGTAATATTTTTGAAAAACAAAAGTGACACGTTTTGTCAGTTTGAAATCTTATGTAAAAAATTACAAAACGAAAAATCATGTTCTATTGTTAAAATCCGTAGTGACCATGGAGGAGAATTTGAAAATGAACTCTTTGAAAATTTTTGTAACTTGCATGGTATTTCTCATAACTTTGCCATCCCTAGAGCTGCACCTCAAAATGGTGTAGTAGAAAGAAAGAATAGAACCCTTCAGGAATCTGCCAGGACTATGCTCCAACACAATAATCTTGTAAAATCTTTTTGGGCAGAAGCTGTTAATACTGCATGCTACATAACAAATAGAGTTCTCATTAGACCCTTATTAAATAAAACTCCCTATGAACTATTCTATGACAGAACTCCAAGAATAGACTACTTCAAAGTCTTTGGATGTAAATGCTTTATCCTAAACACAAAAGATAGCCTGGATAAGTTTGATGCTAAATCTGTTGAAGGCATATTCTTAGGATATTCAAGTCATAGTAAAGCATACAGAGTTTTCAATAAGTGTCATAATATTATTGAAGAATCTATGCATGTTAGTTTTTGTGAATCTATTGATCAATCTGTTCATATACAAACTAATGATGATGTTGAAAGTACAGATTTATTTTTAGATAACACAGCTAAGTCTAATGAAGATGATCACCAAAGAACCTTTGTCGATATCAAAGATCATCCTCAAAAGCAGATTTTGGGAGAACTAACAAAGGGGGTTCAAACTAGAGCTCAGCTAGAACGGATTGCAAACATGGCATTCATTTCTCAACTTGAACCAAAGAAGATTGATGAAGCCATCATTGATGAGTTCTGGATGCTAGCCATGACTGAAGAACTGAATCAATTCCAAAGAAATGACGTTTGGGATCTTGTGCCGAGACCAAAGGATCATCCAATCATTGGGACAAGATGGATCTTCAGAAACAAGCTAGACGAAACAGGTAATGTTATAAGAAACAAGGCCAGACTAGTAGCTCAAGGATACAACCAGGAGGAAGGTATTGACTTTGATGAAACATTTGCTTCTGTTGCTAGACTTGAATCTATCAGAATGCTCTTAGCATATGCAAGCTATATGGATTTCAAATTATTTCAAATGGATGTTAAAAGTGCTTTCTTAAATGGTTTTATAAATGAAGAAGTCTATGTAAAACAACTTCCAGGATTTGAAAATGAACAATACCCAGATCATGTTTTTAAACTCAAACGTGCTTTGTATGGTTTAAAACAAGCCTCTCGTGCTTGGTACGAAAGACTTAAAACCTTTTTATTAAAAACTGGTTTTTCTGTTGGCAAAGCAGATTCTATACTATTTGTCAAAGTAGTGGATAATCATACCCTAATTGTTCAAATCTATGTCGACGACATCATCTTTGGATCTTCTAACAGCACTCTCTGTGAAGATTTTTCTAAGTCCATGCAGAAGGAATTCGAAATGAGTATGATGGGAGAACTCACCTACTTTCTTGGACTGCATATTAAGCAAACCAAGGATGGAGTTTTCATCAACCAATCTAAGTATGCTCATGAACTTCTGAAGAGGTTCAACATGAACTCAACTGCTTCAAAATCCACTCCTATGAGCACTACTACTGTGTTGGACAAAGATGAAGATGGTAAGACTGTTGATACAAAGGTATACCGAGGTATGATAGGATCACTTCTTTATTTAACTGCTAGCCGTCCAGATATAATGTTTAGTATTTGCTTGTATGCTAGATTCCAGTCAAACCCAAAAGAATCACATCTTAAAGCTGTAAAAAGAATAATGAGATATTTAAAAGACACAGTTGATTTTGGATTATTCTATTCAAAATCCTCTACATTTGATCTAATCTCATACAGTGATGTTGACTTTGCTGGAAGTAAATCTGACAGAAAAAGCACAAGTGGAACATGTCACATGCTAGGGCACTCACTGGTATCATGGTTCAGTAAGAAACAGAATTGTGTATCATTATCAACTACTGAAGCCGAATACATTGCTGCTAGCCTAGCTTGTACTCAAGTTATCTGGATGAAACAAACATTAAAAGATTTTGGTTTAAATTTTGAAAATACAACTATTTTTTGTGATAATACAAGTGTTATAAACCTATCTAAGAATCCTATTTTACACTCACGAACTAAGCACATTCAAATAAGACACCACTTCTTAAGAGAACAAGTCTTAAACAACATAATTAAACTAGAATTCATACCCACTAATCAACAGTTAGCAGACATATTCACTAAACCATTAAAACATGAAGACTTCACACGAATTAGAAGAGAACTAGGAATATGTAAACTAAGTGACTTATAAATTAATCACACTTAATATAATACTTCTTATAAGTTTTGTTAAAATCTTATTTTAAAAGTCTTTTTCTTCTTATCGATTTTTGTTAGTCAAACTAGGTTTCCATATTCACGTATACTCTAAACTCTTATAAGACACATTCTTTATGTCTTTCAACTTGTCATCTTTCAAGTACACATCCATAATGACTCCTTGTCCTATCTCCTTTCACTCATATCCATAAGAACTAATTATATTAAAAGCTATCATGACATTGTTCACATCACTCATCTCATATCTCCTTTATTATTTGTTGTCCTTTTGTGAAAACTTCTCTTACGATAAGTTGATTCACCTTCAACATGATAACATATTATTTTATGAGAAATCTTACTTTTCAAATTTTAGTCAAAATCAAATGATGTTTTTTGGTTCTTTTTATCTTCTTCTAAAGATCTAGTTGCTATGTTTTTACGTATAAATTTTACTATATCATTTGTTATATCATATAGTATGTGCACTCTATTTTTATCATGTCTTCCTTTCCTCCTATCAAGACACTTCACTAAGACATTAATGCCTTTCATGAAAAATTCAAATGATTATCCTCTCGTACCACCTTTTAAGTTATTATATTTCACATAAATTTTTACTACATCATCTATTATATCATAGCCTAAGAACAATCTATTATCATCTCTTCATGGTTTACATCTTTTACGAAAAAGTACTGTAAAATTCTCTTTTCAAAAACTTGTACTCCACTCATTAGTACGTTTTGTATCACCATTTTATCTCTTTCTACATTATACGAAGTTCCTTTTCATCCGTGACCATGACTCTCTCATATATTTTATATCTCTCTCCAATCGAGATTCATTAAAACCTTGTCCTTCACTCCACTTTATGTCATACAATTTCTATCCAACTTCAAGTGATTGGTGTCCTTTATGACCACTCTCATTTCTTTTACATATCCGTATCACCCTCCTTTATATCTATTCACACTCCTTTCACGTATATCAAAATATACACTTCTTAAATAAGAAATTATTGCATTTCCTCATACTCTCATGTTTGTCCTATTCCAAACTCCCTCTTCACGATTTTGGAATGCTTTCACATAAAGTAAATTCTTGAAAAAATTGTTTGTTCGTATTAGGCCATTATTCACTCTCTATTCTTCATGATCTTCACGAAAATCTTTAAAAACTCTTGAATCATTCTTTCTCTTACGTTTAATATGACACTCCATACTCAATTCATGACTCTTCTCACTATCCAACAAGATTGCCCATAGTAAATTTGTTACATATATAGAAAAATTATTTCGAAACTATGTCCTTCTTAATATCTATGCTAATATAATACACTTTCTTCCAAAATTGATTTGATTTGTCATTCACAAGTCTCTTATTTTACAACTCACGCATTTCCTCATTTCATATCAACAATTATTTTCTTCCTTCTATTTAATCAATTGGTTCATCTCTTACCATTCCATTCGATCTTTTCTATCCTTATACAAATTTTCTCTCGGTTCTAGCTCCTTTCTCTCCTAGTGCTTTATTTTCAAGACACTCGAAAATGGCTTCCTCTTCTACCAATGTGATCACCTCCGCCGATCTAAGGTATCCTGATTTGTTTCACACCTACACCTCACTCTGCTCTCGCCCCATTCATGAAGGAAAATTGATCAACTTTGACGACTTCATGTTCTTCGACTTAGACACCTATCTCCCCGAACTCAAACCTCTCATAGGATCTTCATCCCCAGCCGCCTATTATCCTGAACTAGTTCGACTGTTTTATACCAACTTCTCTTCTGATCATGAACAAACCTCAATCACCAGCAAAGTCCGAGGACAGCTGATGATTTTCAATGCTTCCGACCTAGGTAGAATTCTAAATCTACCTTCCACCGGTACCGACCTTAACGCCATAGTACCAATCGACCGATCGGTACTTCGAAAAATACTTCTCTGCACCAACTGCTACCAACTTCCGTGGCACATGAGGAATCTCCAACCTCAAGCTCAGCTACTTGCCCAGATTCTTTTCCACAACCTCTATCCCAAGCATCCCCGCCAGGGATTAGTTCCTCGAAAAATCTCTCTTCTTATCTACGCCATCCTTTCTTCTCTTCCGATAAATTGGTCATCCATTATTTTCAACCTCTTTATTCGTTATCAGAAATTTGAGCCTCTTCTTTTTGGGTGTTTTATAACTCCCATTTTCAACTACTTCCAAGTACCACTTCACAACGAAGTCATCCTCCGACCCTCTCACGTCCTCGATGCTACCACCTTCAATCTAAGGTCCCTGCACATGCCCGGCTCTGATGAAGCAGATCCAATATCCCCCTTCAATTACTTTTCCGCTATGATGGATATCGAGCAAACTCAAGATCGAATCCTTCGTAATCAAGCCCTGTTGCAGCAGACTCGCAAGCGGAATCGTGCCACCCGGACGCCTTCACCTTCGAGATAGACGCATTTTTATATTTAGTCTGTAATAACTTTTAAATTATTTTTTGGTCTGTAATAACTTTTTTACTCTGATCCCTCCTTTTTGTCCATGACAAAGGGGGAGAAAACCTGTCTCCATTATTGGAGAAACATTCTCTCTTTAAACATTATTTCACATTTTTATCATATTATTATTTCTATGCATAATGTCTTTTTGACAGGGGGAGCATATTTTGTCATCATCAAAAAGGGGGAGAATGTTGAGAAATTCGGTTTTGATGTCACATAATATGATACACTGTCTTATTTGATTTTGTATGATATGATAATATGTTCTCTTGAAATAATGTTATATTATGACTGAATATGTTTTGCCTTAAATCTAACGAGTATTTGATGCAAGGATATCTCACCCAATAAGGATGGAGACTTCCTGTTCAAGTACAACTATGGTGCAATCATACTCCTTGAAGAAAAAGCTTGATGAGCCATGCTTTCCTAAAGCTCAAATGAAGAAATCGGCTACCTCAAGATGAAGATTTTTTTTCTTTTTAAAGTCATATGTAACAGAACCTTCAGGAACTTGCATTTTGCATATTACATACTCATTCATACATACTATATCATAAAAGTATACGATAGTTTCAAAAAGCTTCTTTTTTTTTAAAACCAATAAGTGTACCTTCTTACAACCTTTTATGAAAAAGATATTTTGTCATATAATAATTGTACCTTCCTACAACCTTTTATGAAAAAGATATTTTGTCATATAATAATTGTACCTTCTTACAACCTTTTATGAAAAAGACATTTTGTCATTGTACCTTACAAGACAACATGAAAAAGGAATGTAGGAAAAAGACAAAAACATAAAATCGGCTACATAAGAAAAATAAATTAAAATTTTTAAGGACTCTAGTTACCTTTTTCTCATAACCATAGAATGTCGACTTACTTGAAGTCATCATTCTCTCTACAAAGCATTAAATGCCTTCTGTAACAAATCCCTTCTAAATATCCTTCCCAAAGAATGTCGACCTTCTTTTTGGTCCTCATTCTCTCTGGAGACTTTAAAATACACTACATAAAGAATACACTTGACATGACTATGTACAAATAAATATCTCAAAGCACTCATAGTACTTACACTCATTTAAAGTAAAGAAGTACTAATGTACCTCAAATCATTAATTAGAATAAAGATAAAACTACAACCCAACGTTCAAATGTACTATTGTAAGAAATAGACTTTCTTACATAAAATATGTATTACCTAAAACACTACAAACGACTAGTGTACCCTCTATTTTACTCTTCTGGAAAAAGGCATTCTCGATCTTCTCTAAAAGATATTTTTGAAAAGACATAACATTTCATATTTCAAAAAGTTACAATTCCAAAATGTAACGACTACTTTTTATAAGCTATATAAACACACACACATAAACTATTCAAACAAGAGGAATGAAATAGACGTGTGAGCTTACAAAGAGAAAAATATTCTATTCGTGATTTGAAAAGAGAGCCTTGAAAAAGAAAGAGAAAAAGAAAAAGAAAGAAAAGAAAAAAAAAAAAGTCAAGTTCAGCTCTTTGACAAAGAGTATCCTCTGAGTGACAAACAGAACATTCTTAGAATCCTTCATTCGTGCATTCATATCATTCTGAAGGTTCTATAGGAAGTATTGTAACTCTGTTTATTCACTGTATTCCTTCTTTGTTTAAAGAAGTAGACCTCTGTGGAAGAGGGTGTTGCCCTTCTCTGTTGAGAGAAGAAGACCTCTTGGGAAGAGGGTGAGCCCCTTCTCTGTTGAGAGAAGAAGACCTCTTGGGAAGAGGGTGTTGTACTATTTATCCGGTAACTCGGATGTTATAGTGGAATCTCAAGTGGTTTGCTTGGGGACTGGATGTAGGTCTGGATATTAACCGAACCAGTATAACTTCTGTGTTTTATGTGTTGTGCCTTATTGCTTAATTATTTTATTTTATCGATCATTATCATATTTCACTATTCACCCCCCCTCTAGTGGAATTTCAGTCCTGTCTGGTATATACCCTCTTTCCCTTATCTCAGATCTGTAGGTCTTTGACCATCTTCGTCAATATTTGAACTGAGTCTTCTGCTGGGACCCCATCTTTAGGTTTGTTGACTGATTCAGGTTCCTCTGCCACCTTCTTGACTTGTCGCAGATGTTTCGGGACGAACACAAATTGTTCTTCATCGGAATCCTCCTCTCCTGACTCTGTACCTTCAGAGGCGCTGTCTTGCTGAACCTTCTTCTTGCTGATCCTGACATGCTTCTTTACTGGCTTCCTTTTGACCTTGGTTTTAGAGGATGTTTTCTTTGAATTTGCCCCAGCTTGCTCGGACATCATTTTTGCCATCATCTTTTGAAAGATTTTATACATCGCCGGGTCAACATCGTCCTCATTTGAATCATGTTTTCGGGATAACTTGGAAAAGTTCATCTCTTCTACTTCGCTGTCATTGTGCTGCTGAGCTGCCCTTCTCCTTGCTCTCGTTTGTACCATGATTGGAACGTTGACGTTTTCACTGATGAATAAATGGAGGGTTTTTAGAAAAGACCTAGGAAGGAAATTTTAATAAAGGAAGAAATCACAATTTGACAATGAAAATATCGGGTTGTCATCAAAATTTGCGACAACCGCATTGTTTTTCTGAAAAAGGATAAACAAGTAAAATATGAACAAAAGATTAATTTTAAAAAGGACATCTCCTGACAAAGACGCTTTATTGTAAATGAGGGTAAGGAATAGAACATAGAAAAGAAAAATTTTGAAGAATTACAGGCAGAATAAAAAAGAATTAGAGAAAATTAAGAGAAGAAAAAGGTAAATACACCTGGGTTTTAAAATAAAGAGGAAATTTTGAATAATATATACCCAGGGTTTCGAAAAATATAGGGAATATCATACAATTATAGATATACAAACAAGGATGCACAAACAGCACTCCCTAGAGGCTGACTCTAAATGCAATATTTTGAAATGGCTTGTGGGACCTTAATCCTAACTCTAGGGTTTAGATCATCTGATTCCAATCAAGATACGCCGATATACTCAAGCCAAAAGCTCGAAGTACGTGGCGTAGAAATATTTCTCCGGTTCTAAGGTAATGGCTTCCCAACATCCTTGAGCACCTACCGATATACCTCGGACTATGGCCCTTAGGTACGTGGTAGGGGGGCACGAACCCAAATAAGTGGTTCAGTTGTGAGGCTCTCTCACAAACTATGGTTCAGTGAGACAGCCCAGCAACATGAAGACCAGGACAATATAGGTAAGGAGGTTTTCAAAATATGCTCAACATGCAAGAAATCAGATGGCTCTAATGCAAGTCCTAAAGAGATAGATTAAAATGAAGAGAAGCATACACTTGCATACATTGTTTTGCATTCAATCCCTAGAATTGAGGAGAGTTGTATTTAAGACCTAAGTCAAATGTGAGCATGGAATAATCTCCTCAATATGGTCCTACCAAACCATACTTAATATCGTATATGCAATGATGTCAGCTTAGGACAAAATCTAGGCCCGTAAAGTTTGCATGGAAATGAAGCTGACATTTATAGAATAAAGACTTAGATAAGATTAAAGCAAGGCAAAGGGCAAAAATTCGACCGGACGGAGACGGGTCCCATCATGGTCGCCAAATCTGTGATCATCGCAAAATTTTTTCTCTCGTATGATTTCTCTCTCTTCCTTCTCTTTTTCATTTCTAACCTCTATTTTCCTCCTTTTTGAAGGGAGAAAAAGAAAAGAAAGAAAAGAAAGAGAGAAGAGAAAAGAAGAGAAAAAGAGAAGAAAAACTCTTTTGTGGGGTCTCACTTGACCTTAATTTTGAAAATATTTGAAATAACTCGCCTCCGTTTTGAAATATTTGCGGGAATACTAGGAGACGGGATCCGCTCGTCGGTACGAGGTTCGACCGTTCCTAGCGCCTTTACCAGGGGTAATCGAACAAAGGGTCGAATTTATGCCTTTTGTTTTGCTAAGAAATTATCTAAGAATTTATCCTAAGTCTAAATGCACAAAGAATCATGCTTGTGCAATGCAAGGATGTATGCTCTTTTTGAAAGATGTTTTAAAGATTTCCAAGTATTCTGAGATGAACTTGATAATGGAGTGAAAAAAATGATTTCTAACTTTAGAACTTAAGATTTAAAGTTCTAAGTTTTTAGAATAATCAGAGCTTAGGAAAATGAATTTGGATCTTGAGAGAAATGATCTTGAAACTGAGATAAAGAGAGAAGAAAGGAAATTTCAAAGTCATAAATGGACTTTGGATTTGGAAGTTTGAACTTGGATGAATATTTGGAATGGAATTGAATTCTAACTTTGAAGTTTTGAAATTAGAAGGAAATGTGGGAAATCTAAAGTGAATTGAGCAATAGAATTGTTTTGAAAGTTGGAGTTTCATGGAATTTGAATCCAAAGTTTGAGATTCGAATTTGAATTCTGGATTTTAGAATCTGGAAACAGGAATTGGATTTGAAATCTAAAATGACAATGGAATTGGGATTTAAGAATAGAAATCAAGATAGTATTTGGATCTGAGATTTTGAATGGAATTGGATTCAAGATTTGGAATCCAAGATGAAATTTGGATTTGAAGTCTAAGATCCAAGATAAAATTGGATTCTGGACCTAAAATGGAGTTGGGTCTGAAGTCTGAGATCCAAAGTAGAATGGGATTCTGGATCCTAAATGGAATTTGGATCTGTAATCCGAGATCCAAAATAGAATTGGTTTTTGGATCCTAAGGTGGATTTGGATCTGAAGTCTGAGATCCAAAGTAGAATTGTGCTCTGGATCCTAAGGAGGATTTTTGGATCTGAATTTGAGATCCGAGGTGAATTGGGTTCTGGATCCTAGAATAGATTTCGGATCTGAAGTCTGAGATCCAATGCAAAATTGGACTCTGGATCCTAAAGGGGAATTGGATCTGAAGTCTGAGATCCGATATGAATGTTGAATCCTGGATCATAGAATAGGTTTTGGATCTGAATCTGAGATCCAAAGTAGAAGTTGGATTCATACTTGAAAATCTGGATCCAAGTTGGGATTAGAGCTTAAACTTTGGATTTGGATTCTGAAAAGTCCGAAATAGGACTTTTTAAAGTTGGATCTGGGTTTTGAAAACCCAGATTGATTCTAAAGCTTAGGAAGGTTTGGATTTTTGAGATTCAGAATCAATCTCAACTTTGATTTTGAAATTTGAAAAAAACTTGATTTTAAATCAGAAGATGAATCAGAAACTTCAAAGTTTCAAATTGAACTTTGGAATTGAATTTTGAATTGGGATTTGAATTTTGGAATTTGAATATGAAATGATTCTGAAATTCCAAAGTCAAATTGGACTTTGAAATTGAGATAAATTTGGAATTTGAAATAGAAATTTGAAGAAGGGATATTCACAATCACTTGGGTTTTTGAAAGGGAGTTTTTGAAAATATGATGCAATTCTACCCTAAATGATGAATGAATTTGAATAAGTTTGAAATTGGATTTGAAAATCATATTTCATTCTTCAAATGAATTTAAATAAGATTAATGATGTAATACACTCCTGACTATGGTCATTGAATGTATTATATAATAATCATATCTAAATTCAAAGAAAGAATAAAATACCTTTTTGGTGCTTTTATAAAATTTAAAATGAAATTAATTCTCAATATACCCTGACTATGGCCATTGGTATGTATGTTGAATTAATTTAAAATTAAATTCTGATAAAAGAGGAAAATATAAAAATATGATGATTTTTTAAAAGGATCCAGTGTGGATCCAGTGTTATTTTGTAAAAGATAAAAACACTAAGTCTTGTTTACATCCTGACTATGGCCATTGATGTAAATCATCAACTTAGGATTAATTACCTCTTACGAAATGGTGCACGTGCTATTCGTGTTTCACCATTGTGAAAATTTTGAGAAATAAAGACAAAAAGCATGAAAATAAGCCATTTATGATATTTACAATGTTCATTCATTCTAGTCTATGCTTTGAGAAGATAAAATCTTAATTACAACACTAAGATTGAAATTGAAAATATCAAACACCTCTAATCTAAGAAAGAGATTTAATATTTTTACATCTTTCCTGCAAAACAGGGTCAACACCAAGCAAAAGTGCAAAATATAGAGGAATTGAAAACATTGTGTTGGAACAAAAGACATACCTGAAAGTGTTTATTCTAATGAAGAAATGAATATGCCAAACGTAATGCTTAAAAAAAAAAATGCATATAGCATGCCCTATGCTTAATGAGGAAATTCATATGATGTGATAAAATGGAAATAGGAAATGTATATGGGATGATGGGCTGGAAATATATGCATGTATGCAATATAGGAAGATGAGGGTATGGTGCATTATAAGAGGTGAATGTAATATATGACAGCACAAGTGAAGATATTGTGGAGATAGCAAAAGGCAATTGTGAGGGTAAGTGATGTGCATAGTGATGAGAGGGCTACTATTAGCAGGTTGCAGGGTGCTAATGTCTAGTATGATGAAGGATGTTGTATACAAGGCATGTGCAAGTGTATAGGTGCAACCAAATGTGGAAATGTTGTGGTGCAACAAACACAGGAATTTGTTGGATACGCTATAAAAGGGCTGTGTACAGGTGGAGTGCAGGAGATGAGTGTCAGCAAGTAGGTACCACTCGTGTGGGTGAAGTGAATATCTTGTACATACATGGTGGAAAATTTCATAGAGCTGCTGCAGTGATATTTGTAGAAGATGTGCAGCTGGTAAGCGGGGATAGCAAATGACACGTGCACAGGCAAGCATTGTGCATGTTACATAATGCAAATGGCTGGAACTAACTAACGTTGCAATAGGGTGGTAATTGTGTGAACATCTAATCATATAAAAATAGCTGCCATGACTTGATTGTCTAATCTAAATATTGATATAAGAGAGCAAAGCAAAATCACTAATCCATAAATAAGAGAAATCCAAACAAATCTGAGTACAGTGATGGGAGATGCAGTGGTGCACCTGTGGCCAGATATTGTGGATGCAAAGGCAATAATTGGTTATCTTACTCTGATCACAATGTCGTGTTGACTGCAACTCTCGTGAAAAATATCGTAACCTGGATGGCGATGTGGCGGACGTTGTGATACCTTTCCCACCACGCGATATCGGTCCCAGTCACATAATCCCCATTCTGGACCAAATTTGTGATTCTGCTAATGTTCGACCGATCTTCTGCTGGTTGAAGAGAAAACACCAGAGGGAGGAAGGTAAAACACCGATGAATGCTGCTCCCGATTGATTCTAGAGTGGGTGGCTCGAAAAAAGATGGATGGCAACAGTGGATTCACCCAGAAGCTCTGATGATGATGGGTTTTTGATCAGTGAAGACGATCGAGAGTAAAGAAGGAGATGCGGGGGTGGAGAAGCGAATGATGAGAGAGAAGGATGGTAGGGTGAAGACGGGTGGTTTCAGAGCTTTCCCTTTGCGTCTTTTTAAAGAGGGAGGAGATGGCTCTAAAAGATGGTAGAGGCCATTGGGGATCGGATGGCTGAAGAGGAGGGAGGCTGATCCGACGGTTTGCGGATGATGGAGGAGGCGATGGGGAAGTTGAGGATCGGTGGTTTCCCCGCGTGGATGAGGGATCGAAGGGTTGGAGAAGGAAGGTCGGGCCATGGAGGAGAGAGAGATAGAGGCCAGAGTGAGGGGGACCCCTTTTCGCCCTCTTCCTTTCTTACGAAGGGTTTTCAAAACCCTAAAACCTATTTTTATAGACGAGCCCCCTTGAATTTTCAAGATTTTACAAAGAGGGACTCCCCTTAAAAAAAAGCTTTAAATTTTTTTTTTGATTTTCTCGTAGCTTCTTCCATTTTTTTTTGTTTTTTTTTTGTTATTCTTCTATTTTTTTGTCTTTTTAGAATAAAATCCTAAGATTTACGAGAAATAAAGATTTAAAACTGATTTTTTGTATTTTTGCAAAAATATTTATAAAAAAGAGTTTTGTGAGAATTCGGGTTTTTATTTTTGAAATTTTTCTCAAAGAGGGGATCGGATCCGATTTGGATCAAAATTGGGTCAGAGCTAAGACTTTGGGTCCGAATTCTAACGAATCCAAGGGATGAATGAAATTTTTGGTTAAAAATTTACCCGATTATTCAGAGGACGAAGGTCAAGGGCAAAGAAGAAATTTTTGGATTTTTTGGAAAATTTGGGAAATGGGAAATGGTGCTCCAGTTAGAAGGATGGAGAAATGGGAAAATATATTAGTTAAAAGAGGTCGGGGTAGGCCTAGGAAGACATGGATGGAGGTTATACGAAAGGATATGAATGCTTTGAACCTCACCGAGGACATGACATTGGATAGGAATGAATGGAGGAGAAGGATTCATGTGGAAGACCCAGAATGATTTTCTTTGTTGGTTCATATCGCCGACCCCAATTGTTTTGGGATGAAGGCGTAGTTGTTGTTGTTGTTCTTGTTGTTGAAAAATTTGGGGTGTTCACAGCTGACTCTAAATGTAATATTTTGAAATAGCTTATAGGACCTTAATCCTAACTCTAGGGTTCAGATCATCTGATTTCAATCAAGATACGCTGATATACTCAAGCTGAAGCTCGAAGTACGTGGCATAAAAGTATTTCTTCGATTCTAAGGTAATGGTTTCCCAACATCCTTGAGCACCTACCGATAAACCTCAGACTATGGCCCTTAGGTATGTGGTAGGGAGACGCGAACCCAAATAAGTGGTCCAGTTGTGAGGCTCTCTCCCGAACTATGGTTCAGTGAGACAACTCAGCAACGTGAAGACCGGGACAATATAGGTAGGGGATGTTTTCGAAAACATGTTCAGCATGCAATAAAATCAGATGTCTCTAATGCAAGTCCTAAAGAGATAGAATTTTAAATGAAAAGAAACATACACTTGCATACATTGTTTACATTCAATCCCTAGAATTGAGGAGAGTTGTATTTCAGACCTAAGTCTAATGTGAACTTGGAATAATCTCCTCAATATGGTCCTACCAAACCATACTTAAATCCTATATGTAATGATGTCAGCTTAGGACAGAGTCTAGGCTCCTAGGGTTTGCATGAAGCTGTCATTTATAGAATAAAGACTTAGATAATATCAAATCAAAACAAAAAGGCATAAACTCGACCAGATGGAGACGAGTCCCATCACGGTCGCCAAAACTGTGATCATCGAAAAAAATTTCTTCTCGTACATTCTCTCTCTTCCTTCTCTATTTCCTTTCTAACCTTTATTTTCTCCTTTTTGAAGGAAGAAAAATAAAAGACAGAAAGAAAGAGAGAAGAGAAAAGAAAAGAAAGAAGAGAAAAGCGGAACTCTTTTGCAGGGTCTCATTTGACCTTAATTTTGAAAGTATTTAAGAAAAAAACTCGCCTCCGTTTTGAAATATTTGCGGGAAAATTGGGAGACAGGATTCGCTCGTCGGTACAAGGTTCGACCGTTCCTGGCGCCTTTACCAGGGGTAATCGAACCAAGGGTCAAAATTTATGCCTTTTGCTTTGCCTAAACATCACCCAAGAATTTATCCTAAGTCTAATTGCACAAAGAATCATGCTTGTGCAATGCAAGGATGTATACTTTTTTTGAAAATGATTTGGAAATCTCCAAGTGTTTCTGAGATGAATTTGATGATAGAGTGAAGAAATGGTTTACTTAGAACTTTAAGATTTAAAGTCTTAAGTTGTTGAAATAATTAGAGTTTTGAAAGATAAATCTGGACTTTGAAAGGAATGTTTTTGAAGTTGAGATGAAAGGAGAAGAAAGGAAAATTCAAAGTCATAAATGGACTTTGAATTTAGAATTTTGAATCAGGAGAAAGATGAAATGTAATTTGAATTTCAATTTTAAAGTTTGAAATCAGAGTAAGATTTGAGAAATCCAGAATATAATTGATAGATGAAATTGGTTTTTGGAATTTTGGGAATCAAAACTTGGATTTTGAAACCTGGGATAAAATGGATTTGGATTTTACGAATTGGAATTGAGAATAGAAGTTGATTCGAAATCTAGAATTCAAGATGGAATTTTGAATCCAAAGTTTGGATTCTAAATAGAGTTGAAATCCAAGATGAAATTGAATTCTGGATTTAGAATCCTAAATGGGAATTTAATCTGAAATTTGAGATCCAATGATAAAGTTAAATTCTGAATTTTAAATGGAATTGGATCCAAGATTTGGAATCCAAGATGGAATTTGGATCTGAAGTCTGAGATCCAAGGTGGAATCCGATCTGAAATTTGGAATGGAATTTGGATATGAAATCTGAGATCCAAAATGGAATCAAATTCTGGATCCTAAAATGGGTTTTGGATCTGAATCTGAGATAAAAGATGGAATTGGATTCTGGATCCTAAATTGGGTTTTGGATCTGAATCTGAGATCCAAGATGGAATTGGGTTCTGGATCCTAAAAATGGGTTTTGGATCTGAAGTCTGAGATCCAAGATAAAGTTGGTTTCTGGATCTTAGAATGGATTTTAGATCTGAAGTATAAGATCCAATATGGAATTGGATTCTGGATCCTAAATGGAATTTGGATCTGAAGTCTGTGATCCAAGGTGAAGTTGGATTCTAGATCCTAAATGGATTTTGGATATGAAGTCTGAGATCCAAAAGTGGATATTGTACTTGGAAATCTGGATCCATGTTGGGATTAGGATCTAACTTTGGATTTGGATTCTGAAAGTCCAACTTGGACTTTTGACAATGGATCTGGGTTTTGAAAATCCAGATTGAATTTAAATTTAGGAAGGGTCAAGTTTTGAGATTCAGAATCAATCTCAAACTTTGATTTTGATTTTGAAGATAAGAAGATAAAACTTGATTTTGAATCAGAAGATGAATCAGAAACTTTAAAGTTAAATTGAACTTTGAATTTGAATCTTGATTGGAGTTAGAAATTCGAAGTTTGAATATGAGATGATTTCGAAATTTCAAAGTCAAATTGGACTTTGAAATTGAATTTTTGAATCTTGAAATGAGATAGAATTGAATTTGAATAAGATTTAATCTGAGAAATGAAGAAACGAATCACTTGGAATTTTTTGAAAAGAGAATTTTGAAAATATGATGCAATTTTATCCTGAGTGATGAATGAATTTAAAGGATTTGAAATTGGATTTTGAAAATCATATTTCATTCTTTAAATGAATGTAAATAAGATTAATGATATAATACACTCCTGACTATGGTCATTGAATGTATTATATAATAATCATATCTAAATTCAAATGAAGAATCAAACATATTTTGGTGCTTTTATAGAGTTTAGAAAGAAATTAACTCTCTGTATACCCTGACTATGGCCATTGGTATATGTATTGAATTAATTTTAAACTAAATTCTGATAAAAGAGGAAAATATTTAAAGAAAACATGATGAATTTTCAAAAGGATCCAGTGTGGATCCAATGTTATTTTATAAAAGATAAAAATACTAAGTTTTGTTTACATCCTGACTATGGCCATTGATGTAAATCATCAACTTAGGATTAATTACCTCTTACGAAATGATGTATGTGCCATTCGTGTTTCTCCATTGTGAGATTTTGAGAAATAAAGGCAAAAAGCATTAAAATAAGCAATTCATGATATTTACAATGCTCATTAATTCTATCTAAAACAGGAAATGTAAATTCTCATTAAGATCTAGCTATTACAACACAAAATCAAATTTACAACTCCAAATAATGACCTTTTCCACATATTTCCTGCAAAACAAATTGGTTAATATGAAAATAGAGAAAAAAATGTATATATCACATGGAGGTCAATGGTAAAATGCTCATATGCCAAGATATATATGATGGAAAGATGGAAAATGATATATATATATATACATGCATATATATGTATATGGGTATATATATAGGTATATATATCAATAGCTTGTGAAGACATATGGGTATATATGTATATATATATACATATATATGTATACATATACGTATATAGACATATATATGTACATATATCTGAATATATGTACAGAACATCTAAAATCAATGAGAACCTATATATGAAAAGACATTCAGAATTTTGCCTTGAATGAATGATAAAATGTGCATTTACACAATTTGTTTACTGTGTGATGAATGACATACTATGCACACCCATGGTGATTCAGCAAATGTGAAAAATTAATAGATGTGCAAGCATTAGAGAAGAGGCCTGGGCATTGGTGGTGGATGCTGTCAGGTAGTGACAGCAAGGTTGTAGTGAAGGGACCATGTAGATGAGTGGCAGCACACAACTGTTGAGAGTTGCGTATATGCTGGAAGGTGGTGACAGGGTATACAGTAGGTACTTTGAAGAGTGTTAATGTGAGCATTGACAGGTGGGCAGGGACATGATACGAGCCTAAGGAAGCATATGATAACAGAATACAGTAGAGACAACAATACCAAACATTGCCACAGGTGGTTGCAGCAACGTAGAGTGTTGCTGCAATTTGTTTATAGCCACACAAAATACCACTTGAGTACTTAAATGGGAATAGACAACAGAGGCTGGGTATGGGATCGATCTATCAAGGGTGAGGACATACACCTATGCTGCAGCAAAGTGGAATCAGATTCAAATGATCCTGAATCTATGGACATGAAAAGGAAAAGAAGAGATGGAAATGACAAATGATGATATTAGTGTATGGATGTACCAGCACAATGGTGAAATAAATTTGCAGATCATTAATAACATAGCCTACATCATGGAATCAACAAGAATGGGACTGCCTAAACAGAACTCAAGTTACAGTAGCAGAATGTATGGCAAATTTAAAGCAGAGAACCTAACATAGAAAAAAAGGTTATGAATGGATACACAGGATAATATACAAGATGCAATGTTATGGTGGGGGGGGGGGGGGAAGTGAAAACTACTCATTTGCAGGAGATGAAACCGTGGGTCTTATTCCAGAAAATCTCCAATTCAGAGATATCACCGTCATCAATACCAAGACCCAGTGGATGTCCAAGGGACGGTCCTGCTGGATCGCATCTATCCGATGCCTATTCAATAGGCAGATTATTCTTAGAAGTTTCTTCAGATAACTTTGCAGCTTCATGCCAATGTTACCAGAACCTCCTTGCATAAAGGTTTGAAAAATAAGATATTCATGTCATCCCCTTCAAAAATCAGTTGTATTTACCTTCTCAGCAAGCTGATCAACTGCCAGCTTAGATAAAAAACTGATATATGCTTTCCCAGGCACTCGAGCAGCTCATGCATGAGCAAGCATGAACATAGTCATCTGTTATTTTCAACATTCTATTGTAGGCTTGAACTTTTAGAGAGGATATACAAAAATAATATGATTAGATTGAAAATGGAAAATCAAAAGAATTCACACATATCGAAGATATCATCCTGTTTTCATGTAGATCCTACTAAACAAAGACCTCTTAATCATTTAGAAAGTGAATTAGTCTATCCTTATCAGTGAATCAAAAATTAAATTTTTGTTACTACTCTTATACTTGTATTTGCAAACATGCGAGAATCCACATCTTCAGCAGTGGGCACTTTGGACTTATGAAGGAAACCAAAGAAAATATACAGGTGATGGAAATATACATGTGTTTGAAAGAAAAAGAATGGTGTTAGTGAAATGCGTGACCAGATTTTTTTTTTGATAAAATTGAATAAACGCAGGAGACTATATGGATGCTACCTGTTGGTCCCAAAAACTAACAACCGCAACAATTACCAAATATGATATGAACCTACTGCCAAAATTTATCTCCAGGATGAAGCTAACATGAGTAGCATACATTCAACTGGTATTTATTGAAACTAGTGTGAAGGCTCTATATGAATGAACCTGAGGAAAGAAAAAAAAAAGAAAGGGCTATAAAATTGGGTGAGCCTCGGGTCATACCATGGAAATCTCAAGGACTCGAGGTGTTTTATGGAGACTAACAAAGACATTTTACAGCAAAGGAGTCTGTGGTAGATGAGATGGTGATTGTAATGAGACAAGGGAGTCAGCCACAGGTAATGTAACAAATATCTTATAGAAATGCTTTGCACAAATAACATTGTTTGATAACATGAGATTAGTGATTTGGTTACAATTAACATAATAATAGTAAAAAAAAAATGAGGATAATGAGAGAGGATGATTACATGTTGATGGGATTACTAGAATAAAATTAATGTCAATATTAATTCAGACGCAGAATTTGTGAGATGAAAGCCAGGAAAGAAAAAAAAAATGACATGATAATGCAAGACAGTAGGAAACATGTAGTTATATGACAATATCGGAATGATGATAATGGGCGGGTGAACTAAATGATGAGATGAAAATACATGATACAGAATGATCCTGTATGGAGTATGTTCCACTCGATATGGACATCCTGAGTATCCAGCAACCTGACACTCATAACGTGAGAATGGACATTCTCAATAGGATTCCCAAAAGGGGATTCTCTCAGGTCATCAACTAGTGCATTTACCTCTGAAGTTGGTTGATCTCTTCTACCTTTGTACTTTTCAGATAGTGATGGACCAAAACCAATCACGCGAAAAGCATATCAGGCTCAAGGTTGAAGAGAAAATGCATAATACTGTAACAGAATGCTGAAAACGAAATATAAAAGAAAAGAAGAGAGATGCTAACAGTGAATGGAAATGAATGACTACTCGAACTATGCAATCAAAGGAATCGATAAAAAAAAAAGATGTTGGAATACGCAATTCCTTCGCTGTAGCAATGGGTGGGTCGACACTGCTATATGCAGGTCTACCTTACCAATCATGCTTCGCTAAAAGAAAATGAAAATAAAACGAAGAGGAATGTGATCAATCATCATGATGCGATAAAGAAAATCTTCGCAGGAGAAACAGGAAAGGAAAGGAAAATGGTCACTTACCGTGGCTTTGCAAGATTGGAGCTAGAGAGGACTTCTGCCACAGGGATTCGGAAAGGGGGTCTAATGAGGGGAAGTACCAGAGGGGAAAAACTCGCCGATCTCCTTTTGCTTGCAAGAGCAGATGGACGCCCGATGGAAGGATTCAAGGTCTGCTGGAGGAGGGTTGTTGTATGAGAGTCGATGGTGCTTGCAGATGGGGATTTGTAACGGAATCAAAAGAAAAAAGATGGATGTCAATAAAACAATGGATCCCCCTCCCGTTTCTGGCTGGCCTTCCTTTATAGAGGAAAGGAGAAAACTCGAGAAACCAAACTTCCATTGCAGATCAATGGTGAGAGAGAGAGGCCAACGATCGGAGGATGGAGGGCTCAATGGAGGCTTCCATAAGGGGGTTCGTTGAAGATCAATGGTGAGAGAGTGAAAAAGATTATTAAAGATGGACGATGGTGAACGAGAGAGGGAATGCGTAGGAAGGAATCCGTTGGAAATTTTCCTTTTTTCCAAAAAGGAGGTCCCCTTTTAAGAAAATTTTTGTAAAATGGTTTAAAATGAGGTTTTCAGAAAATTTAACTTTAAAAGCTTAAAAAACTATTTGTTTTTCTCGTGGTTTTTTTCCAATTTTTTTGGTTTTTGTGTTATTTTTTAAATTTTTTGTATTTTTAGAATAAAATCCTCAAGTTTTATGGGAAAACAAAGATCAAACACTAATTTTTGTATTTTTGCAAAAATATTTACAAAAGAGAGTTTTTTCGAGAATTCGAGGCTATTTTGGGGAAATTTCTTCAGAAAATGGGTTTATATCCAAATTTTGAGGAAATATTTGAGGTTTAAAGCCTCGAATCCAGAAATACAGAGTTATGGATCCAATAGAGCACCGGATGAACTGTCCGAGCCATTTAGAACCATTTTTTGGTATTTTTGTAATTTTACTTTGGAAATCGGACAACGAGGCTCAGATTTGGATTTAAAACATTGGGTTTGGATCCAAAATCAAATCGGATATATCCACATGGAAGTTAATTGAGAAAATTTAAAGGATAACTAAAATGTAGTTTTGAAATTGCTTTGATTTTCTCAAAAAATGGGGCCAGAGGCAAAAAGGTCATTTTTACAAGACTTTGAAAATTTTGGGGTATTCACACGAAGTAGCTGGGACATTTCATTTAACGACCAACAAAGTAGCTGGGACATTTCATTTAACGACCAACAAAGGAGCTGGAACCTTTCATTTAACGACCAACGAAGTAGCTGGGACATTTCATTTAACAACCAGCGAAGGAGCTAGAACCTTTCATTTAACGACCAACGAAGTAGCTGGGACATTTTGATTAATGACCAGTGGGAACTGGGACATTTCATTTAATGACTAGCGAAGTAGCTGGGACACTTCATTTAACGACCAACGAAGTAGCTGGGACATTTCATTTAATGACCAACGAAGTAGCTGGGACATTTCATTTAACGACCAGCGAAGTAGCTGGGACATTTTATTTAACGACCAGCGAAGTAGCTGAAACATTTCATTTAATGACCAGTGGGAACTGGGACATTTCATTTAATGACCAGCGAAATAGCTGGGACATTTCATTTAACGACCAGCGAAGTAGCTGGGACATTTCATTTAATGACCAGCGAAGTAGCTAGGACATTTTTTTTAACGACCTTTGATTTAATGATTTGATCTAAGATTTGAGACCTTTTGAGAAACAAACAGCACGAGGACTGAGTGATTGAACTTGATCTTTAGATTTGAAGATTTTGAGAAGTAACCCGTGCGAGGACTGGGTTTTTCAAATGAACTTGGTATTTAGATTTGAAAATTTAGCAAAATAAACAGTGCGAGCACTGGGTTATCCAACTGAGAGTCGGGAAGGAGACTGGCATTTCTTAAGATTTTTGGAGATCGAAGCAGGAATGATTGCCAGGGTTTCAGGATTATCCCTTATCCTAAAGGGGAAAATAGAATAGACACTTGATGAGAATTTAGGAAGAAATGATTCAGGTTTATCCCTTAACCTGAAGGGGAAATAGAAGATTTTGTGAAGAGATAACCTGAGACTTGAATTTAGAAGGGATATGACAAGATTTAGAATTTATGATCTATGATTTAGATGGACCAGGTATGCGCTCCAATTTTGAGGATTAACCCCTTATCCTGAACGGGGAAAAGAAAGAATAAAACTTGAGAAGATAGAAGGCTATAGAATTTGATGGAAGATTGATAAAAATGGAGAAAATTTGAGAAAATTGATTTATTTTGTAAAAGAATTCTCACAAGTAGCATTGTTGCTCCTATGAGTGATCTCAGGATTATCCCTTATCCTGAGTGGAAAAAGAATACCACGAATGTAGAGGTTCAGGTTTATCCTTTAACATGAAAGGGGAAAATAATAAAATTTATAAAAAGTGAGGAAAAACCAAATAAATGTATGAAAATTTTGTTTTTGAAAAGAATTCTCACAGGTAGTCTTGTTGCTTCTGTGAGGGGGTCTCAGGATTATCCCTTATCCTAAATGGGAAAAAGAATAGGATTTAAGAAAAATTAATGAAGAGAACTTGATATAAATTTAGAAAATAAGGATTGAGGAAACTTGTGTTGTAAAAGAATTCTCGTAGGTAGTCTTATTGTTCCTACGAGGGGTTTCAGGATTATCCCTTATCCTGAATGGGAACACCTCAGACAACGAGGGTCAGGTTTATCCCTTAACCTGAGCGGGAACACCTCGGACAACGAGGGTCAGGTTTATCTCTTAACCTCATGGGGAAAAGAAAAGATTTAGAAAATACCTCATGGGAAAGAGGCATCAGGTTTATCCCTTAACCTGAAAGGGTAAAGATTTGATAAAATAAAGTTGAGGAAAATTTGATAAAATTGATATAAACTTGATAAAAATATGAATAAAATGAATGAAACTGATAAAGATAACAAAATTAGCTGAAAATTTATAAGATTTGAGAAAAATGAGTTTTTCTGATCCTGCCTGCATATGGGATCTTCAATGTGAAAAAATTGTTCTTTTGAAAGACAAGTGAGAAATCATTTTTGGGAAGAAGGTCAGTCGCAAGAAGAAATGATCAACGCAAGATCTGATCCTTTAAATCAAACATGAGAGATCATCATGAGAGTTAATGGCTTGAAATCTAATTTTTGAAAAAGAAGATCAACAATAGATCTGATTTCTGAAAATAACAGTTTGAAATTAATAATAAGATCAATACAAGGGTTGATCTTTTGAATATAATGTTCAAAAACCAATCTTGGAAGATGAGACCAACACAAAGGTTGATCTTTGAATATAATGATTTTAAACCCATTTTGGAAGATAAGACCAGCACTAGGGTTGATCTTTGAATATAATGTTTCAAAATCAATTTTGGTAGATAGGATCAACACGAGGGTTGAATTTTCAATGCACTAGTTCGAAAACTTATTTTTGAAAATATGATCAACACGAGGGTTGATCTTTCAATGTAATGGTTCAAAATCTATTTTGGAAATATGATCAACACGAGGGTTGATTTTTGACAAAGGTTGGACCAAAGAATATTTGAACTTTTTGGTTATCATAACGAAGACTTTCAAAATTTCATGATTTTTTTGAAAAACCCTCATAGGTAATATCATTTATCTCATGAATGATGTCAGGATTTGTCTCGCATTCTGAAAGAACAGGAATTTAAATGCCCCAGCATGGCAAAGGAAAAAGAAGTATTGGATATAAAAGATATATAAAGAAAATTGGCATTTCATTGATAAACAAAGGTCCGATAACAAAACTGAATATTTACAAGAACTTTTAAAAGGAAAAGATTCATAGAAGACTGGGCTGACTTGCCCCTACAAGATGACTAATAAAAGAAATGACAGTGCATAAAACTTGGGCATCCTCAATTCTTGGAGTGATCCGAAAATGGTTCTGTCAGGACTGTTGGGTGCTCTTCTTCCTCGTCCTCTATCAGCTCACTTCTGTCAATGCAGTCTTGTATCATATGCTTGAGGACAAAGCAGTGTTCTGTATCATGCCCCGTTGCCCTATGGTACTTGCAGAACTAGTCTTTGAATTTTCTCAAGATTACGGAAGGATCTGCTATTTTAGGGAGTTTGATCATCCCATGCTTTAAAAGGTAATCCAGCACTGTTTCCAAAGTTTGATCTAAAGGAGTGAAGACTCGATCTTTCTTCCACTTTATGTACTTGGGCTTCTCTTGAAGATCCCCTTTTGGTTGGAGTCCAGTCAGAAATGGCTTGTCATTGTTCTTCAAAGATCTTTCCTTCTGCCACTTGTTCTGATCTATTCTCGTGCCACTGCCATTGTTATTTTTGTTTCCTTTGCTGCTACTGCCAAGACTATTGCTGGAGGCATCAACTCAATAAGCTAACTGCGCCTTTTTCTTCTGATCTTGGAAATTCTTGATCAGAGGTGTGCCCTCGTAAAGCCCGCTTTCTATTCCTACTTCGAGCCATTTGGCTCGCTCAATCAACTTGATGAAGGATTTCGCCGGGGACGTGGCGATGAGGCTCTTTATGGGCTGAGAGAAATTGTTGAGGATTATCTGCAATGCGTGCTCCTCTGGAATGGGTACTTTCATCTTATTACAGGTGCTTCTCCACCTGTGAATGAAATCTCCTGCTCTTTCAGTCTACCTTGCTTCAGGTTGTAAAGATGATTTAATGTAGGTGAAGTTTCAGTGTTGAATAGGAAGCGTTTAATGAACAAATTGACTACCTTATTGAACTCTCTTAGTTCAATAGGATTGATGTGGTCAACATACCACCTGACCGCTACACCCTCTAGACTGTGGGGAAAACAGATGAACAGAGCTCTGTTGTCTTTTCTGAAACAGCAACATTCTGCATAAAAGGTGGCTAAGTGGGCTTTAGGGTTGCCAGTCCCGTCAAATTTGAGAAACTTGCGAGGAAGATTCTCCAGGTTATCATCCCCATCTAGGCCATCGTAAAAATCTTCGCCAGTGTAGGTCTGCTTGCCCTTACCCTTGGCTTGAATGTCCTTGATTGCTTGATTCATCTCCTTCATTTGCTTACTCATCGGGTCCTCTGCTGGAGTCCCAGACTTGGGCTTGTTGACGGATTCGAGCTCTTCTGCAGCTATCTTTACGGACTGTCTCGGAGGATTCTTTTTGTAGACAATCTGCTCTTTCTCTTCTGATTCTTCCTCGACTGACTCTGGTTCCTCATAAGTAGTGTTTGGTTGTACCTTCTTTCTGATGATTCTGACTTGCTTTTTTACAGGCTTCTTCCTGAGTTTGCTTTTAGGAACTGCCTCTTTCAGATTGGCCTCGGCGTGCTCTGACATCATCCTCGCCATCATCTTTTGGAACATACCATACATAGCGGGGTCAATGTCATCTCCTTTGTTCTGACCCTATCCCCTGACCGATTTAGGAGAGTTCATCCCTTCTGCCTAACTGTCGTTGTGTTGAGGAACTGTTTCTTTTCCAGCTCTTGTCTGAACCATTTTTGGATATCAGCGTTCTCTGTAGAGGAAAGTGGAGGTTTTTATACCGAAGAAACTTTTGGAGAAGTTTTGACAAGAGGAAGGATTAAGTTGAAATCTGTAAAAAAATTGTATCCCATTACTAGGGATTGAGTCGCCACAAAATTTGTGACAATTGCGTTGTTTACTCTATGAGGGAGAGTAACCAACTAAAACACGAAAAAAAAATGCTTATTTTAAAAAGGATATCTCTTGACGGAAAGAAATTTTATTTATGAAAAATATAAATAAAAATATAAAATCAGAAGAAAAATAGAAGGGAAAATGAAATTTAAGAATAAAGATTTAAAATTTGAAGAACTTGCAGGCAGGATCAGAAGAATTTTAAAGAAATTTAACAGAAGAGAAAGGAAAATACATCTGGGTTTTAAAAACAAAGAGATATTTTTTGAATAATATATACCCAGGGTTTTGGAAAATATAAGGAAGATATGAAATATCATATAATCACAAATATACAAGAAAGGATGCACAAACAACACTCCCTAAAGCTGACCCTAAATGCAATATTTGAAATGGCTGATAAGACCCTAATCCTAACTCTAAGATTTAGATCATCTGATTCCAATCAAGGTATGCCGATATACTCAAGCTGAAGCTCGAAGTACGTGACATAAGATATTCCTCCGATTCTAACTTAATGGCTTCCCAACATCCTTGAGCACCTACCAATATACCTCAGACTATGGCCCTTAGGTACGTGGTAGGGGGGCGCAAACCCAAATAGGTGGTCCAGTAGTGAGGCTCTCTCCTGAACTATGGTTCAGTGAGACAGCCCAGCAACGTGAAGACCGAGACAATATAGGTAGGGATGTTTTTTTCAAAACATGTTCAACATGCAGATAAAACCAGAAAGCTCTAATGCAAGTCCTAAAGAGATAGAATTTAAATGAAAAGAAGCATACACTTGCATATATTGTTTGCATTTAATCCCTAGAATTGAGGAGAGTTGTATTTCAGACCTAGATCTAATGTGAACATGGAATAATCTCCTCAATATGGTCCTACCAAACCATACTTAAATCCTACATGCATTATGTCAGCTTAGGATAGAGTCTAGGCTCCTAAGGTTTGCATGGAAATGTAGCTGACATTTATAGAATAAAGGTTTAGATAATATCAAAGCAAAGCAAAGGCATAATTCGACCAGACAAAGACTTGTCCCATCACGGTCGACAAAACTGTGATCATCGCAAAAATTTTCCTCTCTTGTATTTCTCTCTCTTCCTTCTCTTTTTCCTTTCTGACCTCTATTTCCTCCTTTTTGAAGGGAGAAGATAAAAGACAGAAAAGAAGGGAGAAGAGAAGAGAAAAGAAAGAAGAGAAGAAGAGGAACTCTTTTGCGGGGTCTCACTTGATCTTGATTTGAAGATATTTAGAAAATTACTCACCTCCGTTTTGAAATATTTTGCGGGAAAATGGAGGGACGGGATTCTCTCGTCGGTACGAGGTTTGACCGTTCCTGGCGCCTTTACCAGGGGTAATCAAACCAAGGATCGAATTTATACCTTTTGCTTTGCCTAAATATTATCTAAGAATTTATCCTAAATCTAAATGCACAAAGAATCATGCTTGTGTAATGCAAGGATGTATGCTCTTTTGAAAGATGTTTTTGAAAATCCCCAAGTATTTTGATATGAACTTGATAATAAAGTGAAGAAATGGTTTCTGAAGGGTAAAATCTAACTTAGAACTTGAGATAGATCAGAGAAGTTCTAAGTTTTTGAAATAATCAGAGTTGGGAAAATGAGTTTTGATTTGAAAAGGATGATTCTGAAGCTGAGATAAAAGGGAAAAAGGAAGAAAATTTCAAAGTCAGAAATGGACTTTGAACCTAGATTTAGGAGAAGAGATGAAATTTGAAAATGGGATTGACTTTCAGATTTAAAATTTGATATCAAGATAGAAGTTGGACTTGAGAAATCTGAATGGAAGTTAAAATAGAAATAGATTTAAGAAATCCGAATGGGATCTGAAAGTGGATTTTGATTCGAAATCTGGGATTGGATCTGAAGTCTGAGATGGAATTCGATCTGAAATTTGGAATGGAATTTGGATATGAAATATGAGATCCAAGATGGAATTGAATTCTGGATCCTAAATGGAATTTGGATCTGAAGTCTAAGATTCGAGATGGAATTGGATTCTGGATCCTAAAATGGATCTTGGATCTGAAGTCTGAGATCCAAGATGAAATTGGATTTTGGATCCTGGATGGATTTTGGATCTGAAGTCTAAGATCCAAGGTGAAATTGGATTCTGGATCCTAAAAATGGATTTTGGATCTGAAGTCTGAGATCCAATATGGAATTGGATTCTGGATCCTAAAATGGATTTTCGATCTGAAGTCTGAGATCCAAAAGTGTAGGTTGTACTTGGAAATCTGGATCCAAGTTGGGATTAGGATCTAACTTTGGATTCTGAAAAGTCCAAATAGGACTTTTAAAGATGGATCTGGGTTTTGAAAACCCAGATTGAATTTAAAATTTAAGAAGAGTCAAGTTTGGAGATTCAAAAAATCAATCTCAAACTTTGATTTTGAATTTGGAGATGAGAAAAATAAACTTGATTTTGAAAACAGAAGATGACTTCAAAGTTAAATTGAACTTTGAAGTTTGGATGTTGATTTGGAAATTGAGATTTGAATACAAAATGATTTTTGAAATTTCAAAGTCAAATGGGACTTTGAAATTGAATTTTTGAATCTTGAAATGAGATAGAATTGAATTTGAATCTATAAATAAGATTTGATCTGAGAAATGAAGAAAAGAATCACTTGGAATTTTGAAAAGAGAATTTTCGAAAATATGATGCAATTCTATCCTAAATTATGAATTTAAATAATTTTGAAATTGGATTTGAAAATCATATTTCATTCTTTAAAATGAATGTAAATAAGATTAATGATATAATACACTCCTGACTATGGTCATTGAATGTATTATATAATAATCATATCTAAATTCAAAATGAAGAATCAAACATATTTTGGTGCTTTTATAGAGTTTAGAAAGAAAATTAACTCTCAGTATACCCTGACTATGGCCATTGGTATACGTATTGAATCAATTTTGAACTAAACTTTAATAAAAATGAAAAATATTTAAAGAAAATATGATGAATTTTGAAAAGGATCCAGTGTTATTTTATAAAAGATAAAAATACTAAGTTTTGTTTACATCCTGACTATGGCCATTGATGTAAATCATCAACTTAGGATTAATTACCTCTTACGAAATGGTGCACGTGCCATTCGTGTTTCACCATTGTGAAATTTTGAAAAATAACGGCAAAAAGCATGAAAATAAGCAATTTATGATATTTACAATGCTCATTCATTCTATCTAAAATAGGAAATGTAAATTCTCATTAAGATCTAACTATTACAATACATGAAATTGAATTCACAACTCCAAATAATGACCTTTTCCACATATTCCCCTGCAAAACACTTGATTAGTATGAAAAGAGAAGAAAAATTGCACATATCGTACAAATGTTAATGGTAAAAGAATGCTCTCATGCCAAGGTATTTAAGATCTAAAAGTGTGGAAGAATGATATATATTTATGTACGTATATACATGCATATATATATAGGCGGAATGGTGTGCAGTAGATGGGCTGAAGGTAAAAATGCATAGAATGGAATACTATGGTGGTGGAACACTTGCTGGTGTTGGACAGCAAGCGGTAGTATTGTGTAGATATGAGATCGCAGCCGTTGACTGTGTATGCTGTAAGACCCACAATAGAGGGAAATATGCTAGGCATGACTGCTATATTAATGGAACTTGGACAAAATTCAGAAGCACCACTTCTACTTGTATGTTGATCATTCACTTCCTGAAAACCCCATGTTGTTGCAGGACTTACTGACTGAAGTGGACCTCTTGACATGCTTTCTTTGAGCTGACACACATTATACAACATTATTGAGAGGCTACACTGTGGCGGCACACCCTGTTGACCAACAACACTTTAAAGGCTCTTTTCACTAAGAAAGCTATGCCAATGTCAAATATCACTTCAGAAAGCAGATATCTTGCTTCTATAACAGAACTTTGTCCTGAGTTTCATGTCTGTATCTCAGAGCACATGTTTAGCAAATTACATTTACACGACTACTAAATACTCTACACGAATGAGAACCACAGTGAAGGTATTGCTGCTAAAAAGAAAAGGTATAAACAACATAAAGCATGAGCTGAAACTTCAAAACGAGCATGAAAATGTCGCCAGCTATGGACTGCTAGAATGAAAGTAAGGTGTTGTACGAACATCAGGATCTACTGAAATCTATTTATAAACAGAGTAAATATGTTTCAAGAAACATAAAAAAAAAATAGAATAGCGCTTATCAGAAATCAAAGAATGCTGACTAACATACAAATGAAAGCAAGATCTGTGTTACTCTGTCAACCCGGGAAATCATCAATAAGAAAAGCATTTAAGAAAACATACCTGTTGAGAGCTAGTAGAGATTCAAAAGGGAGTGATTACACAACAAATGTGTAAGACCTCTTTCCTGCTTCTTTAATCAATGTTGCTCTGCTTTCACATACACCAACAAGTCGTTTTACAACAGCCTGATAGCAGGTTGCTTGCATGTCTTAACAAGCGTAGCCCTTCTTATTATTCATTCCCTGACCCTTCATAACCCACTTGGATGTATAGTCCATAAAATTCACTGTTGCAACCATTGCTTCAATGATACCGTCAATCCTTTGGAAAGGGATGCCTGAGGGTTTCTTTCACAGCAGACAACCCATCTTCTTGTCATAGGTCTGATATACTTGCTACTACAGGACTTCGCAGCGAAATCCTCTAATCCTCACGACCATGAAGATGATCAGAATATGTAGAATCTGGTGTGACACTAAGTAGCCAATTATCAAGATATTCTGCTGAAATGATGGACTATGCTTCCTGGAACTATTAATGAGCCAACACAAATGAGCACACCAGACAATGAGATTATCAATTGGGAGGAGAAGATAGCTATGATTCAAATGATCATCATGTTTAAAAAAAAATGTAGATGTAAGTGACAGGATGAGGTTGCACAATCTAGGCAAGTGATCAGTGGATCAAACAATATACTTGAAGTGCATGAATTAATGGATTCATACAACAATTATCAAACCGAATACATAAACCTGGCAGTTGAACTAACAGGTTTAATATATATATCAAATGTGGAAACTACCAAATGAATCTGTGACTTTTGAATTCTGACAAAGAATAAAACTAAATATCCATTCCAATTGAAAGCTTCAGAAACACTCTACCAATGGAATAACATCTAAAAAGATAGCATGCTCACAAATTCCAAACAAATGTTTAATAGTAAGAGAGGAGAATCTTAACAGTAGTACTGCAATATGAAGTCAATCTGGTGCATTAACCATCCTTGATGAGCCTTTTATCAATTTTTTTTGGGTAGACTGGATTTAGTTAAGATGAAAATTTGCAGGATGTAAGTAACAACTTCAGTGGGAGAAGTCCAGATCGTGATGATCCCTTTGACTTCTTCTAATATTAAGAATGGCAACAATACTGAAAACCTGTAAACAAAAGAGGCAATCGATTAGATGCTAAACCAAAAGATGAATTCAATATAGAACTTAAATTATTTACAGATATAAAGGGAACAAAAACAAAACAAAAAAAAATCTAATTCCTATTCCTGATTTCACGGGCTTCGGACTGCATTGGTAAATGAATGACTTGATGCACCAACCGACGATACCCACATTCTTGATAAACTGAGATACAAGAGTTTTGTCTATAATATGCCATGCAGATTTGACTTCGAGGGTAGGAGCCATGTTGCTAGAAGGCGCTTCTGGAGCTCCATGATCACATGTTGTATAAGCAGAGGGCGAACTCATTATCCAATGGCACGTTACAACAGGAAAACGATGACAGTATGTAAGGGATATAGAGGAGGAGATGCTGATTATATATATAATGTTAGGTATAAAAGGGAAGTGAGGAATCTAATACAAATAGAAAATTAATATGCGGATAGGAAACAAATGAGGGAAATAGAATAAAAAAAATGATCGAACATAATCCAATATAAACCAGAAGCTGAAATGTAACGGATCTAAATAGTTAAAGCAAATATGGAAGACAGGATTTAAGGTAAACTTAAAATTTAGAGAGAAGATCTAACACAGACCTATAATATCCAGAGGGTACAGATAATGCAAAATAATCCAGTGAAGGAGAGAACAACGATAATCAAGAATCATCAAGCGATGACGCAGAGAAAGCGAAATGACAGGAAATACAAATAAAAACAAGAATCAAAGTTAAAAATGAGAGAAATACAAGCAGGAATCAAAGTAGATAGAATAAAATAGCGATCAAAATCAAGATAACAAAAAATGACACAATCTCCAGTACAGGAGACAGAGCGTGGATCAAAAGCAAAATACTGCATAGAAAACAAGTTAAAAATAGAGCATAAGCAGAGATTGAAAGTAAATCAAAATAGGAAAGAAATAACTCAAAGAGAGGGGAACGAAGGCAAATCGAAAACTGAGGCGTGAATTGACATCAGAATAACATGAGATTGAAAAATAAAATCAGCTATAGACTGGAATCGTAAATGAAATAATCAAAATATATAAAAGAAAATGGAAAACATGTAGGAATCGATCATTCCGTTGATATTACACTGTGTAAACTGATATTGCGATAGGCAAATCGGGATTACAAGGTGTGTGTTAGTGGGGCCAAAATGAGAAAATCAGAAATAAATTAGAGAGGGTAAACAAGAGAGACTCTTACTTTGTTTCTTTACAGGGATTCTGAAACGAGAAAGGGGATTTCCCCTTTGTTCCACCGTGAAAACCCTCTACTGGGATTGCTGATGCTTTGGAGGATCATTCCTTCGATGGTTTAGAGGGGAGGAGGAATCAAGTGGAAAGAGGAAGAAGAGGGAAGCTGTGGGAAAAAGGGTAAAGGATTAGAAAAGTTGAAGAAAGGGGAAAAACCTTCGTGAAAGAGGGGTGCGGGGATGAGAGGTGGTCGAAAAGAAGGAAAAAGGGGTAATGGTGGGGCGATGACGGATGATGGATTCATCTGTGTACTCCCCTTTTAAAGAAGAAGAGGAGAGTTCGAGAGAGAGGTTGTTGGAGATGAAGGGCCATCCAACGAGATTGAGGGTGATGGAGGGCGCGCGGGAGGATGGTCGTTGCCATTTTCCTAAAATTCCAAAGGGGGGTTCCCTTTTAAAAAAAATTCAAAAAAGGCTTTCAAGAGAGGGTTTTAACAAAACAATTTTCAAAAAGAGTTTAATTGCATATTTTTCTGAGTTTTTTGGAATTTTTCTATTGTTTTCTTTTTCGATTTTCTTATTTTTTTGTTCTTTTCTTGAATTTTCTACATTTTTTTGTATTTTTTGAAAACAAAACTCTAAAAACCAAGGAATTTAAACTAATTTTACAAAATTTTAAGATATTTACAAAAAGAAGAGTTTTTATGAAAAGTTAGGGTGATTTTGGGGAAATTTCTTCAGAAGAATGGGTTTGGATCCAGGTTTTGAAAAAAATGTTTGAGTTTTAAAACTCGAATCGAGAAATACAACACGATAGATCCAAACGGATGCCGGATGGACTGTCTGAGCTATTTAAAAACTATTTTTGGTATTTTCTGTAATTTTAATTTAAAAGCTCGACAACGAGACTCAGATTTGGATCTGGACAATGGATCCGGATCCAAAATCAAGTCAGACATATAAAATGAATTTAATTTCAGTAAAATTTGAGAAATGAACTGGAATTTAGATTTAAAAGTGACTCAATTTCTCAGAAAATAAAATCAAGGGCAAAAAGAAAAGATTTTGAAAAAATTGGGGTGTTCACAGTATGCCAAGTGGCTAGAGATACAAACCTCTAATTGACAGGCACACTACCACTTATGCAAACCTATCCAATCTATTAAAGCATAATATTGAAATCACTTTAGTCGCATGGCAGCATACATGGGATGCGTTGGACATGAATATGCCACGACCATCAGTTTGTCTATGACTTAGGGCAGCTCGATTTTGGTATAAAGAGAATATAAATATGATACAATATTATGTGAGACTAAAGGATCAATGCAATCTTACAAATGATAAAATACTTGAGTTCTGAAAACATCAAGCGTATACACACTCTTGTTCTATTTGATGATCTAAAGGAAAATGAAAATTTAAATGATTTTTGGCCATCCTAGCGGACACATACACACTTTTGCAAAAGTTGCATTTTTTGCACTATTTATTCTTGAAATGAAAGTTTATCTATTTCTCGAACTATGAAATTCCAATCATACTCGTTATTCTCCCTATATATGAAATGTATGCTACATTTGAGATTCACTATTGTACACATGCTTAGAGTAGTCCTGAAATGCACCAATGCACACATACATTGGTTAGGGCAAAGGCTCACTTTAGTGCACATGTTTAAATAGCATGATGAATTTATTATATGCCTGTGAAAAGAGAGTGTCTATCAATGAGTGTAACATATGAATGAAATATTCATGACATATTCATGTTAAACATGGTTTACACTTGTAATTTCCATATGAAAGTTTTGATGCATGAATTGCCTGTGGTTAAATACATATTATAATGACACCAATAAAAGAATAAAAAAAGAATACAAAGGGCACGATAGTACAAATTGAAACTGAACATGTCAAATCCTTGTGATGCCATATGGACACCCATGATGCTATGTGAATTGCATATATTTGAATTATGCTTTCATGTTATAACAGGTTTATGTGCTAGTGTGTTCTGCAAAAGCTTACATAATAAAGGACATTTTCATGTCATGATCATATGAGAGCTTAAAATCGAGCTTCAGCTTCGCAGAAAGCTGATAGTGCCATACGAGCACTTATGAATTGTTAAAGTTAGGTTATGCCATGTTGTGACACAACTAATGGTGTACGATATGTATACCCTAGCACCAAAAACAAAAGCTAAATTAATATATGATGACATAAATGAAAATTTTAGATTCTGGGTATACCTGAAAGACGGTATATGTTACCCGTTTCTTTTGGGATTTTGGGTACACTTGAAAGATGGTGTATGTTAGTGGACCCAAACAAAAAAGAATGAAACTTATACATATATAAAATAAATGGTGGATTCTGGGTATACCTGAAAGACGATATATGTTACTGGTTTCCCGGGATACTGGGTATACCTTAAAACAATATATGTTACTGGTTTTCTAGGGCTCTGGGTACACCTGAAAGACTGTGTATGTTACCGGACCCATGGTCTACTTTGGAGAGGGTAGATGGTACAAGCTCCGTGGGACAATTATTGCTTTATGAGAGCAAGGCGTCTCACCCGATCCCCAGTCCTCGGAGTTAGGGGGCCAGGACTACCAATTCGTCCTAGGTGGTAGATCCAAGTCTTCTGCAGAAGTACAGGGTGCATCCTAATTCTAATTCTAGCCATTGGGGAGTACTCTCTCGATCATGAACCGTCCCCTTTGGATATCCGTACGGCTAGTCATACAGATTAAAAAATAATAAACCCTCGTGTGGTCTCAGTCCGCTACGATGTCGAATGCCTGTGCGTACCCACAGGGTAATTAACAAGATGAAATATAAAGTTAGTGAATTAAGAAAAATATTCAAGTAGTTGCATATGGCTTGATGTTGCAATTATTGAGTAAGCTGTGATCCCCATGGTGCATGCCTGTGAACACCCCAAATTTTTCAAAATTTTGTAAAAATGACCCTTTTGCCCCTGACTCCATCTTCTAAGAAAACCAAAGCCAAATTTCAGTCATTCTTCAGATTTTCTGGATTGAATTCCATATTGATATACTCAAATTCAATTCTGAATTCGAACCCAGTGTTTTAAATCCAAATTTGAGTCTCGTTGTCCAATTTCTAAATTAAAATTATAAAAATACCAAAAAATGGTTTTGAATGGCTCGGGCAGTTCATCCGGCACTCTGTTGGATCCCCAACTCTGTATTTCTCGATTCAAGGCTTTAAACCTCGAATATTTCCTCAAAATCCGGATATGAACCCATTTTTTGAAGAAATTTTCTCAAAATAGCCTTGAGTTCTCAGAAAAACTCTCTTTTGTAAATACTTTGCAAAAATACAAAAAATTAGTGTTTAACCTTTGTTTTCTCGTAAAGTCTTAGACTTTTATTCCAAAATACAAAAAAAAATGAAAAATAACACAAAAACCAAAAGAAATGGAAAAACAACGAGAAAAACAAATGATTTTGAGCCTTTTGAAGTTAATTTTCCTGAAAACCTCAATTTTAAAACATTTTTACAAAAATTTCTTAAAAGAGGACCTCCTTTTTTAAAATAAGGAAACTTTACAATGGACTCTACCCACACATTTCCCTCTCCTCTCTCCATCATTGATCTCAAACAACCCATCTTCTTCAGACCATTGATCTTCAACGATCGAGCCTCCCATTCCCTTTAAAAAGAGACACCCAAGCCTCTTCTAGGCATCAGTTTTTCTTTGGAAGGAAGGACTTCAACCCATTTTCCATCCAGCATCTCCCTCATCCAGGACAATCGATCGAACATCCTCCTTCCTCTTTCCTCCTTTAGAATCTCTGCAAACCGGGTAAGTTCTCTTCTCTTCTTTTTTTTCAATTTTTTTTCTCTTTATTTTCCTGTTTTAAGGCTGCCATTGATGCACCATTGGTGGTGTCGATACTGCTTGTGCAAGTATCGACCCATCTTGTGCGATATCAAAGGAACTCCCAAAATTCCAACATTGTTTCTTTTTTTTGTTTTTGTTTTTCTTTTTCTCCTTATTTTGTCATTTGATTTTCCATTTACTATAGATGTGCATATCAAATGGTTTGTCCTACATTTTATTTCCAATTCTATGAGAATCGGATCATCCATCCTGTTAAATGAGCTTTGTATTGCCTTTTATTTCTGGATATTCGATGGTTCAGGGCCCTTCTAATGCTGCCCTCAAGTTTATTTTTTATTCCTGTTTCTCTGGTTTCATTTACCCGTTGCATAGTCTGTTTCTTTTCTCATTTGGATTTTAATTTATTCTTTTCTTTTTTTGGTGGGGAGTTTATACCCAATTATCTGTTACATTTGATCTCCTACACCATGATTTCCACTTGTTGTCATACGCTGTTAACTATGGGTGTCGTTACTTTTAGCTTACATGTCATTCATCGTTATGTTTCCATTATCAAGTGTATATGTATAGGAGTTAAATCTGCTTCGGCGAACATGTTCATTGGGTTGGTTGAGGTCCCCTGATTTATACATTCTCTGCTATTTTTTTTTATCACATTTGTGATCATCGCAAAAATTTTCCTCTCTTGTGGTTTCTCTCTCTTCCTTCTCTTTTCCTTTCCAACCTCTATTTTCCTCCTTTTTGAAGGGAGAAAAATAAAAGAAAGAAAAAAGAAGAGAGAAGAGAAAAGAAAAGAAGAGAGAAGAGGAACTCTTTCACGGGGTCTCACTTGACCTTAATTTGAAAATATTTAGCAAATAACTCACCTCCAATTTGAAAATATTTGCGAGAAAATGGAGAGACGGGATTCGCTTGTCGGTACGAGGTTCTACCGTTCCTGACGCCTTTACTAAGGGTAATCGAACCAAGGATCGAATATATGCCTTTTGCTTTGCCTAAATATTATCTAAGAATTTATCCTAAGTCTAAAATGCATAAAGAATCATGCTTGTGCAAATGAAAGGATGTATGCTCTTTTGGGAAAATGTTTTGAAAATCTCCAAGTTTTTTGAGACAGACTTGATAATAGAATAAAGAAATGATTTCTGAATGATTGAATCTAACTTAGAATTTGAGATAGATCAGAAAAGATATATGAAGTTCTAAGTCTTTGAAATAATGAGAGTTGGAAGAATAAATCTTGATTTTGAGAAAGAATGATTTAAAGCTGAGGTAAAAGGAAAATGAATGAATTTTCAAAGTCAGAAATTGACTTTAATTTTGAATTTTGAACCTGGTTTTAAGAGAAGGAGATGAAATTTGAAGTGATATTGAATTCTAGATTTAAAGTTTTGAAATCAGGATGGATTTGAGAAATCCAAATGGTATTTAAAATTTGAAATGGATTTAGGAAGTTTAGATGAGATCTGAAAAATGGAATTGGATTCTGGGTCCTGAATAGAATTGGATCTGGGATCCAAGATGGGATTAGATTCTAAATCCTAAAATGGATTTTGGATCTTAAAATGGGTTTAGGATCTGAAATCTGAGATCCAAGATAGAGTTGGACTCTAGATCCTAAGAGGGATTTTGGATCTAAAGTCTAAGATCCAAAGTAGATTTGGGTTCTGGATCCTAAAATGGAGTTGGATCTGAAGTCTGAGATTCAATGTAGAATTGGATTCCGGATCCTAAAATGGAGTGGATCTGAAGTCTGAGATCCAAGATGAAATTGGATTCTGAATCCTAAAATAGATTTGGATTTGAAGTCTGAGATCCAAAGTAGAATTGGGTTCTGGATCCTAAAATGGAATTGGGTCTGAGGTCTGAGATCCAAAATAGAGTCGGACTCTGGACAATAAGATGGATTTTTGGATCTTAAGTCTGAGATAAAAAAAAGTGGAGATTGTAGTTGAGATTAAGATCTAACTTTGGATTCTGAAAATATAAAAAATGGGGACTTTTGAAGATGGATCTGGATTTTGAAAACCTAGATTTAAATTTAAAACCTTAGAAAAAGACTTGAATTTGGAATCAATCTCAAAGCTTGGATTTTAAAGATAAGAAAATAAAACTTGATTTTGAATTTGAAATAAGAAGATGAATCAGAGGTTTTAAAGTTAAATTGAACTTTGAAAATGGAATTTTGAGATATTGAATTAAATTTGGATTTGATTTTGAATCTTGACAGTGAATTCGAAATTGATTTGAAAATTGAATTTTGAGTATACAACTGAATTTCAAAGTTAAATTGGACTTTGAAATTGAATTTTTGAATCTTGAAATGAGATAGAATTGAATTTGAATCTATAAATAAGATTTGATCTGAGAAATGAAAAAAAAAGAATCACTTGGAATTTTAAAAAGGAAAAATTGAAAATATGATGCAATTCTATCCTAAATGATGAATGAATTTGAATAATTTTGAAATTTGATTTTGAAAAGCTATTCCATTCTTTAAATGAATTAAGAATGAGATTGAAGATATAATACATCTCTGACTATGGTCATTGAATGTATTATATAATAACCACATTTAAATTCAAGTGAAGAATAAAATACATTTTTGGTGCTTTTATAAAGTTTAAAATGAAATTAACTCTCAATATACCCTGACTTTGGCCATTGGTATATATATTGAATTAATTTTAAATTAAACTCTGATAAAAGAAGAAAATATTTGAAGAAAATATGATGAATTTTGAACAGGATCCAGTGTTATTTTATAAAAGATAAAAATCCTAAGTCTTGTTTACATCCTGGCTATGGCCATTGATGTAAATCATCAACTTAGGATTAATTACCTCTTTACGAAATGGTGCACATGCCATTTGTGTTCCCATTCGTGAATTTTTTGAAAATAAAGGAGAAAATATGAGAACAAGTAATTCATGATATTTATAATGCTCATTCATTCTATCTAAAAGCTGGAAATGTAAATTCCCATTAAGTCTTAACTTATTACAACATATAAAATTGAATTTATAATTCCAAGTAATGAGACTTTCCACATATTCCCTGCAAAACATTTGTTTAGTAAAAAGAGAAGAAAAATTGCACATATCACATAGATATTAATGGTAACGTGCTCATGTGCCAAGATATACGTGATGGAAAGATTAGAAATGATATATGTCTATATGCATATAAACAAGAATACATATATATACGTATATAGGTGGAATGGTAAATGTGAAGGGACTGTGGTGTTACTTGAGGGTATGAAAAATGGGTGGATGTTGGGGTGTTGTGAGTTTTAGTGAAGATGAGATTGAAGATGTGCTGCAAAAAGTGAGGATATTGCTGTAAGAAGGTGACAGCAATGTCATGTTATGAGGAGATGTGTCATTTGCAGTAAAGTGCAGGTGGAGGTAAGATGTAGGAAGCTGGAAAGATGATAGTAGGTGCTATGAGTGATGCAGCTGAATGTGATTTGATGGTAGGATGCAGGGGCTAACATGGGATGATATGAAGCACAGTGAAGAGGTACAACATGGCTGGCTGATAGTATGTTGGGAAATGTTGTTGTAGCTACTACAAAAAGGTGTAACAGGCTGGATGTAACTGATGAGGCAAAGGTAAGGCTGGGTTTATAAGAGATGCCGTGGGGATGTGGACAACTGCTTATAGATGGCTGTAACAGGTGACAGGAAGTGAATATGTGGAGTTAGGTATGATTCAACAGATGCAGTACATGGTATTGTAAGGGCTGAATATTACATGGTATTGTAAGGGCTGAATATTGAATGACATTAGGTGGGATGTGCTGCTGAAGTGATATACGGTATGGCAACAACTACAAAGTTCAGGTATGAGATATTAGCAGGTAAGGATGGCCCTGAGTGGTTAGTGACAATAGAAGATATATAGTGCCTAGAGACTTAGTGGTAATGCACAGGAGCTACAATGAGGGACGTGAGTGAGTGGGACAATATACAACATATAGTGATGTATGTAGGCTATGAGATGGGAGGACAAAGAAAGACCAAGATGTAACATAATATACAGACGATTTCCAATATCACTGAATATGAATGCAAAAATGTACAGTTAAATAAAAAATAAAAAAAATGCTTCAAGTATGTTGTACAGTGATGCAGCTGAATAGTGGCTTTTGTAGAGATTGAATAATTGAGTATCCTATGGGATGACAGAAAATGTGGAGGAGGGGTGCTTTCAAAAACTCACGTATTAGCTCAAGGGCAACACCTCAAAATTTATGTGGTTAGTGACAACGTATCATCACCTACACACAAAGTACTGCCTGTACAGCCACCTCTAATCAATTTATGACACAGGTGCCTCAGAGAATTTTCTAACTTAGATTATTGATCCTTCTCTCCTCTTAAGAAACTCCAGTTCCACCAGAAAATTTCTTGCTCAAACAGCTACTTAAGATAACTTCAGAGTCACGGGGAATCCTATACCAGAATAAAACATCCTTACCATTATAGCAGTTGGCATCTCAATATAAAATTCACAGTTGTATAGCAGAAATATGATAGGGGCGGATGCTGGATGGATTAGGTAGCAGTAGTTGTGATGTAGGGGATAAATAACCTAAGAGATATGAATTTTTATCAGGACCAAAATGAGTCCCAGACGTGAATGAATGATTATGACACGTGATGAAGTTCTGATTTAGTCGAACCATAGCAGATTCCATCATAGTTTCAGCAGCTTAACTCCTGTTAGACAGTGAACCAAGTTTGTAATATGAGAAAAAGAAATTAAATGGCTTTCATAAATTCACGTAAGCACAAAGATACATGGGCAACATGATCTTATCAAGATAATCCATACTGTAAGCCAATTGGAGTTTTAAATTTGGCTCACCAAGAGATAAAAATCCCACCATGGATCAGTCTCAATTGATCAATTTAAGGTCTATTACAACATTTCAGCAGAACCACCTGGGAGAATTTAGCCCACCCAGAGGTAAATAAAATTTGCAGATGGAAATCTCATGTTGATACAGAGGGAGCTATGTATTTGAAGATGAAATGGATGTATCTAATTATGCTTGATCAAGATAGAAAATATAAGGACCTACAAACAGTGTGATAATGATCTATTTGAATCAAAAGGTAAGCATTCAGAGATAACATCTCTAAATGCTATCTCTAAGTGAAGGACATACCTTAATTATAAGCCACAGAACCAGGAAGACAAGGGTTGCTGCATCATGCTATCTTGGAAGCATACACCCCTCAAAAATAAAAACACATGATAACAATCCAGAAATTGTTATCTAAGGTAATGGCTTCCCAACATCCTTGAGCACCTACCGATATACCTCGGATTATGGCCCTTAGGTATGTGGTAGGGGGTGCGAACCCAAATAAGTAGTTCAGTTGTGGGGCTCTCTCCCGAACTATGGTTCAGTGAGACAGCCCAGCAACGTGAAGATCAGGACAATATAGGTAGGGATGTTTTTTGAAAACATGATCAACATGCAATAAAACCAGAAAGCTCTAATGCAAATCCTAAAGAGATAGATTTAAATGAAAAGAAACATACACTTGCATACATTGTTTGCATTCAATCCCTAAAATTGAGGAGAGTTGCATTTGAGACCTAAGTCTAATATGAACATGGAATAATCTTCTCAATATGGTCCTACCAAACCATACTTAGATCCTATATGCAATGATGTCAGCTTAGAACAGAGTCTAGGCTACTAAGGTTTGCATAAAAATGAAGCTGACATTTTGAAGAATAAAGATTTAGATAATATCAAAGAAAAGCAAAGGCATAATTCGACCAAACGGAGACAGGTCCCAGCACGGTCGCCAAAACTGTGATCATCGCAAAAAATTTTCTCTCTTGTGGTTTCTCTCTCTTCCTTCTTTTTTTCTTTCCAACCTCTATTTTCCTCCTTTTTGAAGGGAGGAAAATAAAAGAAAGAAAAAGAAGAGAGAAGAGAAAAGAAAAGAAGAGAGAAGCGGAACTCTTTCGCGGGGTCTCACTTGACTTTAATTTGAAAATATTTAGCAAATAACTCTTCTCTGTTTTGAAAATATTTGTGGGAAAATAGAGAGATGAGATTCGCTCGTCAGTACGAGGTTCGACCGTTCCTAGCGCCTTTACCAAGGGTAATCGAACCAAGGATCGAATCTATGCCTTTTGCTTTGCCTAAATATTATCTAAGAATTTATCCTAAGTCTAAAATGCACAAAGAATCATGCTTGTGCAAATGCAAGGATGTATGCTCTTTTAGGAAAATGTTTTGAAAATCTCCAAGTTTTCCGAGACAGACTTGATAATAGAATGAAGAAATGATTTCTGAATGATTGAATCTAACTTAGAATTTGATATAGATCAGAAAAGATATATGAAGTTCTAAGTCTTTGAAATAATGAGAGTTGGAAGAATAAATCTTGATTTTGAGAAAGAATGATTTAAAGCTGAGGTAAAAGGAAAAGGAATGAATTTTCAAAGTTAGAAATTGACTTTGATTTTGAACCTGGTTTTAAGAGAAGGAGATGAAATTTGAAGTGATATTGAGTTTTAGATTTAAAGTTTTGAAATCAGGATGGATTTGAGAAATCCAAATGGTATTTAAAATTTGAAATGGATTTAGGAAGTTTAGATGAGATCTGAAAAATGGAATTGGATTTGAAATCTAGAATTGGGAATGAAAATGGATTCTGGGTCCTGAATAGAATTGGATCTGGAATCCAAGATGGGATTAGATTCTGAAACCTAAAATGGATTTTGGATCTTAAAATGGGTTTAGGATCTGAAATTTGAGATCCAAGATAGAGTTGGACTCTGGATCCTAAGAGGGATTTTGGATCTGAAGTCTGAGATCCAGAGTAGAATTGGGTTCTGGATCCTAAAATGGAGTTGGATCTGAAGTCTGAGATCCAATATAGAATTGGATTCCGGATCCTAAAATGGAGTGGATCTGAAGTCTGAGATCCAATGTAGAATTGGATTCCGGATCCTAAAATGGAGTGGATCTGAAGTCTGAGATCCAAGATGAAATTGGATTCTGGATCCTAAAATATATTTGGATCTGAAGTATGAGATCCAAAGTAGAATTGGGTTTTGGATCCTAAAATAGAATTGGGTCTGAGGTCTGAGATCCAAAATAGAGTCGGACTCTGGACCCTAAGATGGATTTTTGGATCTTAACTCTGAAATAAAAAAAAGTGGAGATTGTACTTGGAAATCTGGATCCTAGTTGAGATTAAGATCTAACTTTGGATTCTGAAAATAAAAAAAAATGGGGACTTTTGAAGACGGATCTGGATTTTGAAAACCTAGATTTAAATTTAAAACTTGAGAAAAAGACTTGAATTTGGAATCAATCTTAAAGCTTGGATTTTGAAGATAAGAAAATAAAACTTGATTTTGAATTTGAAATCAGAAGATGAATCAGAGGTTTCAAAGTTAAATTGAACTTTGAAAATGGAATTTTGAGATATTGAATTAAATTTGGATTTGATTTTGAATCTTGACAGTGAATTCGAAATTTGATTTGAAAATTGAATTTTGAGTATACAACTGAATTTCAAAGTTAAATTGGACTTTGAAATTGAATTTTTGAATCTTGAAATGAGATAGAATTGAATTTGAATCTATAAATAAGATTTGATCTGAGAAATGAAGAAAAAGAATCACTTGGAATTTTAAAAAGGAAAAATTGAAAATATGATGCAATTCTATCCTAAATGATGAATGAATTTGAATAATTTTGAAATTGGATTTTGAAAAGCTATTCCATTCTTTAACTGAATTAAGAATGAGATTGAAGATATAATACATCCCTGACTATGGTCATTGAATGTATTATATAATAACCACATTTAAATTCAAGTGAAAAATAAAATACATTTTTGGTGCTTTTATAGAGTTTAAAATGAAATTAATTCTCAATATACCCTCACTATGGCCATTGGTATATATATTGAATTAATTTTAAATTAAACTCTGATAAAAGAAGAAAATATTTGAAGAAAATATGATGAATTTTGAAAAGGATCCAGTGTGGATCCAGTGTTATTTTATAAAAGATAAAAATCCTAAGTCTTGTTTACATCCTGGCTATGACCATTGATGTAAATCATCAACTTAAGATTAATTACCTCTTTACGAAATGGTGCACGTGCCATTTGTGTTCCCATTCGAGAATTTTTTGAAAATAAAGGAGAAAATATGAGAACAAGTAATTCATGATATTTATAATGCTCATTCATTCTATCTAAAAGCTGAAAATGTAAATTCTTATTAAGTCTTAACTTATTACAACATATAAAATTGAATTTACAATTCCAAGTAATGAGATTTTCCACATATTCCCTGCAAAACATTTGTTTAGTAAAAAGAGAAGAAAAATTGCACAAATCACATAGATATTAATGGTAACGTGCTCATGTGCCAAGATATACGTGATGGAAAGATTAGAAATGCTATATGTCTATATGCATATAAACATGCATACATATATATATATATATATATATATATATATATATATATATATATATATATATATATATATATATATATCTAGATGCATATATATATATATGAATATATATATACATATATATATACATATATATATATATATATATATATATATATGTATATAGGTGGAATGGTAAATGTGAAGGGACTGTCGTGTTACTGGAGGGTATGAAGAATGGGTGGATGTTGGGGTGTTGTGAGTCTTAGTGAAGATGAGATTGAAGATGTGGTGCGAAAAGGGAGGATATTGTTGTAAGAAGGAGACAGCAGTGTCATGTTATCAGGAGATGTGTCATTTGCAGTAAAGTGCAGGTGGAGGTAAGATGTAGGAAGCTGGAAAGATGATAGTAGGTGCTATGAGTGATGCAGCTGAATGTGATTTGATGGTAGGCTGCAGGGGCTAACAGGGGATGATATGAAGCACAGTGAAGAGGTACAACATGGCTGGCTGATAGTATGTTGGGAAATGTTGTTGTAGCTACTACAAAAAGGTGTAACAGGCTGGATGTAACTGATGAGGCAAAGGTAAGGCTGGGTTTATAAGAGATGCCGTGGGGATGTGGACAACTGCTTATAGATGGTTGTAACAGGTGACAGGAAGTGAATATGTGGAGTTAGGTATGACTCAACAGATGCAGTACATGGTATTGTAAGGGCTGAATATTACATGGTATTGTAAGGGCTGAATATTGAATGACATTAGGTGGGATGTGCTGCTGAAGTGATATACGGTATGGCAACAACTATAAAGTTCAGGTATGAGATATTAGCAGGTAAGGATGGCCCTGAGTGGTTAGTGACAATAGAAGATATATAGTGCCTAGAGACTTAGTGGTAATGCACAGGAGCTACAATGAGGGACGTGAGTGAGTGGGACAATATACAACATATAGTGATGTATGTAGGCTATGAGATGGGAGGACAAAGAAAGACCAAGATGTAACATAATATACAGACGATTTCCAATATCACTGAATATGAATGCAAAAATGTACAGTTAAATAAAAAATAAAAAAAATGCTTCAAGTATGTTGTACAGTGATGCAGCTGAATAGTGGCTTTTGCAGGGATTGAATAATTGAGTATCCTATGGGATGACAGAAAATGTGGAGGAGGGGTGCTTTCAAAAACTCACGTATTAGCTCAAGGGCAGCACCTCAAAATTTCTGTGGTTAGTGACAACGTATCATCACCTACACACAAAGTACTGCCTGTACAACCACCTCTAATCAATTTATGACACAGGTGCCTCAGAGAATTTTCTAACTCAGATTATTGATCCTTCTCTCCTCTTAAGAAACTCCAGTTCCACCAGAAAATTTCTTGCTCAAACAGCTACTCAAGATCACTTCAGAGTCACGGGGAATCCTATACCAGAATAAAACATCCTTACCATTATAGCAGTCGACATCTGAATATAAAATTCATAGTTGTATAGCAGAAATATGATAGGGGTGGATGCTAGATGGATTAGGTAGCAGTAGTTGTGACGTAGGGGATAAATAACCTAAGAGATATGATTTTTTATCAGGACCAAAACGAGTCCCAGACGTGAATGAATGATTATGACACGTGATGAAGTTCTGATTTAGTCGAACCATAGCAGATTCCATCATAGTTTCAGCAGCTTAACTCCTGTTAGACAGTGAACCAAGTTTGTAATATGAGAAAAAGAAATTAAATGGCTTTCATAAATTCACGTAAGCACAAAGATACATGGGCAACATGATCTTATCAAGATAATCCATACTGTAAGCCGATTGGAGTTTTAAATTTGGCTCACCAAGAGATAAAAATCCCACCATGGATCAGTCTCAATTGATCAATTTAAGGTCTATTACAACATTTCAGCAGAACCACCTGGGAGAATTTAGCCCACCCAAAGGTAAATAAAATCTGCAGATGGAAATCTCAGGTTGATATAGAGGGAGCTATGTATTTGAAGATGTAATGGATGTATCTAATTATGCTTGATCAAGATAGAAAATATAAGGACCTACGGACAATGTGATAATGATCTATTTGAATCAAAAGGTAAGCATTCAGAGATAACATCTCTAAATGTTATCTCTAAGTGAAGGACATACCTTAATTATAAGCCACAGAACTAGGAAGACAGGGGTAGATGCATCATGCTATCTTGGAAGCGTACACCCCTCAAAAATAAAAACACACAATAACAATCCAGAAATCGTATGCATTGCACGCATTATACAGTGTGAAAAGTTGAAACCACACAGGACTTGAGATCGTCCTGTATTGTTACCATTATACGCAACAAATTCCATTATATGCAACAAATTTGATAGGATAAAGCAACAAATTCCAGACGCTCATCATCACAGGAGCTAAATCTTACAGGAGATGGAAACTTCATCATATTAGAGTTTCAAACTAAGGTTATACGATAAAAAAAAGGATGCCTAACAAATGTCGTTGATGTATCATCCAGCACAGGCACGCTCTGATTATTGCGGGATTGAATCAAATCCTGGTATATGAGAAATGCAGCAGACGACTAACTTGCAGATCCTAAATCATAAAATCTCAAACATATCGGTGAGAATGAGGTCAATAATGAGATGCTGGATCAAATCAAAAGTGAATAAAATGGATTGGATATAATGCTGTAAACTGGATGCAAGCAAACACCTATGAATGAAGTATATTACGGATAGAAAAAGTGCGGAATCATTGGATCTAACATGTAATGTCATAAACGAGTATTTGAAGTAAAAAAAATCAGAAACGAATGGTAAAGAAGATGATGGAAATGGAAATTTGATATCATCAGTAGAACATTAAGGTCAAAAAGCAATGGAAACAGGAATACGAAAACCAAAGAAAATTTGTAAATGGAAAAGTCCAAGGAAATGGAAATCAAATGTAGGAATGAAGACATTCCATTAATCTTGCACTGTGTAGATCGGTTTTACCATCAGCAAACCGACATTATGGAGGTGCTTCAACAGGAGAAAAAACTAAAATAAAAGGGGAAGTAAGGAAGTCAGAAACTACAGGAGATGAAATGGGAACTCGACAATCATAAAAAGAATCGAAACTGAAAGGCGAAAAGTAAAATAAACTTATATATAAATTGACATTCATGATCTAGATGAATCGGCGATGCCATTGCGAGGCATCATCGATCATTAGTATGTAAGAAAAGATAAAATAAAATCTAGTGTAAACTTTATACAGGGATAAACACCAGAAATGATTTATGCCGATACAGAAACATAGATAATAAAGATAAAAATAAAGGGAAAAGAACCCCGAAAACAAGCGTTAAAATTTTATGAGGATCAGGAGATACCAGGGGTAGGTGAAGAATTCTTACTTGATTACAGAAGCTCTGAAGGAAGGAGGGAGGAAGTAGGGAGGAGAAAGGGGTGAAGAGAGGATCGATGATGGCTGATGGTGAATGCTCGATGGAATCCTTTAGAAGAGCCCCCCCCTTGAAGAGGCTTGGATGCCTCGTTCTTAAAGAAAATTGAAGGCTCGGTGGTTAAAGATGGAAGGTGAAAAGGGGAGATTCCAGGGAGGTTTGTTTGAGACCAACGGTGGTGAATGAGAGGGGAAAAAATGCGTGGGAGCAAGTCGTTCGCCTTTCCCTCTTTTTCAAAAAGAGGGTTTCCTTTTTTAAAGATTTTTGTAAAATGGTTCAAGATGAGGTTTTCGGCAAAATCTTCAAAAACCACTTATTTTTCTCGTAGTTTTTCCATTTTTTTTGGTTTTTTGCGTTATTTTCCATTTTTTTGTATTTTTGGAACAAAAATCTAAGATCTTACAAGAAAACAAAGATTAAACACTAAATTTTTGTATTTTTCTGAGGAATATTTACAAAAGTGTTTTACCGAGAATTTCAGGCCATTTGGGGGAAATTTCTTCAGAAGAATGGGTTTTGATCTAGGTTTTGAAAAAATATTTGAGTTTTGAAACTCGAATCGAGAAATACAACGTGATGGATCCAAACGGATGTCGGATGGACTGTTCGAGCTATTTAAAAATTATTTTTGGTATTTTCTGTAATTTTAATTTAAAGTTGGACAACGAGACTCAGATTTGGATCTGGACAATGGATCCGGATCCGAAATCAAGTTAAACATATAAAATGAATTTAATTTCAGTAAAACTTGAGAAATAAACTGGAATTTAGATTTAAAAGTGACTCAATTGCTAAGAAAATGATATCAGGGGCAAAAAGGGAATATTTAAAAGATTTTGAAAATTTTGGGGTGTTCACAGATGCCCCTCTTTGCTACTAAGCCGGTTGAAAGCAGAGCTTAGTGGCAAAGACAACACTCCAAATTTTGAAAATGCCCCAGTCAGCAGACCTGAACTGGGTGTGGAAGAATTTATTTGAAAGACATGGCTTTTCAGGCTTAAAGAAAACCTTATCTTGAATGGCTTGGTGGAGACGAAATTCTCGAAAATGACATAACTGGATAATAGAAATGAGGAAATTGTGATGGGACTTTAGGCGAAGATCCTGAAATGGTGAATGATAAGAATTTAGATCAAGTCTCGTGGGCGAGACAAGCGCAGCTTTTGGAATGACTCAGGTTTAGCCCTTAACCTGGATGGGACGAAGATATCTCAAAATAACTTGAATGGGGGAAGGCATATATGATGACCTTGATGGGACATTTTTGCGAAAATGCCTCGTGAGATGAAGCTCACGTAGGATCCTATCCTGGATGGATATACAAAGCATGGATTCCTCGATGGGAAGAACCATGATGGGACTGGAAGAAAACACCTCGTCAAAATGAGGGAAACTCGTTGAAACGAGATTCAGGTTTAACCAAAACCTGAAAAAGGAAGATACCTCGAGGGGCGAGATTCAAGCTTAACCCTTAACCTGAAGGGGACAACCAAATGGAATCCTCGAACGAAGAAACCATGATGGGACCTTCGGAGTTTGGACAAACAAATCCGAAAGGGGTTTGCAAAAGGAGGACAATGGGGTTTCCTAAAGCTTGGAAAAGGGATGATCTTGGGCGTCTCATTGTTGAGACTGAAATAGCTTTTGAAATCAATGACCTCTCGCAAAAAGTACAGGTTTAACCCTTAACCTGAGTGGGTATGACCATACAGATTCTTGCATGAGAAAACCGTGATGGGACAGGAAGAGATACTTCAACTGAATGGGGTAACTCTTTTGGAAGATATAAACAAAGCTAGGTTGCATCGAAATGGATATTGAATATTTATTTCATTCTTGGAATAGCTAGAAATTTTTTTGCCAATAAGATAAAATTATAATTGACTGACAACACTGTAAAATGTGCACGTATGTGCAAAAGACATTTCCTCTTTTACCTAGAGTATTTCCTCCAATGAGGTTAACTCCTTGGTTTTTAAGAGTCAAATTCAAAATTTTAGCGCTGATGATTTTCTTCAAGGAAGCTATCCATTTCCTTGATATGAGAAAAGAAGAAATATTCTCAATTTCATAAAAGAAAGTAGTGAAAAGATATTGATAAAAGATATTTTGCAAAAGAAAAGATGATTTCTGGCAATTTTGGCAGTTTGATATCTGGGTGTTGTGAACACCCCAAATTTTTCGAAAGTTTATAAATATTCCCTTTTTGCCCTTTATCTTCATTTTTTGGGTAATTGAGTCACTTTTAAATATAAATCCCGTTTTATTTCTCAAGTTTTCTGAAATTAAATTCATTTTGTATATCTGACTCAATTTCGGATTCGGATCTAGATAAAAGATCCAAATCTGAGCTCCGTTGTCCAATGTTTAAAATTAAAATTCTCAAAATTTCCAAAATAACTTTTGAAAAGCCGAGACTCTTCGTCCGGTATCTGTTTGGATCCATCAAATTGTATTTCTCGATTCAAGGTTTAAAACTCAAATATTTTCTCAAAACCTGGGTCCAAACCCATTTTCTAAAGAAATCAAACCCAAACTTTCAAAAGCTTCTCTTTTTGTAAATTTTTATCAAGAAAATGCAAAACAAAAAATTAGTTTCATCTCTCATACCGCTTAGGTTTTAGAATCTTATTTCCAAAAAAATATAAAAAAATGTAAAGAACAAAAAAAAATATAGAAAACTGAATATATATATATATATAATAATAATATATATATAAATATAGAAAACTGAATATGTTTTGCCTTAAATCTAACGAGTATTTGATGCAAGGATATCTCACCCAATAAGGATGGAGACTTCCTGTTCAAGTACAACTATGGTGCAATCATACTCCTTGAAGAAAAAGCTTGATGAGTCATGCTTTCCTAAAGTTCAAATGAAGAAATCGGTTACCTCAAGATGAAGATTTTTTTCTTCTTTAGAGTCATATGTTCCAGAACCTTCAGGAACTTGCATATTGCATATTATATACTCATTCATAAAAACTATATCATAAAAGTATACGATAGTTTCAAAAAGCTCCTTTTTTGAAAACCAATAAGTGTACCCTCTTACAACCTTTTATGAAAAAGATATTTTGTCATATAATAATTGTACCTTCTTACAACCTTTTATGAAAAAGACATTTTGTCATTGTACCTTATACTATATACAAGACAACATGAAAAAAGGAATGTAGGAAAAAGACAAAAACATAACATCGACTACATGGAGAAAACAAATAAAATATGTTTGAAAAGACTCTAATTTCCCTCTTTAAAGAAATATTTTTATAAGAAGAAGACAAAAACATAAAATCGACTACATAAGAAAAACAAATAAAATATGTTTTTGAAAAGACTTTAGTTATCTTCTTTAATGAAATGTTTCTTAATACAAGAAGAAGACAAAAACATAAATCGGCTACACATAAGAAAAACAAATAAAATATGGTTTTAAAAGGACTCTAGTTACCTTTTTTCATAACCATAGAATCTCGACTTACTTGAAGTCATCATTCTCTCTACAAAGCATTAAATGCCTTCTGTAACAAATCCTTTCTAAATATCCTTCCCAAAGAATGTCGACCTTCTTTTGGTCCTCATTCTCTCTGGAGACTTTGAAATACACAACATAAAGAAAATACTTGACATGACTATGTACAAATAAATATCTCAAAGCACTCATAGTACTTACACTCATTTAAAGTAAAGAAGTACTAATGTACCTCAAATCATTAATTAGAATAAAGACAAAACTACAACCCAACGTTCAATGTACCATTGTAAGAAATAGACTTTTTACATAAAATATGTATTACCTAAAAATAATACAACGACTAGTGTACCCTCTATTTCACCTTTATGGAAAAAGGCATTCTCGAACTTCTCTAAAAAATGTTTTTGAAATGACCTAACATTTCACATTTCAAAAAGTTACAATTCCAAAATGTAATGACTACTTTTTATAAGCTATATAAACACACACAAACAAACTATTCAGACAATGGAATGAAATAGACGTGTGAGCTTACAAAGAGAAAAATTTCTATTCGTGATTTGAAAAGAGAGCCTTGAAAAAGAAAGAGAAAAAGAAAAAGAAAGAAAAGAGAAAAAGTCAAGTCCAGCTCTTTGACAAAGAGTATCCTCTGAGTGACAAACAGAACATTCTTAGAATCCTTCATTCGTGCATTCATATCATTTTGAAGGTTCTATAGGAAGTATTGTAACTCTGTTATTCACTGTATTCCTTCTTTGTTTAAAGAAGTAGACCTCTGTGAAAGAGGGTGTTGCCCTTCTCTGTTGAGAGAAGAAGACCTCTTGGGAAGAGGGTGTGCCCCTTCTCTGGTGAGAGAAGAAGACCTCTTGGGGAGAGGGTGTTGTACTATTTATCCGGTGACTCGGATGTTATAGTGGAAATCTCAAGTGGTTTGCTTGGGGACTGGATGTAGGTCTGGATATTGACCGAACCAGTATAACTTCTGTGTTTTATGTGTTGTGTCTTACTGCTTAATTATTTTATTTTATCGATCATTATCATATTTCACTATTCACCCCCCTCTAGTGGAATTTCATTTGGTATCAGAGCAGGTTTGCTGGTTTCGACGTAACAAGTCTTCCAGCACAAATGGCATCTACCTCTTATGCTCGTGATATTGAAGGTCAACACGCATCTCGTCCTCCTTTCTTCAATGGCTCCAACTATGGATATTGGAAGTGCAGAATGGCTATCTTTCTCAAATCCATAGACTTTGCTATATGGAAAATTGTTGAGCATCCATACACATCTCCATCCGCAGACTATAACTTATGGTCTGATGAAGAAAAGAAAATGGCAAACCTAAATGCAAAGGCTATGAATGCCTTGTATTGTGCCATTGATCAAAATGAATTCAACAGAATATCTATATGTGAATCTGCATATGACATTTGGCATTCTTTGGAGGTTATTCATGAAGGAACCAACAAAGTAAAAGAAGCCAAAATATCATCTCTTGTCAGAAAATATGAGTTGTTCAAAATGAACAAAGATGAACCCATCACAGAGATGTTTACCAGGTTCACCAACATCACCAATGATCTGAAATCTCTGGGTGTAACATATTCCTAGACTGAAAAGGTGAAGAAAATCTTGAGATCTCTCACAACTGATTGGGAGAAAAAGACTACTGCTATTGAAGAAGCTCAAGATTTATCTAAACTTACATTGGATGACTTAATAGGCAATCTTATGGCCTATGAAGTCCACATGAAAGAAAGAAGGGAAGAAGAGCAACCAGTAAAGAAAACTCTAGCTTTCCCAGCCCTATCTGAGAATGAAGACTCAGATAAAGAATCAGAAATTGCGCTACTTACCAGAAAATTCCAGCGCTTCATAAGAAGGAACCGACTTCCAAACAGGCACAAGGAAAGAAAAGATCTTAAAGAAGATCCCATGTGCTTTCAGTGTAATAAGCCAGGCCACTTAAAACGTGACTGTCCCCTTCTCAAAAGAAAGTCCAAAACTGAGGAACCAAAGAAGAGGTTCTTCAAGAAAAAGGCTCTGCATGCTCAATGGGATGATTCAGAACCATCCACTAGTGAAGAGTCAAGTGATGATGAAGCCGAAACTGCAAATATGTGCTTCATGGCAAATGAAAGTTCGGTAAGTGAAATCTCTGATTTTTCCTTTGAAGAACTTCTAGATGCTTTTCAAGAACTATTTGAAGAATCTAGAAAATTGAGTTTCAAAAATAAAGTTTTAAAATCTGAAAATTTAAAGCTTTTTCAAGAGAATGAAAAACTCAACAGTGAAAATTCTGAGTTGAAAAAGAAAAATCTTTTGCTTATGTCTGAAATTTCTTCTACTAGCTCCAAAACTAAAAATATGCAAGTAGAGATTTCAGAGCTAAAAAGTAAAACTGAGAACCTCATGAAAACGGTTTTCAAGTTTACTAAAGGTAAAGAGAACTTGGATAAACTCTTATCCTCTCAGAAGGTCTCTTTTTACAAGAATGGTATTGGCTATTCTCATTTCAAAAAAACCTTCTTGTATAAATCAAAAGACCACGTTTGTGAAAAGTTCATCTGAACTAAATAAGGAGTATTACAATGTTAATCTTTTTAACTCCTCTAAAGAGATAGACAAAACCAAATCCAAATGGATATGGGTTCCAAAGTCTAACAAAAAAGGACCCGATTGGGTACCAAAAAGGAGATTTACTTAATGTTTTGCAGGCTCCAAAGAAGAAGAACAGATGGATACTAGATAGTGGATGTTCAAAGCACATGACAGGACATCCAGACCTTTTTGCTGTTCTTCTTATAAAGAAGGAGGAACCGTCACCTTTGGAGATAACAACAAAAGTTTGATAATTGGTATTGGAAATATTGGTAACATAGACAAACCTCTTATCAAAGACGTTCTCCTTGTTAAAGGCTTAAAACATAACCTACTAAGTATCAGTCAAATGTGTGACACAGGTTATAATGTTAGCTTTAATCATGATGCATGCCTCATAGCTGACACCAATGAAAATATCATCTTAAAAGGTATAAGAAAGAATAATATATATGAACTATACCTAGAAAACATCACAGAACATTGCCTCATAGCTAATAATGACACTCAACATCTATGGCACATGAGAATGGGCCATGTCAATTCTAAATACATGTCTAAACTAGCTAAAGATAAGTTAGTACGTGGGTTACCCAACATATCCTTTAAAAATGATTATTTTTGTGATGCATGTCAATTAGGAAAATTGTCAAAATCTTCTTTCAAATAAAAAAATGTCATTTCAAGTAAAAGACCTTTAGAGCTTCTCCACCTGGACCTCTTTGGTCCTTCTAGGGTAGCTAGCCTTAATCAAAATAGATATGCTTTTGTCATTGTAGATGATTACTCCAGATTTACTTGGGTAATATTTTTGAAAAACAAAAGTGACACGTTTTGTCAGTTTGAAATCTTATGTAAAAAATTACAAAACGAAAAATCGTGTTCTATTGTTAAAATCCGTAGTGACCATGGAGGAGAATTTGAAAATGAACTCTTTGAAAATTTTTGTAACTTGCATGGTATTTCTCATAACTTTGCCTTTCCTAGAGTCAGAATGGTGTAGTAGAAAGAAAGAATAGAACCCTTCAGGAATCTGCCAGGACTATGCTCCAACACAATAATCTTGCAAAATCTTTTTGGGCAGAAGCTGTTAATACTGCATGCTACATAACAAATAGAGTTCTCATTAGACCCTTATTAAATAAAACTCCCTATGAACTATTCTATGACAGAACTCCAAGAATAGACTATTTTAAAGTCTTTGGATGTAAATGCTTTATCCTAAACACAAAAGATAGCCTGGATAAGTTTGATGCTAAATCTGTTGAAGGCATATTCTTACGATATTCAAGTCATAGTAAAGCATACAGAGTTTTCAATAAGAGTCATAATACTATTGAAGAATCTATGCATGTTAGTTTTTGTGAATCTATCGATCAATCTGTTCATATACAAACTAATGATGATGATGTTAAAAGTACAAATTTATTTTTAGATAACACAGCTAAGTCTAATGAAGATGATCACCAAAGAACCTTTGTCGATATCAAAGATCATCCTCAAAAGCAGATTTTGGGAGAACTAACAAAGGGGGTTCAAACTAGAGCTCAGCTAGAACGGATTGCAAACATGACATTCATTTCTCAACTTGAACCAAAGAAGATTGATGAAGCCATCATTGATGAGTTCTGGATGCTAGCCATGACTGAAGAACTGAATCAATTCCAAAGAAATGACGTTTGGGATCTTGTACCGAGACCAAAGGATCATCCGATCATTGGGATAAGATGGATCTTCAGAAACAAGCTAGACGAAACAGGTAATGTTATAAGAAACAAGGCCAGACTAGTAGCTCAAGGATACAACCAGGAGGAAGGTATTGACTTTGATGAAACATTTGCTCCTGTTGCTAGACTTGAATCTATTAGAATGCTCTTAGCATATGCAAGCTATATGGATTTCAAATTATTTCAAATGGATGTTAAAAGTGCTTTCTTAAATGGTTTTATAAATGAAGAAGTCTATGTAAAACAACCTCCAGGATTTGAAAATGAACAAAACCCAGATCATGTTTTTAAACTCAAACGTGCTTTATATGGTTTAAAACAAGCACCTTGTGCTTGGTACGAAAGACTTAAAACCTTTTTATTAAAAACTGGTTTTCTGTTGGCAAAGCAGATTCTACACTATTTGTCAAAGTAGTGAATAATCATACCCTAATTGTTCAAATTTATGTCGACGACATCATCTTTGGATCTTCTAACAGCACTCTCTGTGAAGATTTTTCTAAGTCCATGCAGAAGGAATTCAAAATGAGTATGATGGGAGAACTCACCTACTTTCTTGGACTGCATATTAAGCAAACCAAGGATGGAGTTTTCATCAATCAATCTAAGTATGCTCGTGAACTTCTGAAGAGGTTCAACATGAACTCAACTGCTTCAAAATCCACTCCTATGAGCACTACTACTGTGTTGGACAAAGATGAAGATGGTAAGTCTGTTGATACAAAGGTATACCGAGGTATGATAGGATCACTTCTTTATTTAACTGCTAGCCGTCCAGATATAATGTTTAGTGTTTGCTTGTCTGCTAGATTTCAGTCAAATCCAAAAGAATCACATCTTAAAGCTGTAAAAAGAATAATGAGATATTTAAAAGACAGAGTTGATTTTGGATTATTCTATTCAAAATCCTCTACATTTGATCTAATCTCATACAGCGATGCTGACTTTGCTGGAAGTAAATCTCACAGAAAAAGCACAAGTGGAACATGTCACATGCTAGGGCACTCACTTATATCATGGTTCAGTAAGAAACAGAACTGTGTATCATTATCAACTACTGAAGCCGAATACATTGCTGCTAGCCTAGCTTGTACTCAAGTTATCTGGATGAAACAAACTTTAAAAGATTTTGGTTTAAATTTTGAAAATACAACTATTTTCTGTTATAATACGAGTGCTATAAACCTATCTAAGAATCCTATTTTACACTCACGAACTAAGCACATTCAAATAAGACACCACTTCTTAAGAGAACAAGTCTTAAACAACATAATTAAACTAGAATTCATACCCACTAATCAATAGTTAGCAGACATATTCACTAAACCATTAAAACATGAAGACTTCACACGAATTAGAAGAGAACTAGGAATATGCAAACTAAGTGACTTATAAATTAATTACACTTAATATAATACTTCTTATAAGTCTTGTTTAAATCTTATTTTAAATTGCTTTTCTTCTTATCGATTTTAATTAGTCAAACTAAGTTTTCATATTCACGTATTCTTATAAGACACATTCTTTATGTCATTCAACTTGTCATCTTTCAAGTACACATCCATTATATCTCTTTTCTCTCATATCCATAAAAACTAATTATATTAAAAGCTATCCTAACAATGTTCACATCACTCAACTCCTTTAATATTTTTTTTTGTCCTTTATGAAAACTTGTCTTACGATAAAATTGTTTCACCTCTCTACTTAGTTTATGAGAACTCATACTCTTCATTAGTTAAAATCAAATGACTAGTTGACCTCTTTAAAAAGATCTAGTTACTATATTCACACGCAATTTTTTTTACTATATCATCTATTATATCATAGCCCAACAAACTATCTATTATCATCTCTTTTGTATACAAATTAAGCCTCCGTTTTTGTCTACTTTTGTTTAAAACTTAACCTTGTCGAGTTTCTTTAAATAAATCATATCAATCATAACTTTATGTCTTTCATCATTTTTTTTACTTTTTTATCCTTCACAAAAATCCATATATGTCATCTCACTTCTCTCACTCTTCATTCATAAATATTTTTTTTGTCCCCTCATTTCATCTCTCGAATACATTTTTGAATCCGACGCCTCCATGTCTATTCTTATTTCAATTCTTATATATTTTTTAACTCTTTCTCCTTTTTGTCTCATCATCTCTTACCACTAGTCTAAGTCAAAATATGTCTTTCTCATATCCACGTATACTCATAAAAATTACAAATATTAATCATGAAACATTTAAAAAAAAAAAAAAAGGCACTCTTTTCTTTAAAATGTCATATCTTTCAAAGTACACATCACATGATCACCCTATGACCTTTCTTTCCATCCGTGACCTTGCTTCTCTCTTATTGTATATCCCTCTAAAATCGAGAACCTTTAAAGTCTTGTCTCCAAGCAAACCTTTATTCTAACTTTACTTTATGTCATATCTAAATCAAGTAAATATTGTCCTTTATCATCTTTCTCTCATCTCTAGATATCCACATCATCTTTTTATCTCCATTCACGAATTTAGAATCCCTCCACATAGAGTAACAAGTTGTTTGTTTTATTAGGCCATTATTTTCAAGATCAATCATTTTTTTTTATTCAACATGACACCCCATACTCTATTAATGGTTTCCCTCACTAGTCGATAAACTCATCCATAGTAAAATCTATATTTTTCAATAACTATGTCCTCCTCAATCTAATATAATACACTATTCTCAAACATTGATTTGATTTGTCATTCACAAGTCTCTTAACTTACTACTCACGGATTTCCTTATTTGACTAAAATCTAAAAATTACTCACTTCCAATGTCATTCATTTCATATCAACAATTATTTTCTTTCTTCTATTTAATCAATTGGTTCATCTCTTACCATTCCATTCGAACTATTCTATCCTTATACAAACTTTCTCTCGGTTCTAGCTCCTTTCTCTCCTAGTGCTTTATTTTTAAGACACTCGAAAATGGCTTCCTCCTCTACCAATGTGATCACCTCCGCAGATCTAAGATACCCCGACCTTATTCACCACTTTCAGTACATTAGCACCTTGCCAATTCAAACTGGCAAACTAGTAAACTTCGACGCCTTCACATCCTTTGACCTCCATACCTCTCTTCAAGATTTTGTTCCCATCTTAGGAACGACTAACTCCATGACCTACTATCCTCATCTCATCAAAATTTTCTATACCAACCTCTCTGTAGACCGTGACCACACCACCATTACATCCATGGTACATGGAAAACTCATCTCCTTCAATATCTCTCAACTAGGCTGCATTCTAAACCTTTCCTCCTATGGCATTGAGTTTCCTAACATAGTTCCGATAGATCGAACTGTGTTTAAAAAAGTCCTTCTCTCCACTCGCTGCACCCATTTCCCATGGCATACGAGCAATCTCAAACCTCATGCTCTAATACTCTCACACATCCTCTCATCCAATGTCTTTCCAAAGCTTCCTTCCAAGGGTTTCGTGGCAAACGAAATCTCCCTTCTCCTATATGCAATCTTCTGCAACTTTCCCATCAACTGGTCCAGTATCATTTTCAATAACATGATTAATTTTCGAACCTTCCACTCTCTTCCTTTCGGGTACTTCATCACCCATATCCTTCAGCACTTCCAGGTGCCTCTCCACCAAGACATCATTCACCGGTCTGATCATGCTTTCGATGACTCATACCTCCCTGAGGAAGGGTCCCCTTGCGATCACTCTGACGATGAAAGCACCAGTGAAGCTGATCCTTCCGCAAGCTCTGACCCCGACATCTTCTCTACCCTCATCGACATCCAAAATACCCAGGCTCTACTTCTCAGGAATCAAGCCTCTCTGCAATAGGCCTTTGACTCCTTGACAATGAGCCAAGATTCACGTCGCCGCCGCCGCAAGCTCAATACCACTGACTCTGACTAAGACTCATTTTTTCATCTGTAATAACTTTTAAATTACTTTTTGGTCTGTAATAACTTTCTTACTCTGATCCCTCCTTTTTGTCCATGACAAAGGGGGAGAAAACCTGTCTCCATTATTGGAGAAATATTCTCTCTTTAAACATTATTTCACTTTTTTATCATATTATTATTTCTATGCATAATGTCTTTTTGACAGGGGGACATATTTTGTCATCATCAAAAAGGGGGAGAATGTTGAGAAACTCGGTTTTGATGTCACATAATATGATACACTGTCTCATTTGATTTTATATGATATGATAATATGTTCTCTTGAAATAATGTTATATTATGACTGAATATGTTTTGCCTTAAATCTAACGAGTATTTGATGCAAGGATATCTCACCCAATAAGGATGGAGACTTCCTGTTCAAGTACAACTATGGTGCAATCATACTCCTTGAAGAAAAAGCTTGATGAGCCATGCTTTCCTAAAGTTCAAATGAAGAAATCGGCTACCAAAAGATGAAGATTTTTTTCTTCTTTAGAGTCATATGTAACAGAACCTTCAGGAACTTGCATATTGCATATTACATACTCATTCATAAAAACTATATCATAAAAGTATACGATAGTTTCAAAAAGCTCCTTTTTTGAAAACCAATAAGTGTACCCTCTTACAACCTTTTATGAAAAAGATATTTTGTCATATAATAATTGTACCTTTTTACAACCTTTTATGAAAAAGACATTTTGTCATTGTACCTTACACTATATACAAGACAACATGAAAAAAGGAATGTAGGAAAAAGACAAAAACATAACATCGACTACATGGAGAAAACAAATAAAATATGTTTTTGAAAAGACTCTAATTTCCCTCTTTAAAGAAATATTTTTATAAGAAGAAGACAAAAACATAAAATCGACTACATAAGAAAAACAAATAAAATATGTTTTTGAAAAGACTTTAGTTATCTTCTTTAATGAAATGTTTCTTAATACAAGAAGAAGACAAAAACATAAATCGGCTACACATAAGAAAAACAAATAAAATATGGTTTTAAAAGGACTCTAGTTACCTTTTTTCATAACCATAGAATCTCGACTTACTTGAAGTCATCATTCTCTCTACAAAGCATTAAATGCCTTCTGTAACAAATCCTTTCTAAATATCCTTCCCAAAGAATGTCGACCTTCTTTTGGTCCTCATTCTCTCTGGAGACTTTGAAATACACAACATAAAGAAAACACTTGACATGACTATGTACAAATAAATATCTCAAAGCACTCATAATACTTACACTCATTTAAAGTAAAGAAGTACTAATGTACCTCAAATCATTAATTAGAATAAAGACAAAACTACAACCCAACGTTCAATGTACCATTGTAAGAAATAGACTTTTTACATAAAATATGTATTACCTAAAAATAATACAACGACTAGTGTACCCTCTATTTCACCTTTATGGAAAAAGGCATTCTCGAACTTCTCTAAAAAATGTTTTTGAAATGACCTAACATTTCACATTTCAAAAAGTTACAATTCCAAAATGTAACGACTACTTTTTATAAGCTATATAAACACACACAAACAAACTATTCAGACAATGGAATGAAATAGACGTGTGAGCTTACAAAGAGAAAAATTTCTATTCGTGATTTGAAAATAGAGCCTTGAAAAAGAAAGAGAAAAAGAAAAAGAAAGAAAAGAGAAAAAGTCAAGTCCAACTCTTTGACAAAGAGTATCCTCTGAGTGACAAACAGAACATTCTTAGAATCCTTCATTCGTGCATTCATATCATTTTGAAGGTTCTATAGGAAGTATTGTAACTCTGTTATTCACTGTATTCCTTCTTTGTTTAAAGAAGTAGACCTCTGTGAAAGAGGGTGTTGCCCTTCTCTGTTGAGAGAATAAGACCTCTTGGGAAGAGGGTGTGCCCCTTCTCTAGTGAGAGAAGAAGACCTCTTGGGAAGAGGGTGTTGTACTATTTATCCGGTGACTCGGATGTTATAGTGGAAATCTCAAGTGGTTTGCTTGGGGACTGGATGTAGGTCTGGATATTGACCGAACCAGTATAACTTATGTGTTTTATGTGTTGAGCCTTACTGCTTAATTATTTTATTTTATCGATCATTATCATATTTCACTATTCACCCCCCCTATAGTGGAATTTCAAGTATGGCCCCAGCATCACACATCCCATATACACAACATTTTCTTTATGCCTACTAGCCATACTGCACCCTTCATTACCACCTTACCTGTACCTCACCCTGTGCACACACCACTTTTACTATTTGCCATACACTTACATTGTTTTGCAAATCATACCATTTATCCCAGCCACCTGCATCCACACAGCAACACTCTTATCCATCTACATTGGGTATATATCACAAGTGATACACACACACACACACACACATATATATATATATATATATATATATATATATATATATATATATATATATATATATATATATACGTATGTATATATATGTGTGTATATTCATATATATGTATGTATATATAGGCATGAATGTATATAAGTATATATGTCATTTTCCATCTTTCTATCATTTATATCTTGACATATGAGCCTTTCATCATTGATATGTGCAATTCCTCTCATATTATTCACGTACTTTGCAGAGAATATGCGAAGAAGATCATTATTGGGAGTTGAAAATTCAATTTTATGTGTTGTAATAGTTAGATTTTAATGAGAATTTATATTCCCTGTTTTAGATAGAATGAATGAGCATTGTAAACCGCACGAATTACTTGTTTTCATGCATTTTCTTCCTTTATTTCTCAAAATTCTCACAAATGGTAACACGAATGGCACGTGCACAATTTTGTAAGAGGTAATTAATCCTAAGTTTATGATTTACATCAATGGCCATAGTCAGAATGTAAACAAGACTTAGTGTTTTTATCTCTTATAAAAATAACACTGGATCCTTTTTAAAAAATCATCATATTTTCTTTAAATATTTTTCCTCTTTTATCAGAATTTAATTTAAAATTAATTCAACATATATACCAATGGCCATAGTCAGGGTATATTGAGAATTAATTTCATTTTAAATTCTATAAAAGCACCAAAAATGTATTTCATTCTTCACTTGAATTTAAATGTGGTTATTATATAATATATTCAATGACCATAGTCAGAGATATTTTATATCTTCAACCCCATTCTTAATTCACTTAAAGAATGAAATAGCTTTTCAAAAACCAATTTCAAATTCTTTAAACTCATTCATCATTTAGGATAGAATTGCATCATATTTTCAAAATTCCTTTTTCAAAATCCAAGTGATTGTGAATATCTTTTCTTTAATTTCTATTTCAAATTATCAATTCTATCCCATTTTCAAAGTCCAATTTGACTTTGAAATTCATTTATCTATTCAAAGTTTAAATTCTCAAATCAAATTTAAAATTCAAAGTTCGATCCTAATCCCAACTTGGATCTAGATTTCCAAATTCAATTTTCTTTTTGGATCTCAAACTTCATATCCAATTCTATTTTAGGATCCAGAATCCAACTTCACTTTGGATCTCAGACTTCAGATCCAATTCTATTTTAGGATCCAGAATCCAACTTCACTTTGAATCTCAGACTTGAGATCCAATTCTATTTTAGGATCCAGAATCCAACTTTATTTTGGATCTCGGACTTCAGATCCAAAATCCATTTTAGGATCCAGAACCCAATTCTACTTTGGATCTCAGACTTCAGATCCAATGCCATTCTAGGATCCAGAACCCAATTCTACCTTTGGATCTCAGACTTCAGATCCAAAATCCATCTTAGGGTCCAGAGTCCAACTCTACATTGGATCTTAGACTCCAGATCCAATTCTATTTTAGGATCCATAACCCAATTCTACTTTAGATCTTAGACTTCAGATCCAAATCCCTTTTAGGGTCCGGAATCTAACTCTAATTTGGATCTTAGACTTCAGATCCAAATTCCAGCTTAGGGTTCAGAGTCCAACTCTATCTTGGATCTCAGATTTCAGATTTTAAATCCATTTTAAGATCCAATTCTATTCTCAATTCTAGATTTCAAATCCAATTTCACTTTCAAATCTCATTCGAACTTCCTAAATCCATTTCTATTTTTAAATACCAGTTGATTTTCTCAGATCCATTCTAAGATTCAAATTCAATATCACTTCAAAATTTCATCTTCTTCTCCTAAATCCATGATTAAATTCAAAGTCCATTTCTGACTTTGAAATTTCATTTCCTTTCATTTCAAAGCTTCAAATCATTCTTTCTCAAAATCAAGATTTATTCTTCCAACTCTGATTTACTTCAAAGACTTAGAACTTCTATGATCTATCTCAAGGTCTAAGTTAGGATTCAATCATTTCTTCACTCATCTCAGAATACTTGGAAATTTTTCAAACATCTTTCAAAAAGAGCATACATCCTTACATTGCACAAGCATGATTCTTTGTGCATTTAGACTTAGAATAAATTCTTAGATAATTTTTAGGCAAAAGCAAAAGGCATAGACTCAATCCTTGGTTCGATTACCCCTGGTAAAGGCGCCAGGAACGGTCGAACCTCGTACCGACAAGCGAATCCCGTCTCCCAGTTTTCCCGCAAATATTTCAAAACGGAGGCGAGTTAAATTTCTAAATATTTTCAAGTTAAGGTTGAGTGAGACCGCGCAAAAGAATTCCTCTTCTCTCTTTCTCTTCTTTTCTCTTCTCTCTTCTTTTTCTATCTTTTATTGTTCTCCCTTCAAAAAGGAGGAAAATAGAGGTTATAAAAGGAAAAGAGAAGAAAGAGAGAGAAAGATACAAGAGAGGAAAAATTTTGCGATGATCACAGTTTTGGCGACCGTGATGGGACTCATCTTCGTTCGGTCGAAAATATGCCTTTGCTTTGCTTTAATATTTTCTAAGTCTTTATTCTTTCTATGTCAGCTATATTTTCCATGCAAACCTTAGGGGCCTAGATTTTGTCCTAAGCTGACATCATTGCTTATAGGATCTAAGTATGGTTTGGTAGGATCATATTGAGGAGATTATTCCATGTTCACATTAGACTTAGGTCTGAAATACAACTCTCCTCAATTTTAGGGATTGAATGCAAAACAATGTATGCAAGTGTATGCTTCTCTTTATTTAAATCTATCTCTTTAGGACTTGCATTAGAGCCTTTTGATTTTATTGCATGTTGATCATATTTTGAAAACATCCCTACCTATGTTGTCCCGGTCTTCACGTTGCTGGGCTGTCTCACTGAACCATAGTTCGGGAGAGAGCCTCACAACTGGACCACTTATTTTGGGTTCGCGCCCCCCTACCACGTACCTAAGGGCCATAGTCTGAGGTATATCAGTAGGTGCTCAAGGATGTTGGGAAGCCATTACCTTAGAACCGAAGAGATATATTTATATGCCACGTACTTCGAGCTTCGGCTTGAGTATATTGGCGTACCTTGATTGAAAACATATGATATAAATCTTAGAGTTAGGATTAAGGTCCTACCAGCCATTTCAAATATTGCATATAGAGTCAGCTCTAGGGAGTGCTTGTTTGCGCATCCTTGCTTGTATATCTGTGATTTATGATATTTTATATCTTCCTTATATTTTCCAAAACCCTGGGTATATATTTCAAAATTTTCCTTTTTGTTTCTAAAAACCCAGGTGTATTTTCCTTTCTCTTCCTCTAAAAATTCTTCTGATTCTGCCTGTAAGTTCTTCAAATTTTAAAATCTTTACCATTTATTCTCAAATTTCATTTTTTTCTCTTATTTTCTTCTGATTTTATTCTTGTTTATATTTTCATAAAAATCTCTTTCCGTCAAGAGATATCAAAATGGTATTTTCTTTCATATTTTAGTTGGTTACTCCCCCTCGTAGAGTAAACAACGCAATTGTCACAAATTTTGTGGTGACTCAATCCCTAGTAATGGGATATAATTTTTAGATTTCAACCTAAATCCTTCCTTTTGTCAAAAACTTCTCCAAAAAAAAAAGTTTCTTGGGTCTAAAAACCTCTACTTTTCTCTACAAAGAGAGCGTTGATATCTGAAAATGGTTCAGACTAGAGCTAGAAAAGAAACAGTTCCTCACCACAGCGACAGTGAGGCAGAACGGATAAGCTCTCCTAAATCAGTCAGGGGACAGGGTCAGAACAGAGGAGATGACATTGACCCCGCTATGTATGTTATGTTCCAAAAAATGATGGCAAGGATGATGTCGGAGCAAGCCGAGGCCAAGCTGAAAGAGGCAGTTCATAAAAGCAAAATGAGGAAGAAGCCTGTAAAAAAGCAGGTCAGAATCATCAGGAAGAAGGTACAACCAGATACTGCTTCTGAGGAATCAGAGTCAGTCGAGGAAGAATCGGAAGAGGAAGAGCAGATTGTCTACAAACAGAATCCTCTGAGACAGTCCGTAAAGATAGCTGCAGAAGAGCCTGAATCCGTCAACAAGCCCAAGTCTGAGGCTCTAGCAGAGGACCTGATGAGCAAGCAGATGAAGGAGATGAATCGAGCAATTAAAGACATTCAAGCCAAGGGTAAGGGCAAGCAGACCTACACTGGCGAATATTTTTACGATGGTCTAGATGGGGATGATAACCTGGAGAACCTTCCTCATAAATTTCTCAAGTTTGATGGAACTGGCAACCCAAAAGCCCACTTAGCCACATTTTATGCAAAGTGCAGCCGTTTCAGAAAAGACAACAGAGCGTTGTTTATTTGCTTTCCCCGCAGTCTGGAGGGTGTAGCAGTCAGATGGTATGCTGACCACATGAATCCTATCGAACTACGAGAGTTCGATAAGATAGTAAATTTGTTCATCGAGCGCTTCTTATTCAACACTGAAGCCTCACCAACATTAAATCATCTTTACAACCTAAAGCAAGGAGAAACTGAAAAAGCAGAAGATTTTATTCACAGGTGGAGAAGCACCTGTAATAAGATGAAGGTACCCATTCCAGAGAATCACGCATTGCAGGTGATCCTCAACAATTTTTCTCAGCCCATAAGGAGCCTCATCGCCACTTCCCCGGCAAAATCCTTCGTCAAGTTGATTGAGCAAGCTGAATGGCTCGAAGCAGGGATAGAAAGCGGGCTTTACGAGGGCACGCCTCTGGTCAAGAATATCCAAGACCAGAAGAAAAAGGCGCAATTCGCTCATTCGGTTGATGCCTCCTGCAATAATCTTGGCAGCAGCAGCAAAGGAAACAAGAACAACAATGGCAGTGGTCCGAGAATAGATCAGGGCAAGGGGCAGAAGGAAAGATCTCATAAGAACAATGACAAACCACTTCTGACTGGCATCTAACAAAAGGGTGATCTTCAAGAGAAGCCCAAGTATATCAAGTGGGAGAAAGATTGAGTTTTCACTCCGCTATCTTAGAGTTTAGAAGTGATTGTGGATTACCTTTTGAAGCACGGGATGATCAAGCTCCCTAAAATCGTGGATCCTCCCGTAATCTTGGGAAAGTTCAAGGATCAATTCTGCAAGTACCATAGGGCAACGTGGCACGACACCGAGCACTGTTTTGTCCTCAAACACATGATACAAGACTGCATTGACAGAAGTGAGCTGATAGAGGACGAGGAAGAAGGGCAGCCAACAGTCCTGACAGAACCATTTCCAGATCACTCCAAGAATTGAGGATGCCCAAGTTTTTTTCTGCACTGTCATTTTTCTTTGTGTTAGTCATCTTGTAGGGGCAAGTCAGCCCAGTCTTTTTTTGAATCCTTTCTGTTTGAAGTTCTTGTAAATATTTAGTTTGTTATCAAACTTTTGCTTATTAATAAAGTGTCAATTTCCTTTATATCTTTTATATTCCATACTTATTTGCCATACTGTGGCATTTAAATTCTTGTTCTTTTCAGAATGCGGGACAATCTTGACATCATTCATGCGAGAAATGATATTACCTATGAGGGCTTTTCAAAAATCATGAAATTTTAAAAAAGTCTTCGTTATGACCAAAGAGTTCAAATATTTTTTGGTCCAACCTTTGTCAAAAATCAACCCTCGTGTTGATCATGTTTTCAAAAATAGGTTTTCGAACCATTGCATTGAAAAATCAACCCTCGTGTTGATCATGTTTTCCAAAATAGGTTTTTAAACCATTGCATCGAAGGATCAACCCTTGTGTTGGTCTTATCTTCCAAAACTGATTTCAAATCTTTATATTCAAAGATCAACCCTTGTGCTGGTCTTAGCTTCCAAAATGAGTTTCGAATCATTCAAAGACCAACCCTTGTGTCGATTTCAAATCATTATATTCAAAGATCAACCCTTGTGTTCGTCTTATCTTTCAAAATAGATTTCAAATCTTTATATTCAAAGATCAACCCTTGTGTTGGCCTAATCTTTCAAAATAGGTTTCAAATCATTCAAAAATCAATCCTTGTATTGATTTTAAATCATTATATTCAAAGATCAACCCTTGTGTTGGTCTTATCTTCCAAGATTGGTTTTAAAACATTATCTTCAAAGATCAACCCTTGTATTGATCTTATTATCAATTTCGAGCTGTTATTTTTAGAAATCGGATCTATTGCTGATCTTCTTCTTCAAAAAATAGGTTTTCAAAACCATTGCCTTAAAAAATTAACCCTCATGATGATCTCTCATGTTTAATTTAAAGGATCAGATCTCGCGCTGATCATTCTTCTTATGATGGATTTTCTTCCCACAAAATAAGTTCTCACTTATCTTTTAAATAAACATTTTCCTTTCAAGATCCCATATGCAGGAAGGATTAGAAAAACTCCCTTTTCTCTTAAATCTTATAAATTTTCAGTTAATTTTGATATCTTTATCAGTTTTCATTCATTTTATTCAAGTTTACATCAATTTTATCAAGTTTTATCAAGTTTTTTCCTCAATTCTATTCAAATTTTTATCAAAATCCATTTTCCCTTTCAGGTTAAGGGATAAACCTGATGCCTCTTTCCCATGAGGTATTTTCTAAATCTTCTTTTACCCTTTTAGGTTAAGGGAAAAACCTCACCCTCGTTGTCCGAGGTGTTCCCCTTTCAGGTTAAGGGATAAACCTGACCCTCGTTGTCCGAGGTGTTCCCATTCAGGATAAGGGATAATCCTGAAGACCTCTCGTAGGGGCAACAATGCTACCTATGAGAATTCTTTTTGCAAATACAAGTTTTATCGATCTTTATTGATTTCTAAATTTATATCAATTTCTCTTCAAATTATATTTTTTTTCCCATTCAGGATAAGGGATAATCCTGAGATCACTCATTGGGGCAACCATGCTACCTGTGAGAATTCTTTTTACAAAAATAAATCAATTTCCTCAAATGTTCTACATTTTTTTCAAAGTTCTATATCCTTATGTCTTCTCAAAGTTTATTCTTTCTATATTCCCCGTCAGAATAAGGGTTTAATCCTGAAAATTGGACCGCATACCTGGTCCATCTAAATCATAGATCATAAATTCTAAATCTTGTCATATCCCTTCTAAATTCAAGTCTCAGGTTATCTCTTCATAAAATCTTCTATTTCCCCTTCAGGATAAGGGATAATCCTAAAACCCTGACAATCATTCCTGCTTTAATCTCTAAATATCTTAAGAATGCCGGTCTCCTTCCCGACTCTCAGTTAGAAAAACCCGGTGCTCGCACTGGTTATTTTGCTTAAGTTTTTAAATCTAAAGATCAAGTTCAGTCCTCGTACTGGTTGTCTTTCAAAAGTTTCGAACTTAAATCAGGTCATTAAATGAAATGTCTCAGCTACTTCGATGGTCGTTAAATGAAATGTCCCAGCTACTTCACTGGTCGTTAAATGAAATGTCCCAGCTACTTCGCTGGTCGTTAAATGAAATGTCCCAGCTACTTCGCTGGTCGTTAAATGAAATGTCCCAGCTACTTCGTTGGTCGTTAAATGAAATGTCCCAGCTACTTCGCTGGTCATTAAATGAAATGTTCCAGCTACTTCGATGGTCGTTAAATGAAATGTCCCAGCTACTTCGCTGGTCGTTAAATGAAATGTCCTAGCTACTTCGCTGGTCGTTAAATGAAATGTCCCAGCTACTTCGTTGGTCGTTAAATAAAATATCCCAGCTACTTCGCTGGTCATTAAATGAAATGTCCCAGCTACTTCGTTGGTCGTTAAATGAAATGTCCCAGCTACTTCGCTGGTCGTTAAATGAAATGCTCTAACTCCTTCGTTGGTCGTTAATGAAATGTCTCAGCTACTTCGCTAGTCGTTAAATGAAAGGTTCCAGCTCCTTCGCTGGTCGTTAAATGAAAGGTCCCAGTTTTACTGGTCAGAATGTCCAAAATCATAAATTGCAACTAAAGGTCGCATCAAAATCTATATTGAGTAAGTATTTCACATAGAAGTCATGAAAAATTTGCCAATTGACTAAAAGTATTTGTTGATTCCAATATTCTTACTACATAGAAGAATCACCTCTTATTACCTCTAGTATCCTTTCCAAAAAGTTGAAACTTTTTGCGAAAAAGAGGTAAAATTCAAATATTTTCCCTGTTGATCAACCAAAAGGATGAGAGAAATATCCTCGGTATGATTAGCGAAAGAAATATTCGATGACATTGAAAAGCCAGAAACGAATTGATATTGATCATAGCTTTGACGCATGTTTAAAGATGATTTTCTGGCAATCAGACAGTGGAAATATCCTGAGCTACAAAAAGAATCCACTTAATCCATATCTTCTCATTTCTAAAGCTGCAATCAAATATCTGCAAAGGGGATCTCTCAATTGTCGTCAAGATGAAGGCGAATATGCAAGCAGACCCCCGGGGACATAGAAGATTTGGATCATCTACCGAGATGAAGGAGTTTATGAAGGATCCTTCCAGGGAAAGTTCAGATCACCATCGAGATGAAGGCGAGTGTGATGAACCTACCGACAAACCCTAAATGATATTTGATTTCTGCTATCATCAATAGACCTTTTGAGCCAATATCATCAATAGAATCTCTGAGATAAAAGAAGGATCGAAACATCTCCAAGATGAAGGAGTTTGTGACGTACCCTTCCCTGATAAAGAGAGAAAAGTCAGGACATCTCCAAAATGAAGGATGATGTAAAAGCCCGAAAAGCCCAATGACTCAAAAAGAGTGCAAGAAGATCATCATGGAAAAACACCCAGATATCAAACTGCCGAAATTACCATAAGTCATCTTTTCTTTTGCGAAATTCTTTTATCAATATCTCTTCACCACTTGCTTTTATGAAACTAAGAATATTTCTTCTCTTCTCATATCAAGGAAATGGATAGCTTCCTTGAAGAAAGTCATCAGCGCTAAATTTTTTTGAATTTGACTCTTAAAACCAAGGAGTTAACCTCGTTGGAGGAAATACTCTAGGTAAAAGAGGGAATATCTTTGCACACATGTGCACATTTTCAAGCGTTGAAGTCAACTATAAATTTATCTTATTGGCAAAATTTTCTAGATATTCTAAGAATGAAATAAATATTCAATATCCATTTTGGTGCAACCTAGCGTTGTTTATATCTTCTAGAAGAGTTACCCCATTTAGTTGAAATATCTCTCATGTCCCATCATGGTTTCGAGAATTCTGTATGGTCATTCCCACTCAGGTTAAGGGTCAAAACCTGTATTCTCTGCGAGAGGTCATTAAATTCAAAAGCTATTTCAGTCTCAGCAAAGAGACTCCCAAGTTCATCCCTTTTCCAAAATTTCATTTTCCTCCTTTCGCAAACCCCTTTTCGGATTTGTTCGTCCAAACTCTGAAGGTCCCATCATGGTCTCTTCACTCGAGGATTTCGTATGGTTGTCCATTTCAGGTTAAGGGTTAAGCCTGAACCTTGCCCCTCGAGGTATCTTCCTTTTTCAGGTTTTGGTTAAACCTAAATCTCGTTCCAACAAGTTTCCCTCGTTTCGACGAGGTGTTTTCCTCCAAGTCCCATCATGGTTCTTCCCATCGAGGAATTCGTGCTTTGTATATTCATCCAGAATAGGATCCTACTTGAGCTTCATCTCGCAAGGCATTTTCGCAAAAATGTCCCATCAAGGTCCTCATCTATCCCTTTCCCCATTCAGGTTATCTTGAGATATCTTTGTCCCATCCAGGTTAAGGGCTAAACCTGAGTCATTCTAAAAAGTTGATCTTGCCTTGCTGATCAAAATCCTTATCCTTCACCATTTTCGGGACCTTCACTCAAATTCCCATCACGATTTTCTCATTTCTGTCTATTCAGTCATATCATTTTCGAGGATTTCGTCTCCCCCAAAGCCATTCAGGATAAGGTTTTAAACTTGAGAAGTTATGTCTTTCAAATCAATTCTTCCACACCCATTTCAGATTTGCTGACTGGGGCATTTTTTCAAAATTTGGAGTGTTTTCTTTGCCACTAAGCTCGGCTTTCAAACAATTTAGTAGCAAAGAGGGGCATCTGTGAACACCCCAAATTTTTTGAAAGTTTGTAAATATTCCCTTTTTGCCCTTTATCTTCATTTTTTGTGTAATTGAGTCACTTTTAAATATAAATCCTGTTTTATTTCTCAAGTTTTCTGAAATTAAATTCATTTTGTATATCTGACTCAATTTCGGATTCGGATCCAGATAAAAGATCCAAATCTGAGCTCCGTTGTCTAATGTTTAAAATTAAATTTTTCAAAATTTCCAAAATAACTTTTGAAAAACCCAGACACTTCGTCCGGTATCTGTTTGGATCCATCAAATTGTATTTCTCGATTCAAGGTTTAAAACTCGAATATTTTCTCAAAACCTGGGTCCAAACCCATTTTCTGAAGAAATCAAACCCAAACTTTCAAAAGCTTCTCTTTTTGTAAATTTTTATCAAGAAAATGCAAAAAAAAAAATTTAGTTTAATCTCTCATACTGCTTAGGTTTTAGAATCTTATTTCCAAAAAATATAAAAAAATGTAAAGAACAAAAAAAAATATAGAAAACTGAATATATATATATATATATATAATAATAGCTTTTAAACACCCCTTTTTGAAAAAGAGGGCGAGAGAACCCCTGTTTTGAGATTTTGAAAAACGTGAAGGGCCATCTTTTTGAAAAAAATCAAATTTAAGGGGAGGGCCCTGTAAAGCTTCCTTTTAGGGTTTTGAAAAGGAAACTTCGTAAGAAAGGAAAAGGGGAAAGATCGTTGTTCGGCCTCAGCCATTACAAACCCTCTCTCTTCTCTCGCCTCTCTCACCAAAACCCGCCAGAACCTTACTCTTCCATCTCCCGATCTCCCTCCATCTGCCTAAACCCTTCATCTTCAACCGTTTTCCCCCTTCGCGAACCTCTTTCTCCCCTATAAAGGAACCATGCAACGAAAACCCTAGGACCACCGCTTCTTCACCACCGCACCCCTCTTCAATCTATCCATGATCACCCCTCCATCGCATGCTCGCCATTTCCTTCTTCTTCCTCTTCATCTTCCTCATTTCTCCTCCTTTCTCTTCTTCTTCCCCTTTCCCTTTCTGGGGTCCTTACCATCAACTAAAGGAGGTCAATCTCAAAAACTCTAGCGAGTTTGTCGATCAGTTCAGCAAAAAGCATCGAAAGAACAATTGTATTCTTCCACAGCTCACCTCCCCGGATCAGATAGGATGCCATCCTCCACTTCAAACCAGCTTCTGAATTACAACAAATGATCCAAGTAATCCTTCTTGTCTTAAATCTGGTTAGATTTGATTATTGACTAGCATCATGTTCATCGTTATGCTTCTTATCTTCTGTAACATTCTTCATTTTGTCTCTCCTTTTCTTTTCATACACCATTTCTTTAGTAGCATTTCCTATATCATGATTCACATAGCTGTGTTAGATGGCATATTTGGGTTTTTCATCAATATGGCATCTAATCGTTCATGACTCAATTGAAACTCAGATTCGTTCGTGTTATGCCACATACTTGGATTTCATTTATCATACCTCCTCTGTCTGTTTTCATTTTCTTTCATTTTGGATTTTCTGTTTATTAAAGCAATGTATGTAATGTCGATTTTCCCATGGCAACATCGACTTACATTCTGCAATAGAGTTCCAACCCTTTTCTTTTGGGGCTATATTTCCCTCATTATTGTTTTATATATTTTTTATTATTATTATCTGACATTCATTTCAGTTGCTCGTTTTGACTCCACTTTTGTAAACAGTATCGTTGGTATCTCGGATTGTTTCTTTTTTCTTTTTTTTTGTATCCCATCTTGCTTCTCACCTCCACACAACTGCAGCACAGAGGCCTCAAGTGCCGGCCTTTGCATTCCTCTGTTTCACCACAGAGGTCTCTTTTGATTTACCCCTTTTTTTTTTTTGCACATGATATTGATATATCGTGAATCTTCATCCTGTTTGTGGGGAATGGAATCTTATTATGTAGAACCTGTCATAAGTTACTGCAAAATGTTTTGTTGGATGGTTTAAAATCATGGTGGAAATAAATCCGGCATTGATCTGGTTCACAATTCAATGGATCATTACTGTGGCACAATAAGCAAAATCGATCCGCTACATGCCTGAGCAGCCGAAATCGATATGCTTAATGAATTTCGGATATCAAATTTCTAAGACTGATTGGCTGAGTCAGTTTGCTGAATCCGATGGGTGAAATCAGGTTGACTGTGTGAAGATTAAGCTCAAATCTGAAACATCGCTGGTTTCGATGTGTTGTGTAAGGCATGTTTGGAATTCTAAATGATAGAATAAACTGGTATGGTTTGATCAAGGTAGCATATCCTATCTACATATCTCCTGCACATAGTATAACACCCCTTCACCAACACTCACTTACATACCATCACTTGTACACTATCACATCTACATATGTTTTTCTTCTTTTAGCCCCTACTGGATTTGGTTATAACTTTCTGTGTCATTTTGCAAGAAACATCAGCCCTCAGGGCTTCAATCAGCGTCTCCACGCTGACAGTCCAAGCACTTGACTATTTACATCTAGTAGTGGTCCTCTCTCTTTCTCTCTGCATTTGCAGTTGATTGATAAATTTAGGCATGTGGATCTAACTGTTATTAAGAATGCAGCTGCCCCATCAATACCAGTGCCTTCAGTCAAAAAGAAAGTTATTGACTCAGCAAAGTCATTAGGTTCGTACTTGGATTATGAGTTTTCAGAATGGGTTTTTTTTGCTTTTGATGGATTTGCAAACATCCTTGATATTATCTATGCTTATGCGGATGATTTCCATGTTTCAAGCTTTCTTTCAATGTAAGTTGGATGGCCACATCGACGAAATGTTTCTCTATGTTATGCGCACATTCTATATATGTCCTCATCTTTACCAAGAAAACTGGAGCTTCATCGGTCATTTGGATGGAAGGAGGACAAAATGGCATAACCACTTACATTTGGTAGTCTCATTCTGAGTAATTCACTGGCATCCGACCCCATTCAGTCCCTGTCAGGTTCATTTGCTAAAAGTTCCTGAAGAGTGATTGTCTCCCTCACGTTTCTCTTGGTCTGGGCATGGTGGCAATTTAGACACTCAGTGGGGTGGAGACAGTTTGGCAGTTTTTGTGTACCATTTAAAGGCTTTTCTTATGCTGTAAAAGCATTGTCATTCTTACAGATTTCAAGTGGCAAAACTTCAGGTACTAAATGTCATTAACCAGGGCCCGATCTAAGGTTGCAACTCAAATCTCTAATCTGCCACGAACTCAAGGATATATGTCCCAGCAAGCTGGAATCTCGCAGAATTTGATTTTCCTCCTGTCTCTAAGCAGTTGGATGCCTAGAAGTGGTCAAAATCTCAGCAAATACATTGTTGAAGTGATAAGCACTTTACATAGCAGCTTGAAGAAAGTAAAATGTGAATGCCATTCACTGTATATCTTATGCACAACATTACACAAACCTCATTCATAGCATCTTACAATGATTAGTTTTTCCATGATTTGTTGTAGCTTGTGTGCACCCATAGCATATCCACTATACCACATATTTGATTCATTGCTCTTTTATCACATTCATTTATTTGTATATCCTCCATAAATGGCTATTATAAAGTGGAGACCAGCCGGACATGCTCTTGCTAGTCCATACCCCTCTCAGCAGATGATGGAAATGAACAAGAATCAGTTTGGACAGTTGAAGAATCAAGTTTAAGCATGGGTCGAGTTAGCAAATCCCTGTACATTTGTCTTGACAATAAATAGCATATACTCCTTGGTTCATTCTGAAAGCTACATTACCTTTCAAATGAGTGTTTTCCCTTACGGCTTCTCCAGAAGATTGTTAAATTAACTACAGGCTGTGATAAGGAGAATAAACTGGGAGTCCAGGCTTTTGCCTCACTTTCCTGTCATGAAAATGTTCCGTATATGGATTGGAATACATTCTAACCTCAGATATCGGCTAGCATTTTCTCTCTCTCAGGCCATCAGTGTGAGTCTCACTGTTATTAATTTCAAATTCACATGGATCAGACTGGACTTGGTTGAAAAGATGAATTGCCACATATTGGGCCATGGAATAAACAGTTTAGGGTGATTCTCAAGTTTAGATGTCATTTTGAATCATATTCTTTTCACTACTTAGGCTGTATATTGAGGAAGATGGAATATCTGATCTGACCTCATTAAACCATTTTTGTTTCCGGCCTACCATCATCTGATTATGCTAATATATATACCATATTTCATCAAGTTACCTTCATCCTTTATCTTGTAGCTTCAGGTACACAAACAAATTCTTTGTGTCGGCCACATTGCATACCAACAACATCATCCCTGATGCCAGTTCACTGCATATCATGACATCAACATACATATCCATCCTATTTTTTTTCTTTAGTTTGTTAGGTAAACATCAGGTTTTAGATGTGTGCTGGAGTCAATTTGCAAACAACTTGTGTATTTTGGACATTGATCAATACTTTGTTTCATTAAATACTCACTTCCTGTATTGTCTCCCATTTACTATAGGTATTTCTTTACATCTCCCTATAATATTCTCATCTAGCACATACCATTTGCATAGTTCCATTGCATCATTTCACTGCCTCCACATTTCCACAACCCATCCTGTATATATACAATGAATCACCTATAGCCTTTGTAGCATTGTTAGCATAGTATGGCCCCAGTACACACATCCCATATACACAACATTTTCTTTATGCCTACTAGCCATACTGCACTTTCATTACCACCTTACCTGTACCTCACCCTGTGCACACACCACTTTTACTATTTGCCATACACTTACATTGTTTTGCAAATCATACCATTTATCCCAGCCACCTGCATCCACACAGCAACACTCTTATCCATCTACATTGGGTATATATCACAAGTGATACACACACACACACACACACATATATATATATATATATATATATATATATATATATATATATATATATATATATATATATATATATATATATATGTGTGTGTGTGTGTGTATATTCATATATATGTATGTATATATAGGCATGAATGTATATAAGTATATATGTCATTTTCCATCTTTCTATCATTTATATCTTGACATATGAGCCTTTCATCATTGATATGTGCAATTCCTCTCATATTATTCACGTACTTTGCAGAGAATATGCGAAGAAGATCATTATTGGGAGTTGAAAATTCAATTTTATGTGTTGTAATAGTTAGATTTTAAAGAGAATTTACATTCCCTGTTTTAGATAGAATGAATGAGCATTGTAAACCGCACGAATTACTTGTTTTCATGCATTTTCTTCCTTTATTTCTCAAAATTCTCACAAATGGCAACACGAATGACACGTGCACCATTTCGTAAGAGGTAATTAATCCTAAGTTGATGATTTACATCAATGGCCATAGTCAGAATGTAAACAAGACTTAGTGTTTTTATCTCTTATAAAATAACACTGGATCCACACTGGATCCTTTTTAAAAAATCATCATATTTTCTTTAAATATTTTTCCTCTTTTATCAGAATTTAATTTAAAATTAATTCAACATATATACCAATAGCCATAGTCAGGGTATATTGAGAATTAATTTCATTTTAAATTCTATAAAAGCACCAAAAATGTATTTCATTCTTCACTTGAATTTAAATATGGTTATTATATAATATATTCAATGACCATAGTCAGGGATATATTATATCTTCAACCCCATTCTTAATTCACTTAAAGAATGAAATAGCTTTTCAAAAACCAATTTCAAATTCTTTAAACTCATTCATGATTTAGGATAGAATTGCATTATATTTTCAAAATTCCTTTTTCAAAATCCAAGTGATTGTGAATATCTCTTCTTTAATTTCTATTTCAAATTATCAATTCTATCCCATTTTCAAAGTCCAAATTGACTTTGAAATTCATTTATCTATTCAAAGTTTAAATTCTCAAATCAATTTTAAAATTCAAAGTTAGATCCTAATCCCAACTTTGATCTAGATTTCCAAATTCAATTTCCACTTTGGATCTCAGACTGCAGATCCAATTCTATTTTAGGATCCAGAATTCAACTTCACTTTGGATCTCAGACTTCAGATCCAATTCTATTTTAGGATCCAGAATCCAACTTCACTTTGGATCTTAGACTTCAGATCCAATTCTATTTTAGGATCTAGAACCCATATCTACCTTTGGATCTCAGACTTCAGATCCAAAATCCATCTTAGGGTCCAGAACCCAATTCTACTTTGGATCTCAGACTTCAGATCTAATGCTATTCTAGGATCCAGAACCCAATTCTACCTTTGGATCTCAGACTTTAGATCCAAAATCCATCTTAGGGTACAGAGTCCAACTCTATATTGGATCTCAAACTCCAGATCCAATTCTATTTTAGGATCCAGAACCCAATTCTACTTTAGATCTTAGACTTCAGATCCAAATCCCTTTTAGGGTCCGAAATCCAACTCTAATTTGGATCTCAGACTTCAGATTCAAATTCCATCTTAGGGTCCAGAGTCCAACTCTATCTTGGATCTCAGATTTCAGATTTTAAATCCATTTTAAGATCCAATTCCATTCTCAATTCTAGATTTCAAATCCAATTTCACTTTCAGATCTCATCCGAACTTCCTAAATCCATTTCTATTTTTAAATACCATTTGATTTTCTCAGATCCATTCTAAGATTCGAATTCAATATCACTTCAAAATTTCATCTTCTTCTCCTAAATCCATGATTAAATTCAAAGTCCATTTCTGACTTTGAAATTTCATTTCCTTTCATTTCAAAGCTTCAAATCATTCTTTCTCAAAATCAAGATTTATTCTTCCAACTCTGATTTACTTCAAAGACTTAGAACTTCTCTGATCTATCTCAAGTTCTAAGTTAGGATTCAATCATTTCTTCACTCATCTCAGAAAACTTGGAAATTTTCCAAACATCTTTCAAAAAGAGCATACATCCTTACATTGCACAAGCATGATTCTTTGTGCATTTAGACTTAGAATAAATTCTTAGATAATATTTAGGCAAAAGCAAAAGGCATAGATTCGATCCTTGGTTCGATTACCCCTGGTAAAGGCGCCAGGAACGGTCGAACCTCGTACTGACGAGCGAATCCCGTCTCCCAGTTTTCCCGCAAATATTTCAAAACGGAGGCGAGTTAAATTTCTAAATATTTTCAAATTAAGGTCGAGTGAGACCGCGCAAAAGAATTCCTCTTCTCTCTTTCTCTTCTTTTTCTGTCTTTTATTCTTCTCTCTTCAAATAAAAGGAAAATAGAGGTTAGAGAAGGAAGAGAGAGAAAGATACAAGAGAGGAAAAATTTTGCGATGATCACAGGTGTTTTCCCATGATGATCTTTTTGCACTCTTTTTGAGTCATTGGGCTTTTTGGGCTTTTACATCATCCTTCATTTTAGAGATGTCCTGATTTTTCTCTCTTTTTTGGGGGAAGGGTACGTCACAAACTCCTTCATCTTGGAGATGTTCTGATCCTTCATTTATCTCAGGAATTATATTGATGTTATTGGCTCAAAAGGTTTTTAGATGATAGCAGCAATCAAACATCATTTAGGGTTTGTCGGTAGGTTCATCACACTCGCCTTCATCTCGACGGTGATCTGAACTTTTCCTGGAAGGATCCTTTACAAACTCCTTCATCTGGGAGATGATCCAAATCTTCTTTGGCCTCGGGGGTCTGCTCGCATATTCGTCTTCATCTTGACGACAATTGAGAAATCCCTTTTGCAAATATTTGATTGCAACTTTAAATGAATGTAAAGATATTGATTGAGTGGATTATTTTTATCGCTCATGATATTTCCACTGCCTGATTACCAGACAGCCATCTTAAAACACGCGTCATAGCCATGATCAATATCAACTCGCTTCTAGCGTTTTAGGATCATTGAATATTTCTTTCTCTAATCATACCGAGGATATTTCTTTCATATTTTTGGTTGATTAAAAAGAAAAGATTTGAATTTTACCTCTTTTTCGTAAAAAGTTTCACCTTTTTGAAAAGAATACTAGAGATAATCTGAGGTAATTCTTTTGTGCAGTAAGAATATTGGAATCAACAAAGATTTTTAGCAAATTGGCAAAGTTTTCACGAATTCTTTGTGAAACAATCACTCAATATAGATTTTGGTGAGACCTTGAGTTGAATCTATGATTTTGGAAATTCTGACCAGTAAACTGGGACCTTTCATTTAACGACCAACGAAGGAGCTGGAACCTTTCATTTAACGACCAGCGAAGTAGCTGGGACATTTCATTTAATGACCAGCGAAGTAGCTGGGACATTTCATTTAATGACCAGCGAAGTAGCTGGGACATTTCATTTAACGACCAATGAAGTAGCTGGGACATTTCATTTAACGACCAATGAAGTAGCTAGGACATTTCATTTAACGACCAGCGAAGTAGCTGGGACATTTCATTTAACGACCAATCAAGTAGCTGGGACATTTCATTTAATGACCAGCGAAGTAGCTGGGACATTTCATTTAACGACCAACGAAGTAGCTGGGACATTTAATTTAACGACCAACGAAGTAGCTGGGACATTTCACTTAACGACCAGCGAAGTAGCTGAGACATTTCATTTAACGACCAGCGAAGTAGCTGGGACATTTCATTTAACGACCAACGAAGTAGCTGGGACATTTCATTTAACGACCAACGAAGTAGCTGGGACATTTTATTTAATGACCAGCGAAGTAGCTGAGACATTTCATTTAACGACCAGCGAAGTAGCTGGGACATTTCATTTAAGGACCAACGAAGTAGCTGGGACATTTCATTTAATGACCAGCGAAGTAGCTGGGACATTTCATTTAACGATCAGCGAAGTAGCTGGGACATTTCATTTAACGAACTTTGATTTAATGATTTGATCTAAGATTGAGACTTTTTGAGAGATAAACAGTACGAGGACTGAACTTGATCTTTAAATTTTGAAGATTTTGACAAGTTACCCGTGCAAGGACTGGTTTTTTTTTTCAAATGAACTTGGTCTTTTGATTTGAAAATTTAGCAAAATAACTGATGTGAGCACCGGGTTTTCCAACTGAGAGTCGGGAAGGGGACTGGCATATTGAAGCAGAAATGATTGTCGGGGTTTCAGGATTATCCCTTATCCTGAAGGGGAAATAGAATGGACATTTGATGAGAATTTAGGGAAAATGATTTAGGTTTATCCCTTAACCTGGATAGAATAGACATTTGATGAGAATTTAGGGAAATGATTCAAGTTTATCCCTTAACCTGAAAGGGAAATGGACATTTGACGAAAATTTAGGGAAAATGATTCAGATTTTACCCCTTAACCTGAAACGGAAAGAAGATTTTGTGATGAGAGAACCTGAGACTTGAATTTAGAAGGGATATGACAAGATTTATGATTTATGATTTATGATTTATAATTCACGATTTAGATGGACCGGCAGATTTAGTTGTATGCGGTCCAATTTTCAGGATTAACCCCTTATCCTGAACAGAGAAAGGAAGGAATAAAATTTTGAGAAGGTAGAAGAAAATGAAAGATTTGATAAAAATGGAGAAAATTTGAGAAAATTGATGAAAATTTATTTTGTAAAAGAACTCTCACAAGCAGCATTGTCGCTCCTATGAGTGATCTCAGGATTATCCCTTATCCTGAGAAAGAATACCTCGAATGTCGAGGTTCAGGTTTATCCCTTAACCTAAAAGGGGAAAGAATAAAATATAAAAGTGGAGAAAAATTGAATAAATTTATGAAAATCTTGTTTTTGAAAAGAATTCTCACAGGTAGCCTTGTTGCTTCTGTGAGGGGTCTCAGGATTATCCCTTATCCTGAATGAGAAAAAAAATAGAATTTAAGGAAAGTAAATGAAGAGAAATTGATATAAATTTAGAAAATCAATAAAGGTTGATGAAACTTGTATTTGCAAAAGAATCCTCATAGGTAGCGTTATTGCTCCTACGAGGGGTCTCAAAATTATCCCTTATCCTGAATGGGAACACCTCGGACAACGAGGGTCAGGTTTATCCCTTAACCTGAACGGGAAACACCTCGAACAACGAGGGTCAGGTTTATCCCTTAACCTGAAAGGGTGAATAGAATAAAGGAAATACCTCATGGAAAGGAGGCATCAGGTTTATCCCTTAACCTGAAAGGGTTAAGATTTGATAAAATTTAATAGAATTGAGGAAAACTTGATAAAAATTTGATAAAATTGATGTAAACTTGATAGAAATAAAAATGAACGAAACTGAAAAAGATAACAAAATTAACTAAAAATTTATAAGATTTGAGAAAAATGAGTTTTTCTGATCCTTCCTGCATATGAGATCTTGAAAGGAAGATGTTTATTTAAAAGATAAGTGAGAAATCATTTTTGGGAGAAAAATCGATTGTAAGAAGAATGATCAGTGCGAGGATCTGATCCTTCAAATCAAACATGAGAGATCATCATGAGGGTCAATTTTTTAAAGGCAATGGTTTGAAAACCTATTTGATGAACAAGATCAACAATAGATCTAATTTCTAAAAAATAACGTTTCGAAATTGATAATGAGATCAACACAAGGGTTGATTGTTGAATATAATATTTAAAATCAATCTTGGAAGATAAGACCAACACGAGGGTTGATCTTTCAATATAATGTTTAAACCAATCTTGGAAGATAAGACCAACACAAGGGTTGATCTTTTGAATATAATGATTTTAAACCCATTTTGGAAGATAAAACCAACACAAGGGTTGATCTTTGAATATAATGTTTCGAAACCAATCATAGAAGATAAGATCAACACAAGGGTTGATGTTTCAATGCAATGGTTCAAAAACTTTTTTTTTGAAAATATGATCAACACGAGGGTTGATCTTTCAATGCAATGGTTTGAAACCTATTCTTGAAAATATGATCAACACGAGGGTTGATTTTTTATCAAAAGTTGGACCAAAGAATATTTGAACTCTTTGGTTGTCATAGCAAAGACTTTGTAGAAACTTTCAAAATTTCATGATTTTTGAAAAACCCTCATAGGTTATATCATTTCTCTCATGAATGATGTCAGGATTTGTCCCACATTCTGAAAAAGAACAGGAATTTAAATGCCCTAGTATGGCAAAAGAAGGAAGTAAAAGATATAACGAAAAATTGACATTTCATTGATAAGCAAAGGTTTGATAACAAAAAATGAATATTTACAAGAACTTTGAAAGGAAAAGATTCATAGAATACTTGGCTGACGAGCCCCTACAAGACAACTGACAAAAAGAGACGAAAGCAAAAAACTTTGGCTTTATCAATTTTTTGAGTGGTCCGAAAATGGTTCTGTCAGGACTGCTGGCTGCTTTTCTTCCTCGTCCTCTATCAGCTCACTTTTGTCAATGCAGTCTTGTATCATGTGCTTAAGGATGAAGCAGTGCTCTGTGTTGTGCCCTGTTGCCCTATGGTACTTGCAGAATTGGTCCTTGAACTTTCCCAAGATTACGGGAGGATCCGCTATTTTAGGGAGTTTGATCATCCCATGCTTTAAAAGGTAATCAAGAACTGCTTCCAAAGTTTGATCTAATGGAGTGAAGACTCGATCTTTCTCCCACTTGATGTACTTGGGTTTCTCTTGAAGATCACCCTTTTGCTAAAGGCCAATTGGAAGCGGTTTGTCATTGTTCTTATAAGATCTCTCCTTCTGCCCCTTACTCTGATCTATTCTCGGGCCACTGCCACTATTGTTCTTGTTTCCTTTGCTACTACTGCCAAGACTATTGCTAGAGGCCTCAACTGAATGAGCGAACTGCGTCTTCTTTTTTTGGTCTTGGATATTCTTGACCAGAGGCGTGCTTTCGTAAAGCCCGCTTTCTATTCCTGCTTCGAGCCATTCGGCTCGCTCAATCAATTTGATGAAGGATTTCATCGGGGAAGTGGCAATGAGGCTCCTTATGGACAGAGAGAAATTGTTGAGGATTACCTGCAATGCGTGCTCCTCTAGAATGGGTACCTTCATCTTATTGCAGGTGTTTCTCCACCTGTGAATGAAGTCTCCTTCTCTTTCAGTTTTGCCTTGCTTGAGGTTGTAAAGATGATTTAATGTAGGTGAGGCTTCAATTTTGAATAAGAAGCGCTCGATAAACAAATTTACTACCTTATCGAACTCTCGTAGCTCGATAGGATTGATGTGGTCAGCATACCACCTAGCTGCTACACCCTCTAGACTGCGGGGAAAACTGATGAACAGTGCCCTGTTGTCTTTTCTGAAATGACAACATTCTGCATAAAAGGTGGCTAAGTGGGCTTTAGGGTTGTCAGTCTCGTCAAATTTGAGAAACTTGCGAGGAAGATTCTTCAGGTTATCGTCCCCATCTAGACCATCATAAAAATTCTTACCAGTGTAAGTCTGATTGCCCTTACCCTTGGCTTGAATGTCCTTGATTTCTCGATTCATCTCCTTCATCTGCTTGCTTATCAGGTCCTTTGCTTGAGCCCCAGACTTGGGCTTGTTAACGGATTCTGGCTCTTCTGTAGCTATCTTTACGGACTGTCTCAGAGGATTCTGTTTGTAAACAATCTTCTCTTTCTCTTGTAATTCTTCCTCGACTGACTCTGATTCCTCAGAAGCAGTGTCTGGCTGTACCTTCTTTTCGATGATTCTGACTTGCTTCTTTACAGGCTTCTTCCTCAGTTTGCCTTTAGGAACTGCCTCTTTCCGATTGGCCTCGGCTTGCTCCGACATCATCCTCGCCATCATCTTTTGGAACATACCATACATAGTGGGGTCAATGTCATCTCCTTTGCTCTGACCCTGTCCCCTGACTGATTTAGGAGAGCTCATCCCTTCCGCCTCACTATCACTGTGTTGTGGAACCATTTTTGAATATCAACGTTCTCTGTAGAAGAAAGTGGAGGTTTTTAGACCGAAGAAACTTTTGGAGAAGTTTTGATAAGAGGAAGGATTATGTTAAAATATGTTAAAAAAAATTGTATCCCATTACTAGGGATTGAGTCGCCACAGAATCTATGACAATTTCGTTGTTACTCCACGAGGGAGAGTAACCAACTAAAAATATGAAAGAAAAATACCAATTTGAAAAGGATATCTCTTGACAGAAAGAGATTTTATTTATGAAAATATAAACAAGAATATGAAATCAGAAGAAAAATAGGAGGGAAAATGAAATTTAAGAATAAAGATTTAAAATTTAAAGAACTTGCAGGCAGAATCAGAAGAATTTTGAAGAAATTTAGAAGAAGAAGAGAAAGGAAAATACACCTGGGTTTTAAAAACAAAAGGAAAATTTGAATAATATATACTCAGGGTTTTGGAAAATATAAGGAAGATATAAAACATCATACAATCACAGATATACAAGCAAGGATGCACAAACAGCATTCCCTAAAGCTGACTCTAAATGCAATATTTAAAAAGGCTTATAGGACCTTAATCCTAACTCTAAGATTTAGATCATCTGATTTCAATCAAGGTATGCCGATATACTCAAGCCGAAGCTTGGAGTACGTGGCATAGAAATATTTCTCTGGTTCTAAGGTAATGGCTTCCCAACATCCTTGAGCACCTACCGATATACCTCGGATTATGGCCCTTAGGTATGTGGTAGGGGGTGCGAACCCAAATAAGTAGTTCAGTTGTGGGGCTCTCTCCCGAACTATGGTTCAGTGAGACAGCCCAGCAACGTGAAGATCTGGACAATATAGGTAGGGATGTTTTTCGAAAACATGATCAACATGCAATAAAACCAGAAAGCTCTAATGCAAGTCCTAAAGAGATAGATTTAAATGAAAAGAAACATACACTTGCATACATTGTTTGCATTCAATCCCTAAAATTGAGGAGAGTTGCATTTGAGACCTAAGTCTAATGTGAACATGGAATAATCTTCTCAATATGGTCCTACCAAACCATAGTTAGATCCTATATGCAATGATGTCAGCTTAGAACAGAGTCTAGGCTACTAAGGTTTGCATAAAAATGAAGCTGACATTTTGAAGAATAAAGATTTAGATAATATCAAAGAAAAGCAAAGGCATAATTTGACCAAACGGAGACAGGTCCCAGCACGGTCGCCAAAACTGTGATCATCGCAAAAAATTTTCTCTCTTGTGGTTTCTCTCTCTTCCTTCTTTTTTTCTTTCCAACCTCTATTTTCCTCCTTTTTGAAGGGAGGAAAATAAAAGAAAGAAAAAGAAGAGAGAAGAAGAACTCTTTCGCGGGGTCTCACTTGACCTTAATTTGAAAATATTTAGCAAATAACTCGCCTCTGTTTTGAAAATATTTGTGGGAAAATAGAGAGATGAGATTCGCTCGTCAGTACGAGGTTCGACCGTTCCTAGCGCCTTTACCAAGGGTAATCGAACCAAGGATCGAATCTATGCCTTTTGCTTTGCCTAAATATTATCTAAGAATTTATCCTAAGTCTAAAATGCACAAAGAATCATGCTTGTGCAAATGCAAGGATGTATGCTCTTTTAGGAAAATGTTTTGAAAATCTCCAAGTTTTCCGAGACAGACTTGATAATAGAATGAAGAAATGATTTCTGAATGATTGAATCTAACTTAGAATTTGATATAGATCAGAAAATATATATGAAGTTCTAAGTCTTTGAAATAATGAGAGTTGGAAGAATAAATCTTGATTTTGAGAAAGAATGATTTAAAGCTGAGGTAAAAGGAAAAGGAATGAATTTTCAAAGTCAGAAATTGACTTTGATTTTGAACCTGGTTTTAAGAGAAGGAGATGAAATTTGAAGTGATATTGAGTTTTAGATTTAAAGTTTTGAAATCAGGATGGATTTGAGAAATCCAAATGGTATTTAAAATTTGAAATGGATTTAGGAAGTTTAGATGAGATCTGAAAAATGGAATTGGATTTGAAATCTAGAATTGGGAATGAAAATGGATTCTGGGTCCTGAATAGAATTGGATCTGGAATCCAAGATGGGATTAGATTCTGAAACCTAAAATGGATTTTGGATCTTAAAATGGGTTTAGGATCTGAAATTTGAGATCCAAGATAGAGTTGGACTCTGGATCCTAAGAGGGATTTTGGATCTGAAGTCTGAGATCCAAAGTAGAATTGGGTTCTGGATCCTAAAATGGAGTTGGATCTGAAGTCTGAGATCCAATGTAGAATTGGATTCCGGATCCTAAAATGGAGTGGATCTGAAGTCAGAGATCCAATGTAGAATTGGATTCCGGATCCTAAAATGGAGTGGATCTGAAGTCTGAGATCCAAGATGAAATTGGATTCTGGATCCTAAAATATATTTGGATCTGAAGTATGAGATCCAAAGTAGAATTGGGTTCTGGATCCTAAAATAGAATTGGGTCTGAGGTCTGAGATCCAAAATAGAGTCGGACTCTGGACCCTAAGATGGATTTTTGGATCTTAACTCTGAAATAAAAAAAAGTGGAGATTGTACTTGGAAATCTGGATCCTAGTTGAGATTAAGATCTAACTTTGGATTCTGAAAATAAAAAAAAATGGGGACTTTTGAAGATGGATCTGGATTTTGAAAACCTAGATTTAAATTTAAAACTTGAGAAAAAGACTTGAATTTGGAATCAATCTCAAAGCTTGGATTTTGAAGATAAGAAAATAAAACTTGATTTTGAATTTGAAATCAGAAGATGAATCAGAGGTTTCAAAGTTAAATTGAACTTTGAAAATGGAATTTTGAGATATTGAATTAAATTTGGATTTGATTTTGAATCTTGACAGTGAATTCGAAATTTGATTTGAAAATTGAATTTTGAGTATACAACTGAATTTCAAAGTTAAATTGGACTTTGAAATTGAATTTTTGAATCTTGAAATGAGATAGAATTGAATTTGAATCTATAAATAAGATTTGATCTGAGAAATGAAAAAAAAGAATCACTTGGAATTTTAAAAAGGAAAAATTGAAAATATGATGCAATTCTATCCTAAATGATGAATGAATTTGAATAATTTTGAAATTGGATTTTGAAAAGCTATTCCATTCTTTAACTGAATTAAGAATGAGATTGAAGATATAATACATCCCTGACTATGGTCATTGAATGTATTATATAATAACCACATTTAAATTCAAGTGAAGAATAAAATACATTTTTGGTGCTTTTATAGAGTTTAAAATGAAATTAACTCTCAATATACCCTCACTATGGCCATTGGTATATATATTGAATTAATTTTAAATTAAACTCTGATAAAAGAAGAAAATATTTGAAGAAAATATGATGAATTTTGAAAAGGATCCAGTGTGGATCCGGTGTTATTTTATAAAAGATAAAAATCCTAAGTCTTGTTTACATCCTGGCTATGACCATTGATGTAAATCATCAACTTAAGATTAATTACCTCTTTACGAAATGGTGCACGTGCCATTTGTGTTCCCATTCGTGAATTTTTTGAAAATAAAGGAGAAAATATGAGAACAAGTAATTCATGATATTTATAATGCTCATTCATTCTATCTAAAAGCTGAAAATGTAAATTCTTATTAAGTCTTAACTTATTACAACATATAAAATTGAATTTACAATTCCAAGTAATGAGATTTTCCACATATTCCCTGCAAAACATTTGTTTAGTAAAAAGAGAAGAAAAATTGCACATATCACATAGATATTAATGGTAACGTGCTCATGTGCCAAGATATACGTGATGGAAAGATTAGAAATGACATATGTCTATATGCATATAAACATGCATACATATATATATATATATCTAGATGCATATATATATATATATATATATATATATATATATATATATATATATATATATATGAATATATATATATATACATATATATATACAGATATATATATATGTATATAGGTGGAATGGTAAATGTGAAGGGACTGTGGTGTTACTGGAGGGTATGAAGAATGGGTGGATGTTGGGGTGTTGTGAGTCTTAGTGAAGATGAGATTGAAGATTTGGTGCGAAAAGGGAGGATATTGTTGTAAGAAGGAGACAGCAGTGTCATGTTATCAGGAGATGTGTCATTTGCAGTAAAGTGCAGGTGGAGGTAAGATGTAGGAAGCTGGAAAGATGATAGTAGGTGCTATGAGTGATGCAGCTGAATGTGATTTGATGGTAGGCTGCAGGGGCTAACAGGGGATGATATGAAGCACAATGAAGAGGTACAACATGGCTGGCTGATAGTATGTAGGGAAATGTTGCTGTAGCTACTACAAAGAGGTGTAACAGGCTGGATGTAACTGATGAGGCAAAGGTAAGGCTGGGCTTATAAGAGATGCCGTGGGGATGTGGACAGCTGCTTATAGATGGCTGTAACAGGTGACAGGAAGTGAATATGTGGAGTTAGGTATGACTCAATAGACACAGTACATGGTATTGTAAGGGCTGAATATTACATGGTATTGTAAGGGCTGAATATTGAATGACATTAGGTGGGATGTGCTGCTGAAGTGATATACGGTATGGCAACAACTACAAAGTTCGGGTATGAGATATTAGCAGGTAAGGATGGCCCTGAGTGGTTAGTGACAATAGAAGATATATAGTGCCTAGAGACTTAGTGGTAATGCACAGGAGCTACAATGAGGGACGTGAGTGAGTGGGACAATATACAACATATAGTGATGTATGTAGGCTATGAGATGGGAGGACAAAGAAAGACCGAGATGTAACATAATATACAGACGATTTCCAATATCACTGAATATGAATGCAAAAATGTACAGTAAAATAAAAAATAAAAAAAATGCTTCAAGTATGTTGTACAGTGATGCAGCTGAATAGTGGCTTTTGCAGGGATTGAATAATTGAGTATCCTATGGGATGACAGAAAATGTGGAGGAGGGGTGCTTTCAAAAACTCACGTATTAGCTCAAGGGCAGCACCTCAAAATTTCTGTGGTTAGTGACAACGTATCATCACCTACACACAAAGTACTGCCTGTACAACCACCTCTAATCAATTTATGACACAGGTGCCTCAGAGAATTTTCTAACTCAGATTATTGATCCTTCTCTCCTCTTAAGAAACTCCAGTTCCACCAGAAAATTTCTTGCTCAAACAGCTACTCAAGATCACTTCAGAGTCACGGGGAATCCTATACCAGAATAAAACATCCTTACCATTATAGCAGTCGACATCTGAATATAAAATTCATAGTTGTATAGCAGAAATATGATAGGGGTGGATGCTAGATGGATTAGGTAGCAGTAGTTGTGACGTAGGGGATAAATAACCTAAGAGATATGAATTTTTATCAGGACCAAAACGAGTCCCAGACGTGAATGAATGATTATGACACGTGATGAAGTTCTGATTTAGTCGAACCATAGCAGATTCCATCATAGTTTCAGCAGCTTAACTCCTGTTAGACAGTGAACCAAGTTTGTAATATGAGAAAAAGAAATTAAATGGCTTTCATAAATTCACGTAAGCACAAAGATACATGGGCAACATGATCTTATCAAGATAATCCATACTGTAAGCCGATTGGAGTTTTAAATTTGGCTCACCAAGAGATAAAAATCCCACCATGGATCAGTCTCAATTGATCAATTTAAGGTCTATTACAACATTTCAGCAGAACCACCTGGGAGAATTTAGCCCACCCAAAGGTAAATAAAATCTGCAGATGGAAATCTCAGGTTGATACAGAGGGAGCTATGTATTTGAAGATGTAATGGATGTATCTAATTATGCTTGATCAAGATAGAAAATATAAGGACCTACGGACAATGTGATAATGATCTATTTGAATCAAAAGGTAAGCATTCAGAGATAACATCTCTAAATGTTATCTCTAAGTGAAGGACATACCTTAATTATAAGCCACAGAACCAGGAAGACAGGGGTAGATGCATCATGCTATCTTGGAAGCGTACACCCCTCAAAAATAAAAACACACGATAATAATCCAGAAATCGTATGCATTGCACGCATTATACAGTGTGAAAAGTTGAAACCACACAGGACTTGAGATCTTCCTGTACTGTTACCATTATACGCAACAAATTTCATTATATGCAACAAATTTGATAGGATAAAGCAACAAATTCCAGACGCTCATCATCAACTTACCATTATAAGCAGGAGCTAAATCTTACAGGAGATGGAAACTTCATCATATTAGAGTTTCAAACTAAGGTTATACGATAATAAATAAAAAAAAGGATGCCTAACAAATGTCGCTGCTATATCATCCAGCACAGGCGCGCTCTGATTATTGTGGGATTGAATCAAATCCTGGTATATGAGAAATGCAACAGACAACTGTAAACACCCCAAATTTTTTAAATCCATTTCGGACACCCCCTTTTATAGATGCCAAACCCTTTTTGAATTCCTGATTCATTCAGGAGTATATTTGAATCAATTCATGATCTCGAGTCCATCTGCTATCCAAGATCCAACTTCATTTCTTAAGTTTTGATCTAATATCTAAGATTTGTTTCCAGGTTTGATCCAATATCCAAATCCGAACTCCATAATAGGCCTCGATTTTTTATTTTTTTTATAAATTCATTCCCAAGGTTCGAACCCAATTCGAACTAATCTCCCTTATTTTGATCTATGATTGACATCCAGATCCAAATGTAGTTTTTATTCAAAACCTTGGATCCAGATCCTTTTCAAAATTCAATTTTTGCTCTAATTTTAAATTCTTAAATTTGAAATTCAAATCCATCATTTTGCAAAAATCTTTTAAAAATACCATGGATCTAATTCATAATCCAATTCCAAAATACCAAAACGGATCCAGATCCAGTTTTTATCTCCAATTCAAAAACAATTCTTGAATTTCAAGCCCAAAATTCAATACTTTTGCAAAATTTCTCAAAATTCTATATGGATCTGGGTTTTAACTCAATTTGGATTCAAAAGTCAAATTGGATCTTGGATCCAATTGAAATTCATTATTTTTAAAATCCTCCTTTTATTTATGTTTTATTTAACATAGGTTTTTAAATTTATTAAAATCAGAAAAAAAAAATTAATTTTAAAGAAAGGTCGCTGCCTCAGCCCGAGACCATCTAGAAAAATGGGAAGAAAAGGAGGAGGAAACAGAGGAAGAAAAACATGAGGAAATAAAGCAGAAAAGAAGGAAGAAAATGAGCAGAAAAGATGCAGGAAAAGGAGGAGGAAGAAGGATAAGAAGAGAAAGGAAGGAAGGGGAGAACATTCAGCGATTGGTGGTCAGCTCTCTCTCTCTCTCTCTCTTTCTTGCTTGGAGTTTACGAAATTTAGAAGAGTTTTCAGCCATTTCTTTCAGACCCCTTCAGCCAAGGTGAGTATTTCTCTTCTATCCTCTTAAAATTTTTTGTCATAACATGATTAATAGATTAAAATCTGAGTGTTCATCTTTCTATTTGCTGCATTTCAACCTCTGTTTGACATATTTTGATTAAGCCAAAAAAATTAAAGTGATTTGATCTTTTTAGATCAAATCTTTCTTTCAAATGGGCTACAACAAGTTAGATTTATGCCTCAGCCATTTTGGTTTTCTTTTAATGCATTTTCTGTTTTAATTTTTCATCATCCATGCATTCATCCATGTTTTAAGGCATTAGATTTCATGTTTGAACATCTACGGATGTGCAATTTGCTTTCATCATGTTCAGCTGCTTTCTAGATTATACTTTGAATTCTGGTGCATTTTAGATCTATCAATTTGTATATAAAAATAGCTCATTTTAATCTAAATTTTTTACTGCAACTTCATGCATATGTATTCATGCTCTCCACCAAAAATCAAATCATTCTGAGTTTGTTTGACCCACTTTAAAAATCGAGATTCAGAACCTGTTATTTTGCACCGTCAGGATTTTAGCAGAATCAGGACCAACTTGCGGGAGTGATTTCTTCCTAACCAAATATGATCTTTCCGATCCGTAAAAAGGGTTGTTTTATAAATTGAATATAGTTTGTTCATATCATATTTTAGCGATTTTTATGATGTTTTCATACCCATTTTTGGTAAAAAACCACAATCCTGTGACCTTGTGTCATTTTAGCGGCTCAGATTTTGATTTATTTTGTCAGAATTTTATTTCCCTATTGGGAGATCATTTTTCAGATCTGTAAAACGGATTCTCTTTGTTTATGTGTCTAGTTCATCCCTGTAAATTTTCAAAATTTTTTATGGTCAATTGCTATTTTATTTTGATTAAAACCAGAACCCTATATCCAGATTTTATAAATGTTCTGATTTTGGCCCCCATATCATGACTGTTGCAGCACTTCTTCAACAAATCAATATTTAATTGACAATATTCTTCAGCAAATCATTGTTATGATTTTTTGGGTCTCCAATGAGTCCCTACTATGATTTATGGTGTTTTCGGGTCTCCAACAACCCCTACAACGATTTATAGTGTTGTCCGGTTAACTACGATTTATAGTGTTTTCGGGTCTCTAACGAAATCCACAACAATTTATAGTGTTATTGGACCTTGCTATAGCAATTGTAGTGTTTCTCGCTAAACATTACAGCGATTTGTGATACAAATCGTGGTAAATCGCTATCCAAACCAGGACCAACTTGTCAGGGTCATATCTCCCTAACCAGAGATCGGATTTTAAATCCGTAAAAAGTGGTGTCTTTGTTATAGAATATAGTTTATTCTTGTAAATTTTCGGAGATTTATATGGTTATTTGGTACCCTATTTGAATCTAAAATCAGACACCTATCAATTTGCTTTATTTGAGTGACACAGGTTTTTAGTTCATTTTGTAAGAGTCATATCTCCCCAACGGAAGATCATTTTCTAAATCCATAAAAATGGTTTTCTTCCTCTATGTGTCTAGTTTATATCTGGAAAATTTTATAACTTTCTATAATCATTTGATATTTCAAACCTGTTGAAAACCGTGACTGGTTACAGAATTTCAAATTCTGTAACAGGTTCATTTCCTATATGGAAACAGTAACTTTCCGAAGTCACCATTTTATAACCAAAATTGATTTTTCAATTCTGTAAATTGGTTTGGTTTTTTGATTGAGTTAAGCAACGTCTCCATCAAATTTGGGAGAAATCGGATCTGTTTAGCCTCTGTAACATCCAGTTTACTGAAACCTGTCTGTTAAAACCCAATTTCTTGTTTCTAAAATTAATGCTCTGATGTTTTGATCATAACTCTAGTTTCAGGAATGATTTTGATATTCTGTAAAAAAAAAATGCTTCCTTGCTGTGCTGTGAATCTATGTATTCATTTTGAGTTAAAATCAAATCGTTTAAGACTTCTGTCCACTCAGAATGCTCTAATAGGTTCACCTGCAAAATCCTGATTCTGCAAAATCTTGTCTTACCTGGATAAGAGAATCCAAACTTGGGTTTTCCTTAGATGATTTCTTAGCATTTTCAATTCTACAATATTCATCAGATTGTTATGCATCTTCATATCATTTTAGACATTTCTAAGGTCATTGAGCATTCATTCATTGCATCTTTCAAAAATTGATTTCATAAAGAAGCATTGCTTTGTTAAAATGAAGTTAAATTGGGCATTTTATCACTTTTAAATTCAAATTTTCAAACATAGCTCTTGTATTTCATAAATTGCAAAATGAATTTTATCAAGTTAGAATGCCTTAACTTCATTTCAAACAAACTTTGGAGTCTATTTGCCTTTATTTCAATCATTCTCAATATATTTTCCTGAAAATCTCAATTTCAAGGTTAAACTCACTTTGAATTCAAGTTTTAAAATGAATTTATATGTTTTTAAGCACCAATTTCGAAAATGTGAAACTCCAAGAATGCCTTTTCAAATGCTTTCGCAAAATCATGCATCATATGTGTTTATTTTGTTTAATTTTCTTTATCTTTGAGGCATGAAAGGCTAATTTTGGATGTATTCTTCAATTTTTCAATAATTGAGGAAAAATCCATAAAAGCCTACACTTATTTCTAACAAGTTTGCTCATTTTGCAGGATTTTCTATTTTTGTTATCTTTTTTTTTATTGTTGTATCAATTCAAAGGTTGTAATAAATCAATTAATGAGAAATTTACTTTATGCTTAGCTTAGAATGAATGAGCATGTAGTTTAACTTTCCATTTTCATAATCAATATGTTGCATTTTTATTTTCATTTTCAATAACACTATGGTGAAACACGAATGACACAAGCCCCATTCTAATAAAAGGTGATTAAATCCTAAGTTGACGATTTGCATTTATGGCCATAGTCAAAATGTGAACAAAACTTAGGGTTTTCATCTTTTATGGAATAACATTAGGTCCACACTGGATCTCTTTTCAAAAAATCATCATGTTTTTCTAAATATTTTCCTCTTTTATCAGTGTTTAATTTAAAAATTAACTCAACACATATATCAATGGCTATAGTCAGGATATATTGAGAGTTAATTTTATTTTAAACTCTATAAAGGCACCAAAATGTATTTTATTCTTCAAATGAATTTAAATGCGATTATTATATAATACATTTTAGGGCCATAGTCAGAGATGTATTATATCTTCAATCTTATTTCAATTCACTTAAAAAATGAAATATGTTTTTCAAACCTAATTTCAAATTTATTTTAATGCATTCATCATTTAAGATAGAATTGCATCATTATCTTTCAAATTATTCAAGTTATTTTTGAATTTCTAAGTGAGTTTTGAAATAATTATTTTTCAAAAACAGTCTTCATTTTAAAGTTATCCCTTTTCTAATTTCATTCCCAATTTCATACAATTTCTTATTTTCAAATTAATTCTCTCCATTCAATTACATTTTTAATTTCAAACTTCACTTCTTCAAATCTTCAATTTTATGTTTAAAGTTCAATCTTTTGACTTCTAAATTCAATTCTAACTTCTGATTTTCAAAATTCAACTTTAAATTTTGAATTTAATTTCAGAATTCGATTTCCAGATCTTCGATTTCAATGCTCTTAAATTCATTTCAAATTCTTGAATTTCAAAATCATCGTCTGATTTGCGACATCCTTCAGAATAGCGGTTTATCGTGTCTTTCCATAAATCTTAGTGCGATTTACAAAGATTTTTAGCAAATCATCCTGCGATTTACGGTACTGCGATTTATCGCTTCTTTCAGAAAATCACTGTTACAATTTATAATATTCTTCAATAAATTTTAAGTCAATTTCTGAATTTTTTGGCCGTTTCTTAAAGGATATTTTCAAAATCCATTCCCAAAATCACTTGGAAAATCTCAAAATTTTTGAAGCACTTCTAAAAATATGCATTCTTCTCAAGTTCAAAATCATAGCACAGCATGATTCAATGTGCATTTAGGACTTAGAATAAATACTTAGATAATATTTTAGCAAAGCAAAAAGGCAGAAATTTGATCCTTGGTTCGATTACCTCTGGTAAAGGCGCCAAGAACGGTTGGACCTCGTACCGACGAGCGAATCTTGTCTCTCCATTTTCTCGCAATTTTTTCAAAACGGAGGCGAGTGATTTTTCAAAATATTTCTTCGGTCAAATGAGACCTTGCAAAAGGATTCCTCTCTCTTCTTCGTTTTTTTTTCTCTCTTCTTTTCTGACTTTTATTTCCCCTTTAAAAAGGGAAATAGAGGCTAGAAAGGCAAAGAGAAAGAAAAGATAAACAAGAGGAAAATTTTTGCATGATCACAGAAGTTGGCGACCGTGATGGGACTCGTCTTTGTCCAGTCGAGTTTAATGCCTTTTTCTTCTTGCTTTAATATTTTCTAAGTCTTTATTCTTCTATGCCAGCTTCATTTCCATGCAAAACTTAGGAGCCTAGACTCCCCAAGCTGACATCATTGCATATAGGATTTTAAGTATGGTTTGGTAGGACCATATTGAGTTGATTATTCCATGCTCACTTAGACTTAGGTCTGAAATACAACTCTCCTCAATTTTAGGGATTGAATATAAACAATGTATGCAAGTATATGCTCCTATTCATTTAAATTCTATCTCTTTTAAGACTTGCATCAGAGACATCTGGTTTTTATTGCATGTTGAGCATGTTTTTGAAAACATCCCTACCTATATTGTTCCGGTCTTCACGTTGCTGAGCTGTCTCACTGAACCATAGTTTGGGAGAGAGCCTCACAACTGGACCACTTATTTGGTTAGGGCCCCCCTACCACGTACCTAAGGGCCATAGTCCGAGGTATATCGGCAGGTGCTCAAGGATGTTGGGAAGCCATTACCTTAGAACCGGAGAAATGTTTTTTATGCCACGTACTTCAAGCTTCGGCTTGAGTATATCGGTATACCTTGATTGGAATCAGATGATCTGAACCATAGAGTTAGGATTAAGGTCCTACAAGCCATTTCAAAATATTGCATTTAGAGTCAGCCTTTAGGGAGTGCTGTGTGTGCATCCTTGTTTATGCAGCTATAATTATGTGATGTTTTCTTGAATTCTCCTATATATATATCATACATTTTCCCAAACCCTGGGTATATTATTCAAAATTTCCCCTTATTTTCAAAAAAACCCAGGTGTATATTCTCCCTTTACCTACATTCTTTTCTCTTTTGTGTCAAATTTTTTTTAAAAACCCTGGAAATCCCTTTTCTAAATTCCCTTGATCCTTCAAAATATTCCAAGATTTGTGTTTATCCTCTTTTCATCAAAAGTCTATCTGTAAGTCCTGCATTCTACCTGATTCTCCTCATTCTTCTTTGCCCCAGTATTATTTCTGATGGCGTCCAATTCTACCGATGTCGTCTTTCCCCGGGATCATGTCTTCAATCAAATAAATGATGGACCCCAGATCATCGAGCTATCCAGTCTCATTCATTCTTCCCTCGGTGGTATTATTCTTGGTTCTCTACCTTCTTGCATATGTTCCCAGACCACTTGGATGACTGTGGATTGGAGAAGGCATCAGCAGTAGGCAAGCGGACCATCAACGAAAGTCTGATTCAAGCTATGGCAGAACGGTGGAACCCACGTACCTGCACATTTTGGTTCCCATGGGGAGAAATGACTTTACTGATGGATGAATTCAATGATATTATGGGATTGCCCGAACCAGCTGGTCAGCCAGATGATCCTGTCGAGCAACAATTCCTGATCAACATCAAAGGGGTAGATGTTCGAGAAGCTTTGGCTAGAGCAACAGGGAGCAGATCTTGGCCTCTCACTGAGATCAGTGGAAGTCAGTTCATCGACCTATTTGGAATCTATCGCAAGTACGGAGCTTACGAAGAGGTTGACACCCTGTTCCGAGCAGCGAAAGACAGAATTCAGCATGCCATGGTCCTATGCACAGCGGGACTAGCGTTCTTTCAAGACAGTCAGAATTTTATCGATGTCAGAGTTGTCCAACTCTTTCGAAGATGGGGAAACAAGCAGACCCGTCATCTCTCAGTTTCCATGTCCGCCTTAGCTTTCCTCTACCGAGGCTTAGCTCGTTTTGCTCTTGGAGAGACCATTCTAGTGGAAGGATGCACCTATGCCCTACAGTCGTGGTTCCTGCGACATGTACCATCAAAGGCCAGTTCCCTCAGATTCAACAGTAAGGAGCCAAGGCAGCCATTCAGTATCGAGCCTTGATCGAGAGTCTGCATCAGGAGGAGATCATTTGGGATTACTTTGATCGGCAAGAATCAGTTCCTCGCTACACTTATGCAAGGAGCAAGCGCTATTGATTGCTTGGCCCCTTCTTCTGTGTAGATTATCAGCTAGAAAGGTGTCTCAGACAGTTTTCGCAGTGGCAGGTTCATGCCAACACTCGTTTCTCAGCGGGTAATATGCCAGAATTCGATCTACAGCCGGATTAGTGGTCTGGGGCATACCATACAGCCAAGTACACTTGGGACTCTTTTATTCCTCTTTTCATATTTCCAGGACCCAATGTATCTTCTGAATATCAAAAGTGGTGGCAAATTGTTTGTCCACCTTCTCTTTGTCTCTGAATCTATTATCAATAAAATTTTACTCTTTTGTTTTATAGCATAAATGGTCACAATTCTGGTGACGATCTCATCCCTGGTAATGGGACATTCCTCATATTTCTCTTCAAAGTCCTTTATCATGGTTGACGATCTGGCCTAGATAACAAGGCATATTTTTCCGTTGTCATAAAAACGATGACGCAATGGTCACAAGTCTTGTGGTGACCCAATCCCTGGTAATGGGATAATCTTTTAAATTGTCTACCAATTCCCCTCATTCTTCCCCTTTCCTCAGAATTTGGTTTTGAAAGCTTCTTTTGTGCTCTAACCACTTATTACGCAGGAAATATTGGCATTTCGTCATGGTTCAAACAAGAGCAGGAACAAAGACGGTTTGGCAACACAGCGACAGTGAGACAGAAGAGATGAATCCTCCCAGATCATTCAGGAGACAAGGTCAAGAGACAGAAGATGATGTTGATCCGACCATGTATAAACTGTTCTAGAAAATGATGACAAAGATGATATCTGAGCAGGCTAGGGCAGGTCCAAAGAAAGTGTCCTCCAAAAGCAAGATCAGAAGAAAGCTCGTGAAAAGGCCTATCAAGATCAGTAAAAAGAAAGTCCAGCAGAACAACACCTCTGAAGAAGAAGAACTTGTGTTTATCCTGAAACATCTGCGACAGTCCAAGAAGGTGGCTGAAGAGCCTGAATCAGTAAACAAACCTAGACAGGGAGTCCCTACAGAAGACCCATTCCAGGCACTAACCAAGATGGTCAATGACTTACAAGTCCGAGACAAGGGGAAGAAAGTATAAACAAGACAAGACTTCTATGTTGGGCTGGATGGGGACGAAAGCTTGGAAAACCTTCCTAGGAAACTCATCAAGTTCGATGGATCAGGCGATCCCAAAGCCCACCTTGCAATGTTTTTTGCGAAGTGTGCCAGATTTAAAGAAGACATTCGTGCTCTTTTCTTATGCTTCCTCCACAGTTTGGAAGGCGTAGCTTCCAAATGGTATGCAGAACACATCAACCTCATTGAATTGCAAAATTTTGACAAGGTTGTTAATCTGTTCATTGAGCGATTCCTGTTTAACACAGAAGCTCTACCCACACTCAATCATCTATACAATCTCAAGCAGGAAAGCAATGAGAAAGCTAGAGATTTCATCCGCAAATGGAGAAGTATCTGCAACAAAATGAGAAACCCCATCTCTGAAGAGCATGCTTTCCAAATTATTCTCAACAATTTCTCACAGCCACTAAGAAGCCTCATTTCCACGTCTCCATCAAAATCATTCATCGAGTTGACAGAGCCAGCCGAATGGCTCGAAATGGGGATGGAAAATGGAGTATACAAAGGCATTACACTGGTCAAGAATGCCCAAGATCAGAAAAAAAAGGCACATTTCACCTATTCAGCTGATTTCACTGGCAACAGTCATGGCAGTGATAGGAAGGGAAATAAGAACAACAGTGGTAGTGGCCCGAAGGTAGACCAAAATAAGGGATAGAAAGGAAAACTCTTTAGGAACAATGAGAAACTTCCTCTAACTGGCCCCCAGCAGAAAGGGGATCTTCAAGAAAATCCCAAACATATCAATTGGAGTAGAGATCACACATTCACTCCTTTGGATCAACCCCTAGAAAAGGTCTTGGAATACATGTTGACACAGGGAATGGTCAAGCTCCCCAAGGTTGCAGATCCTCCCATAGTCATGGGAAGATTTAAAGAACAATTTTGTAAATTCCACAGGACAATGGGGCACGATACAGAGCATTGCTTTGTTCTCAAGCATATTATACAAGACTGTATCGATAAAAACCTTCTTGTAGAAGATGAAGAGGAAAGTAAGCTGGAAATATTGTCAGCTCCATTCCCGAATCATTCCACAACAACCATCTCAGAATATCCTTTCTTACCACATGACCATATATACCCATGCTCCAGTGAGGACATAAGTCTCCAACATCGAGTCATGGTCCTGCATCGGGACCAGCCTACACCCAAGAAGATGAACATCATCTCAATCCTAAGTTAGATGAACTCGTCAGCCGAGAACAAAAGGGTCCCTGATTTTCCCAAGAAGTTCATTAAAAAGCAAGTCCCTGCAGAAGAAGCAGAAACCTCTAAAGCAGTTGAAGAGCAAGCCAATTTGTTGCAGAGGCCAATCATGACACTTTCCAATGTGTCAATCTCAGAGTTGACTCATGAGTCCCCGAAGCATTAGGAGATGCTAGATGAACTGCTAAAAAAGATCAAAGTAAAGCCAGGCACCACTCTGGAGGACATGGCACAAATTGTGAATCAGGCGATGACCAATGCACCTATCACCTTTTCTGATGAGGATTTGCCAAAACCGCACGCTTTTCATAACCATGCACTATATATTGTGGTAAGGACCAGGGCATGATCGTCCCACATGTGCTCATTGATGGAGGCAGTAGCCTCAATAATTGCCCAGAAATGACAGCCAAGGCCTTGGGCCTAAAAGAAGAAGAGTATGTGCAGGATCCAATCACGATCTATGGTTTTGATAACCATGGGTAGACTGCCAAGGGGAAGATCTTCCTAGAAATTTTTATCAACTACTCAGTACACACAGTACTGTTTCATGTCGTCAATGTGCCGCTCACCTATAATCTTTTGCTAGGACGAACATTGATCCATAATGCCAATGTTGTTCCTTCAACCCTCCACCAGTGTATCAAATGGTCTAAAGGTGGAATGATCACCACAATTCTAGGGGAAGATCCAGAGGAGAGGCTCCCACAACCGATGATCCCCCGTCCAACATTTACAACAGACATTCCCAGTATCAGGGAAAGTGATGAGCTCAATCTCAGGGACAGTTTGGAACTGTTGGCGCTTAAAGATGTTCAGGCAGAAGAGAATGTCGCAGCAGTGATCCAGTGGCAAGGACCTCACTTCTTTAAGCTGAGAGGGCGTATCAACTGCACTTTCTTCAAAGATCATCCCTTATTCCCTCAGTTCTTCAAAGCTAAAAGGGGATTTGATCTTCTGCTAAAGCACAACTATCAGCCTTTCAGGGGACTAGGAAAGAATAAAGACGGCATAGTGGAGCCGATCATCCCCGCTCGACATTCCAGCACTTCAGGATTGGGGTTCACGGGTCGAGCGTCCGGCAAAGAAACCATTTTCGTCAAAGAATCCAAATGAGAAGGATGATGCCATGTTTTCCTTCGTTCCTTCTTTTGTTTTCCCCATCATTTTGTAGGGACAATACAGTCCCGATCTTTTGGTCCTTGTTAATCTCTGTAAATATTCAGTTATTGTTTTTAGTTTCGTTCAAATCAATGAAAAATTGATTTTCTCTTCATATCTTGATGTTTATCATTATTGCTTATAGTTTGGCAATGCCATTATTCTTTGCTTCTGTACAAAAGGTTATTTTTGGATTTTTGAATTTTTCCTTAAAAAAACTTTTCTTATCAATTTCAGGATTGTCAAAACATGACTCCTAAATCGATAAAAAGGCTTGTTGTCAATTTTGAATTTTCTCAAAATAACTCCAATCCCGCAAGGATTCATAAGATAAGGGCAAGAGAGGAGGTCAGCAAGGCAACCGAACCAAGTGAAGAGCTAGCAGAGTTTGATTCGACTATTCAAGAATTACCAGAATTTGCTCATATTCAAAAGCAAGATGAGCCATCGTCTTTAGTTCATCATCCAACAGAAGATATCAACATTGGTTCAGAAGATGATCCAAGAATCCTCAAAATTGTATCAGGCCTAAATGCAGATGAGAAAAGAAAGCTTCTCTATTTTCTTATGCAACATCAAGAAGTATTCGCCTAGACTTATGAGGATATGTCAGGATTGGATCTCAAATTGGTTAAGCATCGCCTCAAGTTGAAACCGGATTCCAGGCCAATCAAGCAGAAGCTAAGGAAATTGGATTCTCGAGTTGAGCAGCAAGTTATGGAAGGACTCAAAGATTTACTAAAGGCAGGGTTCATCCGAACTATCGATTATCCAGACTGGTTGGCAAATATTGTGGCAGTTCTAAAAAAGAATGGCAAAGTTCAAATTTGTATCGATTTCAGAGATCTCAATAAGGCCACCCCGAAGGATGATTATCCACTTTCCAATATCGATCTTCTGATCGATAGCACGGCGGGCCACACCATGTTTTCCTTTATGGATGGATATTCAGGCTATAATCAAATCAAGCTGGCTGCTCGAGATCAGTCAAAAACTTCCTTTACCACACCATGGGGAACCTTTTGCTATACAGTCATGCCATTCAGACTCAAGAATGCTGAAGCAACCTATCAAAGAGCAATGGCCATTATTTTCCATGATCAAATGCATAAAAACATGGATGCCTATGTAGATGACATCCTGGTCAAATCCAAAGAAGAAGAGGATCATCTTAACGCTCTTGGCCAAGTCTTTGAAAGACTTATTCTCTATAAATTGAAACTCAACCCCCAAAAATGTGTTTTTAGAGTAGAATCAGGTAAATTGCTCAGTTTCATGATCAACAAGAAAGGAATAGAGGTGGATCCCGCTAAAGCAAAAGCGATCATCGATATGCCACCTTCGACTAATCTCAAAGAGCTGCGAAGCCTCCAAGGGCGCATTCAGTCTATTCGATGGTTCATCTCTAATTTAGCCATGAGATGTGAACCTTTCAATCACCTGTTAAGAAAAGGAGTAAAATTTGAATGGGGATCAGAATGTCAGCTTTCATTTAAGCGCATCAAGTAGTATCTCCTTAATCCACCCGTTCTGAAGCCGCCAGAACTCGAGAAGCCACTCTTCTTATACATTTCCGTCAATCAAAATGCTTGTGGTGGATTTCTTGCATAGTATGAGGAAGGCAGCCGGATAGAGCATGCCATTTATTACGTAAGCAAGACTTTCATCGACTATGAGAAGGGATATTCTCAGATAGAGAAGACATGTCTAGCCTTAGTATGGATGTGTCAAAAGCTGAGACATTATCTGCTGGCGTCAGAAATCAAGATTCTGTTAAGGCTTAATCCACTCAAGTACATCCTTGAGCCGCCTTTTCTCACTGGACGGATTGCAAAATGGCAAGTCCTCCTGATGCAATACGACTTAGAGTATGTATCTCAGAAGTCGATCAAGGGTCAGTCTATCGCAAATCAGTTAGCAGACTTTCCGTTGACAGAAGAGATCAAGGCGGAAGATGATTTTTCAGATGATCGTATCTACAATGTTCAGGAATCTTCAGTTTGGACCCTTTTCTTCGATGGAGCTAAGAATATGTCTGGCATAGGGATCGGGATCTTGTTGATTACTCCCTAAAAAGAAATGATCCCTTATTCTCTCAAACTCGGCTTTCAATGTACTCACAATATGGCTGAGTATGAAGCTCAGATACAAGGCATCAAGATCCTACAAAACTTCAATGTCAAGAGAGTACATGCTTTTGGTGACTCATTGCTTGTCGCCAGTCAAGTTAACACTGAATGGCAGGTGAAAGATTCAAAGTTGATCCCCTATCAGAAGATCGTCCTAATTCTAGTGGACAACTTCGAAGAATTTCAGCTCAATCACATCAGGAGGGAAGACAATCAAATAGCCGATGGTTTAGCCAGCCTGGGCTCCACTTTATCCTTTAAGAGCAGTGAATCATGTCGTTCTTTCGAAATGGGTATGCTTGAACAACCTACCTTCATTTCAACAATGCAAGTAAACCAGGTCAATCAGAAAGAGAAGCCTTGGTATCAAAATATCAAAAATTTTATTAAGACTGGTGAATTTCCACCAGAAATGCCAAAAAGGGAGCAACGTGCAATTCAACGCATGTTCGCCCGTTATTTCATCCTTACCAATATTCTCTACCGCCGTGGGTTCAGTTCTGAGTATGCCAGATGCTTAGACAAAGATGAAGCTATGGAAATTATCCAAGAGGCGCATGAAGAGATTTGTGGTGGCCATGTTGGCTATCAAACTCTCGTCAAACAGATCATCCGAGCAGGGTATTACTGGAAGACCATGCAATAGGACTGTCATCGATTCGTGAAGAAGTGTGTCAAGTGCCAAATGCACGCACCTTCCATTCATGCACCAACCACATATCTACAATCAGTTGTTTCTCCTTGGACGTTTTCTATGTGGGCTTTTGACGTTGTAGGCCCAATTACTCCTTCTGCTTCTAATGGCATAAGTATTTTCTGGCTGCTACAGAGTATTTCACCAAATGGGTTGAAGTTGTTACTCTACGCACAGTAGAAGGCCGCCATGTGGTTTCTTTCATTCATAAGAATATTCTTTGTCGCTTCGGCATACCACATGACATTGTTTCAGACAATGGAAGTCATTTAAAAAATGAGAGGATGAAAACCTTCTGTTCCAAATTCAGAATTTGCCATCATTTCTCAACTCCCTACTATCCTCAAGGGAATGGTCAGGCAGAGGCCACTAACAAGATTTTAATTCGCATTTTGGAGAGAACTGTGGAAACAGGTCGTGATTGGCATGAGAAAATTCATGATGCCCTTTGGGCATACCGAACTACTATTCGGACTTCGACCAATGCCACTCCTTCAGAGCTTGTTTATGGGACTGAGGTGGTTTTGCCTCTCCACATTCAGAAGCCAGCTCTCAAATTTGCTTCACTTATAGAATTGCCACTTGATCAATATCAGCAACAGAGGTTGGTACAACTTGACCTATTGAATGAAAGGAGACTCAAGGCAGCAGAGCATGCTCAAGCTTATCGACAAAGGATAACGCGACATTATGCCAAGTGAGTCATCGAAAGAAGGTTTCAAGTTAATGACCTGATACTCAGATCGACAACTCACATCAAGCATCGCCCGCGAGGCAAGTGGTTACCCAATTGGGATGGTCCCTATGTGGTCAAAGAAGCATTGCCTCGTAATGCATATCGCCTGATCAACACAGATAAGGTGGAATTGCCAGATTCTATCAATGCCCTACATTTGAAGAAATTTTATACTTAAAATGTCCATTCTAGCCTTTGTACTCCTCAAAGAGCCTTTTTCAATAATAATGATCTTCTGTTGTTCTAACATTCTTCGCCATAAATACTAGGGCATTTTATTTTTATCTTACTTTAAAGTTTCTATGTGCAGGCAAAATCAAATCAATTCCTCTATCAATTATCTCAAAAATTCTTTCATTACCCATTCAGGATAAGGGAATAATCCTAAAAGTGGCCCACATACAGTAAACTATGAGGGTCTAACGAACCCAGAATTTTTCATCAAAAATCTCTATTTTCTAAATTCAGTTTGAAAATTGAGCTCATTTGCAAAACCCCAGTCCTCACATTAGGTATTCCTCAGAATTTTCAATCATATACCGAGCTTATTTGCAAAACTGTAAACACCCAAAATTTTCACTCACCTTCTTGACATTTCCACCAATCATCACATTCCGGTTCTCCGAAATCAATAAAGGGCAAAATGGTTATTTTCCAAGATTGAACCTTGCAGAAAATCCTAAATTTCATTCTCGAGTCTCAAAAATTCTCTATTTAGACTCAGAAACATCTTCAAACTGCAAAATTTCAAAATCCTACTCTTGAAAAGAAGCTAGAATTTCCAATTCCTAATTCAGAGGGGCATTTCAGAAAACATGTCTTTGCATAGCATTGCACGAGCATTTCATATCATTTCACTGCACAACATGTTATTTTGAGATCCAGAACTCCTGATTTTAAAAAATGTCAATTCAGATTCGAGTTTTAAATATTTCAAAATTAATTTCAAACTCCTGGGTTTCTAAAATTGCCAATTCTTCTCATTTTACCCCCAGGACTCCGAATTACAAAAGTTTTCTCAAGAAAAACAATCTGGATAGTTTGGACATTGATTTTCAAAATTTCGTCAGTTGAAAAGAAGGGGACACAATTTCAAATTCATAAGACCTTATTTCAAACTTTTACAAAAAAAAGGGCTCCAAATTTCCCTACATCTTTCAAAATTTTGCCCTGAAGAACCATTTTCTAAGTTTTGAAATCAAGCCAAATTTTGCTTCGTGTTTTCCAAAACTAGCCTACTATTATGAAAATTCCAAAAAAAAATTCACTTGGCTTTTATTTCAAATAAGTGACGTGGGACCCGCCTCGAGGTGGTGTCACACTCAAATTTTCAAATATTTCTCTTATTTTCAAAACAGTGCCCATCCGAAAGTGGCACCGATTTATAAAACTCTTTCATTTGATTTATATTTTTTAAAATAATTAGTGGGCCCACGTAGGTGGCACCCCACTAAGACTCTTTGCTAAGAAGAACAATTTTTCTTTATATACTTCAAAAAAGTTTTCAAATTCAGTTGAGGTGGCACCACTTAAAAAAAAAGAGAGAAAAAGAAAAAAAGAAAAAAAGAAAAAAAGAAAAACAAAATTCATTTTTTTTTCATTTTCCTTTTGTTTTACTTTTTCAGCCCCCAAGGGCGCCATCGTAAAACCCTTAGTTTTGAACTCAAAAATATCCTTCAGAAAAGAATGTCGCCCTCTCCCAAAAAACATGGCGAGTTTTCAAAATTTTTCAAAAGTTTGTTTGAAGATTTTCAAATGTTTTCGAAATGTAGTTCGGATGATTTCAAAATATCCAATTTTTTTGTAAAAAGGGTGGAAAATTCTTTAAAAGAGGACCCTGTCCAGCAAAAGAGGATCAACGATTCCAGCTCTCTGCACTCCCCCTTTCATCTCTTTCCCTCTCGGTCAGCAGGAGGTTGGCCCCATCGACGATTTCCTGGACTCTGGCTTCCCTCATCAGCCCTTATCCCCTTTTTCACTATCTTTCTCAGCAAGGGTTAAAAGAGTCGTTCTTTCTCCTACGTTGGAGGGTCAGCTCCTTCTCTCAGCCAACAAGAAGAAGGCTCAAAGAGGTAACCGAGGAGCGGGTGGTCCTCTTTCCATTTTTTGGAAGCCTAACTCACCTCTGGAGGAGACACCAACAACTACCTCCTCTTTGTCAAGGTAAAAGCGCCTCTTTCTGTTTTATTATGCATCTACAGAAATTATGTATCAGGTTCGAGCCATCAACCCTACAAATTCATTGTAGTAGTCGCGGCGGTTTAGCGGCCCTATTTACTGCATCAAGAACCGATAATACCCCGCAATGGTATTATTGGTTCAGCTGGAGTTCATGTTTTGAATCAAACAATCATTTTCCTTGCAGTCTTAACCATTTTATTTCAGTAGCTTGAGCATCAAGATTGCTTTAAAATCATTTTTTTTACCCCAAATCCATGATTTTCTTATGTGTACCTGACTCATCCTGCTATACGCCCATGTTTCGCCATTTAAAAGGTTATTCTCTCAGAAATTTTAGTTCTTTTTTTTTTTTTGCAATCTGTTGCAAATACAGTAATTAAAGGTTTCAAGTGTTATCTATGACCATTTTTGCAATATCGCATGATTATCTTATAAAAAAAAATTAGTTGTAGATCTTTATATACCAGGTGGTTTTTCCCTTTTCCTTTTGCTGCAAAGGTGTGGGGTTTTGTAAAATCTGCATCTCATGGGATAAAGTGATGGCTGGTAAGGCTCATCATACAACAAACGGTGCTCCTAAATAGAGCACCACATTTACATCCAACGTTTTGCTCTTTACCAGATTACATCGAGTCAATAATGTTCATACCTGCTCTTGTAATATTCCACAGTTTCATATATTCCCCTATTTTTTTTTATTTCAACTCATAGCCTGTATTCATAAGTTTCATGTTTCACAAACAGTAAAGTATTTAAGCTCATTATGACTGGCAGGACAGCATTGGATTTCCTAACTTTTGAAACAAACCAACAATGTTATGCTCTCAGATTTCTGGTGCTAATGGAGATCTGATTAAGTACTTTTTTTTCTTCCAATTAATGCCAACATCATGCCTTGGGTTCAGAGGATGGAGTGTTATGTATGATTACATTTTCCTGCTCAAACCTGCAACCTGCGTTTTCCTGTAACTACAATCCTGTTGTGTTAATAATAAACCCATCAAATGGGTCTTATGTCATGACTATTTAATTTGCTTCAGCCAGAGCATAGGCTTTGCTGATATTGATGACATCCAAGCTGAATTTTAGTTGGGCTCAATAATGGCTGCCCCTATATCCTAATTCCACCCAACATGGATATCGACAGCTTGAGTGCAGTCCCAGTACGTGGAGAAGTTCATTCACTTTATTTACTTCCAGCACAGAGCTTGTAGCCACGTTTTACTTTTTATTGAAAGTTGTCATTCGTAACCCAGCTTAGAAGCTTTGCCTACATTGCATCACAGCCCTTTCACAATACCCTTGAAGACTGCCCATGGTGCCTCCATTGTACATTTCCTGCACATTGTATATGTTATATCCATTTTCTGCTGCAGGTACCCAGTCTTGATAATTGGCCATGTTCATGGATAGATATTTTAATATCCATTCATGATTTATGGACAATCTTTTGCAGGCTTTGTTATTGATATATAGGGAAGCTCCATACCCAATTTTACTGAGAAATATGTTGTAATTTGGGAATTACGGCTTTGTGAAATCACCTACAGAAACTGTATATACCTGTATTTTCTGATTTTACCCATTATATATGAAATTCTAATTACTATATATATTTTCTCATTATACGTATATATATCTATATATATATATATATATATATATATATATATATATATATATAGAGAGAGAGAGAGAGAGAGATCTTCATGTGCACTTGTTTTCACATACAAGTATTTATGTAAATATTTTTTCTTTTTCTTTTTCTTTTCGTAAATAAATCTTCATTATCACATGTCATTTATCATAAATTCAAGCAGTTAGATATAACCATGTATATCTTCATTGTATATATTACATATATATACTCATTTCCTTGGTCATCTAGTACTAACTCTCATTTTGCAGGAAAATTTAGAGGATGTTGATTCTTTCACACTATGTACTTTGTTTATTCCCTTTATTTCGATTTATGTCAGAGATGTAATAATCGAACGTGGAATAATATTTACCTTTACTGCTTAGATTAGGACACATCTCATGTAGTTTGATTCCTGCAATATCCTGATTCTATGATTCATATATCTCGTTTTGCAAAATCACCATGGATGTACACGAATGGCACGTGCACCAACTATTAGGGAGTTGATGAACTCGGTGGAGTCCATATTTACGGCCCTAGTCGGAATATGGACGAAACCCAGATCCATTATCTTTCTACCAGTCACACTGGGCCTACACTCTTAGGCTATCTTAAAAATGCACATCATATTTCCAATTTTGCAAAAAAATATTGTGAATTAACTCAAATAAACTCTGAACATATTCATGGCCACAGTTAGAATATGTGAAAGATTTACTTTGGCTTAATACACATTTTTCCAACAAATTTCTTAGAAAATCTTTTCAAAGTGCATTCATTCAATCATATCATCTGCATCATGGCATCATCTGCTTTTCTCATGATTTTCTCAAGAAAATTTCATTCTTTGGAAATCGATCCCTCAAGGAACTATGAAGATTTAAAGGTTGGATTTCCCAAGTCAAAGTTTTCCCATGATTTTCCCTGAAAATGTTATTTTCTTAAGATTCATTTTCAAAAGGAATTTCTCATATTTCTCAGGAATCGAAATTGATTTTCAGATATTTCCATGACAATCTTCTCAAGATTTCAATTTCCTAAGTTTGGAATTTCCGTCTCCAAAGAATTTTCCAATGAATTTCAATCATTTTCCCAAGAAAATTTTCAAAGTCAGAGTTTTCCTGATAAATATTTTCTTTTTCAAATATTCATTTTTTTTTTTAAGAACCTTCTCCATTTTCTAGGACTTTCATCCATTCACAATTTTCCAAAAACTTCATAAACTTTCTGGTGTTTTCCAAATCCTTTCAACTGAGCTTCCTGAGAGATTGATTTTCTGAGAAATGCTTTTCAAAATCCAAATGTTTTCTAAGAATACATCATGTTTTCCAACTTGCATTTTCCAAAATCTCATAGCACATGCCTGAATTCTCTGTGCATTTAGGATAGAACATAATTTCGATGATTTAACTTAGTCAAGCACAATTTTGGTCCTTGGTTCGATTACCCTTGTTAAAGGCGGCAGGAACGGTCGAACCTCGTACCGACAGGTCGAGCCCCATCCCATGGATTTTCTCGCAATTTTCAAAACGGAGGCGAGTATTTCAAAACAATTTCCAAAAATCCGATCAAGTTTGAATCGCGAAAGCATTTTCCGCTCTTTTCCGCAGGAAAAGGAAGACGAAAGAAAATTTTGCGACGATAATAGGGTTTGGCGACCGAGATGAGACCTGTCCTTGTCTGGTCAAAATTGTGCTTGACTTAGTTTAATTGTCAAAATTATGTTCACAAAATGTCAGCTCTTTATTTTCTAATATCATGCGAACCTAGGAGCCTAGATTCTGACCTAGCTGACATTGATTACATATAGCTTAGGCATGGTTTGGTAGGACCAGATTGAGGAGAAATTTTCATGCTTACATAGACTTAGGTCTAAATATAACTCTCCTCAATTTAAGATCTGAATGCAAACTCCAGGTGATTTTTCATTCTACCTTTCTACTGGATCTCAAATTTTCCAGCCGCATTTTATATCCTGCCTGCAAAATTTTTCAAAATTTTCCACATTTTCCGAAGTCTCATCTTGAGTGTTTCTCTGTTCTCAGTTTGATGGCATCCAGTCAAGTCAATCCTATCTTTCCAGAAGGTCACATCTCCTACGAGGTGCGACAAGGTCGTTTCGAACATCGAGCTCTTAGCACCGGAACTTTCATTCCCCGGTGGTACTATTCTTGGCTCAAAAGCTTTTCCCGAATGTTCCTGGACCACTTAAGCGAGTGCGGATTAGAATTGGCGTCAGCAGTTGGAAAGCAGACCGTCAATGGCAACCTGATCCATGCAATGGCAAAACGATGTAATCCACAGACATGTACATTCTGGTTCCCATGGGGAGAAATGACCGTCTTAATGGATGAATCTTCAGAAATCATGGGATTACCAGAACCAGCTGGTCAACCAGGAGATCTATTAGAACATCAATTCCTTATCAATGTCAAGGGTTTGGATCCCCGAGACTTATTAGCTCATATGACAGGCCGCCGATCTTGGCCTCTGATCCAGTTGGACGGAAATGAATATGTCAACCTGCTCGAATTGTACCGCCAGTACAGGACCTTCGTTAAAGTCAGTTCGCTATCAAGGACAACTAAAGAAAGGATTCAGAATGCAATGGTTTTGTGCACTATAGGATTATCCCTCTTCCCAGACGGACAAAACTACAAGGACATTAGAATAATCCAACTTATGCGAAGATGGGGAAGTCGACAAACCAACTGCCTCTTCATATCCATGGCAGCGCTTGCTTTCTTGTATCGGGGTCTGACTCGTTTCTCACTTGGAGAATTCATCTTAGTTGAAGGATGCATCTACGTGCTTCAATCCTGGTTCTTTCAGCATGTTCAGCTCGAGCCAACTCTTTTAAATACAATGGACAAGAACTCCTTCCAGTGGCACAATACCGGTCCATGATCGACAGCATTCAAGACGATGACGTAGTCTGGGACTATTTTGATCGGCAATTGTCTCCTCCCAAATACACATACGCTTATGGCAAGCGATTCAAATTATTGGGACCATTCTTCTGCACTTACTACCAACCAGAGCGATGTGTTCGACAGTTCTCCCAGAGGCATGAGTACATTGAAGCCAGATTGCTATCAGGAGCTATGGCAGAATTCGATCTCACTTCCACATAATGGTCTGAAGCATATCATTCTGCCCACTACAACTGGGATTCTTTTGTTTCTCTTAAAATCTTTCCTGGTTCTAAAGTGTCTGCCGACTATCATGAATGGTGGCAAATTGTTTGTCCTCCACCTCTTTGTCAAGATCAATAAAATCATATTTTTCTCATTTTAATAAAATTCTCTCTTTCTATTATGGTTTAACGACCTTGCTTAGGTAACAAGGCATATTTTCGTTGTTTATTTCTCTTGCAAAAAGAATGACAACATAATTGTTGTGATTCTCGCGATGACTCAATCCCTAGTAATGGGATATCTTTTTCAAATTGTCTACCATATTTTCAACAAATATTTCTTCCAAAAGCCAATCCCTTCATAATCTAATCAGGTCTTTGCTCTGCAGAGAGCATCCATAACATTTGATGGTTCGGACAAGATCAAGCAAACGAACAACGGCATCTCAGTACTCGTTGGCCTTAGAAGAAGAGATGGGCTCCCCCTGATCTGAGAGGAGTCAAGAGGAGCAACAAGAAGATGATGGCATAAACCCGCAAATGTATGTCATGTTCTGAAAAATGATGAATAAGATGATGAATGAACAGCCCGGGACCAGCTCAGAAAGAAATCCATTTAGAGAGAAGTTCCATAGTCACAGGGATAAGAAGGCTTCCAAGAAGCAAGTTCAGCCGAAAGAGATCTCAGACGGAACAGAATCAATTGAAGATACAGATAAAAAATATGAATTGCCTCCGGCATTTCAGAAACGGGGCCAAGAACACAGAAAAAGCTGCAAATCAAAGAGTCAGGTCACAGAAGTGCCTCTACAAGCGCAGTTCAGGGAAATGGCTAGAGTTGTCAAGGATCTGCAAGCCCGCGACAAGGGCAGAAAAGTCTTCACCAGCGAAGACTTCTATGACGGCTTAGAAGGGGATGATGATCTGGAGAATCTTCCTCGTAAATTCATCAAGTTCGACGGTTCTAGCCACCCAAAAGCTCATCTCGCCACTTTCTTTGCTGAGTGCTCGAGGTTCAAGAGGGACAACCGGGCACTATTCCTATGTTTCCCCCGCAGCTTGGAAGGAGTTGCAGCTAAGTGGTATGCGGAGCATATCAACCCCATCGAGCTCAAGGAGTTCGACAAAGTTGTAAATCTGTTTATTGACTGCTTCTTGTTCAACATAGAGGCACTTCCTATATTGATCCATCTCTGCAATTTAAGGCAGAATGAGAATGAAAAGGCGCAGGACTTTATCCACAGATGGAGGTCAGCCTGTAACAAAATGAGAGATCCTATTTCAGAAAGGCACGCCCTGTCATTGATCCTCAACAATTTCTCACAACCATTAAGAGGGTTAATCTCTACTGCACCATCCCGTACCTTTATTGAGCTGACCGAGAGAGTCGAATGGCTTGAGCTAAGCATGGAGAATGAAGTCTACGAAGGCTTCACTTTTTCCAAAAACAACCCTCAAGGTGAGCAGAAGAAGAAAGCTCACTTCACTTATTCTGCCAACAATAACAACAACAACAGTCAAAGCTGGTACAAAGGGCAGAAGAAAGATTACTGCTACGGCGCAGGAAGTTCGAACAACAAAGGCAATCAGAAAGGAAAGCCTGCTCCTCAATACAGCAAGCCTCCTCAGCAGGATCAAGGGCCAAAACTGCGTGAGAAGACCAAACATGAAGGATGGAGCTATGATCGAAAGTTTACTCCTCTCGATCAATCACTCGAAGATGTACTCGAGTATATGTTGTCAAAAGAGATGGTTAAGTTGCCTAGATTGGCCGATCCCCCTGTGCCCATGGGGAAATGGAAAGATCAGTTTTGCAAGTTCCACAAGACAGTGGGACACAACACTGAGAACTGCTTTGTTCTCAAAAACATTGTGCAAGATCTTATTGATAAAAATCTTTTGGTAGAAGGAGATGAAGAAGAGAAAATGGATATTCTAAAGCAGCCCTTTTCTTCACACACCACGGCAGTAGTGTCTGCACAGCCATTCCTGACTCACGAACACATCAAGCCATGTTCTGCACAAGATCTTCGAGTTCAGCACTAGGTTTCAGTACTGCGACAAGCAGCACCAGCCACCAAGAAGGTGGACATAATTTCAGCTTTCGATAAGCTAAAAGTATCAGCAGAACCAGTCGAAGTATTTCCTACAGCAGCCAGTAAAATTCCAGGGTTCCCAAAGCATTTTCTCAAATCCAACCCAAAAAACGGAGAAACTTCAACTCAAAAGCCTCTAACTGCTCTATCTAATGTTTCAATTTTGGAGTTACCAAGAATTCCCTCAAGCATCAGCAAGTACTGGATGATTTGCTCAGAAAAATAAAAGTTAAGCCCAGTACCACACCCAAAGACATGGCACAAATAGTGAATTCAGCCATGACCAATGCACCAATCACTTTCTCAGATGAGGACCTTCTAAAGCCTCACTCATTTCATAATAATGCTCTGTACATTGTCGCTCGAGTCAGAGGAATGACAGTACCCCATGTGCTGGTCGATGGAGGCAGTAACCTCAATATTTGTCCTAAAATGACAGCAAAAGCATTAGAGATCAAGGATGAAGAATACATTCCAGATCCTATCACCATCTATGGGTTTGACAATCATGGTCAAACGGCCAAGGGCAAGATATTTCTAGAGGTGTTCATCAACTACTCGGTACACTCAGTACTTTTCCATGTGGTCAATGTGCCACCCACCTATAACCTGCTGCTCAGAAGAATATGGATCCACAATGCAAATGCAGTGCCTTCCACCCTTCATCAATGCGTGAAATAGTCAAAAGGTGGAATGATTACAACAATATTGGGAGAGGACCCAGAAGAAAGACTCTTGCAACCCATGATCCCCCGACCATCATTCACTACGGATATTCTCAGCATCAGGGAGAGCGAAGAAATCAATCTCGGAGAAAATCGAGAAATACTCCAAGCATCCTCAAAACTATCTCTGCACACTATAGCCATGACCCGATGGAGAGGTCCTCAATTCTTCAAGGTTGGAGGTCAGATTAACTACAATGCCATTAAAGATCACCTGTTGTTCCCGCAATTCATGAAGGCAAGAAAGGGATTTGACTTGCTCCTGAAGCACGATTATCAACCCTTCAAAGGACTCGACAATAATGAAGATGGCCGCATCGAGCCAGTGATCCAGAAGCATCATCCCCACAGAGTAGGACTGGGGTTCTCCGGCAGAAGCTCACCAAAGAAGACTGTTTTTGTCAAAGGGGCACAATGAAGACCATTTGTTATTTTCTTTCTATCCTTTCCAAAATAAATGACTCATTTTATCAATGTCTTTAAACAATTCAAAATCAATAAAATTCCAAGTTTCTTTGTCTATCTGGATGCCATCTGTCTCCTTTCCGTCTATCTCTTCATTTTATAATTTTAATGTCAATTTATGTATAATTCTCTTCAAATGATTGCTTGTCTTACGATGGGAAATTTTATCTAAACCAAATTTCTTATCCAAAATTTCAGAATGACTTCTCGGACAATCAAGAAGCTCGTTCTCAATCCCAAGGCTTTTCAGAAGTCGACAGCAATTCACATAGTCAAAGCAAGCACTGAAGATGGCAGGGTTGCAAAGCAGTCAGATGATTATGCAGAATTCGATCCGTCTCTTCAGGAATTACCAGAGTTTGTCGCAGTTCAGAAGCAGGACAAACCATCTCCTCTAGTACAAGATCCGACTGAAGATGTCAATATTGGTTCAGAGGACGATCCCAAAATTTTCCAGATCGGAACCAGTCTGAGTCCGAAAGAAAAGGAAAGACTTACAAATTTCCTCAAACAACATGAAGAAGTGTTCGCATGGACATATGAAGATATGCCGGGCTTAGACCCAAAACTAGTCGAACACTGTCTTGTTTTGAAGCCAGATGCTAAGCCAGTTAAGCAGAAACTGAGAAAAATGGATCCCAGTATAGAACAACAGGTTAAAGAAGGACTCAAAGATCTGCTCAAAGCAGGATTTATCCGAACTATTGACTACCCAGATTGGTTAGCCAATATCGTCGTTGTTCCAAAGAAAAGTGGCAAAGTGAGGATTTGCATAGACTTTAGAGACCTCAATAAGGCAACTCCGAAGGATGATTATCCACTTCCCAGCATCGATCTTCTAGTCTACAGTACGGTAGGACATGCCATGTTCTCCTTTATGGATGGATATTCCGGCTACAATCAGATTAAGTTAGCCGCCCACGACCAATCAAAAACTTCCTTCACTACGCCTTGGGGCACCTTCTGCTACACAGTCATGCCATTTGGGCTCAAAAATGCTGGAGCAACATATCAACACGCAATGGCCGTTATCTTTCATGATCAGATGCGCAAAATCATGGATGCGTATGTTGACGATATTCTCGTGAAATCTAAAGAGGAAGAAGATCACCTCGAAGCACTTGATCAAGTTTTCAAGCGACTCATTCTTTATAAGCTAAGGCTTAACCCTCAAAAGTGTGTTTTTGGAGTCGAATCAGGCAAACTGTTGGGTTTTCTGGTCAGTAAAAAGGGAATTGAAGTTGACCCAACCAAGGCAAAGGCTATCATTGATATGCCACCTCCGAAGAATCTCAAAGAATTGTATAGCCTTTAGGGACGTATGCAATCGATTCGGCGATTTATTTCTAACTTGGCGATGAGATGCGAACCTTTCAATCACTTGCTCAGAAAAGGAGTGAAATTCGAATGGGGACCAGAGTGTCAGCAATCATTCGATCGGATCAAGAAGTATCTTCTCAATCCTCCAATCTTGAAGCTGTCAGAATTGGGAAATCCTCTTTTGCTATAAATCTCAGTCAATCAAGTTGCATGCGGCGGATTCCTGGCGTAGTACAAAGAAGGCAGCCTGATAGAGCACGACATTTATTTTGTGAGTAAGACTTTCATAGACTATAAAAAGAAATACTCTCACATAGAGAAGACCTACCTAGCCCTGGTATGGATGTGTCAGAAGCTAAGACACTACCTGCTAGCATCGGAAGTCAAAATCTTGTCCAAACTCAATCCCCTCAAATACATTTTGGAGCAACCTTTCCTCAGCGGACGGGTCGCCAAATGGCAAGTCTTACTGATGCAGTATGACTTAGAACATGTCTCGCAACAATCAATCAAAGGCCAAGCAATTGTTGATCAATTGGCAGATTTTCCCTTGGCAGAAGAGGTGAAAGCCAAAGATGATTTCCGAGATGAGCAAATATGCAACATCCAGCAATACCCGGTCTGGAATTTGTTTTTCGACGGTTCCAAGAACATAGCTGGAATAGGCATTGGAATCTTATTAATCACTCCTGAGAAGGAGATGATTCTATTTTCTCTCAAGTTAGATTTTCAATGCACCCATAACATGGCTGAGTATGAAGCCCTGATTCAAGGTCTAAAGGTTATACTAGACTTCAATGTCAAGAGAGTGCATGCCTACGGTGACTCATTACTCGTCGTCAATCAAGTCCGAGTTGAATGGCAAGTGAAAGATCAGAAGTTATTCCTCTATCAGAAAATTGTTTCAACTATTGTCAGCAAGTTTGAAGAATTTCAGCTATTCCATATCAAGAGAGATTTCAATCAGGTGGTTGATAGCCTAGCCAGCCTAGGCTCCATTATGGCATTCAAAAATGGAGAATCCTGTCGCGCCTTCGAAATTGGTAGACTTGACCAACCTGCTTTCCTTCCAACAGAACAAGTTAATCAAGCCGAGCAATCCAACGTATGTCTACTCGATACTTCATTCTGCTGTGAACACCCCAAATTTTCCAAAAAGTCTTGTAGAAATGACCCTTTTGCCCCTGACTCCATTTTCTGAGAAAACCAAAGCTAAACTTCAGTCTTTCCTCAGATCTCTGGATTAAGTTCCACATTTCAAATTCAACCCCGGGTATGAACTCAGTATTTTAAATCCAGAATTTGAGCCCCGTTGTCCGGTTTCCAAAATAAAATCGCGAAAATACCAAAAAAAAAAAATGATTTTGAAAGGCTCGGGCGGCTCATCCGACACTCTGTTGGATCCTCGGCCCTATATTTCCCAGTTCAAGGTTGTAAGCCTCGAATATTTTTCAAAAATTCAGACACAAATCCATTTTTTGAAGAAATTCTCTCAAAATAGCTCAGAAAATTCCTTTTTTGTAAATATTTTACAAAAACACAAAAAAAATAGTTTTAAATCTTTGATTTCTCGTAAAGCTTTTGGATTTTATTCTAAAAATACAAAAAAAAAATAGAAAATTAACATAAAAACCAAAAAATCGAGAAAAGCTACAAAGAAAACGGATGATTTTCAAGTTTTTGAAGCCATCTTTACCAAAAACCTCATTCCTTAACCATTTTTTTAGAAAACTCTTAAAAGGGGAACCACCTTTTTGAAATAGGGAAAATTTCCAACGAACCCCTTTCCGCGTTTCTTTCCTTCTCCCTCCATCGTTCGATCTGTAACCACGTACCCTCATCTCCACCTTCAATCTTCAACGGGTTTTCCCCTCTCGAAGTTTCCACTTCCTCTTTAAAAGGAGGCCAGCTCCTGTCTTCTGGCCATCCCGTTTTTTTTTGGAGATAGCCATTGCAATCCATCAACTTCATCGAGTTTTCTTCCTAGGAGTTGTCCTTCCTAGAGGCATCCATTACAATCGACCTTCACTGAATTTCCCCTTTCTGAGTTGTTACCAACACACATTAAACTCATCATCAAGCAACATCTGCAAGTGAAATCAGAAGAATCGAACAAATACTCTCTATCGAGCATTGGGAACTCCACGATCGAGGCATTCCCACAAGAAAGCTTCTCTTCAGTAGCAGAGGACTCCCATCAAGAAGAGAAAGATTCAATTTGTCAAAATCTCCTCAATCATTTCGGTAGGTCTCCTTCCCTCCCTCAAAGCTCATATATCGATCTTTCCCCTTTCATTCTGGCCCTACTAACGCACCTGTGGGGAGGTTGGACTGTTGTTTAGCATCATCCAGGTGAGGTATAACTGGATATTGAATGTCCATTTACCGGTGATCTGTATGATGTCTAAACAATGATCCAGGGAATTTGATAAGCTCTCTTTGAAATCTTCATTCTATTTTCTTAGGAAGGTATGAATTATTGCATTTCTTTTTATCTATAGTCCTCTTCATTTCTAATTTTGATCTCTAAACCCTCTGTTGCATCAATCCTTATGGCAATTTGGGCTCAATGGCATCTATGTGATCTGCATTTTGAAGACATATCAGTATTGATTTCTCTTGTCTATAATATGTTTTGTAGTTGTTAGAAATTGTTATGTGTGTTTCATTTCATTGCTTTAGATTTATTATGTGGGTCTGAAACTTACTATCCACAATTGCATTTCCATTATTTCAAGTTGCTTTATTAATTAGTACTGTTCATCAGTCTTGTTTGTTACGATTTTTCCTACCCATATGTAGTCCTCTCATTTTACCCTGTTTACTTCCTCCTTTATCTTAATCGTGGGTCATAAGAGTATTCAGAACTTATTCGTATCTCATGTATGATGATCATGTAAAGCCATCTCCTGTACCTCACTTACACTACTCTGGCACCCCAGCATCACCTTTGTGGCATTTAGCAGTACACAACCATATCACCTAAATTTGCAGTACCTATCTCATTCGCTACTCTCTGTATCTTCATTACTATACATACTTGAACATCAGCATCTTCATCAATTCTTTGATTGCTGTTAGACTTTAGCATTTAGCATTTTAGATATGTGTCATTCGTTTATGTCTCCATAAACATCAGACCCTGGTGCTGCTGATGTAGCCGTGGTGATACACAAATAATTTGATGGATCCAATGCACCAGGATGCAACGTTGTATTTTCTTTTAACCAAATGATGATGAAGGGATCTTCTGTGACAATACTGTCATTACAGATAAAACAGAACTCCAGCAGGTGTCTGTTCTTCATGAGTTAGAACGTTAATGGTATTAAAATCATTGATCCAACAGTTCATTCATTTAACCACTTGTTGTTTTTTTTATTTCATTTTTTGGCTTATCAATCAAACCTTGATCTATTTTGATGGTCCCCTTTTATCCTCTTTCCTCTGTCGCTTTATCTTTCTGGTGATCTTCAAATGTCTAGTTACATTATTTTCGATCCCCTGTTTCTGGTTTAAACATTTATCACATATAATCTCTTACTAATATCATCGATTTCTAATTGCTAGTTCATCTTTAAATTCTGATCTCACATTATACATTCACCTTACATATATGTGGTCTATGGTAGCTCCTTTTTGAAATCTACTGAGTATCAACAATGGGCATCATAGCATCTCTCTCACAATGACTCAAATTTCTGAAGGATTTCATGATGGAGCAGGGTAGTGGTTTATGGCCTGTATTCATGGAATAATGTTTGCATGAATTACATTTACCAATCATTGTGTATATTAAGTATGATCTATCCCCTGCTAAGTATTCACTCTTGACAATCCACAATTGCAGAAATTCAGTTTGACCCCATCAGGCTGAACAATGCACCATATATATATATATATATATATATATATATATATATATATATATATATATATATATATATATATATATATATTTTGTTTATTGCTGCTTACATGACTGTTGCTTTCGCAGGAATCCATGATCATTTCAAGCAGTTTTGGAACGATTGGTCAAATATTAGAATAACATGATTACCAAGGATATGGTTCAGAATAAATCAGGGCTAGATTAAGGCTATGTTTCAAATATTTTCTTTCAGCATATATATATATATATCATCATCAATCTTTGCTGAGCCCCTGTTGATGCACTGTATTCATCGTCATTCTCACTGTACCCTAATGCACAGTATTTATATATCACCTGTCACTTTGGAAGACCCGTCAATGTGTCATTACATCACCGGTATGATCTACTCCATTAGCATTACCAGTTAATATCCAGTTGCATAGTAATTCAGGGTAAGTCTCCAGCCTTTGCCTCACCTCCCATTTTGTATAGATGTTGTCATTATGCACCCCATCAGTTACCAAGGATGTAGGAACTTTTCAGCAACCCACGATGACAATTATGTTGTCATAACCATCTGGTTGATGACAGGGACTCACAAAGCTAAAACCATGGAGAGATCACCCTGTGTAAAATGCTTTTAGTGAAAGAGTTGTTAGTAAAGGTCCAGTTCCTGATGCCCAGTGGTAGAGCTGAGATCACTGTCTATATTATTCAAAGCATTAGTGTTGTATACTTAGCTATCGCACATCTTCATTTAGCATCTTCATACTCCACAGTAATCTCACAGCAATGAGTTTACATTACCTGCATCTCACCCATCTACTGCTACTATAGCAGTAAATCCTGTATTTTGCTACCACACTTCTACAATCACCTTCATAGCATACATACCACTCGTGCCCCTCATACCCACTCATCTGTTATGCCATCCCCCATCTATCACTACTACATACATCACCTATTATATCTGCCAACATGCAGCACTTCTGTCATGCAACCTTTCACAGCAGCATTGGTGGTCTTTTCATGAAGTCTTTCATTCTAGCTTCACTAACCCACACCCTGCACACAGCTGATGCACATCACCACAGTATCCACCTTGCTGTCATTGCTTGGCAGAAAATCTGTCATCAGCACCATCTTGTCCACAGCCACCTTATGGCTATCTACCATATCATTACCCAAATTAGGTGATCCTGCTGCAAACAACATTGTAGCAGTACCCAAAACCTATTGCAGCCTCAGTAATATCACTTCTCCCCACACCTTGGCACATCTCTCCTTTAAATATACCCCCATATGTATATATATGTATATATGCCTATACATAGACATATACATTTACGAGAATATACCTATGCATGTATGTATATATATGTATGTAAGTATATAGATATCTTTTCCAATCCTTTTTATCATACATATCTTTTCACCATTTGATGTGATTTTCCTTTTCTTTTCATTACTAACCTGGTTGTTTTGCAGGAAATATGTGGGTAAAGTTATCATTATTTGAAGTTGTAAATTTGATTTTATGAGTTGTAATAGCTAGGCTTTAATAAAAATTTACATTTCTCGCTTTAGGTAGAATGGATGAGCATTATAGAATACCATGAATTGTTTATTCCATGCATTTTTCCTTTTTTTTCTCAAATTCCCACAATGGTGAAACACGAATGGCATGTGCACCTTTTCATAAGAGGTAAGCTAATTATAAGTTGATGATTTACACCAACGGTCATAGTCGGTGTGTAAACAAAACTTAGTATTCTTATCTTTTATGAAATAACATTGGATCCACACTGGATCCATTTTCAGAAATTCATCATATTTTTCCTAATTTTTTTTTTCTTTTATCAGAATTTAACTTAAAATTAACTCAAAATATATACCAATGGCCATAGTCAGGGTATATTGAGGGTTAATTTCATTTTAAATTCTATAAAAGCACTAAAATGTGTTTTATTCTTCTTTTGAATTTAAATATAGATTATCATATAATACATTCAATGACCATAGTCAAGGATGTATTATATTTTCAATCTTATTCTAATTCATTTAAAGAATGAAATAGCTTTTCAAAATCCAAATTCCAACTTATTCAAATTCATTCATATAGGATAGAATTGCATCATATTTTCAAAAATTTCCTTTTCAAAATTCCAAGTGATTATCCCTCTTCATTTCTCAGATCAAATCTTATTCAAATCCAATTCTATCTCATTTCAATATTCAAAAATTCAATTTCAAAGCCAAATTCGACTTTGAAATTCCAAAATCATTTTATATTTAAACTTCAAATTTCCAGAATCAATTCAAAAATCCAAATTCAAAGTTCAATTTAACTTTGAAGTTATCTTCTGATTTTAAAAAGGTCAACTTCACCTCCTTTATCTTCAATCAAGGTTTGGATTTTAATCTCAAAACTTAAATTTTGGGTTTCTAAAAACCCGGATCCATCTTTAAAGGTCCTATTGGATTTTCCATAAACCAAATCCGAAATAAAATCCTAGTCTCAACTTGGATCCAGATTTCTAAGTATAAACTCTATTCCATTTTGGATCTCCCATCACAGATTCAAATTCCATTTAGGATCAAAAACCTTATCCCACTTTGGATCTCCCATCACAGATCCAAATTTCATTTAAGATCCAAATCCTTATTCATTTTGGATCTCCAATCATAGATCCAAATTTCTCTTAGGATCCAGATCCTCATTCTACCATTGGATCTCAGATTCAAATCCAAATTCCAATTCTTAGGATCCAGAATCCAACCCTGCTTTGGGTCTCAGATCCAAAAATCCATTCTAGGATCCAGAATCCAATTCCCTTTTGGATCTTAGACTTCGGATCCAAATCCATTCTAGGATCCAGAACCCAATCCAACTCTATTTTTGGGTCTCAGCTCCAGATCCAAAATCCATTTCTTAGGATCCATAACCCAATGCTACATTGGATCTCAGACTTCAGATCCAAAATCCATTTCTTTAGGCTCCAGAATCCCATTCTATTTCGGATCTCAGATTTCAGATCCGGATACCATCTTAGATTCCAAATCTTGGATCCAATCCCAATTCCATCTCAGATCTCCAAATTCCAAAAATCCAACTCCACTTTCATTTTCAGATTTCAGATCCAACTCCTATTCTCCAGGTTCTAAAATCTAGAATTCAATCTCCAACTCTAGAATCCAGTCTTTTGATTTAAATCCCATCTTGAATTCCAACTTTCAAATCAATTTTATTCTTCCCACATTTCATTTTTTATTTTAAATTTCAAAAATAGAATTCAATTTCATTCCAAATATTCATCCAAGTCCAAATTTCTAATTCAAAGTCCATTTATGACTTTGAAATTTCCTTTCTTCTCTTTTCCTCTCAGCTTCAAAAATCATTTCCAAAATCCAGATCCATATTCCCAAGCTCTTGATTATTCTAAAACTTAGAACTCTAATTTTTAAGTTCTAAACTAAAAATCATTTCTTCATTTTATCAGATTCATCTCAGAAACACTTGGAAAATCTTCAAAATATTTCAAAAGAGAGCATACATCTTTGCATTTGCACAAGCATGATTCTTTGTGCATCTAGACTTAGAATAAATACTTAGATAAATTTTTAGCAAAGCAAAAGGCATAAATTCGACCCTTGGTTCGATTACCCCTGGTAAAGGCGCCAGGAACGGTCAAACCTCGTACCGACGAGCGAATCCCGTCTCCCAGTTTTCCTGCGAATTTTCAAAAACGGAGGCGAGTTATTTCAAAAAATTTCAAAATTAAGGTCAAGTGAGACCCGCAAAAGAGTTCATCTTCTCTTCTCTTCTCTTCTTTCTTTTCTCTTCTCTTTTCTCTTCTCTTTTCTCTTTCCGTCTTTTATCTTTCTCCCTTCAAAAAAGGAGGAAAATAAGAGGTTGGAAAAGAAAAGAGAAGGAAGAGAGAGAATATTACGAAAGGAAAAATTTTGCGATGATCACAGGTTTGGCGACCGTGATGGGACTCGTCTCCGTCCGGTCGAATTATGCATTTTCTTCTTGCTTTGATATTATCTAAGTCTTTATTCTTCAAGTGTCAGCTTCATTTTCATGCAAACCTTAGGGGCCTAGATTTTGTCCTAAGCTGACATCATTGCATATAGGATTTGAGTATGGTTTGGTAGGACCATATTGAGGAGATTATTCCATGTTCACATTAGACTTAGGTCTGAAAATACAACTCTCCTCAATTCTAGGGATTGAATGCAAAACAATGTATGCAAGTGTATGCTTCTCTTTTAAATCTATCTCTTTAGGACTTGCCTTAAAGCCATCTAATTTCTTGCATGTTGCACATATTTTGAAAACCTCCCTACCTAATATTGTCCCGGTCTTCACGTTGCTGGGCTGTCTCACTGAACCATAGTTCGGGAGAGAGCCTCACAACTGGACCACTTATTTGGGTTCGCGCCCCCCTACCACGTACCTAAGGGCCATAGTCCGAGGTATATCGGTAGGTGCTCAAGGATGTTGGGAAGCCATTACCTTAGAATCGGAGAAATATTTCTATGCCACGTACTTCGAGCTTCGGCTTGGGTATATCGGCGTATCTTGATTGGAATCAGATGATCTGAACCCTAGAGTTAGGATTAAGGTCCTACAAGCCATTTCAACTATTGCATTTAGAGTTAGCCTTTAGGGAGTGTTGTATGCGCATCCTTGTTTATGCAGCTTTGGTTGTGTGATATTTGTCTTATTCTCTCATATATATGTATCAGACCCTTTTCAAAAACCCTGGGTGTATTATTCAAAACTTACCCTTATTTTCAAAAACCCCAGGTGTATATTTCTATCTACCTACATTTCTTTTTCTCTTTTAGATCAAATTTTCTTCAAAACCCTGGAAAATTCCTTTAAAATTTTATCAACCTTTTCAAAATTTCCAGGTTTGATTCTTTAAAGAGTCTATCCATAAGTCCTGCATTCTATCTAACTCTCCTCATTTCTTCTTTTACCCTAGTATCCTCTCAATGGCGTCAAATTCCCTCGAGGCTGTCTTTCCCCAAGATCATGTCTTCTATCAGATTCAGGATGGACCTCCGGATCTGCGGGTCATCCAGTCTCGTCCTTTCTTCCCTTGGTGGTATTATTCTTGGTTCGCCACCTTCTCACGTATGTTCCCAGACCACTTGGATGACTGTGGGTTGGAGATGGCATCGGCAGTAGGCAAGCAAACCATCAACGGAGCTCTGATTCAGGCCATGGCAGAACGGTGGAATCCACGTACCTGCACATTCTGGTTTCCTTGGGGAGAGATGACTCTGCTTATGGATGAATTCAATGATATTATGGGATTGCCCGAACCAGTCGGTCCTGTCGAGCAGCAGTTTTTGATCAACATCAAAGGAGTAGACGTTCGAGAAGCTTTGGCCAGAGCGACATTTAGCAGATCTTGGCCTCTCACTGAAATTGGCGGGGATCAGTTCATCGACCTATTTGAACTATATCAAAAATATGGAGCCTACAAAGAGGTTGACACTCTGTCTCGAGCAGCGAAGGACAGAATTCAGCATGCCATGATCCTGTGTACAGTGAGGTTAGCTTTCTTCCAAGATGGTCAGAATTTCATAGATATCAGAGTCGCTCAGCTCTTTCGAAGATGGGGAAATAAGCAGACCCGCCAACTTTCAGTCTCCATGCCCGCATTAGCCTTTCTTTATAGAGGCTTGGCTCGATTTGCTCTTGGGGAGACCATTCTGGTAGAAGGATGCACTTACGCCTTGCAATCGTTGTTCCTGCGACACGTTCCTTCAAAGGCCAGTTCTTTCAGGTTTAACAGTAAGCAGCCGAAGACAGTCATCCAATGCCGAGCTCTGATTGAGAAGCTGCATCAGGAGGAGATCACCTGGGATTTCTTTGACAGAAGAGAGACTGTTCCTCGATATACTTATGCCCGTGACAAGCGCTACAAGTTGATGGGCCCTTTCTTTTGTGTTGATTATCAGCCGGAATGATGTCTGAGGCAATTTTCACAGCGGCAGGTCCGTGCCAACACCCGTTTCCCGACAGGCAACATGTCAGAATTCAACCTGCAGTCGGATCAGTGGTCTGGGGCATATCATGTCGCTAAATATACCTGGAATTCCTTTATTTCTCTGTCTATATTTCCTGGACCAAATGTATCATCTGAATATCAAGAGTGGTGGCAAACTGTCTGCCCACCTTCTCTCTGTCTTTGAATGTTAAAAATATCAATAAAAATTTTACTTTTTGGCCAAAATGTTGTTTTCTGTATTTTGTTTATAGCGCAAATAAAAGTCACAAATTTTGGATGACGACCTAATCCCGGGTAAAAGGGATATTCCTTCCGCATTTCCTCAATATATCTTATCATGGTTGACGACCTCGCCTAGGTAACAAGGCACATTTCTCTGTTATCATCAAATGGTAATACAATTATCACAAATCGTGTGATGACCCAATCCCGGGTAATGGGATAATCTCTTGAAATTGTCTACCAAATCCCCTCATTTTTTGCTTTCTCTCAAAGAAATTGTGATTTTCAAAAAAGGCTTCTCCATACTCTAACCATTCCCATATTCTGCAGAGAAGCTTAGGCATCTGAAAAATGGTCTAGACAAGGGCTGACAAAAGGGCTGCTCAACAGCACAGTGACAGCAAGTCAGAGGAGATGAATTCTCCTAGATTGTCTTAGAAGAATAACTCCGGAGATGAAAGCGACGTTGATCCGGCCATGTATCGGATCTTCCAAAAAATGATGACTAAGATGATGGCTGAGCAGGCCAAAGCTGCTCCCAAGAAGGCAGCTTCTAAGAGCAAAGCGAAGAAAAAGCCCATAAAGAAGCCAGTCAAGATCAGCAAGCAGAAGAAGCAGCGTGACAGTACTTCTGAGGATTCCGGATCAGCAGGAGAAGTCTCTGAAGAAGAAGAACAATTGATCTACATTTCAAAGCACCTGCGGCAGTCCAAGAGGCCAGTGGAAGAGCCAGTATCAGTAAACAAGCCCAAGTATGGGGGCCCCGCAGAGGACTCAATTCAAGCTTTAACCAAGATACTCAAGGACCTGCAAATCCGTGACAAAGGAAAGAGGTCGTACACCAGACAGGACTTCTATCTCGGTTTAGAAGGAGACAAGGATCTGGAGAACCTCCCCCGGAAGTTCATTAAGTTTGACGGAACCGGCGATCCAAAAGCCCATTTAGCAATGTTCTTCGCAGAATGTGCCCCGTTCAGTGAGGATAACCGCGCCTCTTTTCTCTGTTTTCCCCGCAGCTTGGACGGGATAGCGGCCAAGTGGTACGCTAAACATGTTAATCCCATCGAATTGATGGATTTTGATAAAGTTGTTAATATATTTGTTGAACGCTTTCTGTTCAACACGGAAGCCCTACCTACCCTAAACCACTTTTACAACCTCAAGCAAGAGCCCAATGAAAAGGCCAGGGATTTTATTCATAAGTGGAGAAGTATTTGCAATAAGATGAGGAATCCCATTTCTGAGGAGCATGCCCTCCAGGTCATCCTCAACAATTTCTGTCAACCTATGAAAAGCCTCCTCTTCCCATATCCCTCCAAGTCCTTCATAGAGCTAATGGAGCGAGCCGAATGGCTCGAAATGGGGGTAGAAAATGGGATGTACGAAGGTGTCTCTTCGGCAAAGAACATCTTGGACCCAAAGAAGAAGGCCCATTTTACCTACTCGGCTGATATCTTCGAAGACCATCCGGGCAGCAGCAGCAGGAATGACAGTGGCAGCGGGTCGAAACCTGAGCAGAACAGGGGAAGAAAGGGCAAATTCTTCAAGAGCAATGACAAATCTCTCCCAACCGGTCCTCAACAAAAAGGGGACTTTCAAGAAAAACCAAAACACATCAATTGGAGCAAAGATAGGAAATTCACTCCTTTGGACCAGCCTCTGGAGAAAGTGCTAGAATACCTGTTGTCCCACGGGATGGTGAAGTTGCCCAAAATTGCGGATCCCCCAATCTTCATGGGGAAGTACAGAGAGCAATATTGCAAATTCCATAGAGCCATGGGGCATGATACAGAACACTGCTTCGTCTTGAAGCATTTGGTCCAAGACTGTATCGACAAAAGTATCCTCGTAGAAGATGAAGAGGAGGGCAAGATGGAGATTTTATCTGCTTCATTCCTGAAGCATTCAGCATCGACCATCTCCGAACACCCTTTCCTTCCACAGAGTCATATCCACCCATGCTCTAGTGAAGAGTTAAAACTCCAGCATCAGGTAATGGTTCTACATCAGGATCAGCCTGTGTATCAGAAAATAGATATCCTCTCGCTTCTTGACCAAGCTAGCGTGCCAGTCAAGAATGAAAGAATTCAAATCTTCCCCAAGAGCTTTCTTAAGAAAGAAGCCTGCGCAGAAAAGGCAGAAACCTCTAAAGCAGCAGAGGAACAGGCTGATGATTTCCAGAAGCCCATTATGGCACTCTCCAACATTTCCATCTTTGAATTAACTCATGATTCTCCCAAGCATCAGGAAAAGTTGGATGATCTATTAAGAAAGATCAAGGTGAAACCGGACACCACGCCCGAGGATATGGCGCAAATCGTAAATCAAGCAATGACTAATGCGCCTATCACCTTCTCTGATGAGGATTTGTCTAAACCTCATTCATTTCATAACAATGCGCTGTACATTGTGGTCAGGACCAGGGGCATGACTGTCCCACATGTTCTTGTTGATGGGGGCAGCAGCTTAAATATTTGCCCAGAAATGACAGCGAAAGCCTTGGGGTTGAAGGAAGAAGAATACGTGCCTGATCCCATCACCATCTACGGCTTTGATAATCACGGGCAGACTGCCAAGGGCAAGATCTTCCTGGAAATTTTTATTAACTACTCAGTGCATACGGTGTTATTCCATGTCGTCAACGTGCCGCCAACTTACAATTTGTTGTTAGGACGAACATGGATCGACAACGCCAATGCAGTTCCATCAACTCTCCATCAATGCATAAAGTGGTCTAAGGGCGGAATGATTACTACTGTTTTGGGCGAAGACCCTGAAGAAAGGCTGCCACAGCCTATGATTCCCCGTCCAACATTTACAACTGATATTCCAAGCATCCGAGAAGCGGATGAAATTAATCTCAGTGATAGCCTGGAGATGCTAAAATTAAAAGATGTCATGGAAGAGGAAAACGTCACAGCCACGGTCCAATGGCAGGGACCTTGCTTCTTCAAGCTAGGAGGACGCATCAATTACACCTCCTTCAAAGATCATCCCTTATTTCCTCAGTTTTCTAAAGCAAGAAAGGGATTCGATCTGTTGATCAAACACGGATACCAGCCATTCCGAGGCATGGGAAAAAATGAAGACGGCATGATAGAGCCCATCATTCCAGTTCGGCATGCGGACAGTTCAGGGTTGGGGTTCACCGGCCCGGATTCCAGCAACAAGACAGTTTTTATCAGAGGAAGCCAATGAAGAGATGATGCCTTAGTTTTTCCTGCTTTCTTTTTCTTCTCTTTTATCTTGTAGAGACAATACAGTCCCATCTTTTGTTAAAATCTTGTAAAATACTTTACTTCAATCAAATGAAAGATCAAAATTTTCTCTTCGAGTATCCATCATTTCCTTTGTCTATGTCATTGCTCTTGCTTTATACAAAAATTTTGATTTGGCTCGTACTTTCTCTTAAAAACAACCTCTTTTTGGCGTTTTCAGGACCATTAACTCCTGAATCAATGACAAGATTTGTTATCAATCCCAAATATCTGAAATTGGCAAGGTTCCTTGAGGGGAAAGACAGAGCAGAGGTCAGTCAGGCAGCAGAACAGACTGAAGAGCCAGCCGAATTTGATTCCACCATTCAGGAATTGCCAGAATTTGCTCACATTCAGAAGCAGGATGAACCATCATCTTTGGTTCAAGATCCAACTGAGGATATTAACATTGGGTCGGAAGATGATCCGAAAATTCTCAAAATCGGGTCGAGTCTAAGCGAAGTTGAAAAAGCTAGACTCATCCAATTCCTTGAAAAGCATCAGGAAGTATTTGCCTGGACTTATGAAGATATGCCAGGATTGGATATCAAGCTAGTTGAGCATCGACTCAAGTTGAAACCAGAAGCCAGACCAATCAAGCAGAAATTGAGGAAATTAGACCCTCGAATTGAGCAGCAAGTCAAGGAAGGACTTGAAGATCTATTGAAAGCAGGCTTCATCCGGTCCATTGATTATCCAGATTGGTTGGCAAATATCGTAGCAGTCCCTAAAAAGAACGGAAAAGTTCAGATTTGCATTGATTTCAGGGATCTCAATAAAGCCACCCCGAAAGATGATTATCCACTTCCTAATATTGACTTGTTGATCGATAGCACAGCAAGTCATGCCATATTTTCTTTCATGGACGGATATTTAGGTTATAATCAGATCAAGTTGGTCGTTCGTGATCAGTCAAAGACCTCATTTACTACCCCATGGGGAACCTTCTGCTATACAGTCATGCCATTTGGGCTCAAAAACGCCGGGGCAACTTATCAAAGGGCAATGGCCGTTATTTTCCACGATCAAATGCACAAGAATATGGATGCATATGTGGATGACATTTTGGTTAAGTCTAAAGAAGAAGAGGATCACCTCGATGCTCTTAGTCAAGTTTTTGAAAGACTTATTCTCTATAAATTGAGACTTAACCCTCAGAAATGTGTTTTTGGAGTTGAGTCTGGCAAATTACTTTGATTCATCATCAGCAAGAAAGGAATCGAAGTGGATCCGGCTAAAGCAAAAGCCATCATTGACATGCCGCCTCCAACTAATCTCAGGGAACTGCGAAGCCTTCAAGGGCGTATTCAGTCTATTCGCAGATTCATCTCCAATTTGGCCATGAGATGCGAGCCTTTCAACCATTTGCTTAGAAAAGGAGTTAAATTTGAATGGGGGTCGGAATGTCAGCTCTCTTTTGAGCGCATCAAGCAATATCTCCTCAATCCACCAGTATTGAAGCCACCAAAGCTGGGGAAACCTCTCTTGCTATATATTTCAGTCAATCAGAATGCCTGTGGTGGATTCCTCGCTCATTATGAAGAAGGCAGCCTGATAGAGCACGCCATCTACTACGTGAGCAAAACATTCATTGATTATGAAAAGAAGTATTCTCAGATGGAGAAGACTTGTCTAGCTCTGGTTTGGATGTGCCAGAAGTTAAGACATTACTTGTTGGCTTCTGAAATTAAGTTCTTATCAAAGCTTAATCCTCTCAGATACATTTTGGAACAACCCTTTCTCACTGGACGGATTGCAAAGTGGCAAGTCCTTCTAATGCAATATGACTTAGAGTATGTCTCTCAAAAGTCGATTAAGGGCCAAGCGATCGCGGATCAGTTGGCAGATTTCCCTTTGACAGAAGAAATTAAAACAGAAGATGACTTTCCTGATGAGCACATATGTAACATCCAACAGCCCCCAGTTTGGAACTTGTTCTTTGATGGCTCTAAAAACATGTCTGGCATAGGGATTGGAGTCTTGTTAATCACTCCAGAAAAAGAAATGATCCCTTATTCTCTCAAGCTTGGTTTCCAATGCACTCATAATATGGCCGAGTATGAAGCTTTAATACAAGGCCTCAAAATCTTGCAAAATTTCAATGTCAAGAGAGTGCACTCCTTTGGCGATTCACTACTTGTTGTCAGTCAAGTTAACACTGAATGGCAAGTGAAAGATTCCAAATTGATCCCGTATCAGAAGATCGTCCTAGCTCTTGTGGACAGCTTCGAAGAATTTCAGTTCAATCATATCAGAAGAGAGCACAATCAGATAGCCGATGGCTTGGCCAGCTTGGGATCCATTTTATCCTTCAAAAGCAGTGAATCATGTCATTCTTTTGAAGTCGGCAGACTTGAACACCCCGCGTTCGATTCAAATATGCAAGTAAACCAGGTCAATCAGAAGGAGAAGCCTTGGTACCAAAATATTAAAAATTTCATTGAGTCTGGTGAATTTCCACCAGAGATGCCAAAAGGGGAGCAACGCGCGATTCAGCGTATGTCTACCCGTTATTTCATTCTTGCCAATATCCTTTACCGCCGTGGGTTCAGTTCTGAATATGCCAGATGTTTAGACAAAGAAGAAGCTATGAAAGTTATCCAAGAGGCACATGAAGGGATTTGTGGTGGCCATGTCGGCTATCAAACTCTCGTCAAACAGATCATTCGAGCAGGGTACTATTGGAATACCATGCAGCAGGACTGTCATAGATTTGTGAAGAAATGCATCAAGTGCCAATTGCACGCACCTTATATTCATGCTCCGGCCGCATATCTACAATCAGTTGTTTCTCCTTGGCCATTTTCTATGTGGGCTTTTGACGTCGTCGGCCCGATTACTCCTTCTGCTTCCAACGGCCACAAATACTTTCTGGCTGCGACGGAGTATTTCACGAAATGGGTTGAAGCTGTTACTCTACGCACAGTAGAAGGCCGCCATGTGGTTTCTTTCATTCATAAGAACATTCTTTGCCGCTTTGGCATTCCACATGATATTGTCTCAGATAATGGAACCCATTTCAAAAATGAGAGGATGAAAACCTTCTGTTCTAAATTCAGAATTTCCCATCATTTCTCAGCTCCCTATTATCCTCAAGGGAACGGCCAAGCAGAGGCTACCAATAAGATCTTGATTCGTATTTTGGAAAGGACTGTGAAGACAGGTCGAGACTGGCATGAGAAAATTCATGACGAACTTTGGGCATATCGGACCACCATTCAGACTTCGACTAATGCCACCCCTTGAGAACTTGTTTACGGAACTGAAGTAGTATTGCCTCTCCATGTCCAAAAGCCCGCTCTCAAATTCGCTTCCCTTATAGAATTGCCACTCGATCAGTATCAGCAGCAGAGATTGGTGAAGCTAGATTTACTGGATGAAAAGAGGCTCAAAGCAGCAGAGCACGCTCAAGCTTATCGGCAGAGGATAGCTCGACATTATGCCAAGTCTGTCATTGAGAGAAAATTTCGAGTTAATGATTTGGTACTCAGATCAACGGCTCATCTCAAGCATCGTCCACGGGGCAAGTGGTCACCCAATTGGGAAGGCCCTTATGTGGTTAAAGAAGCACTGCCTCGCCATTCGTATCGTCTAATCAACGCAGATGGAGTAGAAATGTCAGATCCCATCAATGCTCTGCATTTGAAGAAGTTTTACACCTGAAATATTCATTCTAAAAGCCTTTGTACTCTTCAAAAGAGCCATTTCAATAAAATAATGATCTTCTATTCTTACATTCCTCTCCGTGATACTGGGGCATTTTATTGATCTATAATCATTTTTCTTCATCGTATGCAGGCAGGATTAGACAGAAGCTCTTTTTCTCAAATTTTGTTAAATCTCATTTTGATCTTATGATCTTTATTTTCATTTCATTTGATTTACTTTTTGGTTTGAGCAAATGTTCTTCAAGCTATTGCTCATTTATGTCAAGTTTTAAACAAATTTTCGTCAATCTTATTAAAATTTTCATCTACCTTTATCTTTAAAATGTACCCCTTCAGGTTAAGGGATAAACCTGATGCCTCCTGTCAATGAGGTATTCTTTTTATTATTTCTCCCCGTTCAGGACAAGGGGACAAAATCCTGAAAATCGACCACATGTAATTAAACTACGATGGTCCATTAATTTTTTACCAAAGAATCTTTATTCTCTGAAAATTTCACTTTGTTTTAGCTCATCTTCACAACCCAGTCCTCGCACTAGGGTACTTCCCAAAATCTTTAATCATATATTGAGCTCATTTGGAGGATCCGATCCTCGCACCAATAACTTTCTACATTCAATCTTTTGATCAAAATCCTTTTCTTCTACAAAATTCAATTTCTGATTTAAAAACTCCCAAAAGCTGATGTATTTCAAACGTCCCAGTTCTACTGGTCAGGTATTTCAAATGTCCCAGTCTTTGCTAGTCAAGTATTTCCGAAAAGATTCAACACTCGTTGGTTATATATTTCAAACGTTCCAGCTTCTCGCTGGTCAGGTATTTCAAATGTCCCAGCTTCTGCTGGTCAGGTATTTCAAAAGATCCAACACTCGTTGGGCATGTATTTCAAACATTCCAGCTTCTTGCTGGTCAGGTATTTCAAACGTTCCAGCTATTTGCTGGTCAGATCCAACACTCGTTGGTTATATATTTCAAACGTTTCAGCCTCTCGCTGGTCAGGTATTTCAAATGTCCCAGCTTCTGCTGGTCAGGTATTTCAAAAGATCCAACACTCGTTGGGCATGTATTTCAAACGTTCCAGCTTCTTGCTGGTCAGGTATTTCAAACGTTCCAGCTTTTTGCTGGTCAGATCCAACACTCGTTGGTTATATATTTCAAACGTTCCAGCCTCTCGCTGGTCAGATATTTCAAACGTCCCAGCTTTTCTGGTCAGGTATTTCAAAAGATCCAACACTCGTTGGGCATGTATTCCAAACATCCCAGCATTTCGCTGGTCAAGTATTTCAAACGTTTCAGCTTTCGCTAGTTAGGTATTTCCAAGAAAAGATCCAACAATCGTTGGTCATGTATTCCAAACGTTCCAGCTTTTCGCTGGTCACGCATTTCAAACGTTCCAGCTTTGTTGGTCATGCATTCCCAAAAAGGACTCAGCTTTTGGTCGTATATTTCAAAAAAATCCCAGCTCAAACTGTCAAGCTCCCAAATCATCCTATTTCCATAGATCAAACCTTCAGGGTGCAATTTCTCCATTCTCTCATTACAAAACCCGTAGTTTCAATCTCTCAAAACCTATCATTTCCAAAATCTTCATATCTCTAAATCTCTCAATTCTATCAATTCTCCAAACCTCTGGGTGCAATATTTTCAAAATTTCATCATTTTTTTCAACCCTCAGGTTATAATCTCCCAATTGCATTTTCAAAATATTTCAAAAACCTATTGGTCATATATTTCAAAGGTTCCAGCTTTCGCTGGTCATGTATTTGAAGGAGGTTCCAGCTTCTGCTGGTCATGTATTTCAAAGGTTCCTGCTTTCGCTGGTCATGTATTTCAAAGGTTCCAGCTTTCCGCTGGTCATGTATTTCCAAAATCAAGAGATTGCGACTCAAGGTCTCATCAAATCTATATTGAGTGATTATTTCACAAAAAATTCATGAAAACTTTGCCAATTTGCTAAAAGCATTTGTTGATTCTAAATATTCTTACTACACAAAAAGAATTTTCTCAGATTACCTCCTGTATTTCTTTTCAAAAGGTGAAACTTTTTGCGAAAAGAGGTAAAATTCAAATATTTTCCTGTTGATCAACCAAAAGGATGTAAGAAATATCCTCGATATGATCAATAAAAGAAATTTTTAATGATGTTGAAAAGCCAGAAGTGAATTGATATTGATCTTGGCTATGGCGCGTGTTTTAAAATGACTTTCTGACAATCAGACAGTGGAAATATCTGGAGCTATAAAAGAATCCACTCAACCCATATCTTCTCATTTTCATTTAAAAAGTTGCAATCAAATATCCGCAAAAGGGATCTCTCAATTGTCGTCAAGATGAAGGCGAATTAAGCGAGTGGATTTCCGGGGCCAAAGAAGATTTGAAACATCTCCAAGATGACGGAGTTTGTGATAGATCCTTCCAGGGAAAGTTCGGATCACTATCGAGATGAAGGCAGATGTGATGAACCTACCGACAAACCCTAAAAGATATTTGATTTCAGCTACATCTAAAAGACCTCTTTGAGCCAATATCATATAGAATCCCTGAGATAAAAGAAGGATCGGAGCATCTCCAAGATGAAGGAGTTTGTGACATGCCCTTCTCTGAAAAAAAGAGAAAAAAGTCAGGACATCCAAATGAAGGATGATGAGAAAAACCCGAGAAAGCCCGATGACTCAAAAGAGTGCAAAAGATCATCATGGGTGGACACCCAGATATCAAACTGCCAAAGTTGCCAAAAGTCATCTTTTCTCATGCAAAATTCTTTTATCAATATCTTTTCATTACTTGCTTTTATGAAATTAAGAATATTTCTTTTATTCTCATATCAGGGAAATGGATAGCTTCCTTGAAGAAAATCATCAGTGCTAAATTTTTGAATTTGACTCTTAAAACCGAGGAGTTAACCTCATTAGAGGAAATACTCTAGGTAAAAGAGGGAATATCTTTGCACATACATGCACATTTAGAAGCATCTGAATCTACTATGATTTTATCTTATTGGCAAAACTTTCTAGCTATTCCAAGAATTAAATAAACATTCAATATTCACTTTGATGCAACCTAGCGTTGTTTGTATTTCCCAAAAAGGGTTGCCTCAGAAGAAGTATCTCCTCCTGTCCCATCACGGTTTTCTCATTAACGAATTCCGTATGGATGACCCACTCAGGATAAGGGTCAAAAACCTAAAATTTCTTGCGAAAGATTCTTTGATTTAAAAAGCTATTTCAGTCTCAACAATGAGACGCCCAATTTCTTCTCCCTTTTCAAAAGCTTTAGGGACTCTATATTTCCTCCTTTCGCAAAAACCCCTTTCGGATTTGTTCGTCCAAATTCCGAAGGTCCCATTGTGCTTTCTCCATTTTTGAGAAACCCGTATGGTAGATTTCCTATCCAGATTAAGAGTTAACCCGAAACCTCGCTTCGCGAGGTATCTTCCTTACAGGTTTGGGTAAAACCTGAGTCACATTCCAATGAGATTCCTCGTTTTGATGAGATGTTTTCTTCCAGTCCCATCATGGCTCTTCCCATCAAGGAACCCATGCTTTGTATATCCATCCAGGATAAGGATTCCACTCGAGCTTCAATTCACGAGGCATCTCCAAAATGTCCCATCAAGGTCCTCATGTATTCCTTTCCTCATTTCAAAATTCATCTTGATATATTTTCGCCCCATCCAGGTTAAGGGCTAAACCTGAATCATTCCAAAAAGAGTATCTCGTCTCACCCATGAGACCTGATCAAAATTCTCATTTCCCACCATTTTCGAATTTCCATCTAAAGTCTCATCACGATTTCCTCATCTTTTATTCAATCATGTCATTTCGAGGATGTCGTCTCCCCAAAACCATTCAGGATAAGGTTCAAAGCCTGAAAAGCCATATTTTCAAAATAATTCTTCCACACCCAGTTCAGATCTACTGACTGGGGCATTTTTAAATTTTGGAGTGTTATCTTTGCCACTAAGCTCGGCTTTCAACCGGCTTAGTAGCAAAGAGGGGCATCTGTGAACACCCCAAATTTTCCAAAAAGTCTTGTAGAAATGACCCTTTTTCCCCTGACTCCATTTTCTTAGAAAACCAAAGCTAAATTTCAGTCTTTCCTCATATCTCTGGATTAAGTTCCACATTTCAAATTCAACCCCGGGTCTGAACTCAGTATTTTAAATCCAGAATCTGAGCCCCGTTGTCCGGTTTCCAAAATAAAATCGCGAAAATACCAAAAAAAAAAATGATTTTGAAAGGCTCGGGCGGCTCATCCGACACTCTGTTGGATCCTCGGACCTATATTTCCCAGTTCAAGGTTGTAAACCTCGAATATTTTTCAAAAATTCGGACACAAATCCATTTTTTGAAGAAATTCTCTCAAAATAGCTCAGAAAATTCCTTTTTTGTAAATATTTTACAAAAACACAAAAAAAAATAGTTTTAAATCTTTCATTTCTCGTAAAGCTTTAGGATTTTATTCTAAAAATACAAAAAAAAAATAGAAAATTAACATAAAAACCAAAAAATCGAGAAAAGCTATAAAGAAAATGGATGATTTTCAAGTTTTCGAAGCCATCTTTACCAAAAACCTCATTCCTTAACCATTTTTTTAGAAAACTCTTAAAAGGGGAACCACCTTTTTGAAATAGGGAAAATTTCCAACGAACCCCTTTCCGCGTCTCTTTCCTTCTCCCTCCATCGTTCGATCTGTAACCACATACCCTCATCTCCACCTTCAATCTTCAATGGGTTTTCCCCTCTTGAAGTTTCCACTTCCTCTTTAAAAGGAGGCCAACTCCTGTCTTCTGGCCATCCCGTTTTTTTTTGGAGATAGCCATTGCAATCCATCAACTTCATCGAGTTTTCTTCCTAGGAGTTGTCCTTCCTAGAGGCATCCATTACAATCGACCTTCACTGAATTTCCCCTTTCTGAGCTGTTACCAACACACATTAAACTCATCATCAAGCAACATCTGCAAGTGAAATCAGAAGAATCGAACAAATACTCTCCATCGAGCATTGGAAACTCCACGATCGAGGCATTCCCACAAGAAAGCTTCTCTTCAGTAGCAGAGGACTCCCATCAAGAAGAGAAAGATTCAATTCGTCAAAATCTCCTCAAGCATTTCGGTAGGTCTCCTTCCCTCCCTCAAAGCTCATATATCGATCTTTCCCCTTTCATTCTGGCCCTACTAACGCACCTGTGGGGAGGTTGGACTGCTGTTTAGCATCATCCACTCCCCCTTCTGTGCAATATGAAACGGAATCTCTCAATTCCGACATTTCTTTTATATCATTATTTTTCTGTTTTGCAATCTATACTACTAAATCCAATGCTTTTTCTTGGGTCTTATCCGAATCTCAAATTGATTTTCCATGAAAATTCTCTGGTGGTAGTCTGTTGTTGACATTCAGGTGAGGTATAACTGGATATTGAATGTCCATTTACCGGTGATTTGTATGATGTCTAAACAATGATCCAGGGAATTTGATAAGCTCTCTTTGAAATCTTCATTCTATTTTCTTAGGAAGGTATGAATTATTGCATTTTTTTTTTATCTATAGTCCTCTTCATTTCTAATTTTGATCTCTAAACCCTCTGTTGCATTAATCCTTATGGCAATTCGGGCTCAATGGCATCTATGTGATCTGCATTTTGAAGACATATCAGTATTGATTTCTCTTGTCTATAATATGTTTTGTAGTTGTTAGAAATTGTTATGTGTGTTTCATTTCATTGCTTTAGATTATTATGTGGGTCTGAAACTTACTATCCACAATTGCATTTCCATTATTTCAAGTTGCTTTATTAATTAGTACTGTTCATCAGTCTTGTTTGTTACGATTTTTCCTACCCATATGTAGTCCTCTCATTTTACCCTGTTTACTTCCTCCTTTATCTTAATCGTGGGTCATAAGAGTATTCAGAACTTATTCGTATCTCATGTATGCTGATCATGTAAAGCCATCTCCTGTACCTCACTTACACTACTCTGGCACCCCAGCATCACCTTTGTGGCATTTAGCAGTACACAGCCATATCACCTAAATTTGCAGTACCTATCTCATTCGCTACTCTCTGTATCTTCATTACTATACATACTTGCACATTAGCATCTTCATCAATTCTTTGATTGCTGTTAGACTTTAGCATTTAGCATTTTAGATATGTGTCATTTGTTTATGTCTCCATAAACATCAGACCCTGGTGCTGCTGATGTAGCCGTGGTGATACACAAATAATTTGATGGATCCAATGCACCAGGATGCAACGTTGTATTTTCTTTTAACCAAATGATGATGAAGGGATCTTCTGTGACAATATTGTCATTATAGATAAAACAGAACTCCAGCAGGTGTCTGTTCTTCATGAGTTAGAACGTTAATGGTATTAAAATCATTGATCCAACAGTTCATTCATTTAACCACTTGTTATTTTTTTGATTTCATTTTTTGGCTTATCAATCAAACCTTAATCTATTTTGATGGTCCCCTTTTATCCTCTTTCCTCTGTCACTTTATCTTTCTGGTGATCTTCAAATGTCTAGTTACATTATTTTCGATCCCCTATTTCTGGTTTAAACATTTATCACATATAATCTCTTACTAATATCATCGATTTCTAATTGCTAGTTCATCTTTAAATTCTGATCTCACATTATACATTCACCTTACATATATGTGGTCTATGGTAGCTCCTTTTTGAAATCTACTAAGTATCAACAATGGGCATCATAGCATCTCTCTCACAATGACTCACATTTCTGAAAGATTTCATGATGGAGCAGGGTAGTGGTTTATGGCCTGTATTCATGGAATAATGTTTGCATGAATTACATTTACCAATCATTGTGTATATTAAGTATGATCTATCCCCTACTAAGTATTCACTCTTGACAATCCACAATTGCAGAAATTCAGTTTGACCCCATCAGGCTGAACAATGCACCATATATATATAAATATATATATTTTTTGTTTATTGCTGCTTACATGACTGTTGCTTTCGCAGGAATCCATGATCATTTCAAGCAGTTCTGGAACGATTGGTCAAATATTAGAATAACATGATTACCAAGGATATGGTTCAGAATAAATCAGGGCTAGATTAAGGCTATGTTTCAAATATTTTCTTTCATCATATATATATATCATCATCAATCTTTGCTGAGCCCCTGTTGATGCATTGTATTCATCGTCATTCTCACTGTACCCTGATGCACAGTATTTATATATCACCTGTCACTTTGGAAGACCCGTCAATGTGTCATTACATCACCGGTATGATCTACTCCATTAGCATTACCAGTTAATATCTAGTTGCATAGTAATTCAGGGTAAGTCTCCAGCCTTTGCCTCACCTCCCATTTTGTATAGATGTTGTCATTATGCACCCCATCAGTTACCAAGGATGTAGGAACTTTTGAGCAACCCACGCTGACAATTATGTTGTCATAACCATCTGGTTGATGACAGGGACTCACAAAGCTAAAACCATGGAGAGATCACCCTGTGTAAAATGCTTTTAGTGAAAGAGTTGTTAGTAAAGGTCCAGTTCCTGATGCCCAGTGGTAGAGCTGAGATCACTGTCTACATTATTCAAAGCATTAGTGTTGTATACTTAGCTATCGCACATCTTCATTTAGCATCTTCATACTCCACAGTAAACTCACAGCAATGAGTTTACATTACCTGCATCTCACCCATCTACTGCTACTATAGCAGTAAATCCTGTATTTTGCTACCACACTTCTACAATCACCTTCATAGCATACATACCACTCGTGCCCCTCATACCCACTCATCTGTTATGCCATCCCCCATCTATCACTACTATATACATCACCTATTATATCTGCCAACATGCAGCACTTCTGTCATGCAACCTTTCACAGCAGCATTGGTGGTCTTTTCATGAAGTCTTTCATTCTAGCTTCACTAATCCACACCCTGCACACAGCTGATGCACATCACCACAGTATCCACCTTGCTGTCATTGCTTGGCAGAAAATCTGTCATCAACACCATCTTGTCCACAACCACCTTATGGCTATCTACCATATCATTACCCAAATTAGGTGATCCTGCTGCAAACAACATTGTAGCAGTACCCAAAACCTGTTGCAGCCTCAGTAATATCACTTCCCCCCACACCTTGGCACATCTCTCCTTTAAATATACCCCCATATGTATATATATGTATATATGCCTATACATAGACATATACATTTACGAGAATATACCTATGCATGTATGTATATATATGTATGTAAGTATATAGATATCTTTTCCAATCCTTTTTATCATACATATCTTTTCACCATTTGATGTGATTTTCCTTTTCTTTTCATTACTAACCTGGTTGTTTTGCAGGAAATATGTGGGTAAAGTTGTCATTATTTGAAGTTGTAAATTTGATTTTATGAGTTGTAATAGCTAGGCTTTAAAAAAAATTTACATTTCTCGCTTTAGGTAGAATGGATGAGCATTATAAAATACCATGAATTGATTATTCCATGCATTTTTCCTTTTTTTTTCTCAAATTCCCACAATGGTGAAACACGAATGGCACGTGCACCTTTTCATAAGAGGTAAGCTAATTCTAAGTTGATGATTTACACCAATGGCCATAGTCGGGGTGTAAACAAAACTTAGTATTCTTATCTTTTATGAAATAACACTGGATCCACACTGGATCCACACTAGATCCATTTTCAGAAATTCATCATATTTTTCCTAAATTTTTTTTTTCTTTTATCAGAATTTAACTTAAAATTAACTCAAAATATATACCAATGGCCATAGTCAAGGTATATTGAGGGTTAATTTCATTTTAAATTCTATAAAAGCACTAAAATATGTTTTATTCTTCTTTTGAATTTAAATATAGATTATCATATAATACATTCAATGATCATAGTCAAGGATGAATTATATTTTCAATCTTATTCTAATTCATTTAAAGAATTAAATAGCTTTTCAGAGGGCAAAAATAAATAAAAGGATACCTCATGGGAAAGAGGCATAAGGTTTTATCCCTTAACTGTTATCATCGCAAATTTTTTTTCCCTCCCTTGCGAGAGAGAAACGAATTTGCGAGTCAAACTCGACCAAAGTTTTGAAAATTGTTTTGAAAATTTACTCGCCTCCGTTTTGAAAAATTGCGAGAAAATTCCATGGAATGGGATCCGCCTGTCGGTACGAGGTTCAACCGTTCCTGGCGCCTTTACCAGGGGTAATTGAACCAAGGACCAATTATGTGTTTTAACTTGACTCAAATATCTAAATTATGCTCTATTTTTCCTAGAATGCACAAAGAATCAGGCTTGTGCTATGAAATTTTGAAAAATGCAAGTTTGAGAAATTATGATGTTTGCTTTGGAAAATTGAAATGCATTTAGAAAAGGACTGGAAAATGCTTGAAAATGGAATTCCTGGGAAAATCATTGAATTTTATTGAAAATCAGAAATTTGCATTGGAAAGTGATTTCTCAGGAAAATTTGAACTTTAGAAAAATGATTTTGAAATTTGAAATTGCTTTTCTGAGAAAATGGATTTGAGAATTCTGAGAAAATCTAAGAAATTCATTGGAAAATGACTTTTGAAATGAAAAATGAATTCTCAAGAAAACTGGAAAATATGAGAAAATGAATTTTTGAAAATTTGAGAATTTGAAAACATAGGAAAATCTTGATTTGAACTTGGGAAATGCTTTGAAATGTCATTTGAAAACTTAGGATTTTGAGAAAATCAGATCCTGAGAAAGACTTGGAAATTCTTGAGAAAATTGAATTTTCTGAAATTAAAATTGGAAAATGAGTTTGAAAATAATGCAATTTGAATGATATGAATGAATGAATATGAATTTGAAAAGGGAATTTCATTGAGGAATTGGGAAATCCTTTTGAAACTTTGAGAAATGCAGTGCATTTTTGAAGTTAGCCTAAGAGTGTAGGCTGAATGTGGCTGATATAAAGATCATAAATCTTGGTTTTCTTCGTATTCTGACTATGCCATAAATACGAATCCCACCGAGTTTATAAACTCCATAAAAGATTGTGCACGTGCCATTCGTGTAAACCATAGTGAATTTGAAATAACTATGCATGAATCATACATCACATATTGAAATTTGCAGAAATTAAACTATATGCAATGTAGTCCTATTCTAAACAGAAAATGTAACTCTTATTCCAAATATTACATTGCTTTTTACATTGAATTAAATAAGATAAATAAATGAAATAACTAAGTCTTCTTCTTGAATGTTCCTACAAAACTAGAAAACAAGGTTAGCACAAAAATGTAGGTTTTTCTGAATTTATCCGAAAATATGGGAAATTATCAGATATTATTCAGATATAAACCCAAATTCATACCCCCTTTGATATAAACTTGATAAATAATGAATAAATTTCGAACATAAACTTGAAAATTCGAAATTGGGGTCAAAATGACCAAAATACCCCTGATGACCTTGAAATCAGGGTTTTCTAAAAGAATTTTTATAAATTTTGGAATTTTGAAAATTAAATGAAATAAATCAAACATAATATGATAAAATATGATGATATTCATGAAATTTTGGAGAATTAGAAATTGAAATTTCGAAATTTAGGTCAAAATGACCAAAATACCCCCAATAACAAGACTATGGCCTTGAAACCAGGGTTTTCTAAAATAAATTTTGCAACATTGAAAAATATGAAATGCAAAGGAGATTGAAATTAACCCTAATATGATTCTACATGCTTATGTACATGATAAAAACCCTAAAATGGCGAAAATATCATAAAACATCGAATTTAACCTGATTTTCGCCTGATTTTAAAGATAAACTAACACATGGAGCAAATGAATTTGGAATTAAACCAAATTTGGCATGGACACCTAAAATAACCCTAGAAACATAATGGATCTTGAAAATTAATTTTTTTGTATTTTTAAATATGGAAATTCAAATAAAAACCCTAAATTTTGTGATTTTTGCCTAAAATGTTGATTCTAAATGGGATTTAGGATATCAAATTTCCATAAAAATTTCCCAAATTTTATGGGATAACATAGGACAGTAAGGCAATGATTTTTTCCTTTTATACTTTCTAGTTTTGACCTATGGTCGGAGCTGTACCACTCCGGCAAGTCGGATCGGAATCCGGCGACTCTAGTAAATGAAGGAAACAGACAAGTTTTGGTGGCAAATGTGAGAACAATAGTAAACAGATGGTAAAAAAGCTGAAATTATGGGAAAATGTTCCTGACAAACATAGGAAGATTTGATATTTTGACACCATTAGGATTCGGGTTATGGTTTGGAAAAAGCCATACGGTTATCAGAGACCTAAATCTCTGAGATTTCTGGACATTGAAATCTGTTAGACAGAAATAGAAAATCCGGAAAAAATAATGAAACAGATCTACAAATTCCCAAATTTTGGGGAATGACACGAAATTATGTTTGGAACAACTTTCATGTTGAAAGCGTTCGCCAAAAGGTTACAGATTGGATGGACTCGGTGCATTAGGGTCTGTCTATACACTGACAAAGGAAAATCAAGATTTTCCCAAGAGTCTGGAAAATCCGATTTTTTACAGAGAGCAAAACTAACTGGAAAAACTTCAAAATTTCCCGATCATTAGTAGATTCCATTGTGAATCTAATTTGATTTTTGGAGGACAATTTAAATATTCCACAAGGGGCCGATTTTATGGGTTTTGTCTGCTAAAGCAGAAATTGGAAGTTCAGAGAAATAGAAAACCCAGTTTAGGGTTTGATTTTTAAAATGAAGTTACATACACTAAATCAATCCAAATTTTTGTTAAAAGATTGCAGACAAATAGAGGCATTCATAACAAAATTTTTAGAATTTATTGACAAAAAAATCAAGCATAAAATAATAACTGGACTCCATGCATAAAATCAAAACCTATAGTTCTCTAGGTAAATATTAATGAGACCAATGAAACACGCATAAAGCAATAAAATAAAATAAATGTAATGCCTACAAATGTATAATCGACATGAAAATAAACAGAAAATGAAATAAAAGTTGAGAGGGTATGATGCTTATTTTGATATTGGCTACAAGTGAAATGGATAAGATCCATCCATCGAATGGATCCTCTCACCTAGATAGCCTTGACATAAAAGATAAAAAAAATCATAAACTTCATCAAACAAGTACTAACGATGCGAGGATCTTACCTTGGGTCGGTTGAAGCAAAAGACCAAAGAGGGTCTCCTTGAGAGTTAGGCTGTGGACAATGGAGAAATAACAACAATGGAGGTGTGAGCTCCTTTGGAATAAGCTTGATGCTTGTTGCTGCACCGACTGAAGCAAGTGATCACCGGATGGAGTGATGGCTTGTGCTTGTTGGAGCTGATGTGTTGCACCAACGGATGGACTGCAATCTGGGTGGTGCCGGTACCAAGGTAGCCAAGGAGCTGGAGGTTGGAGGGGCTACCTTGAGGTGGAGAAGCTGCTAGGGATGGTGACTGTTGTGATGATTGAAGTGGCTGCTGGGAAGTGCTGGACTTGAAGGAGGCTTTGGCTATGCTGCTGGCTGGAGCTATGGCTTGAGGAAGTGGCTGCCGGCTGGTGTGGAATCGATTGAAGAGTTGGGGCTGTAGGAAGATGGTGCTGCTACAATGGTGAAATCTGGAGATTGCTGCAAGGTTGAAGGTGAGCACCGGCTGTGGTAGAGAGGTTTGCTGCTACAGTTGGTGGTGCTGCTGGAGATGACTTAAGATGAAGGAGAAGCTGCATGGCTGCTGCTGGGCGTGGAGGCTGAAGGAGAGGCTGGACGATCCTTGTGTGGTGGCTGTTAGAAGGTTGGTAGCTATTGAAGAGGAGGCTGTGGCTGATTAAAGAAGGGCAGGAGCTTGAAGGGATGGAAATGGCAGCCAAAGGGGAGAGAAAAGAGAGTTCAAGGGAGAGAGAGAGAGAGAGAGAGAGAGAGAGAGAGAGAGAGAGAGAGAGAGATGAGAGGTGCATTGGATGAGAGATCCAAAAAAGGTAGCAGACGTATGTGGTTGTTTTTTTATTAAAAACCCAAAAACTTAGTTCTTAATGATAAATAAACTTAGGGCTTACAATGGGTTATGCGTGAGATGATTTGTGTGAGAGGGGTTTCAACGTGCGATGGGCTGGAGAATAGGGAAAAAGAAGGAAGGAAGGAAGGGAAGAAGGAAAGAAAGAAGGAAAGAAAGGGAAGAAAAGAAGGAAAGAGAGAAGGGAGAAAGAAAAGGAAAGAAAAGCAAGAAAAGAGAGGGAAAGGAAGAGAGGTAGGAAGGCTGGAAAATGCCATACGTGAGTGGAGAGAGGGGAAAGAAAAAGGAGGAAAGAAAGAAAGAAAAAGGAAGAAGAAAGAAAGAGGGAAAGAAAAGAAAAAAAAATGGAAAAAAGAAAGGAAGTGGGCTGGATTGAGGGCTAGGGTGGTTGACCCTTTTGTGGGTCCCACCTTAAAAAAAAATAAAATAAGAAAATAAAAAAAAAGTAAAATAAAACAAACAAGAAAACAAATAAATAAAAAGATAAATTTTTTTCTTTTCTTATAAAATAAAACAAGAAAATGCAAATGGATGGGCCATCTAAGAGCGGGTCCAAATTCCACTTTTGAAATTCATTTTGACGATTAAAGGGGTAAAATAGTCTTTTCAAAAACATTCCAGACGAAACGAGCTATTTTTGGCAGTTTTTGAAACAAGCTCGGATTTTGAAGTTTAATACCCCGTTGCGAAGCAAATCCAGTGTAGAATTTGAAAATTTGATTTTGAAAGAAATCCAGATTGTTTTTCTTGAGAAAATATTTCCAAACAAAACGAGCTATTTTTGGCAGTTTTTGAAACGAGCTCAGATTTTGAAGTTTAATAGCTCGTTGCGAAGCAAATCCAGTATAGAATCTGAAAATTTGATTTTGGGAGAAATCCATATTGTTTTTCTCGATAAAATACTTCCAAATTTAGACTCCATGGGTAAAAATGTTAATTTTAGAAACCCGAGGTTTTGAAGTTAATTTCTGAAAGCTTTTAAAACTCGATCTGGATTGAAATTTATAAAACTGGAGTTCTGGACTTCGAAAATGGAATGAAATGTTATGAAATGCTGAGAAATGATATGAAATGATGAGAAATGACATGAAATGCTATGCGAAATGCTAACCCTAAATGAAGAATTTTGGATGTTAGACCCCGATTGACACTTGTACTAGTTCAAAAAGTGTTAAAATTGACAAAATTTGCAAAAATGGTTGAAGAAATGATTTTCGAGCTCTGCCAAGCTAGAGTAACACTGAAAATTAGGGTTTGAGCTGGATTCAACTGAAATGAACTAGATTGAGCTGGGTTTTAGAGTTTCAGAACTCAAATGAACTCATCGGACACTGACTCAACTGACCTTTCCAACTGAATTTTCAAGAAAAGCTGCCATTTTTAGAGAAATGGTATGGAATGGTCATTGGAATAAAGTGAATTACGAACCTGAACTGGGTTTGAGCTGAAACAAAGGTCAGTAATACTGAGGTGAACTAAAATCGAAGCTTGAACACTAGCTCAATTGGCTGAACTCGACTCAATTTCTGTTGAAAGAGCTAAAATGGGCTCTTGGACACTTGGAAATGGTTTTGAACTGAAACTGGAGCGCTTGAACTTCTGGTGAGCTCAAGTTAGACTCTGGGGAGTATGACTGACTATGAATGACTGACTCAGAGATAATTGGCTTGGATTTGAGTGAGAAATGAGCTCATTTCTGAAGAGATGATCCCATTTTGGCAGTAATGGTCAGAAATGAAAATGGCATGTTCATTGTGAGCACAGATGAGCTTGACTTGATTGATATTCTAAATGTTCTGAACTAACCAATGAGCTTAGTTGACTCCGACTGACTGGTGTCCGGGATGACCTAGGGGTAAAATGGTAATTTTCCTAATGAAAGTGGGTAAAATGGTAATTTTCTGAAACTGACTCGAGGTTTGACTCCTATATTGACCTAACAGGGTTGGCACTGCACGAGAAGGGTTGTTTAAGAATGGCTGAGGAAAATTTGGGGTGTTTACAGATGCCCCTCTTTGCTACTAAGCCGGCTTGAAGACGAGCTTAGTGGCAAAGAAAAACACACCAAATTTGGGCTATAAAAATGCCCCAGTTAGAAGGATCTGACTGGGTATGAAGAAATTAGCCCTGATGAAAATGGTAGATATGAAATGAAGAATGAAGAAGAAAATTTTACTTCAAAAGAAGTGAGGTTCAGGTTTTGCCCTTAACCTGGATGGGACGGGAAATACCTCGTGTAGAAACGAAGCTCAGGTTTAACCCTTAACCTGACCGGGGAATGAAATACCTCATCAAAATGAGGCTCAGGTTTAACCCTTAACCTGATTGGGCTGAAAATGAAATACCTCATCAAAGGAGGCTCAGGTTTGTACCCTTATCCTGATTGGGCGGAAAATGAAATACCTCATCAAAGGAGGCTCAGGTTTGTTCCCTTATCCTAATTGGGCGGAAAATGAAATACCTCATCAAAGGAGCCTCAGGTTTGTACCCTTATCCTGATTGGGCGGAAAATGAAATACCTCATCAAAGGAGGCTCAGGTTTGTACCCTTATCCTGATTGGGCGGAAAAATGAAATACCTCATCAAAGGAGGCTCAGGTTTGTACCCTTATCCTGATTGGGCGATGAAATACCTCCTCAGAGGAGGCTCAGGTTTATACCCTTATCCTGATTGGGCGAAAATGAAATACCTCATCAAAGGAGGCTCAGGTTTGTACCCTTATCCTGATTGGGCGGAAAAATGAAATACCTCATCAAAGGAGGCTCAGGTTTGTTCCCTTATCCTGATTGGGAAGAAAATGAAATACCTCATCAAAGGAGGCTCAGGTTTGTACCCTTATCCTGATTGGGCGGAAAATGAAATACCTCATCAAAGGAGGCTCAGGTTTGTACCCTTATCCTGATTGGGCGGAAAATGAATGGAATCCTCGAAGGAAAAAAAACCATGATGGAACCTTCGGATCTCCGCACAATGAGTCCGATAGGGGTTTTGCAAAAGAATAAAATTGGGGTCCCTAAAGCTTGAAAAAGGGTTTGATTTTGGGCGCCTCATTGCTGAGACTAAATAACTTTTGAAATTGATAACCTTTTGCGAGAAAATGATTGATGGCTTAACCTCAAGCCGAAATTGGACTGTCTATGGTGGGACAGTGGGGACACAGGGAAGTGTGCGAATCTGAGAGCCCATGTGCTCAGATTATACCAACAGAAGGGAATGAATCTTGAAAACTCCTGTTATCAAGTCCTTAAAAGGGGTAACAACTGATGTCAGGATGCGCCAAAGAGGAACCTCAAACTCGCGCTTCACGTCAGGATGGCTAGAAAATATTGTCAAAATGTTGAAAATTGTTGTTGATTCAAAATAATTGAAAGTAATGCACATTGTTTTGAAAATATTCCCTCTTTTCTACCTGAAGTATTACCTCTGACTGCGCTTAACTCCGTAGAATCAAGATTCAAATTCAAATTGCTTGCAATTGGCTTTCTTTCAAGCAAGCTATCAATTTCCTTGATATGAATAGAAAAAAGAGTATTCTTGATATTGTGAAAGCAATTGGTGAAGGAATATTGATAATAGAATTTCACAAATTAAAAAGGATTCTTGACAGATTCGACAGTCTGATATCCTGGGATTCTTTTCTCATGATGATCTTTCTGCCCACTTTTTTTTTTTTATTGGCAGAATTAGAGCTTTCTTGGGTTTTTGGGGATTACATCATCCTTCATTTTGGTGATGTCCTGACTTTTCTCTCTTTTTTTTTGGAAGGGTACGTCACAAACTCCTTCATCTCAGAGATGCTCCGATCCTTCTTTTTTTTTTCTCAGGGATTATATTGACGGTTATTGGCTCATTGGTTGAAAATCTCTTGATGATAGCAGAAATTAAATATCCTTTAGGGTTTGTCGGGAGGCTCATCGCAGTCGCCTTCATCTTGACGGTGCTCTGAACTTTTCCTGGAAGGATCCGTCACAAACTCCTTAATCTTGGAGATGATCTAAATCTTCTTTGGCCCCGGGGGTCTACTCGCCTAATTCACCTTCATCTTGACGACAATTGAGAGATCCCTTTTGCAGATATTTAATTGCAGCTTTAGGTGATTGAGGAGATATAGGGATTGAATGAATTTTTCTGTATCACCCAGGATATTTCGACTGCTTTATTTTGCAAGAATGACCTTTAAAAATGTGTCATTGACTGCGATCAATATCGATCACTTATGGCTTTGCAACAACATTGAATTTCCTTTTGCTGGCCATATCGAGGATTTATTCTTCATCCTTTTGGTTGGCCAATAGAAAGAATTTGAATTTTGAATCCTTTTTCACAAAAGCTTTGACCTTTCGAAAATAATAATGAAGGTATTCTGAGGTAATGTTTTTGTGCAATAAAAATTTTGAAATCAACAAATATTCAATGGCAAATTGGCAAAATGTTCTTGAAATCCTTGGTGAAAGAAATTGCTTGAGGTCTAATTGACACATCCATGACCAAATTGAGTCCTGAAAAGACTCAGTGAAAGATCAACTTGAAAGTTGGGTTTTGTTTTGACTAACCAGCTCGAAAGCAGGATTTATTGACCGACCAGCTCGAAAGCAGGATTTGTTGAACTACCAGCTCGAAAGCAGGATTTGTTGAACTACCAGCTCGAAAGCAGGATTTGTTGACCGACCAGCTCGAAAGCAGGATTTGTTGAACTACCAGCTCGAAAGCAGGATTTGTTGACCGACCAGCTCGAAAGCAGGATTTGTTGAACTACCAGCTCGAAAGCAGGATTTGTTGACCGACCAGCTCGAAAGCTGGATTTGTTGACCGACCAGCTCGAAAGCAGGATTTGTTGACCGACCAGCTCGAAAGCAGGATTTGTTGACCGACCAGCTCGAAAGCAGGATTTGTTGACCGACCAGCTCGAAAGCAGGATTTGTTGACCGACCAGCTCGAAAGCAGAATTTGTTGACCGACCAGCTCGAAAGCAGGATTTGTTGACCGACCAGCTAGAAAGCAGGATTTGTTGACCGACCAGCTCGAAAGCAGGATTTGTTGACCGACCCGCTCAAAAGCAGGATTTTGTTGATTTAAAAATGATTGACATTAATGAAATTGTAACCCGAAGGCTTGGAAAGTGATAGATATTGACAAAGTTGTAAACCGAATGCAGGAGAATGATTGATGTTGGTAAGATCGTAACCCGAAGGCTTGAATTGAGAATCTGATAGAGTGGATGGCCCAGAGGCCTGATTGATCAAATTGGATGACCCGAAGGTCAAGATTTGAGAATTACATGACCCGAAGGTCAAAATTGGGAGTCGAATGACACAAGGGGTCGAAATGGGAAATCAAAGGTTGAGATTGAAGGATTGAATAACCCGAAGGTCGAAATTGAGGATTTGAATGACCCAAAGGTCAAAATTAGAAATTGAGTGACCCGAAGGTTGAAATAGAGAATTGGGTGACCCGGATGTCAAAATTGGAAATTGGAAATTGGAAATTTGGTATTTGAAATTGGAAATTGGAAATTGGAAATTGGAAATTGGAAATTTGGAAATTGGAAATTTAAAATTTGGTATTTGAAATTGGAAATTGGAAATTGATTGACCCGAAAGTCGAAATTGAAGTTGATTGACCCGAAGGTTGAAATTGGAAATTTGGAATTTGAAACTTGGAAATTGGAAATTGGAAATTGGAAATTGGGAAATTAATTGACCCGAAGGTCAAAATTAGAAATTTGGAAATTGATTGACCTGAAGGTCAAAATTGGAAATTTGGAAATTGGGTGGCCCGAGGGCCGAAATTAGAATTTGGAACTTTGAAATTTCAAATTTGATATTTGAAATTGGATTTGGAAGAAGATTTGAGTCAGAACTCTAATCTTCTAGACCAATTCTAGGATATTTGAATTGGATTTGGAAGAAGATTCGAGTCGGAACTCTAATCTTCTAGACCAATTCAGAAGGGAAAGAAATTTGAGTTGAAACTCGAATCCCAGAGGAAAGAAAATTCGAGTCGGAACTCGAATCCCGCAAGAAGACTAGATCAGAAGAGATTAGGTTTGAAAACATTAACCAGTAAAACCAGATTTAGAAAGTTTGACCAATAAAAATTGGATTTTGAAAGATGTACCAGTGTGAATACCGGATTTTGGAAATGAACCAGTATAAGTACTGGATTTTGAAAATAGATCAGTACGAGTACTGTTTTTAGAAGAATTACCAGCACGAACACTGGATTTTGAAGAATTTACCAGCACGGACACTGGATTTAAAACATTTTACCAGCACGAACACTAAATTTTGAAAATTTACCAGCATGAACACTGGATTTAGAAGAATTTACCAGCACGAACATTGGATTTTGAAAATCTACCAACACGAACACTGGATTTAGAAGAATTTACCAGCACGAACCCTGGATTTTGAAAATCTTACCAGCACGAACACTGGATTTTTGAAAATTTACCAACACGAACACTGGATTTAGAAAATTTTTTACCAGCACGAACCCTAGATTTTGAAAATCTTACCAGCATGAACACTGAATTTTTGAAAATTTACCAGCACAAACACTGGATTTAGAAAATTTTTACCAGCACGAACCCTGGATTTTGAAAATCTTTCCAGCACGAACACTGGATTTTTGAGAATTTACTAATTGATTTTGATAGAAGATTTTCAGTCTTCACCCTCACGACGACTTGGACAACTGTCGGGGTCTCAGGATTTATCCCTTAACCTGAAGGAGAAACTCGATGCAAATGCAAATTGATGCAGATGAATGCGAATGTATGCAAATGAATGCGAAATGATGCACATGCATGCAAAATGATGCACATGCATGCAAAATGAGAGATTTGTTTGATCCTGCATGCATACAAGATGTTTTGAAAACAATTTTCAAAATAATGCCCCAGTGTAACTGGGAAAGAAGAATTTGACCATTATTGAAGAAAATATATTGAGGAATTACAAATGATGGAATAGAGAATTTAAGTATAGAAAATTTTCAAATGTTGAGCATTGATGGGGCCTGATAATTCCACTCCGTCGGCATTGATGAGACGATATGATTTATGATGTAATGCCTCTTTAACAACATAGGGACCTTCCCAATTCAGCGACCATTTGTCACCTAGACGGTGCTTGAGATAGGCCGTTGATCTGAGCACTAGATCATTGACTCAAGATTTCCTTTGAATGACAAATTTTGCATATTGTCTGGCTATCCTCTGACGATATGATTTGAGCGTGCTCTGCTGCTCTGAGTCTTCTTTCATTGAGCAAATCAAGTTGTACCAGTCGCTGATACTGATACTGATCAAGCGATAACTCCAGTAGTGATGTGAACTTCAAGGCAGGTTTTGAACATGTAGAAGCAATACTACTTCAGTTCCGTAGACAAGTTCTGACAAAGTAGCATTAATTGGAGTTCAAATGGTGGTTCTGTATGCTCACAATGCATCATGGATCTTCTCATGCCAGTCACGACCTGTTTTCAAAGTTCGCTCCAAGATTCTAATAAGAATTTTATTGGTGGCCTCTGCCTGACCATTCCCTTGAGGATAATAAGGAGCAGAGAAATGATGGTGGATTTTGAACTTCGAACAAAAAGTTCTCATTTTCTCATTCTTGAAATGATTGCCGTTATCTGACACAATATCATGCGGTATGCCAAAACGACATAGGATATTTTTGTGGATGAACGAGACCACATGTCGACCTTCTACTATGCGTAGAGTGATAGCTTCGACCCGTTTAGTAAAATATTCTGTTGCGGCAAGAAAATATTTGTAGTTGTTTAAAGCAGAAGTGATGGGGGCCACAACATCAAAGATCCACATAGAAAACGGCCATGGAGAGATAACAGATTGCAAATATGTTGCTGACGCATGAACGAAAGGTGCATGCATTTGACATTGAACGCACTTCTTCACAAAATGATAGCAATCTTGTTGCATAGTTCTCCAGTAATATCCTGCTCGGATGATTTGTTTGACAAGAGTTTGGTAGCCAACGTGACCACCACAAATGCCTTCATGTGCTTCTTGCACAACTTCTTTGGCTTCTTCTTTATCCAAACATCTGGAATATTCAGAACTAAATCCACGACGATAAAGGATGTTGGCAAGAATAAAATATCGAGCAGACATGCGCTGAATTGCTCGCTGCTCTTTCTAGTGATATTCTGAGAGAAGGAGACAGATGTCTTCTCCTTGATGGGAGCCTTTCTGAGACTGTCTTCAGCTTGCTCAGACATCATCCTAATCATCATTTTCTTGAACATCTGATATGTAGCAGGATCAATGTCATCCCTATTATTCAGACTCTGTCTTCTGACAGATCTTGGAGAATCCATTTCTTCTTGCCTGCTTCTAAAATCACTGATGCCCTGATACAGTGGTGTCTTTTTGCTTGATCTGATCTGAACCACTTGGGAATACTGATGCTCTCTGCAGAATGGATGATTAAATTTAGATGATGAAGATTTAGGATAAAAATGAATATAGAAAAAATATTTGATGAGAATTTGGTAGACAATTGGAAGAACATCCCATTACTAGGGATTGGGTCACCGTTGGAGTCACGACAATTGTGTTGCCATTCTTTGTGAGGATAACGAATAACTGCAAATATGCCTTGTCACCTAGGCGAGGTTGTTAAACCATGAAAATTGAAGGATTTTTTTATTAAAGAAAAATTTTGATTGCATCAATAGTAGACTTGAGAAAAAGGGGGCATATAGACAGTTTGCCACCACTCTTAACGATCAGCAGAGACACGAGGACTGGAGAAAAGAGTGAAAATGACGAAAGAATCTTAGTCATATCTGGCAGAATGGTATGTTCCAGACCACTGCGTTGATGCAAGGTTGAACTCTGGCATGACTTCTGATAGCAGCCGCATCTCTATGTGCTTTTGTTTCTGAGAAAACTGTCGAACACACCGCTCTGGATGATAGTAGGCGCAGAAGAATGGACCAAGCAGCTTAAATCTCTTGTCATATGCATACGTGCATCTGGGAGGCGATAATTCTCGATCAAAATAGTCCCACACCTCTTCTTCTTCCTGCAGATAATCGATCATGAATCGGTACCGCGCAACTAGAAGAAGTTCTTTACTATTGTATCTGAATGAACTAGCTCTGGTCGGTACATGCTGAAGGAACCAAGACTGAAGAGCATAAGTATATCCCTCGACTAAGATGGACTCTCCAAGTGTGAAGCGGGTCAGTCCTCTGTATAGAAAAGCAAGCGTGGCCATGGCTATCGAAAGACGGTTGGTCTGTCGACTTCCCCATCTCCTCAGAAGCTGAACTATTCTGACATCCACATAGTTCTGTCCGTCTGGAAAGAAAGCAAGTCCCACAGTGCACAAAACCATCGCATGCTGAATTCTTTCTCGAACTTTTCTGGATAATGAGCTGACTTCTGCAAATGCCCCATATTGTCAGTAGATCTCGATTAGTTTCACATAGTCATTTCCATTTTCATCAATCAGCGGCCAAGACTTGCGTCCTGTCATGCGAGCTACAGCATCTTTAGGGTCCAGACCCTTGACAATGATAAAAAAAATTGCTGCTCCAATAGATCTCCAGGCTGACCGGCTGGCTCGGGCAGTCCCATAATCTCTGAAAATTCGTCCATCAACAGGGTCATCTCGCCCCATGGGAACCAGAACGTGCAAGTGCGCGGATTCCACCGCTCTGCCAGTGCATGAATCAGATTGCCGTTGACTGTCAACTTTCCCACTGCAGATGCCAATTACAACCCGCAATCGCTCAAGTGGTCCGGAAACATACGAGAGAAGTTTTTGAACCAGACATAGTACCACTGGGGGAAGAAGGGTCCGGTGCTAAGAGATTGATGCTCAGGAAGACTTTGTCGCACTTTGTAGGAGATGTGACCCTCAGGAAAAACAGAATCGAGCTGACTAGATGCCATTGGACTGAAAGACAAGAAGACTGGAATTAGACTTTGGAAAAATACAAGAATTTTGAAAATTGCAGGCAGGATAAAATGAAAGCTGGAAATTCGAAGTCCAGAGGAACGAAAGAATGGAAAATCTCCTGGAGTTTTGAAGGAAAAGGTGGATAATTTAGAAAAATCGTCCAGGGTTTTTAAGAAAAAGGAGATATTTCATAAAAGATGAAAAATGAGGTATTTTGGAAAATGGTTCGGTATTTTAGAAAAATTGGGAAAAATATGAGAAAATAAGGTGAAAATGAATATCATACATTCAATTACAAACAATTATGCACATACAACAATACCTAAGAAGCCAACTCTAAATGCATTGATTTTGAAAGAGCTTTAGGACCCTAATCCTGACTCTAGGCTCAGATCAACTGTGTCCAATCATGCTATGCCGATATACTCGAGCCAAGGCTCGATGTACGTGGCATAAAACTCATCTTCGGGTCTAGGCTTGTGTTTTCCCAACATCCTTGAGCGCCTGCCGATATACGTTGGACTATGGCCCTTGGTACGTGGCAGGGGGGCGTTAGCCCAAATAAGTGGCCCAGTTGTGAGGACCAGGTAGACATAGGTGGGGTGGTTTTTGAAATATGATCACGTGCAGGCAAACAGAGGGCTCTAAGTCCTAAAGAGATAGAATTTTGAAAACTTTTGAAGAAGCAAACATTGTTTTCATACCAGTCCTAGATTGAGGAGTGTTGTATTTCAGACCTAAGTCTAAGTGAGCATGCATAATTCTCCTCAATATGGTCCTACCAAACCATGCCTAGTCTACATGCAATCCATGTCAGCTGGGTTCAAGTCTAGGCTCCTAGGTTCACATGATATCAGAAATTAAATACTGACATTCCATAGAGCCTAATTTTGATAATTGAGCTAAGTTAAAGCACATACTTGATCAGACGAAGATAGGTCCCATCTCGGTCGCCAAACCTGTTATCATCGCAAAATTTTTTTCCCTCCCTTGCGAGAGAGAAACGAATTTGCGAGTCAAACTCGACCAAAGTTTTTAAAATTGTTTTGAAAATTTACTCGCCTCCGTTTTGAAAATTTGCGGGAAAATTCCATGGAATGGGATCCGCCTGTCGGTACGAGGTTCAACCATTCCTGGCGCCTTTACCAGGGGTAATTGAACCAAGGACCAATTATGTGCTTTAACTTGACTCAAATATCTAAATTATGCTCTATTTTTCCTAGAATGCACAAAGAATCAGGCTTGTGCTATGGAATTTTGAAAAATGCAAGTTTAAGAAATTATGATGTTTGCTTTGGAAAATTGAAATGCATTTAGAAAAGGACTGGAAAATGCTTGAAAATGGAATTCCTGGGAAAATCATTGAATTTTATTGAAAATCAGAAATTTGCATTGGAAAGTGATTTCTCAGGAAAATTTGAACTTTAGAAAAACGATTTTGAAATTTGGAATTGCTTTTCTGAGAAAATGGATTTGAGAATTCTGAGAAAATCTAAGAAATTCATTGGAAAATGACTTTTGAAATGAAAAATGAATTCTGAAGAAAACTGGAAAATATGAGAAAATGAATTTCTAAAAACTTGGGATTTTGAAATTTGAGAATTTGAAAACATAGGAAAATCTTGATTTGAACTTGGGAAATGCTTTGAAATGTCATTTGAAAACTTAGGATTTTGAGAAAATCAGATCCTGAGAAAGACTTGGAAATTCTTGAGAAAATTGAATTTTCTGAAATTGAAATTGGGAAATGAGTTTGAAAATAATGCAATTTGAATGATATGAATGAATGAATATGAATTTGAAAAGGAAATTTCATTGAGGAATTGGGAAATCCTTTTGAAACTTTGAGAAATGTAGTGCATTTTTTAAGTTAGCCTAAGAGTGTAGGCTGAATGTGGCTGATATAAAGATCATAAATCTTGGTTTTCTTTGTATTTTGACTATGGCCATAAATACGAATCCCACCGAGTTTATAAACTCCATAAAAGCTTGTGCACGTGCCATTCGTGTAAACCATAGTGAATTTGAAATAACTATGCATGAATCATACATCACATATTGAAATTTGCAGAAATTAAACTATATGCAATGCAGTCCTATTCTAAGCAGAAAATGTAACTCTTATTCCAAATATTACATTGCTTTTTACATTGAATTAAATAAGATAAATAAATGAAATAACTAAGTCTTCTTCTTGAATGTTCCTGCAAAACTAGAAAATAAGGTTAGCACAAAAATGTAGGTTTTTCTGAATTTATCCGAAAATATGGGAAATTATCGGATATTATTCAGATATAAACCCAAATTCATACCCCCTTTGATATAAACATGATAAATAATGAATAAATTTTGAACATAAACTTGAAAATTCGAAATTTGGGTCAAAATGACCAAAATACCCCTGATGACCTTAAAATCAGGGTTTTCTGAAAGAATTTTTTTAAATTTTGGAATTTTGAAATCAAATGAAATAAATCAAACATAATATGATAAAATATGATGATATGCATGAAATTTTGGAGAATTAGAAATTGAAATTTCGAAATTTAGGTCAAAATGACCAAAATACCCCCAATAACAAGACTATGGCCTTGAAACCAGGGTTTTCTAAAATAAATTTTGCAAAATTGAAAAATATGAAATTCAAAGGAGATTGAAATTAACCCTAATATGATTCTACATGCTTATTTACATGATAAAAACCCTAAAATGGCGAAAATATCATAAAACATCGAATTTAACCTGATTTTCGCTTCTGAATTTAAAGATAAACTAACACATGGAGCAAATGAACTTGGAATTAAACCAAATTTGGCATGGACATCTAAAATAACCCTAGAAACATAATGAATCTCGAAAATCTATTTTTTTGTATTTTTAAATATGGAAATTCAAATAAAAACCCTAAATTTTGTGATTTTTGCCTAAAATATTGATTCTAAAGGGGATTTAGGATATCAAATTTTCATAAAAATTTCCCAAATTTTATGGGATGACATAGGACAGTAAGGCAATAATTTTTTCCTTTTACACTTTCTAGTTTTGACCTATGGTCGGAGCTGTACCACTCCGGCAAGTCAGATCGGAATCCGGCGACTCTAGTAAATGAAGGAAACAGACAGGTTTCGGTGGAAAATGTGAGACAAATAGTAAACAGATGGGAAAAAAGCTGAAATTATGGGAAAATGTTCCTGACAAACATAGAAAGATTTGATATTTTTACACCATTAGGATTCGGGTTATGGTTTGGAAAAGGCTATACGGTTATCAGAGACCTAAATCTCTGAGATTTCTGGACATTGAAATCTGTTAGACAGAAAGGAAAAATACGGGAAAAATAATGAAACAGATCCACAAATTCCCAAATTTTGGGGAATGACACGAAATTATGTTTGGAACAACTTTCATGTTTAAAGCGTTCGCCAAAAGGTCACAGATTGTATGGACTTGGTGCATTAGGGTCTGTCTATACACTGACAACGGAAAATCAAGATTTTCCCAAGAGTCTGGAAAATCCAATTTTTTACAGAGCAAAACTAACTGGAAAAACCTCAAAATTTCCAGATCATTAGTAGATTCCATTGTGAATCTAATATGATTTTTGTGGGACAATTTGAATATTCCACAGGGGGGCGATTTTATGGGTTTTTTCTGCTAAAGCAGAAATTGGAAGTTCAGAGAAACAGAAAACCCAGTTTTAGGTTTTATTTTTAAAATGAAGTTACATACACTAAATCAATCCAAATTTTTGTTAAAAGATTGCAGACAAATAGAGGCATTCATAACAAAAATTTTAGAATTTATTGACAAAAAAATCAAGCATAAAATAATAACTGGACTCCATGCATAAAATCAAAACCTATAGTTCTCTAGGTAAATATTAATGAGACCAATGAAACACGCATAAAGCAATAAAATAAAATAAATGTAATGCCTATAAATGTATAATCAACATGAAAATAAACAGAAAATGAAATAAAAGTTGAGAGGGTATGATGCTTATTTTGATATTGGCTACAAGTGAAATGGATCCTCTCACCTAGATAGCCTTGACATAAAAGATAAAAAAAATCATAAACTTCATCAAACAAGTACTAACGATGCGAGGATCTTACCTTGGGTCGGTTGAAGCAAAAGACCAAAGAGGGTCTCCTTGAGAGTTAGGCTGCGGACAATGGAGAAATAACAACAATAGAGGTGTGAGCTCCTTTGGAATAAGCTTGATGCTTATTGCTGCACCGACTGAAGCAAGTGATCACCGGATGGAGTGATGGCTTGTGCTTGTTGGAGCTGATGTGCTGCACCAATGGATGGACTGCAATCTGGGTAGTGCCGGTACCAAGGTAGCCAAGGAGCTGGAGGTTGAAGGGGCTACCTTGAGGTGGAGAAGCTGCTAGGGATGGTGACTGTTGTGATGATTGAAGTGGCTGCTGGGAAGTGCTGGACTTGAAGGAGGCTATGGCTATGCTGCTGGCTGGAGCTATGACTTGAGGAAGTGGCTGCCGGCTGGTGTGGAATCGATTGAAGAGTTGGGGCTGTAGGAAGATGGTGCTGCTACAATGGTGAAATCTGGAGATTGCTGCAAGGTTGAAGGTGAGCACCGGCTGTGGTAGAGAGGTTTGCTGCTGGAGATGACTTAAGATGAAGGAGAAGCTGCATGGCTGCTGCTGGGCGTGGAGGCTGAAGGAGAGGCTGGACGATCCTTGTGTGGTGGCTGTATGGTGGCTGTTAGAAGGTTGGTAGCTATTGAAGAGGAGGCTGTGGCTGATTGAAGAAGGGCTGGAGCTTGAAGGTATGGAAATGGCAGCCAAAGAGGAGAGAAAAGAGAGAGTTCAAGGGAGAGAGAGAGAGAGAGAGAGAGAGAGATGAGAGGTGCGTTGGATGAGAGATCCAAAAAAGGTAGCAGCCGTATGTGGTTGTTTTTTTATTAAAAACCCAAAAACTTAGGTCTTAATGATAAATAAACTTAGGGCTTAGAATGTGTTATGCGTGAGATGATTTGTGTGAGAGGGGTTTCAACGTGCGATGGGCTGGAGAATAGGGAAAAAGAAGGAAGGAAGGAAGGGAAGAAGGAAAGAAAGAAGTAAAGAAAGGGAAGAAAAGAAGGAAAGAGAGAAGGGAGAAAGAAAAGGAAAGAAAAGCAAGAAAAGAGAGGGAAAGGAAGAGAGGTAGGAAGGCTGGAAAATGCCATACGTGAGTGGAGAGAGGGGAAAGAAAAAGGAGGAAAGAAAAAAAGAAAAAGGAAGAAGAAAGAAAGAGGGAAAGAAAAGAAAAAAAAAATGGAAAAAAGAAAGGAAGTGGGCTGGATTGAGGGCTAGGGTGGTTGACCCCCTTGTGGGTCCCACCTTAAAAAAAAATAAAATAAGAAAATAAAAAAAAAGTAAAATAAAACAAACAAGAAAACAAATAAATAAAAAGATAAATTTTTTTCTTTTCTTATAAAATAAAACAAGAAAATGCAAATGGATGGGCCATCTAAGAGCGGGTCCAAATTCCACTTTTGAAATTCATTTTGACGATTAAAGGGGTAAAATAGTCTTTTCAAAAACATTCCAGACGAAACGAGCTATTTTTGGCAGTTTTTGAAACGAGCTCGGATTTTGAAGTTTAATACCCCGTTGCGAAGCAAATCCAGTGTAGAATTTGAAAATTTGATTTTGAAAGAAATCCAGATTGTTTTTCTCGAGAAAATATTTCCAAACGAAACGAGCTATTTTTGGCAGTTTTTGAAACGAGCTCAGATTTTGAAGTTTAATAGCTCGTTGCGAAGCAAATCCAGTATAGAATCTGAAAATTTGATTTTGGGAGAAATCCATATTGTTTTTCTCGAGAAAATACTTCCAAATTTAGACTCCCTGGGGTAAAAATGTTAATTTTAGAAACCCGAGGTTTTGAAGTTAATTTCTGAAAGCTTTTAAAACTCGATCTGGATTGAAATTTATAAAACTGGAGTTCTGGACTTCGAAAATGGAATGAAATGAAATGTGATGAAATGTTATGAAATGCTGAGAAATGATATGAAATGATGAGAAATGACATGAAATGCTATGCGAAATGCTAACCGTGAATGAAGAATTTTGGATGTTAGACCCCGATTGACACTTGTACCAGTTCAAAAAGTGTTAAAATTGACAAAATTTGCAAAAATGGTTGAAGAAATGATTTTCGAGCTCTGCCAAGCTAGAGTAACACTGAAAATTAGGGTTTGAGCTGGATTCAACTGAAATGAACTGGATTGAGCTGGGTTTTAGAGTTTCAGAACTCAAATGAACTCACCGGACACTAACTCAACTGACCTCTCCAACTGAATTTTCAAGAAAAGCTGCCATTTTTAGAGAAATGGTATGGAATGGTCATTGGAATGAAGTGAATTACGAACCTGAACTGGGTTTGAGCTGAAACAAAGGTCAGTAATACTGAGGTGAACTAAAATTGAAGCTTGAACACTAGCTCAATTGGCTGAACTCGACTCAATTTCAGTTGAAAGAGCTAAAATGGACTAAAATGGGCTCCGGGACACTTGAAAATGGTTTTGAACTAAAATTGGAGCGCTTGAACTTCTGGTGAGCTCAAGTTAGACTCTGGGGAGTATGACTGACTATGAATGACTGACTCAGAGACAATTGGCTTGGATTTGAGTGAGAAATGAGCTCATTTCTGAAGAGATGATCCCATTTTGGCAATAATGGTCAGAAATGAAAATGGCCTGTTCATTGTGAGCTCAGATGAGCTTGACTTGATTGATATTCTAAATGTTCTAAACTAACCAATGAGCTTAGTTGACTCCGACTGACTGGTGTCTGGGATGACCTAGGGGTAAAATGGTAATTTTCCTAATGAAAGTGGGTAAAATGGTAATTTTCTAAAACTGACTCGGGGTTTGACTCCTATATTGACCTAACAGGATTGGCACTGCACGAGAAGGGTTGTTTAAGAATGGCTGAGGAAAATTTGGGGTGTTTACATTAACCTGAAGGGGTTTTTAAAGATAAAGGAATAAAATTTAGTAAAAATTGATAAAACTTAATGAAGTTTGACAAACTGAGAAAATTGACAATAAATTGATAAAATTTGATTAGATTAAAAAGTGGAATGAACACAATTTAGTAACGATAATCAAGTTATCAAAGAGTTGGTAAGATTTTTAGAAAAGGATTCATCTGATCCTGCCTGCATTATGATGAAGGAAGACAAGTATAGTTCGAAATAAAATGTCCCAGTATCAGGGAGGAGGATGTGAGAATTTAACAGAAGATTATTGCTTTATTGAAAAGACTTTTGAAGAGTACAAAAGGCTATGATGAAAATTCAAGTGTAAAATCTTTTCAAATGTAAAGCGTTAATAGGATCGGGCAGTTCCACCCCATCTGCGTTGATCAGACGATAGGAATTGTGAGGCAGCGCTTCGTTAACCACATAAGGGCCTTCTCAATTGGGTGACCACTTGCCCTTCGGTCGATGCTTGAGATGAGTTGTCGATCTGAGCACAAGATCATTGACTCAGAATCTTCTCTCAATAACTGATTGGGCGTAGTGCCGAGCTATCCTCTGACGATAGGCCTGAGCGTGTTCCACTGCCTTGAGCCTTTTCTCATCTAGTAGATCAAGTTGTACCAACCTCTGCTGTTGATACTGATCAAGCGGAAGTTCGATGAGCGATGCAAATTTGAGTGTGGGCTTTTGAACGTGGAGAGGTAATACTACCTCAGTCCCGTAGACGAGCTCTGAAGGAGTAGCATTGGTTGGAGTCCGAATGGTGGTTCGGTATGCCCAAAGTGCGTCATGCATCTTCTCGTGCCAATCGCGGCCCGTTTCCACTGTTCTTTCCAGAATGCGGATCAAAATTTTGTTAGTGGTCTCTGCCTAGCCATTTCCTTGAGGATAATAGCCAGAACGTGGTGATGAATCCTAAACTTTGAGCAGAAGGTTTTCATCTTCTTATTCTTGAAATGGCTGCCATTGTCTGACACAATATCATGTGGGACGCCGAAACGGCAAAGGAGATTCTTATGGATAAACGAGACCACATGTGGACCTTCTACTGTTCGCAGAGTTACCACTTCGACCCATTTGGTAAAGTATTTTGTAGCTGCGAGGAAATATCGGTGGCCATTAGAAGCCGATAGAGTGATCAAACCAACCACGTCGAAGGCCCACATCGAAAAGGGCCAAGGAGAGACCATGGATTGCAAGTATGCGGCTGGCGTATGAATGAAAGGTGCATGCATCTGACATTTGACGCACTTCCTTACAAATTGATGGCAATCCTGCTGCATGGTTTTCCAATAATACCCTACCCGGATAATTTGCTTGACGAGTGTTTGGTAGCCGACGTGACCACCACAAATTCCCTCGTGTGCCTCTCGGACAACTTCCATGGTTTCATCCTTATCTAAGCATCTGGCGTACTCAGAACTGAACCCACAACGGTAGAGAGTATTGGCAAGGATGAAATAACGGGGTGACATGCGCTGAACCGCATGTTGCTCCTTTCTTGGCATTTCCGCTAGAAATCTATCAGTTTCGATGAAGTTTTTGATGTCTTGGTACCAAGGCTTCTCTTTCTGAGTGGCTTGGTTCACTTGCTCAGCTGGAATGTAGGCAGGTTGATCAAGTCTGCCGATCTCGAAGGAACGACAGGACTCACTGTCTTTAAAAGACAAAATGGAACCCAGACAGAGCAGGCCATCTGCTATATGATTGTACTCCCTCTTGACATGGTTGAGCTGAAAATCTTCAAAGTTGCTTATGAGAGCTAAGGCAATCTTTTGATAAGGGATTAACTTTGAATCCTTGACATGCCATTCGGCATTAACTTTACTGACAACAAGTAATGAGTCGCCAAAGGCATGTACTCTCTTGACACCAAAGTCTTGCAAAATCTTGAGGCCTTGTATTAGAGCTTCATACTCGGCCATGTTATGTGTACATTGGAAGTCGAGCTTGAGGGAATAAGGGAGCATCTCCTTTTCAGGAGTGATTAGCAAAATTCCAATCCCTATACTGGACATGTTTCGGGCTCCGTCAAAGAATAGAGTCCAAATTGGGGATTCCTGAACACTGCAAATGCGATCATCAGGGAAATCATCTTCCGCTTTGATCTCTTCTGTCAATGGGAAATTTGCCAGCTGATCTGCGATAGACTGACCCTTGACTGACTTCTGAGAAACATATTCCAAATCGTACTGCATCAGGATGACTTGCCATTTTGCAATCCGTCCAGTAAGGAAAGGCTGCTCAAGGATGTACTTGAGAGGGTTAAGTCTTGACAAAATTTTGATTTATGATGCCAACAGATAATGTCTAAGCTTCTGACACATCCACACTAAGGCTAGACCTGTCTTTTCCGTTTGAGAATATCTCTTCTCATAATCGATGAAAGTCTTACTGATGTAGTAGATGGCATGCTCTATCCGGCTGCCTTCCTTGTACTGTGCAAGAAATCCGCCGCAAGCATTATGGTTGACGGAAATATATAAAAGGAGTAGTTTTTCGAGTTCTGGTGGCTTCAGAATAGGCGGATTGAGGAGATACTGCTTGATGCGCTCAAATGAGAGCTGACATTCTGATCCCCACTCAAACTTCACTTCTTTTCTTAGCAAGTGATTGAAGGGTTCACACCTCATGGCCAAATTGGAGATGAAACGCCGAATAGACTGAATGCGACCCTGAAGGCTTCACAACTCTTTAAGATTAGTGGGAGGAGACATATCAATGATCGCCTTTGCCTTGGCAGGATCCACTTCTATGCCTTTCTTACTGATCATATAGCCAAGCAGCTTGCCTGACTCCACTCCGAAGACGCATTTCTGTGGATTGAGTCTTAATTTGTAGAGAATAAGTCTCTCAAAGACTTGGCCGAGAGCATCAAGATGGTCCTCTCCTTCTTTTGATTTGACCAGGATGTCATCAACATAGGCATCCATGTTCTTGTGCATCTGGTCATGAAAGATAACTGCCATTGCTCTCTGATAAGTTGCCCCAGCATTCTTGAGCCCAAACGGCATGACCGTATAGCAAAATGTACCCCAAGGCGTGGTAAAAGAAGTTTTGGATTGGTCCCGAGCGGCCAATTTGATCTAATTATAGCCTGAGTAACCATTCATAAAGGAGAACATGGCATGGCCTGCCGTGCTATCGATCAAAAGATCGATGTTGGGAAGTGGATAATCATCTTTTGGGGTTGCTTTGTTCAGATCTCTGAAATCAATACAGATCCGAACTTTGCCATTCTTTTCGGGAACCGCCACAATGTTCACCAACCAATCTGGGTATTCAATAGTCCGGATGAATCCTGCCTTTAACAACTCTTTAAGTCCTTCTTTGACTTGTGGGGCTACTCGGGGATCCATTTTTCTGAGTTTCTGCTTGATTGGCTTGCAATCTGGCTTCAGCACTAGGCGATGCTCGACCAACTTGGGGTCTAAGCCTGGCATATCCTCATAAGTCCAAGCGAAGACTTCCTAGTGCTGTTTAAGAAAATAGACAAGCCTTTCCTTCTCATCTGAATTCAAGTTGGAACCAATTTGGAGGATTTTTGGATCATCTTCCGAACCGATGTTGACATCTTCTGTTGGATCTTAAACCAATGGCGATGGTTCATCCTGCTTCTGAATACTGGCAAATCCTGAATCGCTGAGTCGAATTCTGCCAATTCTTCGATCTGCTCTGTCATTTTGCTGACTTCTGCCCCTGCCTTTGCCTTGCAGATTCTGGCCGGTTTGGATTTATTTTGATAAAAATTGGTATTGATGATGAGCTTCTTGAGCGATTTAGGAGCCATGATCCCGGCAATCCTGAAAGCGCAAAGAAGGTTTTTGAGAAAGAAAAAAAAAAGGTTTTGAAAATAGCCTTTTGTACAAAAACAAAGAATGACAATGATGAAAAAAAAAGGATATAAGCAAGAATTTGTGTACACCAAGATGAGAAATAGGAATCAAAATTTCATTGATTAAGTAACTTTGCTATTTATAGACGATGGAAGAAAAGAAAGAAAACTGGGGCGGATCTTTTGCCCCTTACAAGATGACTCAAAAGGGAAAGAAAAATAGAAAACACTGGCATTGTCTTCTTCACTGGGCTCCTTTGACAAAGGTGGTCTTTCTGCCGGATGATTGACCCGTGAAACCCAAGCCTGTACCTTCAATATGCCAAGCGGGGACGATCGGCTCCAGAATGCCGTCTTCATTCCTGCCCAAGCCCCTGAAGGGCTGATAACCGTGCTTCATCAGAAGATCAAACCCTTTCTTAGTTTTTGAGAACTGAGGGAAAAGAGGATGATCTTTGATTGGAGTGTAATCAAGGCGCCCACCTAGCTTGAAGAAGTGAGGTCCCTACCACTGAACCACTGCTGTAACATTTTCTGTTGGCTGGACTTCTTTCAGCTTCAACATATCCAAGCTTTCACTTAAATTGATTTCATCGACTTTCCGGATGCTCGGGATGTCGACAGTGAAAGTAGGACGGGGAATCATCGGCTGCGGGAGTCACTCTTCCGGGTCCTCTCCTAGGACCATAGTGATCATGCCTCCCTTCGACCACTTGATACATTGATGCAAGGTTGATGGAACAACATTAGCGTTGTGGATCCAAGTGCGCTCAAGCAATAGATTGTACGTAGGCGGTACATTGACCACATGGAAGAGCACGGTGTGCACCGAATAATTGATGAAAATTTGGAGAAATACATTCCCCTTTGCTGTCTGCCCGTGGTTGTCAAAACCGTAGATCGTGATTGGATCTGGGGTATATTCCTCTTCTTTTAGGCCCAATGCCTTAGCTGTCATTTCAGGACATATATTGAGGCTGCTACCTCTATCGACAAGCACATGAGGGACTGTCATACCCCTGGTTCGCACCACTATGTATAAGGCATTGTTGTGAAATGAATGACGTTTTGGCAAATCCTCATCTGAGAACGTTATAGGTGCATTCGTCATTGCTTGATTGACGATCTGAGCCATATCCTGTGGCGTTGTGCTAGGCTTGACCTTGATCTTTCTGAGCAGGTCTTCTAACACTCGCTGGTGCTCGGGTGAAGCGTGGGTCAGCTCCAGGATAGAAATATTGGATAGAGCGGTGATTGGCTTCTGAATTGACCCTGAAGCCTCTTCTTTCTTCAAAGCCACCTTGATAAAGCACTTCAGGATCCTGGGATTTATCTTGACAATTTCTGTCGTTGTTTTTGCTGTTTCTTTTACTAACTTCTTGTTGCCGACTTATGACGCAATATCCACCCTCTTGGCGGAAGATTGCGCTTGAAGAAGGACCAGGACCTGATGCTGATCCTGAATGTCCTGACTAGAACATGGCTGGATGCTACCTAGAAGAGGGAATGCCCGTTCCGTGATGACTGAAGTTGAATGCTTGGGAAATGGCTTGGACAAGATTTCTGGTTGTTCTTCTTCATCCTTAATTAGCAAATTCTTGTCAATACAGTCCTGAATGATGTTTTTAAGGACAAAACAGTGCTCTGTGTCATGTCCAACAGTACGGTGAAACTTGCAGAATTTATCTGTCCATTTGCCCATAGTGACTGGAGGATCTGCCACTTTGGGTAGTTTGATTATTCCCTTAGACATCATATATTCTAAGATGTCTTCGCGGGACTGTTCCAGAGCTGTGAATTCTCGGTCATAACTCTAACCCTTGTGCTTCGGCTTTTCTGATTGTTTCACTTCTGGCTGAGGTGCTGACTGAACAGGCTGTGGCTTGACAAACTTCCCCTTTTGGGCTGCAGAGTTTGTCCTTTCGACCTTGGAGTGCCCTGAGTTCTTGCTGCGATTTTTCTTGCTCTTTTTGTTGCTAGAACTACCGCTGCCCTGATCTGAAAATTCTGTAGCATAGGCGACGTGCGCCTTTTTCTTCTGATCAGGATTCCCTCTGACAAAAGGATATCCTTCGTACAGACCATTGTTTAGGACAGTCTCGAGCCATTCGGCTCTCTCAATTAGTTTGATAAATGATTTGGCGGGCGATGTAGAAATGAGGTTCCTCAGGGGCTGGGAAAAGTTGTTTAAAATGATCTGTAAGGCGTGCTCCTCTAGGATGGGAACCTTCATTCTGTTACAGGTGCTTCTCCACCTGTGGATGAATTCGCTGGCTTTCTCATTCTCATTCTGCTTCAGATTATACAGATGATTGAGGGTTGGTGAGGCTTCAACATTGAACATGAAGCGCTCAATGAACAAGTTAACCACTTTATCGAACTCTCGTAGTTCGATAGGATTAATGTGGTCTGCATACCACCTGGCCGCTACCCCCTCTAGGCTGCGAGGAAAGCAAATGAACAACGCCCAGTTGTCTTTCCTGAACCGGCCACATTCAGCATAAAAAGTGGCCAAATGAGCCTTAGGGTTGCTTGTTCCGTCAAATTTAAGGAACTTGCGAGGGAGATTTTCTAGATTGTCATCCCCATCTAGGCCATGGTAAAAATCTTCACCGGAGTAGGTCTGCTTGCCCTTGTTTTGGCCTGAATATCCTTGATGGCCCGATTCATTTCTTTTATCTGCTCTTGCATCGAATCATTAGCCGGAATGGGCTTGTTTATTGATTCAGGCTCTGCAGTGGTCTTTACAAGTTGCGGGGGATTCTGACGAAAAACAAATTGTTCTTCTTCTTCTGACTCCTCTTCAACTGATTCTGTTTCTTCAGAAGTGGTGTCAAGCTAAACTTTCTTCCTGATGATCCTGATTGGCTTCTTTACAGCCTTCTTCTTTGGCTTGCTTTTCGGAGCAACCTCCTTCTGACTGACCTCTGCTTGTTCTGACATCATTCTGGTCATCATTCTTTTGAACAAATTGTACATGGCGGAGTCTATATCATCAGTCTGATTCTGATTATGCCCCCTGACTGACTTAGGAGAGCTGACTGCCTTGACTTCGCTGTCGCTATGCTGAGGGGCGGTTTCCTTTCCTGCTCTGGTTTCCACCATTTTGACAATGCCAGATGATTTCTGCTAAAATAGAGGAATGGTTAGAGCTCGGAGGAATTTTTGAAAATGTGACCTTTTGAGAAAAAGGAAGACATGAAAGAAAGAATTGATAGACAATTTAGACAAGTTATCCCATCACCAGGGATTGGGTCATCACAAATTTTGCAATAATTGTGTCACCATTTTGCGGCAACAAAAATGCGCCTTATGACCTAGGTGAGGTCGTCCGATATGATGAGAGATAATTGAAGAAAGAATATAGAAAAGAGGTTTCATCACCGAGGATGAATTTGTCATGAGAATTGTGACTATATACAACAAAATAAAACTTTGGCCATAAAAAGCTTTTTTTATCAGAACAAAAGTTGCATTTTTATTGATAACAAAATCTAAATACAAAGAGAAGGCGGGTAGACAGTTTGCCACCATTCTCGATATTCCGAAAATACATTAGGATTAGGAAACATAGACAAAGGAATGAAAGAGTCCCAAGTGTATTTGGTGATGTGGTATGCCCCAGACCACTGATCCGACCGTAGATCGAACTCTGGCATGCGGCCCGTCAGGAAGCGGGTGTTGACACGAATCTGCTGCTGTGAGAACTGTCGGAGACACCTCTCTGGCTGATAGTCGACGCAGAAGAAAGGGCCGAGCAATCTGTAATGCTTGCTGCGAGCATAAGTGTAGCGAGGGACTGATTCTTGTCTGTCAAAATAGTCTCAGAGGATCTCTTCCTGGTGCAGACTCTCAATCAAGGTTCGACACTGAATGACAGACTTCGGCTTCTTGTTGTTAAATTTGAAGGAACTGGCTTTTGACGGCACATGTCGCAGGAACCACGACTGCAAGGCATACGTGCATCCTTCCACCAAGATGGTCTCTCCGAGGGCAAAACGGGCTAAGCCTCTATAGAGGAAGGCTAGAGCTGCCATGGATACTGAAAGCTGACGGGTCTGCTTGCTTCCCCATCTTCGAAAGAGTTGGGCGACTCTGACATCAATGAAATTTTAACCATCTTGAAAGAACGCTAGTCCCACTGTGCATAGGACCATGGCATGCTGGATTCTTTCTTTTGCTGCTCGAGACAAGGTATCGACTTCTTCATAGGCCCCATACTTGTGATAGAGTCTGAACAGATCGATGAACTGACTTCCGTTGATCTCTGTGAGAGGCCAAGATCTGCTCCCTGTAGCTCTGGCCAATGCTTCTCGAACATCTATCCCTTTGACATTGATCAAGAACTGTTGCTCGACCGGGTCGTCTGGCTGACCAGCTGGCTCTGACAACCCCATGATGTCGCTGAATTCGTCCATTAGCAGAGTCATTTCTCCCCACGGAAACCAGAACGTGCAGGTACGTGTATTCCACCGTTCTGCCATAGCTTGAATCAGACTGTCGTTGATGGTTCGCTTGCCAACTGTCGATGCCATCTCCAATCCGCAATCATCCAAGTGGTCCAGGAACATACGCGAGAAGGTGGCGAACCAAGAATAATACCACCGAGAGAAAAAGGAACGAGACTGGATAACCCGATGATCTGGGGTTTCATCCCTTATTTGACAGAAGATATGATCCCTGGGAAAGATAGCATCGGGAGATTCGGACGCCATTGGAATGATACTGAGGCAAGAGAGGGAGAAAATTAGATAGACTGCAGAACTTATGGACAGACTTTGATGAAAGAAGAGGATAGACATAAATCCTGAAAATTTTGAAAAGATCAAGGGATTTGGAAAAAGACTTTCCAGGGCTTTTAAGAAAATTTTTGACACAAAAAGAGAAAAGAATGTAGGTAAAGAAAAAAATGTGCACCTGATGTTTTTGAAAATAGAGGGAAATTTTGAATAGTACACCCAAGGTTTTGAAGAAGGTTTGATATATACAGGAGAATACAAGAAAACATTACACAATCATAACTGTACAAACAAGGATGCATGGTTGATATTTTGGAATGCTCTTTTTAAAACAGTTATTTTCAATAAAACTTTGGAAAATCGTCAACCAAAAATATAAAAACCGACTTTCCACAAAGTGGTAAGTACGGGTCGATCCTCAGGGAACAGGAATTAATCACTATAATTCTAGAAAATTTAATTTATTAATATCAAATGACAATCTACAATTATAAAGTGAATACAACTACAATTAAGCACTAAAAGAACAATAAACAAGCATTTAGTCTTCTGCTCCACGCCAAGGGTAATTCTGTCTTTTCGCCACTTAGAGAATCTTTTCACTTGTATACTAACCCTGGAAACTAAATATGCTTTTCAACCTAAAAAAAATGCAGAAAAATACAAAGTTAGTTTTCTATTTTAATGATGCAAACAACAATTAAAACTATGTCTAATTCTACGAAAATAATAAACAAATGCTATTTATCAAACAAAAATTAAATAACATACTAAATTAATTCTAAAATTAACCAAATTACTTCTACTAATGCTGTATGATGATTATGCAACTTCTAGAATACAGAAACTACTGAAAACAAGTCTAAAATGCTGAAACTAAGAAAATTACGAAACTGCCCCTAACTAGTGTAAACTAGCAATCTGACAGGTTATCGGAAAACCACTGTTTGATAAGGCAAACGAGGTCCGATTTTCCCGAAATTTGTTTTGTTCTGCAACTGACAGATTAAACAAAATGACAGTTTTTACAGAATTAAAAAACAGTATCTGGAACTCCAGATATAAGCGTTTCAAATCTGGGAAAAATCAGGATATCGCCAGTCCTGTAATTTAAAATCCAGAAAAAGCGGTTTTCACAAAACGCTTAAAAATCAGACCAAATCAACTCCGAATGAGCTGAAATTTGGTCTGCAGTTAAATAACACGTCAATACAGTGAATAGAAAAAATAAATTTGGAAAACACAGAGTTTTTGATCAGAAAATAATTCTGATTCGACAGGGCAAAAATCTGGTTTTTATTTGAGTGCACTATTCACTTTATGAACCTATGGAAACACTATCAAATGCAATCTACACCTAATGCAATCTAAATGACACTGTATAACAGTGTATATGCAGATGATAATTAGGAAAATACTAAATGCACGACGCACAAAACCTACAAGCAATTTATGACTAGAACTAAGTTAACTCACAATGGAAATGCAACTATGCTAAATAATAAAATGCAATCTAACCACTAAGTTAACTAATATCTAAATATCATTCAAAACACAACAAAACACATTTCATACATACTGAATAAATACGCTATACGTACACACACTTCTATACTAAAACTAAATTAGATAAATAAACTAATTAATATAGAAATCAAAGGGAATAATAAAAAATGACTTACTTAACTAAAGAACGAAGGCTAAGGTTAGGATTCACTTGGTTGACTCGATCTAGGATCGGTTTCGACTTGAGTAGGTTCAGTTTGGGTTTGGATGCACTCGGATGGGCTAAGGTAAGCTCGGTTTGACTAGGTTTAGACTAAGTTTTGACCCGAGTTAGGTCTTTGACTAGGTTTGACCAAGATTGAGTTTTGGATGTAGGTTTAGCAAGACTAGGGTGAACTCGGTTTAAGTAGGCTTGAACTAAGTTTGACTCAACTAGGGTTGACTTAGATAAGTTAGGTAGACTAGGTTGACCTAACTTAGGTTAAGGTTGACTCCACTAAACTTGACTAAGGTTGGGCTTTGGTCTTAGACTTGACCTAAGTGCGGTTTAGGCTTTGACTTGGGCTAGGCTAGGTTTTGACTAGACTCAAAGGGGGTGTAGACTAGGGGTTGACTCGACCTAGGCTCGGTTTGACTAGGTTAGGTCTAGACTAAAGTAGTAACCTCCTAATTAAGCTACAATTAATCCTAAGTCCACGATTTTAATGGAGGAGGTTGGAAAAAGGAATGTAATAATTACCAATATTCAAACTTTGAAATGCTTTGGATTCTCAAAAATCGCCCCATTTAAAGAGGGAGTTACACTCCTTAATTGCCTTTAATACCTTTTTGGAAATCTGAAAAGACCAATCTAGAAATCCACGATTTTTGCTTTTCAAGATGGAATTAAAATGCTTTTAATGATCTATGGAAATCGTGTAACCTAGATTGGAATTTTGGTTTAATTGCAAAACACTTTCCAAAGTTAAGGAGTAACTCCTTCTTTAATACACATTCAAAATTCAAATTTTCCTTAAATGCCTCACACGATTTTTGAAGAATATCCTTTTTCCAAAAGCTTTCCAATTTTCAATTACTTTAATTACCTCCCTTCTCCAAAAATCGCCAACTTCAATGGATGCTACTTTCTAAACTAATAGACTTAATTATACCTAGGGAACAAAAGAACTTAAATGGAAAATCGATTTCCTAGGAGCTAATGCTAACCTAATTCCAAAACTTACCTAAATGCAACCCTAAAAACGGCTAAAAAAAAAAAGACCTAATACATTGAACCTAGACACCTTCCTAACTCAACTAATGACCATTAAGACTTGCTAAAAAAAATCGACCAAGAGCTCCAGGGGAGCTCTAATGGCTGCCGCCCCACCTTGGGGAAGAAGAAGAACCACACGAAAATAAAAAAAACTAAAATTATAAATTAACAAAAAGCAATAAAACTAAATAACCACTAATTTGATAAAACTAAATTAGAGAATAATACAAAGGACTCCTAATTACACCAAGGCTAACAAGAACAGCACTATGCTGGAATTAAAAACATGAAAAAAAAAAAAAAAAAAAAAAACTTGATTTTTATAATTTTCAACAATAGACTCAAAACACAAAAATGAAAAATTGATTAAAACAACTAATTAAATCAATCCTAAAACAATGAAATGACTAACACAACTATATACTGCTGTTAACACCTAAAACACACAGCAACTACACGATTCACCAACATCAACACAAACATTTAACAAAAATACAAAGATCGGCTAGAATATCTCTAGCCGAAATTTTTTTTCTTTTTCAAAAATACAATCAAAACAAGACAAGCAGCACCCACAATCAAAATGAATTAAAATAAACTTTTTGGAATAGGATTTTCAGCAAAACAACACAATACACATGCTGGACAAAACAAAAATATCAAAACAGAAAAATATTTTTGTAAAAATCAAGAATCGGCTAGAATAAGTCTAGCCGATTTTGGATTTTTTTTTTCTTTTTAATTAAAACCAAATACAACCCACACAAAAACCGAATAAAGTAAATCAAGATGAACACTTTTTTTATTGGATTTTCTGTAAAACAATATCAAGAACACTTATGACAAACTTGAAGAATCGGCTAGATGAAGATCTAGCCGATTTTTATAAAAAAGATGAAAAATCAATAAAAACTCGATTCCAATGAATCAATCAAATAAATAAACCTAAGCTAACGTGCTGGCCTATGCACGAATGCTATTCTAAGGTTGAAATAAAAAGAAAAACAAGAAACATACAGAAAATAACAAAACAAAAACCACACACACAAATCGGTTTTATCTAGAAGAGAAGGAAGAAGAAGACCTACCTTTTGGAAGATCCGACGACCGGGGGGGATGAAGAAGAGCGGACCGTGGCTGGAGGTAGACGTCTTCTACAGTTCAAGGATGCTGTATTTCACCAAAAATGGCACCTATTGCAGCTGCTACACGTTGGAGATCCACCGGTGATGGAATGTGAGCCGATTCGCGATCGGAGGGTGTAGAAAGCCGGATGGAGGTAGGGCCGGCTCACCTTGGTGGTGTGTTGCGCACTCCCGCCCAAGGTTAATGGTCTCCACCTCTGCTACACCTGCAAAAGTACAGAAAAATGGTGAAAAGACAGCAAGGAATAAGAAAGAAATGAAAAGAAACCAAAGAAAGCTTGAAAATATGCTTGAAAATCAAGCATAGGTCGATCTTCAATGGCCAACACTTGGGGAAGATGGAGAGGAAGGAGCTGCTGCTGTAGAGTCACTGTAGGGGGCGTCCAAACACAGCCAAAGACGCCTAGGGTTCTTGAAAAAAAACTATTTATAGTTTTGACATTTTTCAGAAAGAGTGTTAAAAAAATAAAATATTGCTAGGCGCCACTTTCTGGGGGGTTTTTAGAAAAACTTTTTGAAATGAGTATGGATAAGTGTGTGGGTTGGGTTTTGGGCTTTCTAAGAGTTGATCCAAGGTCCAATTGACCTAATTGGGTCGGATATGGATCCGATCCACCTCGAAATCCATGCCCAAACACTGAAATAGCCATAACTCTCTCATTTTAACTCCGATTTTTCTGAAATTCGAACCATAGCCCCTTACTATCAAAACACATCTAAACATGGGTTTAAAACCTTAAACTTGATACAAAACGCATGAAAAACTTGTTTACATTATGTGCATTTCATGCATCATCAATGCACACACAACACTCCCTAAAGGCTGACTCTAAATGCAATATTTGAAATAGCTTGTAGGACCTTAACCCTAACTCTATGGTTCAGATCATCTGATTCCAATCAAGGTACGCCGATACACTCAAGCCGAGGCTCGAAGTATATGGCATATAAGATATTTCTCCGGTTCTAAGGTAAAGGCTTCCCAACATCCTTGAGCACCTACCGATATACCTCGGACTATGGCCCTTAGGTATGTGGTAGGGGGGCGCGAACCCAAATAAGTGGTCCAGTTGTGAGGCTCTCTCCCGAACTATGGTTCAGTGAGAAAGCCCAGCAACATGAAGACCAGGACAATATAGGTAGGGATGTTTTCAAAATATGATCAACATGCAATAAAATCAGAAGGCTCTAATGCAAGTCCTAAAGAGATAGATTTAAATAAAGAGAAGCATACACTTGCATATATTGTTTTGTATTCAATCCCTAGAATTGAGAAGAGTTGTATTTAAGACCTAAATCTAATGTGAATATGGATATAATCTCCTCAATATGGTCTTACCAAACCATACTTAGATCCTATATGAAATGATGTCAGCTTTAGGACAGAGTCTAGGCTCCTAAGGTTTACATGAAAATGAAGCTGACATAGAAGAATAAAGACTTAGAGAATATTAGAGCAAAGCAAAAGCATGATTCGACCGGACGGAGACGAGTCCCATCACGGTCACCAAAACTGTGATCATCGCAAAATTTTTCCTCTCTTGTGATTTCTCTCTCTTCCTTTTTTTTCCCTTTTCCAACCTCTATTTTCCTCCCTTTTGAAGGGAGAAGAATAAAAGAAAGAAAAGAGAAAGAGAAGAGAAAAGAAAGAAAAAGAGAAGAGGAACTCTTTTGCGCGGTCTCACTTGACCTTAATTTAAAAATATTTAGAAATTTAACTCGCCTCCGTTTTGAAAATTTGCGGGAAAAATGGAGAGACGGGATTCTCTCGTCGGTACAAGGTTCGACCGTTCCTAGTGCCTTTACCAAGGGTAATCGAACCAAGGATCGAATCTATGCCTTTTGCTTTGCCTAAATATTATCTAAGAATTTATCCTAAAGATCTAAATGCACAAAGAATCATGCTTGTGCAATGCAAGAATGTATGCTCTTTTTGAAAGATGTTTTGAAGATTTCCAAGTATTCTGAGATGAACTTGGTAATGGGGTGAAGAAATGTTTGAATCTTAACATTAGAACTTGAGATAGATCAGAGAAGTTCTAAGTTTTTGAAGTGAATCAGAATTGGAAGAATAAATCTTGATTTTGAGAAAGAATGACTTGAAGCTTTTTGAAAATGAAAGGAAAATGAAGTTTCAAAGTCGGAAATGGACTTTGAATTCTGAACTTGAATTTAGGAAACGAAATGAATACTTGAGATGGAATTGAATTTAGATTTTGAAGTTTGAAATTAGAATGGACTGAGAAAATCAAATGGTATTTAAGAATAGAAATGGATTTAGGGAGTTCAAATGAGATCTGGGAATGGACTTGGATTTGAAATCTAGATTTTGAAATGGAATTGAATCTTAAAATGGATTTAAGATCTGGGATCTGAGATCCGATATAAAATTGGGTTCTGGATCCTAAGATGGATTTGGATCTGAAGTCTGAGATCCAAAGTGGAATTGGATTCTAGATCCTAAAGTGGAATCAGATCTGAAATCCAAGGTGAAATTGGATTCTGGATCCTAAAGGAAAATTTGGATCTGAAGGTCCAAATGAGACTTTTGAAAATGGATCTGGGTTTTGAAAACCTAGGTTGAATTTTAAAATTTAGGAAGGGTCAAGCTTTGAGATTCATAATCAATCTTAAACTTTGATTTTGAAGATAAAAAATAAACTTGGTTTTGAATTTTGAAGATGAATCAGAAATTTCAAAGTTAATTTGAACTTTGAATTTGATTGGAGTTTTGAATATAAGATGAATTTTGGAATTTCAAAGTCAAATTGAACTTTGAAATTTGATTTGAATTTGAATATAAAATGTATTTTTGAAATCTCAAAGTTAAATTGAACTTTTGAGATTTGAAAATGAAATAGAATTTGAAAAATGAAAGGATGAATTGGATTTTATAAGAATTGAGGATTGATTGAAGAAGATATTTACATTACTTGGAGTTTTTGAAAAAAGGGGACTTTGAAAATATGATGCAGTTCTATGATGAATGAATTTAAAGAATTTTGAAAGTTGATTTTGAAAATCATATTTCATTCTTTACATGAATTGAAATAAGATTGAAAATATAATACATCCTTGACTATGGTCATTGAATGTATTATATAATAATCTATATTTAAATTCAGGTGAAGAATAAAACATATTTTGTGCTTTTATAGAGTTTAAAATGAAATTAACTCTCAATATACCCTGACTATGGCCATTGGTATATATATTGAATTAATTTTAAGTTAAACCCTCATAAAAGATGAAATATTTGAAAATACGATGATTTTTGAAAAGGATCCAGTGTAGATCCAGTGTTATTTTATAAAAGATAAAAATCCTAAGTTTTGTTTACATCCTGACTATGGCCATTGATGTAAATCATCAACTTAGGATTAATTACCTCTTACGAAATGGTGCACGTGTCATTCGTGTTGCCATTTGTGAGAATTTGAGAATAAAGGAGAAAATATGAGAATAAGTGATTCATGATATTTACAATCCTCATTCATTTTATCTAAAACAGGAAGTGTAGAGTTTTTCATTAATACCTAACTTATTACAACATTTATCGAGATTTGAAATTACAAAATTTCAAGAATAACACATCTCATATGTGTCATGCAAAACTCAAGGTGGCAATAAGCAAACATAGAAAAAGACACATCACGCCAAAGGATTAACATGTACACTCCTATCTAAGATCCAACTGAGGATATGTATGAATGACATTCCAACTGTAGGGAAAATTGGATACAATATGGCATGCTAAACCAACGGAAGTGTTGCATATTATGATACATATGTCAATGCTCAAGCCTATATATGCGAACACCAGAAATTGAACATATACTGGAACCGGGGTCAATATAAACCATGACAAGACTGAGATTGCTACCATAGATGCTTGGCGGGATGCATTGAGGAAAATATTAAGAAATAATACAATATCTATTGTGAAGATCAGCAATTAATGAGAGAAACAGGGCATTGAGAATCATTATTTCGACAATCAGCTAGAACATCATAAAAACTCGATGTGATCAACAGTTAAACTTAGTTGGATGTAGAACTTTAAAAAAAATGATAACTATATGGTACTATTTCACACCATGACTATATGCTACTGACTGAATACATTAATCATGTGATATTCTAAAAACATAATATATACTAATCACATAGATCGCCAACACATCCTATGTTATCATCACCCACTGTACCATATGCCTCACCCGATCCCTGCTGCTATACATTTATTACCTAACACATTTGATTTCAGAAGATACTAAGGCTGACTGCTAACTTGTCCTACTGATGTGATGATATAACCCATCAATATGTTGTTTTTCTATACCCCCAAACTGCTTTTATGATGCATACACTGCTGAATCTCCTACTGCTAACTCTAGACTGTCAGTCACATATACTGACCAAATGCTAATGTCAACCATTCATGCATAGGTTAACCGATGACACCATAACATAGCCCACACTAACCCGCTATTTAACCCACTTATCGCATGCGGTCAATGACCCTCAGGTCTGACCAGCGGCTGGTATAGATCCATATACTGATAATGATTTGCACACTACCCGCGCACTGTCAGTTACGAGTACACTTGAGTCAATAGAGTCTGACTCAACTAACAGCACAGGAATGTTTGTAATTTTGAGCTCGGCTAATCCCAGGTATGAATCTCAGTAAACTTCCCTACAGCAGCGATGGGTGATGGAATGCAATTGTGAAACTATGATCAACTCATAGGTGTGATGTAAATCTGACCTGGAACTCGGTTCAGTATGGTTTAAGAGATGATGCAGCCACACGTGGTGAATGCTGAACGAATACCGACGCAAGAAAATACCAATCAATCACTAAGGTTTGGTTGAAAACTAGCTATTTGCAGGGAACTCAGTGATGAAGAATTTAACTTAATCAATAACACTCAGCGGTCACTTTCTGAGTTTCTCAGTCATATTTATCTAAGAAAAATGATGCACCAAGACAAACAAGGCACTTTATCAACATGATTCATTATGGATTGCATATATAACATGGTATGATGAAAATAATAATAATAAAAATACCGTGTGATGTTGTTGGTCTCAAATGGAATTAAATGGATAACATAGAAATATGTAATGGTCTGATGAAAACAAACCTGCTGTAGACTGATACTTATTCGTGGGTTACCGATAACCTGCAATGAACGGCCATTCATTTAATCAGAAATTGCTCTGGCAAGAGAGACTCCAATGGTATTAACAAGTGAGTTTTTGTTAGTGTGAAGGTGTGTTGTGGTAAAAAAAAATGTGAAGCTAGTTGTTAGGAGTATAGCCGGTGATATCAAACCAAGGATGCGACACAAATTTGCTGCGTAGCCCAGATATAGTCGTCCCCATTAGCAATTGTTGTCGAATGCGAATTGTGCCCCACTGTAGACCAATTATCAAACTTACCTCAAAAAGGCCACGTTCTTCAATGAAATTCAGAAACAATCACCTCACTAAAGGAATACTCATTGAAAATTTCTGAAAACTGTAATAGTTTGGTTCTGATTGAAGTTGGATCATGATTGCCTATTGAGACCCCCCCCCTTTTCTCTTTTAAACATTGCCAGGTATCGATTCAGGTGATCAGTAACATCTAATAATTATTGAAGTTGAACAGTAGCATTCAATGATTCCGCATGATCTCAATGGCGAAATGAACCAAAATTATTCAGATATGACCCTGCACTTTACTCATTAGATCTTCAGATCATCGAAATTTTCAAACACTCATTCTGATAGTTATAACATACAGGGCATGTTCAACATGCAGTAAAATCATAGATAGAAATCGACTGCTGGACAACAGGTGAAACTGATGGATGCTATATCATGGGTGTAAATATTAAGTGGGAGGAGATATATGTAAATGAAAAAACAAACAAACAAACAAAAGATCAACAGTTAGTGAAAGATATATCAGGCAATGAAACTAATCAAAGGCAAAGATAGTAAGTAAATCAAGGCAAGGAGGTAAACATACAGGAACAAATCAGGAGCGATACTGAGGATGGATCAAGTCTTTAGAAACCACAAGCACATCCTTGATATGTAAAAAAAAAAATGGCTTAAAGAAAAAACAATATAGTCAATGTAGGCAATGGTGGAACCTAAAGCTCGATCAATTCTGTTGAACATAGTTTCACCATCTGGACCTCCCACCGTGTAAAACTAATTTAGCAAGTTGGATCAGTGATGGGACTTGATGAAATCAGCTTGCAGATCCCCCTAACAGATTTGTATAAAGATGAACTTCACGATGGGATTGCACCAGAACTTTTAAGCACTGAAACCCAACATGGGGTGATGAAATATAAACATTGCATAGCAACGGCCAGTGGTCCAGACCACGCAACATGATGTTTTTGAATTAAGCAAAATTGGAGGGATCCTTAAACGTCTGGACCAACTAAACTAAAAAAAAAATAATAATAAATAAAAAAAATAAAATAAAAGACAACTAAAACGAACAAAGAAGATGAATCGAAAGCATCTAAAACATCAAGTATTCAAAGTGATGCATGAAATATTTTGTAACAAGGGTTTGATAAGAACTGCAAATTGCTGAAAACAAGATCCGTTTACTTATACTAATACACAAAACGAAAAACTAGGATCGAAGGCTATGGTGTAGAGAGGCGTGGGATTTCAAAAAAAGAAATCAATACACCACTTCAGCGTGGTCCCGGACCCCAGAGGATGAACAGGAATTCCTATTTACATAAACGAAATCTTATTATTAAAGGGGCAAAAGAAACTTAAAGAAATGCAATAAATACCAGATAATAAAAAAAATTGCAACAGAAAAGATGCGTATGAACTGATAATGAAAATGAAAAATAGGGAAAAGGCGCTAAAATCATCGATAATCAAAAAATTTATGAATAAAGGATAAAAGAGAGAGGGATAAGATGTTGGAATCAGGGATTCCATTGCTGTAGCACCTGGTAGATCGGTCTTGCTATATGCAGACTGATCTCACCGTGTGTGCATAACTAAAAAAAAAATGAAGAGAAAGATATCCGTAAGGGAAAAGGAACATTTACAGAAGATCTAGAGAGGAAGGGGAGGATTACTCACCGAGGCCTTGCAGGGATAGCCGACCTTTCTGTTGATCGGAGAGCACCAGAGGGAGTAGGATGAAGGCGGATTCCTATTGTAGAAGAGAGGTGTGGTGGTGAAGAAACAGTTGCTCGAAACCCTTGAAGGGGTAGCCGACTTCCTTTGGCCTGCTGGTGATTCGGAGGAGCTTCAGAGAGAAGGACCGCCGATCCGTAAAAGGCAAGGGTGATGTATATAGTCGATAGTCCTTGGGAGGAGATCGGAGAGTGATTAGTATACTCGACGATGAGAGTTCCGGGGGGGGGGGCAGTCCTGATCGTTTACCCTATGCCCCTTTTATGAAAGGGTCTGGAAGAGGAGGGGCAGTTTTGCATCAACGGACCGAGGCGAATGAAGATGATCGAAGGGTTGGTGGATGATCTGCGAGGCCGTTCGTGATGGAGGGCAGAGGGTTGATCGATCAAGGAAAGAAAAAAGGATCGGAGGGTGGAGGCCATGGATGCTACCAGAGGGTGGTGTAGGAGGTTGTTCCAATGGTAGAAACGGAGGGAACGAAGGTCGATGATGGGGGAGATTCTTCTGGAAGGAGGGCGGCGGAAGAGAGGGTTTTCGTAACCCTAAACCCGACTTTTGTTAAGGGGGTCTTCTTATAAAAATTTCCGAAAGGCCGGTCCTTTTTTTAAAGATTTTCAAAAAAAATGGTTTTAAAGAGAAGTTTTTAGCAAAAACAAGTTTCAAAAATAATTTTGAACAACATATTTCCTGATCTTTTTTTGGTTTTTGTGTTATTTTTCCATTTTTTTGTATTTTTGGAATAAAAATCTAAGATTTTACGAGAAAACAAAGATTAAACACTAATTTTTTTATATTTTTCTGAGAAATATTTACAAAAGTGTTTTTCTGAGAATTTCAGGCCATTTTGGGGAAAAACAAATTTCAGAAGAATGAGTTTGGACCCATGTTTTGAGAAAGCATTCGAGTTTTGAAACTCGAATCGAGAAATACAGAGTCAGGGATCCAAATGGATACCGGATGAGCTGTCTGCGCCTTTTAGAAATTATTTCTGGTATTTTTAGAAATTTATTTTAAAAATTGGATAACGGGGCTCAGATTTAGGTTTTTGACACTGGATTCAGATCCGAAATAGAGTCAGATATACAAAATAAATTTAATTTAAGAAAACTTGAGAAATAAAATGGAATTTATATTAAAAAGTCACTCAATTACCCAGAAAATGAAGATAAAGGGCAAAAAGGGGAATATTTACAAACTTTTGAAAATTTTAGGGTGTTCACACTGGGTGTATGTGAACACCCCAAATTTTTCGAAATCTTTTAAATATTCTCTTTTTGCCCCTAAATTCATTTTTTGAGCAAATGGGTCATTTCAAATCTAAATTCCAGTTCATTTCTCAAGTCTTATTGAAATCAAATTCATTTCATATGTTTAAATTGATTTCGGATCTGGATCCATCGTCCAGATCCTAGTCTGAGTCTCCTTGTTCAAATTTTAAATTAAAATTACAGAAAATACCAAAAATAGTTTTTAAATAGCTCGGACAGTCCCTCTGACATCTGTTTGGATCCATCAAATTGTATTTCTTGATTCGAGTATCAAAACTCGAACATTTTCTCAAAACCTGGGTCCAAACCCATTCTTCTGAAGAAATTTCCCCGAAATGGTCTGAAATTCTCAGGAAAATTGTAAATATTCTTTTTAGAAAAATACAAAAAAAAATTAGGGTTTAGTCTTTGTTTTCTCAGATTTTCATTCCAAAAATACAAAAAATAAAAATAAAAAATAAAAAAAATTAGGGTTTTTGTTTTCTCGTAAAGTCTTAGATTTTCATTCCAAAATATAAAATAAAAATCATGAAATAAATGAAGGAAATTTCAAAAAATGGTTTTTGGAAACCCGTTTTTGAAAAAGACTTTTTAAAGAGTCTCCTTTTAGGAAAAAAACTTTATTTTCGTTTAAAAGTCGAGTTAGGGTTTTGAAAACCCTAACTCTCGCCTTCCCCTTAGCTTCCTCTTGCGAAACCCTCAGCCATCTTCCCCTCTTTCCTTCCCTCCATCCCCAAAAACCTTCTGGAAGCCTCCTCACCATCGGACTCGATCGACCGCCATGGCCATTCGCCTCAACCGCTCATCTTCAACGGCCTCACCCTTCTCGAGCCTTCTTGTTTTCCCTTAAAAAGACATCCAGAAATCCATTTTTTTCTTCATCTGTTATCACCCCAGCACCCCTCTTTCACGATCGCCTTCACCCCTCCCCTTTCCTGTACATAGCCTCTTTTTTTTTTTTTTACGCATCAACCCGTCTTCACCACCGCATCTTCTTCCCTTCGATCACTCCTCCTTCTCCTCCCTTCGGAATACCTGCAAGTTGGAGAGGATCAACCCCTCCTGCGAAGCCACAGCCCACAAGTGGCCTTACCCCTTCTCCTTCTTCCCTTTCTCTCACGATCCCTCATCAAGTTTTCCCATCCTTCAGCAAAAGGAAGCCCTTCGGGATAGGCATGAAGTGTCTACTGCCTCATTCAGAGTTCCTGTAAACGACGGCTAAAGGAGTAATCCTCCTAAGCTCCACCAAGGGTATACAAAGAGGAAGCCTCCTTTATCTTTTCCTCAAATCCATGACATATCCGAAGCCCTGGAGGCATCAGTTGTTTACCTCCCTTCACCATCGAATCTCTCTGATCCGGGAAATACCTCCCTCTCCTCTCACCGTCAAAAATCCCTGCAAAATATTTAGGTAAGAATTCCCTCTTCATCTGTCGATTTTCTGTAAGCATTTTTCGTATATTGTTCTTATTTCTTTTTCTTTCTTTTAATGCATCCATGGTAAGATCGATCTGCATATAGCAGGGTCAATCTACCAAGTGCTACAGCAATTGGAATGTCTCATTCCAACATCAATTTTCCCATTTATTTCTGCTTGCTTGTTTATTTATTCTTCATTCTTTTTTTCTTTTTTTTTTGTTTTCTGCAAAACATTTTCGAATTCCCCTTAATTCATTACACATTCTGTACGATCCATTCGCTAATTCTGTATTAGCACTGTTTAACGATTGGTAAAAAGCATCTTCATCATCGTTGTTTTTTTTATTATTATTGGGTTCCCTTGTTTGCACTTATTTCTCTGTTTTTATCTTAAATTACTTGTTTTCACTCCCAGGTTATCACCTGATCAATTCATCCTTGACAATAAAAAAAAAGGGGGGAGGGGGGGAACATAATAAATAATACTAGCCATCTACCATTGTGAATCAATAGCTACATTGATTTGCCACCCGGATTCATAATGTCGATGTCAATGCCAATGCCCGATCTATTTGTAGATAGGTGGAAATTTTCTTTCCCATATTGTCACTGTCCACATTTCCTGTATCTTTCTGGGATTCATTTTATTTTCAGCATCTTCTTAACGATATTTTAATGATTCTGAAAGTTTTTGGCATCTCCCATCATCGTTTTGCTTTCATTCTAATTTATCCATGAATGCTTGTATATTTGGCATTGGCACGTTTTAAGTCTTGCTTTTAGAGATGTTGGTTCGTGTTCATTATTTTCAATTGGTTCAGCACATTTTTGCATACTGGATCACATTCATTGAGACCAACCTCTTTGCTAATCTGCCCAAGCTTGCATACTTTATTGGAATAATTTCACATCAGTATACAGAAAAGGTAGCTGCAATTAGTTATCTTGAAGGAGTAATTCAGAAGCTCTGTGCCATCAGAAGAATGAGGATAGAGGCACCAATTCTTTGTGTAAGGATGAAGATATCTGCATTCAAGCTTGAACAAGGGAATTTAAAAGGGTGTGTATCTCAATATCACAAGACTCGTCAAGAGTTTACAAAGTTTTATAAAAACGCTCTTCTTCATTGAGCATGTGACACTATGGAAACCCTTTTAAAACCATTCAAGCTGGTCTCTCTCTCTTCGTGTGTATATATATATATATATATATATATATATATATATATGTGTGTGTGTGTGTGTGTGTGTGTGTGTGTGTGTGTGTGTGTGTGTGTGTGTGCATGTGCATATGTGTGTATCAGATATACACATTATGGGTATTCCTATATGTTCTTAAAGAAAAGAGTTGTTGCTCATGGATTAAAGAAGCCATACAGGTATCATGTTGATTTTTTTTTATTTTTATTTTTATTTAAGTGCAAATGGCTTCTATAGTCCACATAACTGCATTGTTATTAATTAGTTCCTGTCAGTGCACAGACTAACAATATATTTCCCATCATCTGTGAATTGCTGAGTTATTTGAAAATTTTTTTTTAGTTCATCTCTTGGTAATGTCTATTACTTCTGTTAGGTGGTTGATAACATAATATCAATAGCTAGAGCTTAATCTTATGCTACAAAGTCTTATCTATATTTTCATGATTAGCAAAGCAACACCCATCTACCGGCTGGACCTTACAGTTCAGTTGCAAATCGCACCATGCACCATCACTCCAGCACATATCTCATTTTTGCAGTTATCTGGTATCACACACCCTGTTGTCCATGTTTTCCTGCCACTGCCACCCCATCTCCAGCCACTTGCTGCAATTGCCACATATACTTCTGAGTATCTTTCCACCAAGGATCAGGTATTAGGATTTGAATTTCTGAATAGTCCTAGGGTTACTTACCATTGGCTCTGAGTTCATGTCTTACATGATTTGGGATCACTAATGAAGTGTTGTTATGACTCAAAGAGGGTTCTGAGAATAAAAACCATATGGAGGAAAAGAAGTCTGATATTAGGTCCCTTTCAAACAAAAGAGATTCGTCATATCGATGCTCCAAGCCATAGATGTGTAACTATTGCAGTTGATTTCAAAGGTATCCATGCTGCAGTTTGGCCAGCGTCAAGTTCTGTTTCAGTAGCACCTCAAAACAGCATGTAATTAAGAATGCAACAAATGGATACGTTTGGTTGAATGAGCCTCCAGTAGTGGATATTCCTAGAGCAGCTGCTAATGAAAGTTTTACCATCCAAGAGAAGATTGGATATAATCTTTCTTTGAGATTTGATGGCCTATGCTTTTTTGTAGAGTCTACTACAGAAAATCAACAACAATACATTTTGAAGCCTGTGTCAGTAACTATCTGCAGGGAATATATTCATTCCCTAACTACAGCTGAAACTGTCTTATCAATGATTCTGAATTATATGGCAACTCATCTAACAATTTCAGCTTACATGGATGAATTAGAATAAGTATTGCAGGAACGTGCCAAGCGAAAGTGCTGCAGGGGGATCTGAAATTTCTTTTCCTTTTTCTCTTTTATTTTGTGATTCTTTTACTATTAATGGTACAAAATTCATGATTGATATAAACCTTGAATTTCAGACACTGGAGATCACTCTAAGCAAATGTAAGGACTCTATCAGGCCTATTGCTGCAATCAACGCCTCAGTTTCTGCATCAGTCGTAAAACCAGGGGATCAGATGCTATTTTTTTTTGGTACATATGCCAAATTCTGTGTTAAAAAAAAAATCTAACTTAAGCCTTTTTTTTTTTGGATGAACAGGGTGCATTCAGCTTGCTTCTCGATCTAGCTGGAATTCCATCTCTCATCTTCAGATTCCAAAGTCAAATTTTGAGATCAAGTGAAATGATCAAAATAAAAAAAAATGACTATTCTAAGGATGCTTTATGTGAACTAAGTCTCCCTAGCAGCGGATTTTGTTTGCAATCAGGGCAGATGTCCTCATTTTACAGCTTTAGCTAAACAATCGCTCAGATGGATGAATCTTACACATCTGACTTGAATCTGGATTCTCCTCTGATATCTATGGGGTTGCCATCTTCAACTACTTGGTTTTGTATACATATATTAAACTTAGTGAGATTTTCATGGTAGAGAATTTTACAAAGATTACAGATCTGACAGGCAGTTCATCGAATTTCAATAAGTTCGAAGCCTCATTTGCTGTTAGTAAGGAAAATCATACAGTTAGTTTTGAAGTCCAGGGTGGTCGTCTTTGGTTGTTTATATTTCATGTTTGTAGGAGTATGAATTGTTCTTCTCAAGATTATTCTCTTATATACCATTCTGGGCAAAAGTTTCACCTGCACCCAGCTACTTCACCTGCATCTTCAGCATGTGTGCACAATATCACAGTATATTAACTTCACCCATACCTGTGGCACCCACTTGCTGTAATTTACACTATTCATATTCTCTGTGTATCTCCATCACCCAGTACCAGTCCATGGTTGTCATTAGTGTAGATGTACAATACATATGATTAGCAATCAGTTCATTGAGTAATGGTGCTGGCCTCCTGAGATGATGTGTTGAAATTGCTGGAATTGAATCTTAGAACTGGCCATTTTTGAAGGATCTGTACCGAGCCTGAGCATCATATCAGAAGTTGGCCACTCAAATCATAGCTTGAATCACCAAAAGATTAGAGACGGAAGAAGAACATTGCTAGGTACTGCATCTCTATCTCTTATTAAGTTCACAAATATTTTTTTTACATCTATATTATATTTTTCATCGGCATGCATGAATGTTTCATTGATGGCATCTTTTCTTTCAATATGATATTTTGCTAACTTTCCTATACATCTGTTATCCCTTGCTAACTCTGTTTTGCAGGAGATTTGTAGATTGTTAAAAACCCTTTTTAGATTGAAATTTTGTAAATTTAAGTTCAATTCAAATTGTAACAACTTAGATATTAAATGAAAAATTTATATTTCCAGCTTAGATTAGAATGTAGGAGCATGCACATCTTTTAGAAGTATTTGTTCCATGTCATTTCTCTCTTTTATCTCAAAAAGTCACGTATAGTGAAACACGAATGGTACGTGCACCATTTCGTAAGAGGTAAATTAATCCTAAGTTGATGATTTATATCAACGGCCATAGTCGGGATGTAAACAAGACTTAAGATCTTTATCTTTTACGAAATAAACACTAGATCCACACTGGATTAGTTTTCAAAATGCATCATATTTTCCTTAAATATTTTTCTCCTTTTATCAAAATTTAACTTAAAATTAACTCAAAATATATACCAATGGCCATAGTCAGGGTATATTGAGAATTAATTTTATTTTAAATTCTATAAAAGCACCAAATATGTTTCATTCTTCACCTGAATTTAGATATAGATTATTATATAATACATTCAATGACCATAGTCAAGGATGTATTATATCTTCAATCTTATTTTAATTCATTTAAAGAATGGAATAGCTTTTCAAAATCCAATTTTAAAAATTTAAATTCATTCATCATATAGGATAGAATTACATCATATTTTCAAAATTTCCTTTTCAAAATTCCAAGTGATTCTTCTTCTTCATTTCTCAAATCAAATCTTATTCAAATCCAATTCTATCTCACTTCAAGATTCAGAAATTCAATTTCAAAAGTCCAATTTGACTTTGAAATTCCAAAATCATTTTTATATTCAAACTTCAAATTTCCAACTCAATTCAAAATTCAAAGTTCAATTTAACTTTGAAGTTTCTAATTTATCTTCAAATTCAAAAATCAAGCTTATCTTCTTATCTTCAAACTCAAAAATCACAAGTTCGAGATTGATTTTGAATCTTGACTCTTCTTAAAGTTTAAATTCAATCTGGGTTTTTCAAAACCCAGATCCATCTTCAAAAGTCCCATTTGGACTTTCAAGACCCAAATCCAAAGTTAGATCAACTTGGATCCAGTTTTCTAAATACAAATTCTACTTTTGGATCTTAGATTTGAGATCCAAATTGCATCATGGATTCCAGGCCTTAGATCCCAATCCATCTTAGGATCCAAAATTCAATTTCACTTTGGATCTTAGACTTTAGATCCAAAATTTCCTTTAGGATCCAGAATCCAATTTCACTTTGGATCTTAGACTTCAGATCCAAAATTTCCTTTAGGATCCAGAATCCAATTTCACTTTTGGATCCCATCTTCAGATCCAAATCCACTTAGGATCCAGAATCCAATTTCACTTTTGGATCCCATCTTCAGATCCAAATCCACTTAGGATCCAGAACCCAATTCTACTTTGGATCTCAGACTTCAGATCCAATTCCTCTTTAGGATCTAGACTCCAATTTCACCTTGGATCTCAGGCTTCAGATCCAAATCCATCTTAGGATCCAGAGTCCAACTCTACATTGGATCTTAGACTTTTGATCAAAATCCATCTTAGGATCCAGAATCCAATTCTACATTGGATCTCAGACTTCAGATCCAAATCCATCTTAGGATTCAGAACCCAATTCTATTTCGGATCTCAGACTTCAGATCCAAATCCATTTTTTAGGATCCACAATCCAATTCTACTTTGGATCTTAGATTTCAGATCTAAATCCATCTTAAGATCCAAACTTCGGATTTGAATTCCAGATTTCAAATCAAATTTCATTCTCAAATCCAACTTTCAAATCCAATTTCAGTTCATTTACAGATTCCTTTACAAGTCATGTCTAGATTTCTTAAATTCATTTCTATACCATTTGGATTTCCCCGATCTATTCCAAATTTCAAATCTTAAATTCAATTCCACTTTTTTATCTTACCTCTTTTTTCTAAATCCAAGTTCAAAAACCTTTTAAAATTTCCTTTCCTTCCCCTTTATCTCGGCTTCAAATTATTCTCTTTCCAAAGTCAAGATTTATTCTTTCAAAGACTTAGAACTTCTCTGATCTACCTCAAGTTCTAAAGTTAGATTCAATCATTTCTTCACTCCCTTACCAAGTTCATCTCAGAATAAACTTGGAAATTTTCAAAAAGTCTTTCAAAAAGAGCATATATCCTTGCATTGCACAAGCATGATACTTTGTGCATTTAGAGTTAGAATAAATTCTTAGATTATATTTAGGCAAAGCAAAAGGCATATATTCGATCCTTGGTTCGATTACCCCTGGTAAAGGCGCCAGGAACAGTCGAACCTCGTACCGACGAGCGAATCCCGTCTCTCCATTTTTCCCGCAAATTTTCAAAACGGAGGCGAGTTAAATTTCTAAATATTTTCAAATCAAGGTCAAGTGAAAACCCGCAAAAGAGTTCCTCTTCTCTCTTTCTTTCTTTCTTTTCTCTTCTCTCTTTATCTTTTCTTTCTTTTATTCTTCTCCCTTCAAAAAGGAGGAAAATAGATGTTAGAAAAGGAAAAGAGAAGGAAGAGAGAGGAAAAATTTTGCGATGATCACAGTGTAGTTTGTGAAATTTTATACCAGACCTGGGCCCGACCCAAATTTGGTTAAAGACCCACAAATCGGTAATGTAAAAATAATAATAAATATGCAATCATAAATAAAATACTTACACCTTGGTTTCCGTTTTGGTTGGCTAGTTGTGTAAACGGGTGAGCACTATTACAAACTCCGCGTATATAGAGCCTACGTGGTTTCAAGTCATGAACACTATTCAGTATTTTTGTATCGAGTCTGCAGGCGCGGCACCCGAAACCGTGGATATGCTAATGTTATTCCCATAAGTTGGTAATATCGTAGATTTCAATATCAACACATAAGTACGCCAAATCATGAGTCTTCCCTACAGGAATGGTCTGATGTTACGTAAAGTGCCAATCTTAATGGTCTAGATCCAACTACTTGAGTGATGAAATTGCATATGTATGTCTCTTGGAATTTACGAACTGTACACTCACATGCACATTATCTTGTCTTTCAGATATGAAATTGTATAATGCCTCTGTTCCATGTCTGTGCAATTGATAGAAAAGCATGTGGTATTTAATTACACGTTGCACATAGCACATCCTGACAATCGTACTGAGTAGTGCGTACCTCGATTGGTACATTGCTTGAGGCATTGATGATTGCACAAGGTGCACTTCATGAAATGAAAAGGTTGAAACATAAGTTTAAACACCATAGGGTATGAATAAATATGATTTGTATTTGGACTCGGTTGGAGTCTCTGGGCAAGGGCCTTTCTGGCGCGAGTGAACTCACATGTGACTATACCCTAAATTAGAAAAGAAATAATATGGTGTTAAGATCGCTTTCACAAGCGATGTGCTCTTGTTACCCGTGTGAGGCTGAGCACGTGGATGGGCAGGCTAAGTCCTTGTTTTGTGTACCCCGCGGAAACCACGAGGCATAAAATCCTTGTCAAGAGGTATGATTAAATAATGATCCTAAGAAAGATAAACCCGCTTCGCCCCATTCACAAAACGGTTCACCTTGGAGAGTGTGGATGGTACAACCCTACGACACGTGTTTTGACAAAAGCTGTAGCGTCCTTTGACCTCCAGTCACTCAGAGTCAGGGAGGTCGAGGTTGCCTTTTTAGGACCTCACTACTGCAGTAGTATGAATTGCAATCCTTACCTATGCGAGAGTTTCTCTCAGCTTCGTACTGCTCGCATGAGGTTTACTCGGTCTGTAGCATCCCCGGTTACAACATTAGAATTTGAATAACAGACGCCGGGTGCATGTCTCACAGAATGCAAGGTTCCTACGCATACCCAAATGAGTAACAAGAAGAACTTAAGGACTAACCAATCACAACTGACATACTGTAGTTGTTACTTTACTTGCTCAGCAGTTGTTTTAGTTACTATTACTTGTTCAGCAGTTGTTTTAGTTACTTTACTTGTTCAGCAATTATATTAGTTACTTTACCTGTTCAGTAGTTACTTCAGATCTGTTACCTGTTTCACTTGGCTGGCACTTGACACATACACACTACCATGACACAGACACATATACTTGTTAGTTCTTGTTTTTGCTTCCTGTTTTTCCTCTTAAAAATGATATATATATATATTGTGGTTGTTTCTTCATCATCTCGCAAGAGGACTGACCCCGTTTTATGAGGATGCAGGTGACGAATAGGCACGGTGTTGATGCGACAGCACACAGTGGGGGCTTGGGACCCACACTTAGCTGCAGATCTTGTTCCTATTGGTTTTGTGTTTTGGTTGGGATACATTCCCTATTTTTTAGACTCTTTGTACTATCACATTTGTAACTTTTAAATTGTCAGGTTGTATACCCCTTGATACTTGTGATTGTACCTTTATTTACGTTGTTAGTCACTTATGTTGTACTTACCTATGGTCGTCCAGACTTGCAACATTGCCACCTTTTTTACACTTTGTTTCCGCTGTTTTCAGTAAAACCTTTAAAAAAAAAATCATAAGAAAATCTAAGGTTTTTTCAAGGTCGGGGTTTGGGGCGCCACAGAGTTTGGTATCAGAGCAACATTTAAGTGTGGTCCAAGGCTTCATCGTGCATCGTCCATCGCGCTGTAAGTATGATTACTCTTTATTATCTGTATGTTCTTTACTTCTTAGTTAGCATTGTGTGCTTGGTTCTGTGTGTGGGTTAGATGGCGACAAACCCAAGTTACGAGAAGATTTTGGAAGCTCTCTAGAACTTGGTCCAAGGCGAGGAGTCCTTGGGTGGAGCTGTGCAACACTTAGCTCGCAGTATGCATATGTTGGCACAACAGGCACCTCCTTGTCCCAGGTGTTTAGTGGATCACATGGGACAAATTTGTCCCCATGAACTGTTTGATTACCCTTATTGTAGTCTTCGGGGGCGTATCAAAGAAGAATGTCAGACGAAGCTGCGAGATGAGCTCTAGAAGTGCAATGCGGACAATATTAATGATGTGTCTTCGGTCACTGGACCTATGGTGGTTGAAGTGGATAGTCAGGATGGAGACAGGCGTGGAGCGCCGGACTCTCCCAAGTATTCTCCTGAATCTTATCCTTACGCGGTTTCATCAGAGTACATGTCGGAACCTCTTGTGCCGCCAATACTGATGGAAGTCCAAGAGATATCTGATACGCCATTGAGAACTCCTGCTTCTCCTCCTCGTATCAGGCTGCGACATTGTGGAAGTCGGAAGGACTACCAAGATTTTTATACTAGCAAGCCATGAGAATGTTATGTTCTGTTGTTAGAAACACTGAGTCAGTTTTTCATTTTTGAGTTTTTGCTTAAGTTGTTAGCAGTGTTTTGGTTAACTCTGTCTAGATGAAGGGTGTTTCTGTAATGCATGCAATTTTCCTATTAATGCAAAGAATTTTCTACATTCGAGTACTTGCCTAGTTGCTTATGTGTAATTTTTGCTTACTTAGATGGTGTGGCGTACACGATGTGACGATCTTATGGAGATGCTTAACAACCTCACTGAGGTGGTTGGACGTCAAGCTGAGACGATGAGAAACATGGGCGAACACATAAAGCAGACCGCCCAGGGTCAGGGAGCTCCTGCCCAAGTTCTTGCCACAGTAGTTCCGTATAAGCAGTTTATGAGCATGAATCCTCTTCATTTGACAGAAAGACGACACCAAAAGCAGCGGAAGACTGGGTACGAGAGATAGAGCGGATCTTTCGTGTCTTGCAGGTGAGCGACGATCGGAAGGTTGACTTCGGGACATATCATCTCCGAAAAGATGCTGAAAGGTGGTGGGCTACCACATGGGAGATTGTGAACACCCCAAATTTTTCAAAATCTTTTAAATATCTCCTTTTTGCCCCTGATTTCATTTTCTGAGAGATTGAGTCACTTTTAAATCTAAATTTCAGTTCATTTCTCAAGTTTTACTGAAATTAAATTCATTTTATGTATCTGACTTGATTTCGGATCCGGATCCATTGCCAAGATCCAAATCTGAGCCTCGTTGTCCAACTTTTAAATTAAAATTATAGAAAATACCAAAAATAGTTTTTAAATAGCTCGGATAGTCCATCCAACATCTGTTTGGATCCATCACGTTGTATTTTTCGATTCGAGTTTCAAAACTCGAACATTTTCTCAAAACCTGGATTCAAACCCATTTTCTGAAGAAATTTCTCCAAGATAATCCTGATTTTTCAAAAAAAACACTTCTTTTGTAAATATTTTGAAATTTTGCAAAATTAGTTTAAATTCCTTAGTTTTTAGAGTTTTTGTCTTCAAAAATACAAAAAAATATAGAAAATGTTAAGAAAAAAACAAAAAAATAAGAAAATAGAAAAAGAAGAACACAAAAATAGCCTTTTGAAAACACCTTTTGAAAACACCTTTTGAAAATCGAGTTTTATGAAAACGCTTTTTAGCAAAATTTGTTAAATACCCCCTCTTTGTAAAAATATTGAAAACATGAAGGGACCCGATTAGAAAATTTTCTAACGGCTTCCCGTTATAAGAAGGGAGCCGCAGGCCTCCATTGGATCATCCATCGACTTCATCCATTCTCAACATCATCAATCCTCATTCCTCCTTCCTCCCTCCTTCCTCCTTCAGCTTCTCTGCAAGAACCTGGTAAGAAACCTTTCCCCTCTACTTTTTTTTCTGTTTTCTTTTTCTTTTCTTTTCTTTCCTTCATTATTTTTTTTCTCTTTTCTGGTTTTTCTTTCTCTGGACGCACCATCGGTGGTATCGAGTTGCTTGTGCAACCTCGATCTTCTCCTGTGCGACAACAAAAGAATCTTTGATTTTGATATTTCTTTTTACTTTTATGCGCATTTTCTTCTTTTTATTCTCATTTCAGCGTCTATGTTACATTCAATATTTTCGTCATGTTGCTATAATCAACATCATCTGGGTTGTCTTTTCTAATTGTGAATTCCCATTTTGATTACTCGTCGGTTTTTTATTCCTTGTTCCATGTTACATTATGTACATAATGATGCATATTGTTTCATCATGCATCGACTCACCCAAAATCCATCCCAATCAGCCCTTGCTTTGAATCATTGACCGGTGGATTGCCCCAGATGGGGTTTGTAAATCCCTCACACTGGAAGGGTCTTGATAAATGAATTTAAGATGGGCCATAATGGAAACATCATCGGAGGGTATAGCTTCAACACACATTGCTTTTGGATTATACCTTGAATTTCAGATTGCTCTACAATAGGTAAAAGCTGATCTGAAGGTAAGTGTTCGATTTACTTCAAATAGCATTCTAACATTCGAGTATCTTTCACTATGTTTCATATTATGTTTGCACATTCATGCACCTCAGTTTTGCCCGATCACTCCATCACTTTTCATCTTGATTATTTGCTATCTTTTTTTTTTTTATCTTCAGCATCTATTCCCTATATTCCTTTAGTTCAAATTTCCTTTATACATCACGCTGTAACATCTGTGGATACTAGTCACTCTCCAGGTTTCATCATCCAGTCTAAATCTACTGTATCAATGGGCTTTGTTGCCTTATTTCATCAGATTGAATGCCGATCTTTGTTACATTCATCCTTTCGCATTACGTGGCTCTGTTTAATCGTTTCACACAACACATAGAGTCTACATTCTAGAAGTTTACATTTTGCATCTGCCATTTTCGTGGTTGGGGCATCATCTTTATCCTTATATTTGCAATTAGGATTTTGTGCATCTTTTATAATGTAATTACATTTTGATTCATGTAGTCAATTGAAGAAAAAAAAAGGAGCATAAAACCATTGTTGCATTCTAGACCTTTTCTCAAATTTTTATGGTTTGTAGACTGTATTATTTCTTCTATTTTCAATCTGTTTTTCCTGATGTGATTTATTTATTTTGATTTGTTTAATCTGCAACATATTTTATTTACTTAGCATCCTACATTTTCCAATATTTGTGTGCTTCTAATTTTTTTTTTCTTGGCTCATATCCATCTTTCTTCTATTTTCAATATGTTTTTCCTGATGTGATTTATTTATTTTGATTTGTTTAATCTGCAACATATTTCATTTATTTAGCATCCTACATTTTCGAGTATTCGTGTGCTTCCTAATTTTTTTTTTCTTGGCTCATAGAATACATCCAAAATTAGCCTTTCATGCCTCAGAGATAAAGAAAATTAAATAAAATAAACACATATGATGCATGATTTTGTGAAAGCATTTGAAAAGGCATTCTTGGAGTTTCACATTTTCGAAATTGGTGCTTAAAAACATATAAATTCATTTTAAAATTTGAATTCAAAGTGAGTTTAACCTTGAAATTGAGATTTTCAGGAAAATATATTGAGAATGATTGAAATAAAAGCAAATAGACTCCAAAGTTAGTTTGAAATGAAGTTAAGGCATTCTAACTTGATAAAATTCATTTTGCAATTTATGAAATAGAGGAGCTATGTTTGAAAATTTGAATTTAAAAGTGATAAAATGCCCAATTTAACTTCATTTTAATAAAGCAATGCTTCTTTATGAAATCAATTTTTGAAAGATGCAATGAATGAATGGTCAATGACCCTAAAAATGTCTAAATCGATATGCAAATGCATAACAATCTGATGAATATTGTAGAATTGAAAATGCTAAGCAATCATTTAAGGAAAACCCAAGTTTGGATTCTCTTATCCAGGTAAGACAAGATTTTGCAGAATCAGGATTTTGCAGGTAAACCTGTTAGAGCATTCTGAGTGGACAGAAGTCTTAAGCAACTTGATTTTAACTCAAAATGAACACATAGATTCACAACACAGCAAGTAAGCATTTTCTTTTTACAGAATATCAAAATCATTTCTGAAACTAGATTTATGATCAAAACATCAGAGTATTAATTTTAGAAACAAGAAATTGGGTTTTAACTGACAGGTTTCAGTAAACTGGATGTTACATAGGCTAAATAGATTTGATTTGTTCCAAATTTGAGGGAAACGTTTCTTAACTCAATCAAAAAACCAAACCAATTTACAGAATTGAAAAATCAATTTTGGTTATAAAATGGTGACTTCGGGAAGTTACTGTTTTCATATAGGAAATGAACCTGTTACAAAATTTGAAATTCTGTAACCAGTCTCGGTTTTCAACAGGTTTGAAATATCAAATGATTATAAAAAGTTATAAAACTTTTCATATATAAACTAGATACATACAGAAAGAAAACCCTTTTTACGGATTTGAAAAATGATCTCTCGTTGGGGAGATATGACTCTTACAAAATGAACTAAAAACTTGTGTCACTCAAATAAGGCAAACTGATAGATGTCTGGTTTTAGATCCAAATGGGATACTAAATTACCATAAAAATTGCTGAAAATTTACAGCAATAAATTAAACTCTATAACAAAGACACCAGTTTTTACGGATTTGAAATCTGATTTCTGGTTAGGGAGATATGACCCTGACAAGTTGGTCTTGATTCGGATAGCGATTTACCGCAATTTATATCACAAACTATTGTAATGTTTAGCGAGAAACACTACAAATCGCTATAGCGAGGTCTAATAACACTATAAATCATTGTAGGTCTCGTTAGAGACCCGAAAACACTATAAATTATAGTTAAAAGATCGGACAACACTATAAATCATTGTAGGGGTCGTTGGAGACTCGAAAACACCATAAATCATAGTAGGGACTCATTGAAGACCCAAAAAATCATAATAATGATTTACTGAAGAATATTGTCAATCAAATAGCAATTTGTTGAAGAAGTGCTACAATAGTCATGATATGGGGGCCAAAATCAGAACATTTACAAAATCTGGATACAGGGTTCTGGTATTTAATCAAAATAAAACAGCAATTGACAATGAAAAATTCTGAAAATTTACAGGAATGATTTAGACACATAAACAAATATAACCCATTTTACAGAATTAAAAATTGATCTCCCATTAGGGAAATACAATTCTGACAAAATGGATCAAAATCTGAGCCGGTAAAATGACACAGGGTGACAGGGTTGTGGCTTTTGACCAAAAATGGGTATTAAAGCATCATAGAAATCACTGAAATTTAGTATGAACAAACTAGATTTAATTTAAAAAATAACCCTTTTTACGGATGGGAAAGATCATCTTTGGTTAGGGAGAAATCACTTCTGCAAGTTGGTCCTGATTCTGCTAAAATCCTGACGATGCAAAATAATAGGTTTGAAATCTCGAATTTTAAAGTAGGACAAACAAACTCAGAATGATCTGATTTTTGGTGGAGCGTATGAAGACATATGCAGAAAATTTCAGTAAAAAATTCAGATTAAAATGAGCTCTGGTTACATACAAAATGATAGATCTAAAATGCACCAAAATTGAAAGTATAATCTAGAAAGCAACTGAACATGATGAAAGCAAATTGCACATCCGTAGATGTTCAATTATGAAATCTAATGCCTTAAAACATGGATGAATGCATGGATGATGAAAAATTAAAACAGAAAATGCATTAAAAGAAAACCAAAATGGCTGAGGCATAAATCTAACTTGTTGTAGCCCATTTGAAAGAAAGATTTGATCTAAAAAGATCAAATCACTTCAATTCATTTGGCTTAATCAAAATATGTCAAACAGAGGTTAAAATGCAGCAAATAGGAAGATGAACACTCAGATTTTAATCTATTAATCATGTTATGACAAGAAATTTTAAGAGGATAGAAGAGAAATACAAACCTTGGCTGAAGGGGTCTGAAAGAAATGGCTGAAAACTCTTCTAAATTTCGTAAACTCCAAGCAAGAGAGAGAGAGAGAGAGAGCTGACCACCAATCGCTGAATGTTCTCCCCTTCCTTCCTTTTTCTTCTTATCCTTCTTCCTCCACCTTTTTCTGCATCTTTTCTGCTCATTTTCTTTCTTCTTTTCTGCTTCATTTCCTCCTGTTTTTCTTCCTCTGTTTCCTCCTTTTCTTCCCATTTTTCTGGAGGGTCTCGAGCTGAGGCAGCGACCTTTCTTTAAAATTAATTTTTTTTTCTGATTTTAATAGATTTAAAAACCTAAGTTAAATAAAACATAAATCAAAGGAGGATTTTAAAAATAACGGATTTCAATTGGATCCAGATCCAATTTGACTTTTGAATCCAAATTGAGTTAAAACCCAGATCCATATAGAATTTTGAAAATTTTTGCAAAAGTATTGAATTTTGGGCTTGAAATTCAAGAATTGTTTTTGAATTGGAGATAAAAACTGGATTTTGAAACTAGATCTGGATCCGTTTTGGTATTTTGGAATTGGATTATGAATTGGATCCATGGTATTTTTAAAAGATTTTTGCAAAATGATGGATTTGAATTTCAAATTTAAGAATTTAAAATTAGAGCAAAAATTGAATTTTGAAAAGGATCTGGATCCGAGGTTTTGAATAAAAACTACATTTGGATCTGGATCTTGATCATAGATCAAAATAAGGGAGATTAGTTCGAATTGGGTTTGAACCTTGGGAATGAATTTATAAAAAAAATAAAAAATCCAGGCCTATTATGTAGTTCAGATTTGGATATTGGATCAAACCTGGAAACAAATCATAGATATTAGATCAAAACTTAAGAAATGAAGTTGGATCTTGGATAGCAGATGAACTCGAGATCATGAATTGATTCAAATATACTACTGAATGAATCAGGAATTCAAAACTGGTTTGGCATCTGTAAAAGGGGGTGTCCGAAATGGATTTAAAAAATTTGGGGTGTTTACAGATGCCCCTCTTTGCTACTAAGCCGGTTGAAAGCCGAGCTTAGTGGCAAAGAAAATACTCCAAATTTTGAAAAATGCCCCAGTCAGCAGATCTGAACTGGGTGTGAAAGAATTTTATTTTGATAAACATGATTTCTCAGGCTTAAAACCTTATCCTGAATGGCTTTAGAGAGACAAAATCCTCAAAAGATGATATGACTGAATAATAGGAATGAGGAAATCGTGATGGGACTTTGGGTGAAGATCCTGTAATGGTAAAAATATGAATTTTGATCACATCTCATGAGTGAGACGATCAACTTTTGGAATGACCTAGGTTTAGCCTTTAACCTGGATGGGACGAAGATATATCAAGATGAATTTCAGGTTCTACCCTTACCTGAATGGGAAAGGAATACATGAGGATTCTGACGGGACATTTTTTTTTTTTGGAAAATGCCTCGTGAAATGAAGCTCAAGTAAAATCCTTTGTTGGATGGACATGTAAAGCATGGATTCCTCGATGGGAAGAGCCATGATGGGACTGGAAGAAAAACACCTCGTCAAAACGAGGAATCTCGTTTGGACCGAGACTCAGGTTTAACCCAAACCTGAAAAGGAAGATACCTCGTGGCACGAGGTTCAGGCTTAACCCTTAACCTAAAGGGGACGATCAAATGGTATCTTTGGATGAAGAAACCATGATGGGACCTTCGGAGTTTAGATGAACAAATCCGAAAGGGGTTTTTGAGAAAAGGATGAAGATAGGGTTCCCTAGAGCATGGAAAAGGGATGATTTTGGGCGTCTCATTGCTGAGATTGAAATAGCTTTTGAAATCAATGACCTCTCGCAGAATACTCAGATTTGACCCTTAATCTGAGTGGGAACAACCATACAGAATTCTTAAATGAGAAAACCGTGATGGGACAAGAAGAGATACTTCTCCTTAAAGAGGAAACTCTTTTGGAAAATATAAACAACGCTAGGTTGCATCAAAGTGGATATTGAATATTTATTTCATTCTTGGAATAGCTAGAAAATTTTTCCAATAAGATAAAATTGTAGTTGACTCAAACGCTTGAAAATGGGTACGTATGTGCAAAAGATGCTCTCTCTTTTTACCTAGAGTATTTCTTCCAAAGAGGTTAACTCCTCGGTTTTATGAGTCAAATTCAAAATTTTAGCGCTGATGATTTTCTTCAAGGAAGCTATCCATTTCCTTGATATGAGAAGAGAAGAAATATTCTTAATTTCGTAAAAGCAAGTAGTGAAGAGATATTGATAAAAGAATTTTGCATAAGAAAAGATGACTTCTGAAAATTTCGGCAGTTTGATATCTGGGAGTTTTCCCATGATGATCCTTTTGCACTCTTTTTGAGTCATTGCACTTTTCTCGGGTTTTTAACATCATCCTTCATTTGGATGTGTCTTGACTTTTCTCTCTTTTTTGGGAAAGGGTACGTCACAAACTCCTTCATCTCGGAGATGTTCCGATCCTTCTTTTATCTCAGGAATTCTATTGATGACATTGACTCAAAAGGTCTTTAGATGATAACAGAAATCAAATATCTTTTAGGGTTTGTCGGTAGGTTCATCACACTCGCCTTCATCTTGACGGTGATCTAAACTTTCTCTGGAAGGATCCGTCACACACTCCTTCATCTCGGAGATGATGCAAATCTTCTTTGGCCCCGGGGATCTGGCTCGCCTATTCGTCTTCATCTTGACGACAGTTGAGAGATCCCTTTTGCGAATATTTGATTGCAACTTTAAATGAATGAGAAGATATGGATTGAGTGGATTCTTTTTATAGCTCAAGATATTTTCACTGCATGATTGCCATATAGTCGTCTTTAAACATGCGCCATAGCCATGATCAATATCAATTCACTTCTGGCTTTTCAACATCATTGAAGATTTCTTTCACTGATCATATCGAGGACATTTCTTACATCCTTTTGGTTGATCAACAGGAAAAGATTTGAATTTTACCTCTCTTTCGAAAAAAGTTTCACCTTTTTGGAAAGAAATACTAGAGGTAATCCGAGGTAATTCTTTTGTGTAATCAGATTATTGGAGTCAACAAATGTTTTTAGCAACTTGGCATAATGTTCCAGAATTCTTTTGTGAAATAATCACTCAATAAAATTTTTAATGAGACCCTTAGTTGCAATTTTAGGGAAATGGTGTAAGAATCAAACTTTGGAAAACTTGAGAGATATTGGATTTTGGAAATCCCGACCAGTTATGGGAAACTGGATTTTGATAATCCCGACCAGTGAAAACACTAGATTTGAAAATCCTGACCAGTTATGAAAAACTGGATTTGAAAATCCCGACCAGTTATAAGAAACTGGATTTTGAAAATCCCGACCAGTGAAAACACTGGATTTGAAATCCTGACCAGTTATGAAAAACTGGATTTGAAAATCCTGACCAGTTATAAGAAACTGGATTTTGAAAATCCCGACTAGTGAAAACACTGGATTTGAAATCCCGACCAGTTATGAAAAACTAGATTTTGATAATCCCGACCAGTTATGGGAAAATGGATTTTGATACACATGACGAGCGAGAACTGAAACTTTGAAATACATGACCAACGAGCTGCTGGATCCTTTAAAATATATGACCAGCGACCTGCTGGATCCTTTGAAATACATGACCAGCGAGCTGCTGGATCCTTTGAAATACATGACCAACGAGCTGCTGGGTCCTTTGAAATACATGACCAACGAACTGTTGGGTCCTTTAAAATACATGACCAGTGAACTATTGGGTCCTTCGAAATATATGACCAGCGAGCTGCTGGATCCTTTGAAATACATGACCAGCGAACTGTTGGATCCTTTGAAATACATGACCAACGAACTGCTGAAAACTTTGAAATACATGACCAGTGAACTGCTGGATCCTTTGAAATACATGACCAACGAACTGCTGGAAACTTTGAAATACATTACCAGTGAACTGCTGGATCCTTTGAAATACATGACCAGCGAAATGCTGGATCCTTTGAAATACATGACCAGCGAACTGCTGGATCCTTTGAAATACATGACCAGCGAACTGCTAGATCCTTTGAAATACATGACCAGCGAACTGCTGGATCCTTTGAAATAAGTCAATTTCGGGAGTTCAAGTCAGAACTAGAATTTTTAAAAGGAATAAACTTTAATCAGAAGATTGGATTTTGAAAGTCCCCAGTGTGAGGATTGGGTTTTTGTTATCGTCGCAAAATTTTCTTCCGTCTTCCCTTTCCTGCGGAAGAGAGAGGAAAATGCTTTCGCGATTCAAACTTGACCGGATTTTTGGAAATTGTTTTGAAATACTCGCCTCTGTTTTGAAAATTACGGGAAAATCCATGGGATGGAGCTCGACCTGTCGGTACGAGGTTCGACCATTCTTGCCGCCTTTAACAGGGGTAATCGAACCAAGGACCAGAATTGTGCTTGACTTAGTTAAATCATCGAAATTATGTTCTATCCTAAATGCACAGAGAATTCAGGCGTGTGCTATGAGATTTTGGAAAATGCAAGTTGGAAAACATGATGTATTCTTAGAAAACATTTGGATTTTGAAAAGCATTTCTCAGAAAATCAATCTCTCAGGAAACTCAGTTGAAAGGATTTGGAAATCACCAGAAAGTTTATGAAGTTTTGGGAAAATTGTGAATGGATGAAAGTCCTGAGAAAATGGAGAAGATTCTTAAAAACAAAAAAAGATGAATATTTGAAAAAGAAAATATTTATCAGGAAAACTCTGACTTTGAAAATTTTCTTGGGAAAATGATTGAAATTCATTGGAAAATTCTTTGGAGACGGAAATTCCAAACTTAGGAAATTGAAATCTTGAGAAGATTGTCTTGGAAATATCTGAAAATCAATTTTGATTCCTGAGAAAGATGAGAAATTCCTTTTAAAAATGAATCTTAAGAAAATAACATTTTCAGGGAAAATCATGAGAAAACTTTGACTTGGGAAATCCAACCTTGAAAATCTTCATAGTTCCTTGAGGGATCGATTTCCAAAGAATGAAATTTTCTTAAGAAAATCATGAGAAAAGCAGATGATGCCATGATGCAGATGATATGATTGAATGAATGCACTTTGAAAAGATTTTCTAAGAAATTTGTTGGAAAATTTTGTATTAAGCCAAAGTAAATCTTTCACATATTCTGACTGTGGCCATGAATATGTTCAAAGTTTATTTCAGTTAATTCACAATATTTTTTTGCAAAATTGGAAATATGATGTGCATTTTTAAGATAGCCTAACAGTGTAGGCCCAGTGTGACTGGTAGAAAGATGATGGATCTGGGTTTCGTCCATATTCCAACTAGGGCCATAAATGTGGACTCCACCGAGTTCATCAACTCCCTAAGAGTTGGTGCATGTGCCATTCGTGTACATCTATGATGATTTTGCAAAACGAGATATATGAATCATAGAATCAGGATATTGCAGAAATCAAACTACATGAGATGTGTCCTAATCTAAGCAGTAAAGGTAAATATTATTCCACGTTCGATTATTATATCTCTGACATAAATCGAAATAAATGGAATAAACAAAGTACATAGTGTAAAAGAAGCAGCATCCTCTAAATTTTCTTGCAAAATGAGAGTTAGTACCAGATAACCAAGGAAATGAGTATATATATGTAATATATACAATTAAAATATACATGGTTATATCTAACTGCTTGAATTTATGATAAATGACATGTGATAATGAAGATATATTTATGAAAAGAAAAAAAAAAGAAAAAATATTTACATAAATACTTGTATGTGAAAACAAGTGCACATGAAGATCTCTCTCTCTCTCTCTCTCTCTCTATATATATATATATATATACATACGTATAATGAGAAAATATATATAGTAATAAGAATTTCATATAAAATGGGTAAAATCAGAAAGTACAGGGTATATACAGTTTCTGTAGGTGATTTCACAAAGTCGTAATTCCCAAATTACAACATATTTCTCTGTAAAATTGGGTATGGAGCTTCCCTATATATCAATAACAAAGCCTGCAAAAGATTGTCCATAAATCATGAATGGATATTAAAATATTCATCCATGAACATGGCCAATTATCAAGACTGGGTACCTGCAGCAGAAAATGGATATAACATATACAATGTGTAGGAAATGTACAGTGGAGGCACCATGGGCTGTCTTCAAGGGTATTGTGAAAGGGTTGTGATGCAATGTAGGCAAAGCTTCTAAGCTGGGTTACGAATGACAACTTTTAACAAAAAGTAAAACGTGGCTACAGGCCTTGTGCTGGAAGTAAATAAAGTGAATGAACTTCTCCACGTACTGAGACTGCACTCAAGCTGCCGATATCCATGTTGGGTGGAATTAGGATATAGGGGCAGCCATTATTGAGCCCAACTAAAATTCAGCTTGGATGTCATCAATATCAGCAAAGCCTATGCTCTGGCTGAAGCAAATTAAATAGTCATGACATAAGACCCATTTGATGGGTTTATTATTAACACAACAGGATTGTAGTTACAGGGAAGCGCAGGTTGCAGGTTTGAGCAGGAAAATGTAATCATACATAACACTCCATCCTTTGGACCCAAGGCATGATGCTGGCATTAATTGTTAGAAAAAAAAAGTACTTAATCAGATCTCCATTAGCACCAGAAATCTGAGAGCATAACATTGCTGGTTTGTTTCAAAAGTTAGGAAATCCAATGCTGTCCTGCCAGTCATAATGAGCTCAAATACTTTACTGTTTGTGAAACGTGAAACTTATGAATACAGGCTATGAGTTGAAATAAAAAAAATAGGGGAATATATGAAACTGTGGAATATTACAAGATGCAGGTATGAACATTATTGACTCGATGGAATCTGATAAAGAGCAAAACGTTGGATGTAAATGTGGTGCTCTATTTAGGAGCACCGTTTGCTGTATGATGAGCCTTACCAGCCATCACTTTATCCCTTGAGATGCAGATTTAACAAAACCCCACACCTTTGCAGCAAAAGGAAAAGGGAAAAACCACCTGGTATATAAAGATCTACAACTAATTTTTTTTTTATAAGATAATCATGCGATAATGCAGAAATGGTCATAGATAACACTTGAAACCTTTAATTACTGTATTTGCAATAGATTGCAAAAAAAAAAAAAGAACTAAAATTTCTGAGAGAATAACCTTTTAAATGGCGAAACATGGGCGTATAGCAGGATGAGTCGGGTACACATAAGAAAATCATGGATTTGGGGTAAAAAAAATGATTTTGAAGCATTCGTGATGCTCAGGCTACAAAAATAAAATGGTTAAGACTGCAGGGAAAATGATTGTTTGATTCAAAACATGAACTCCAGCTGAACCGATAATACCATTGCGAGGTATTATCGATTCTTGATGCAGTAAATGGGGCCGCTAAACCGCCTCGACTACTGCAATGAATTTGCAGGGTTGATGGTCTGAACCTGATACTTAATTCCTGTAGATGCATAATAAAACAGAAAGAGGGGCCTTTACCTTGACAAAGAGGAGGTAGCTGTTGGCGTCTTCTCCAGAGCTGAGTTAGGCTTCCAAAAAAAGGAAAGAGGACCACCCGCTCCTCGGTTACCTCTTTGAGCCTTCTTCTTGTTGGCTGAGAGAAGGAGCCGACCCTCCAACGCAGGAGAAAGAAGGGCTCTTTTAACCCTTGCTGAGAAAGATAGTGAAAAGGGGATAAGGGCTGATGAGGGAAGCCGGAGTCTAGGAAATCGCCGATGGGGCTAACCTCCTGCTGACCGAGAGGGAAAGAGATGAAAGGGGGAGTGCAGAGAGCTGGAATCGTCGATCCTCTTTTGCTGGACGGGGTCCTCTTTTAAAGAATTGTCCAGCCTTTTTACAGAAAATGGGGTGTTTTGAAATCATTCGAACTGCATTTCGAAAACATTTGAAAATCTTCAAACAAACTTTTGAAAATTTTTGAAAACTCGCCATGTTTTTTGGGAGAGGGCGACATTCTTTTCTGAAGGATATTTTTGAGTTCAAAACTGAGGGTTTTACGGTGGCGCCCTTTGGGGCTGAAAAAGTAAAACAAAAGGAAAAAAAAAAAAACGAATTTTGTTTTTCTTTTTCTCTTTTTTTTTTTTTAAGTGGTGCCACTTCAACTCAATTTGAAAACTTTTTTGAAGTATATAAAGAAAAATTGTTCTTATTGGCAAAGTGTCTTAGTGGGGTGCCACCTACGTGGGCCCACTAATTATTTTAAAAAAATTAAATCAAATGAAAGAGTTTTATAAATCGGTGCCACTTCCGGATGGGCACTGTTTTGAAAATAAGAGAAATATTTGAAAATTTGAGTGTGACACCACCTCGAGTCGGGTCCCACGTCACTTATTTGAAATAAAAGCCAAGTGAATTTTTTTTTGGAATTTTCATAATAGTAGGCTAGTTTTGGAAAACATGAAGAAAAATTTGGCTTGATTTCAAAACTTAGAAGAAAATGGTTCTTCAGGGCAAAATTTTGAAAGATGTAGGGAAATTCAGAGCCCTTTTTTTTGTAAAAGTTTGAAATAAGGTCTTATAAATTTGAAATTGTGTCCCCCTCTTTTCAACTGTTGAAATTTTGAAAATCAATGTCCAAACTATCCAGATTGTTTTTCTTGAGAAAACTTTTGTAATTCGGTGTCCTGGGGGTAAAATGGGAAGAATTGGCAATTTTAGAAACCCAAGAGTTTGAAATCAATTTTGAAATATTTAAAACTCGAATCTGGATTGACATTTTTGAAAATCAGGAGTTCTGGATCTCAAAATGACATGTTGTGCAGTGAAATGATATGAAATGCTCATTTAATGCTATGCAAAGACATGTTTTCTGAAATGCCCCTCTGAATTAGGAATTGGAAATTCTAGCTTCTTTTCAAGAGCAGGATTTTGAAATTTTGCAGTTTGAAGATGTTTCTGAGTGTAAATAGAGAATTTTTGAGACTCGAGAATGAAATTTAGGATTTTCTGCAAGGTTCAATCTTGGAAAATGACCATTTTGCCCTTCATTAATTTCGGAGAACCGGAATGTGATGATTGGTGGAAATGTCAAGAAGGTGAGTGAAAATTTGGGGTGTTTACAGATGCCCCTCTTTGCTACTAAGCCGGCTCGTGGCCGAGCTTAGTGGCAAAGAAAAACACACCAAATTTGGGATATATATAATGCCCCAGTTAGAAGGATATGACTGGGTATGAAGAAATTAGCCTGAGGGATATGGTAGATATGAAATGGAGAATGAAGAGGAACAGATTTGCTCTGTGAAAGTGAAGTTCAGGCTTTGCCCTTATCCTGGATGGGACAGAAATACCTCACGTAGAACGAAGCTCAGGTTTGACCCTTAACCTGATTGGGGAATGAAATATCTCATTGAAATGAGACTCAGGTTTGTACCCTTAACCTGATCGGGTGGAAAATGAAATACCTCATCAAGGAGGCTCAGGTTTGTACCCTTATCCTGATCAGGCGGAAAGTGGAATACCTCATCAAGGAGTCTCACGTTTGTACCCTTATCCTGATCGGGCGGAAAATGGATGGAATCCTCGAAAGAAGATACCATGTTGGAACCTTCGGATTTTGCACAATAAATACGACAGGGGTTTTTGCAAAAGGAAGGAAAATGGGTTCCCTAAAGCTTGAAAAGAGGTTGATTTTGGGCGTCTCATTGATGAGACTAAATAGCTTTTGAAATTGCCTTTTGCGAGAAAATGATTGGTGGTTCGACCTCGAACCAAAATGGGACTGTCTATGGTGGGACAGTGGGGACACTGGGAAGTGTGCGAATCTGAGAGCTCGCGCTCTCAAAGAATGGAAGGAATCAAGTCCTTAAGAGGGATTTAAAATTGGTGTCAGGATATATCCAAGACGGACATCAAGCTCTCACTTCACGTCAAGATAGCTAGAAAATATTGTTAAAATATTGAGAACTCTGTTGTTGATTCAAAGTATTTGAAAATGATGCATATTTTTGCAAAAATATCCCTCTTTTTCTACCTGAAGCATTACCCCCAAATGAGTTTTACTTTGCAGAATCAAGATTGGGAATCCAAATTGCTTACAATTGACCTTCTTCCAGGAAGCCGTCAATTTCCTTGATATGAACATGAAAGAGAATTTGATATTATGAAAGCAATTGATGAAAGAGTGTTGATAATAGAATTCCACAAGTTTAAAGAAGATTCTTGATAGATCTGGCAGTTTGATATCCTGGGAGCTTCTCTCATGATAATCTTTCTGCACTCTTTTGGCTCTCCTGGGTTTTGGCTACATTCTCCTTCATTTTGGAGATGTTCTGACCCTTTTTTTTTTTTTTCTTTTTCCTCTCTTGCTCTCTTTTTGGGAAGGGTACGTTACAAACTCCTTCAACTTGGAGATGTTTCGATCCTTCTTAGACGATGTTGGCTCATGGGTTAGAGATTTTTGGGTGATAGCTGAAATTAAATATCTTTTAGGGTTTGTCGGGAGGTTCATCGCATCTGCCTTCATCTCGACAGTGCTTTGGACTTTCCCTGGAAGGATCCGTCACAAACTCCGTCATCTTGGAGATGTTTCAAATATTCTTCAGTCCCGGGGGTATGCTCGCTTAATTCGTCTTCATCTTGACGACAATTGAAAGATCTCTTTTGCGGATATTTAATGGCAGCTTAGGTGATTTTGAGGAGACAAGGCTTGGGTGAATTCTCGCTTTTTCTAGCGCTCAGGATACTTCCACTACCTCATTTTTGCAAGAATAGTCTTTAAAGAGGTGTTATTGACTGCGATCAATACCAATCATTTATGGCTTTGCGATAACATTGAATCTTCTTTTCTGGCCATATCGAGGATTTATCCTTCATTCTTTTGGTTGGCCAATAGAAAAATTTTGGATTTTGGAATCTCTCTTTGCAAAAGCTTCACTCTCTTGGAAGTAATGCTAAAGGTAAATTGAGATAGAGATTTGTGCAATAAAGATTCTGAAATCAACAATTAATTGATTGACAATTTGACAAAATGTTTTTGAAATCCTAGGTGAAAGAGAGCGTTTGAAGTTCGGCTCAACACATCTGTGACGAAAATTCTCCTCTCTTTTTCCCCAAAAAGAGAGACTCAGGCTTAGCCCTTACCTAAATGGGAAATGGAAAATACTTCTCTCTTCCCTGAAGAGGAAGTGTTTGCAAAATGAACTTTCGAAGAGAAATTGAGTTTTTGTCAAAGCTCCCTAATATTAGGCTTCTCTTATGGAAAGGGGGTCGATAATAGTGAGGTCTGAAAATTGGGTCATGAAAGAAACGAGTCCATCACACTCTCCCTAAAAAGATGGTTCTTCATGACGAAAATGGCCTAGTATGAAATTGGGGGGTCATAAGAAAAGCGAGTCTCCGTCGAGCCTCTCCCTATGAAAGGGTTCCTTGTGTGAAATTGAAAATTGTTTTGCAAACGGTTCACAAAGACGCGAGTCCCTTCAAACTCTCCCTGAAAAGGGGCTAAGTGAACGAATTGGATAACATGCGAAAAGAACGAGCTCCCTCGAACTCTCCCTAAAAAAGGTCTCTCGCAAGAGAAATGATTGAAATTGGATATTGCAATTGATTGACCTAAAGGTTGAAATTGGAAATCGGAAAATTGATTGTTCGGAAATTGAATGACCCGGAGGTCGAAATTGGATGACCTAACGGTCGAAATTGGAGAATTGAATGACCCGAGGGTCGAGATTGGAAATTTGAATGATTCAAAGATTTAAATTGGAAATTGAATGACCCAGAGGTCGAAATTGGATGACCTAACAGTCGAAATTGGAGAATTGAATGACCCGAGGGTCGAGATTGGAAATTTGAATGATTCGAAGATTTAAATTGGAAATTGGATGACCCAGAGGTCAAAATTGGATAATTGAATGACCTGACGGTCGAAATTGAAATTGGTTGACCCGAAGGTCAAAATTGTGTGACCCGGAGGTCAAAATTGGAGAATTGAGTGACCCGAAGGTTGAAAATTGGAAATTGAGTGACCCAAAGGTCAAAAATTGGAAATTGGTAATTGAAATTAAGAATTGGAAATTGGGTGACCCAGAGGTCAAAATTGGAGAATTGGATGATCCGAGGATTTGGATTGAAAATTGGTGGGCAAAATATCAAATTTGAGAACTTGATTGACCCTGAGGATCGAAATGACTTGGATCAATGCAGGAGAATAACTGGCTCGAGTAAGAGCTCGAATAAAGTAAAGAGATCACGAGTCGGAACCCGGATCAACAAAGGGAATGAAGAGCTCGAATCAGGGCTCGAATAAATAAAGGGATCTCGAGTCGGAACCCGGATCAACAAAAGAAAATGAAGAGCTCGAGTCAGGGCTCGAATAAATAAAGAGATCATGAGTCGGAACCCGGATCAACAAAAGAGAATGAAGAGCTTGAATCTGAGCTCGAATAAGGTAGAGAGATCATGAGTCGGAACTCGGATCAACAAAGGAAGATGAAGAGCTCGAATCAAAGCTCGCACAAGGTATAGAGATCATGAGTCGGAACTCGGATCAACAAAGGAAAATAATTTGAATAAAAACCCAAGTCGGAACTCGGTTTTCCAAGACCGACTTAAAAAGTTGGATTTTGAAAATGTACCAGTTTAAACACTGGATTTTGAAATAATACCAGTTCGAGCGCTGGGTTTTGGTTCAGTATTGGTGATTGTCTTTCAATTTTGAATCATTAGGAATTGTGATGGGACTGTTTGTTGAAATCCCCATACTGACTGGATTGTTAGTAATGCAGTTTAAATGCAAATGAATGCAAATTGATGCAAATGAATGCACAAGTACGTGAAATGAGAGATTTGCTTATCCTGCCTGCATACAAAACATTTTTTTTTAAAAAAAATGCCCCAGTGTAACTGGGAAAGAAAGTTTGATCATTATTTAAAGAAAATAGGAAGATTACAAAGAAAGAATAGAGGCTTCAAGTATAGAACTTTTTCAAGTGTCGAGCATTAATGGGATCTAGTAATTCCACCCCATCGGCGTTGATGAGCCGATATGAGTTGCGGGGTAATGCTTCTTTGACGACATAGGGGCCTTCCCAATTTGGCGACCATTTTTCGCCAGGATGATGCTTGAGATAAGTTGTGGATCGAAGCACTAAATCATTGACTTTGAATCTCCTTTCGATAACAGACTTTGCATATTGCCTGGCTACTCTATGGTGATAGGATTGAGCATGCTCTGCTGCTTTTAGCCTTCTTTTGTCGAGTAAGTCTAGCTGTACCAGTCGTTGCTGCTGGTATTGATCAAGAGGTAATTCTAGAAGCGATGTGAATTTCAACGCGGGCTTCTGAACATGTAGCGGCAATACTACTTCTGTTCCATAGACCAATTCTGATAGAGTAGCATTCGTTGGTGTGTGAATGGTGGTCCGATAGGCCCATAGTGCATCATGGATCTTCTCATGCCAGTCTCGGCCTATTTCCACAGCTCGCTCCAAGATACAAATTAAAATCTTGTTAGTGGCCTCTGCCTGACCATTCTCTTGGGGATAATATGGAGCCGAGAAATGATGATAGATTTTGAACTTTGAGCAGAATGTCTTCATCTTTTAATTCTTAAAATGACTGCCATTATCTGACACGATGTCATGCGGGATGCCGAAACGGCAAAGGATGCTCTTGTGAATGAAAGAGACCACGTGTCGGCCTTCTACTGTGCGAAGAGTGGTGGCTTCTACCCACTTGGTGAAATATTCTGTTGCGGCAAGGAAGTATTTGTGGCCATTTGAAGCAGAAGGAGTGATGAGACCTACGACATCGAAGGCCCACATAGAAAATGGCCATGGAGAGACAACAAATTGTAAATATGTTGCCGGAGCATGAATAGAAGGTGCGTGTATCTGGCATTGAATACACTTCTTCACACAATGATAACAGTCTTGCTGCATAGTCTTCCAATAGTAACCTGCTCTGATGATTTGCTTGACAAGGGTTTGGTAGCTGACGTGGCCACCACAAATGCCTTCGTGTGCTTCTCGTACGACTTCTTTGGCTTCGTCTTCATCTAAACATCTGGAATATTCTGAACTGAATCCACGACGATAGAGGACATTGGGCAGATGTGATCATCGCAAAATTTTTCCTTTCGTAATATTCTCTCTCTTCCTTCTCTTTTCTTTTCCAACCTCTTATTTTCCTCCTTTTTTGAAGGGAGAAAGATAAAAGACGGAAAGAGAAAAGAAAGAAGAGAAGAGGAACTCTTTTGCAGGTCTCACTTGACCTTAATTTTGAAAATTTTTGAAATAACTCGCCTCCGTTTTTGAAAATTCGCGGGAAAACTGGGAGACGGGATTCGCTCGTCGGTACGAGGTTCGACCGTTCCTGGCGCCTTTACCAGGGGTAATCGAACCAAGGGTCGAATTTATGCCTTTTGCTTTGCTAAGAATTTATCTAAGTATTTATTCTAAGTCTAGATGCACAAAGAATCATGCTTGTGCAAATGCAAAGATGTATACTCTCTTTTGAAATATTTTGAAGATTTTCCAAGTGTTTCTGAGATGAATCTGATAAAATGAAGAAATGATTTTTAGTTTAGAACTTAAAAATTAGAGTTCTAAGTTTTAGAATAATCAAGAGCTTGGGAATATGGATCTGGATTTTGGAAATGATTTTTGAAGCTGAGAGGAAAAGAGAAGAAAGGAAATTTCAAAGTCATAAATGGACTTTGAATTAGAAATTTGGACTTGGATGAATATTTGGAATGGAATTGAATTCTATTTTTGAAATTTGAAATCAAAAATGAAATGTGGGAAGAATAAAATTGATTTGAAAGTTGGAATTCAAGATGGGATTTAAATCAAAAGTCTGGATTCTAGAGTTGGAGATTGAATTCTGGATTTTAGAACCTGGAGAATAGGAGTTGGATCTGAAATCTGAAAATGAAAGTGGAGTTGGATTTTTGGAATTTGGAGATCTGATATGGAATTGGGATTGGATCCAAGATTTGGAATCTAAGATGGTATCCAGATCTGAAATCTGAGATCCGAAATAGAATGGGATTCTAAAGCCTAAAGAAATGGATGTTGGATCTGAAGTCTGAGATCCAATGTAGCATTGGGTTCTGGATCCTAAGAAATGGATTTCGGATCTGGAGCTGAGACCCAAAAATAGAGTTGGATTGGGTTCTGGATCCTAGAATGGATTTGGATCCGAAGTCTAAGATCCAAAAGGGAATTGGGTTCTGGATCCTAGAATGGATTTTTGGATCTGAGACCCAAATCAGGGTTGGATTCTGGATCCTAAGAATTGGAATTTGGATCTGAATCTGAGATCCAATGGTAGAATGAGGATCTGGATCCTAAGAGAAATTTGGATCTATGATTGGAGATCCAAAATGAATAAGGATTTGGATCTTAAATGAAATTTGGATCTGTGATGGGAGATCCAAAGTGGGATAAGGTTTTTGATCCTAAATGGAATTTGAATTTGTGATGGGAGATCCAAAATGGAATAGAGTTTATACTTGGAAATCTGGATCCAAGTTGAGACTAGGATTTTATTTCAGATTTGGTTTATGGAAAATCCAAATAGGACCTTTAAAGATGGATCCGGGTTTTTAGAAACCCAAAATTTAAGTTTTGAGATTAAAATCCAAACTTGATTGAAGATAAAGGAGGTGAAGTTGACCTTTTTAAAATCAGAAGATAACTTCAAAGTTAAATTGAACTTTGAATTTGGATTTTTGAATTGATTCTGGAAATTTGAAGTTTAAATATAAAATGATTTTGGAATTTCAAAGTCGAATTTGGCTTTGAAATTGAATTTTTGAATATTGAAATGAGATAGAATTGGATTTGAATAAGATTTGATCTGAGAAATGAAGAGGGATAATCACTTGGAATTTTCAAAAGGAAATTTTTGAAAATATGATGCAATTCTATTCTATATGAATGAATTTGAATAAGTCCAAGGTGTTCCCATCCAGGATAAGGGATAATCCTGATACCCCTCATAGGAGCATCGCTGCTACCCGTGAGAATTCTTTTTCAAAATAAATTTTCAATTCTTCTCCATTTTTTATAAATTTTATTCTTCTTCAGTTAAGGGATAAACCTGAATTATTTCCCATAAATTCTTCAATTCACCTCAAATTTTGTTCTATGTTCCCTCAGGATAGGGGAAGATCCTGAAGCCATCATAAATAAATTCGGATCTTAGACCACCTTGGGTCAAGGATCTCGAATGAATCTCTCATCTTCATCGTCGAAATCTATTTCTCCTTTTGTCAATCCTTCAAGTAACGACTTCCGGGTAAGAATCCTTCAAGTTCTGAGTTCCGACTCGGATTTTCCTTTTTGTATATTCTTATTTTTGAAGTCTTAAGTTCCGATTTGAACTTCCTTTTGAATCCAATGCTCGTGTTGGACAAATCGTTGTTTTGAGAATTCGAGTTTTCAAACTCAATTCTCACTCATTTTCTTATATTTAAAAACCGGGTTTCGACTCGGATTTTCCTTTTTGTATATTCTTATTTTTGAAGTCTCAAGTTCCGACTTGAACTTCCTTTTGAATCCAATGCTCGTGTTGGACAAATCGTTGTCTTGAGAATTCGAGTTTTCAAAGTCAATTCTCATTCATTTTCTTATATTTAAAAAAAACGGGTTCCGACTCGCATTTTCCTTTTTATATATTCTTATTTTGAAGTCTCAAGTTCCGAATTGAACTTCCTTTTTAATCCAATGCTCGTGTTGGACAAATCGTTGTTTTGAGAATTCAAGTTTTCAAACTCAATTCTCACTCATTTTCTTATATTTAAAAACCGGGTTCCGACTCGGATTTTCCTTTTTGTATATTCTTATTTTTGAAGTCTCAAGTTCCGACTTGAACTTCCTTTTGAATCCAATGCTCGTGTTGGACAAATCGTTGTTTTGAGAATTCGAGTTTTCAAACTCAATTCTCATTCATTTTCTTATATTTGAAAAACGGGTTCCGACTCGGATTTTCCTTTTTGTATATTCTTATTTTGAAGTCTCAAGTTCCGACTTGAACTTCCTTTTTAATCCAATGCTCGTGTTGGACAAATCGTTGTTTTGAGAATTCGAGTTTTCAAACTCAACTCTCACTCATTTTCTTATATTTAAAAACCGGGTTCCGACTCGGATTTTCCTTTTTATATATTCTTATTTTTGAAGTCTCAAGTTCCGACTTGAACTTTCTTTTGAATCCAATGCTCGTGTTAGACAAATCGTTGTTTTGAGAATTCGAGTTTTCAAACTCAATTCTCACTCATTTTCTTATATTTAAAAACCGGGTTCCGACTCGGATTTTCCTTTTTGTATATTCTTATTTTTGAAGTCTCAAGTTCCGACTTGAACTTCCTTTTGAATCCAATGCTCATGTTGGACAAATCGTTGTTTTGAGAATTCGAGTTTTTAAACTCAATTCTCACTTATTTTCTTATATTTAAAAACCGGGTTTCGACTCAGATTTTCCTTTTTGTATATTCTTATTTTTGAAGTCTCAAGTTCCGACTTGAACTTCCTCTTTGAATCCAATGCTCGTGTTGGACAAATCGTTGTTTTAAAGATTCAAGTTTTCAAACTCGATTCTCACTCATTTCTTGTGTTTGAAAAAACCGAGTCCCGACTTGGATTTTTCGCTTTTGTATATCCTTATTTTCTCTTGAAGTTCCCTAGTCAATCTAATACTCGTATTTGGACCGAAGTTCTCCTTGAACTTCCCCTTCAGAATAAGGGATAATCCTGAAACACCGGCAATCATTCTCGCTTAATTCTCGAGTATCTTTGAATGTCGGTCTCATTTTTCAATTCTCCTTTTGAAAAACCCAGTGCTCGTGCTGGTGTGCATTTCGAAAAACCCAGTGCTCGTACTGGTGTGCATTTTCGAAAACCCAGCGCTCATGCTGGGGCAGTTTCAAAATCCAGTGCTCATGCTGGTACATCTAGCGCTCGTGCTAGTGTCTGGCTGACTGATCAGTTAGCCCTCTCGGTTCAGTCTTTGTACTGACCAATCATCATCATTCAAGCTCTAAATTCTCAATTTCGACCTTCAGGTCATCATTTTATAAAAAAATCAATCATTTTTCTCTTGCGAAGGACCCTCTTCAGAGAGAGTTCGAGGGAGCTCGTTCCTTTCGCATGCAACTGTCTTTCGATCGCAAGAACCCTTTTTCACGGAGAGTTTGAAGGGTCTCATATTCTTCGCAAACAGTTTGCAAAACAAAAACCAACTTTACACAAAAGAACCCTTTTTCTAGGGAGAGCTTCGACGGAAGCTCGTTTCTTTTTGTGGCCCCCATTTTTTTCATCTTTGGCCAACCCCTTCACAGAGGACCCTCTTCTAGGGAGAGTGTGATGGACCCGATCTCTCTGTGATACTTTCTTAACTTTGTTTTTCGGCCGCCTTTCCATAAGAGAAGCCTAGAGATAGGGAGTTTTGACGAAAACTTAATTTCTCTTCGAAAGTTCCGTTTTGCAAACACCTCCTCTTTCAGGGAAGAGAGGAGTATTTCCAACTTCCCATTCAGGTAAGGCCTAAGCCTGAGTCTCTCTTTTTGGGGAAAAAGAGAGGAGAATTTTGTCACGGATGTGTTGATTCAATATCAAGCGATCTCTTTCATCAAGGATTTTAAGAATATTTTGCCAATTTTTTATCAAGTCATTGTTGATCTCAAATTTTCATCATATACAGAACTACCTCAAACTACCTTTAGTATTATTTTCAAAGGAGCAAGACTTTTGCGAAATAAGAATTGAATTCAAGCTTTTTCTGTTGGTCAACCAAGAGGATGAAGAAAAATCTTTGATGTGACCGGCAAAGGAAAATTCGATGATGTTAAAAAGCCATGAGCGAATTGATATTGATCATAGCTATGACACATTCTTAAAGACCATTCTTTGGCAGTAAGACAGTGGAAATATCATGGGCAGTAAAAAAGAACCTACCCAATCCATATCTCCTCAATCATTTGAGCTGTAAATCAAATATCCGCAAAAGGGATCTCTCAATTGTCGTCAAGATGAAGACGAATTATGCGAGCTAGATCTCCGGGGCCAAAGAAGATTTGGATCATCTCCAAGATGAAGGAGTTTGTGAAGGATGCTTCCAGGGAAAGTTCAGATCACCGTCGAGATGAAGGTGAGTGTGATGGACCTACCAACAAACCCTAAAAGATATTTGATTTCTGCTATCATCTAGAGAATTTTGACCAACGAACCTATATCATCAAGCCTAACTCCTGAGAAAAACAAAGATCAGAACATCTCCAAGATGAAGGAGTTTGTGACGTACCCTTCCCTTGAAAAAGAGAGAAAAGTCAGGACATCTCCAAAATGAAGAATGATGTAAAAACCCAAGAAAGCTCCATGACTCAAGAGAATGCAAAAGATCATCATGGGAGATGCCCAGAATATCAAACTGCCCAAAATGTCAGGAGTCATCTTTATCTATGTGAAATTCTTTTACCAATATCTTTTCACTCAATTGCTTTTATGAAGCTAAGAATTTTTTTCTCTCTTTTCATATCAAGGAAATTGATATCTTCCTTAAAGAAGCTCAACAACAACAAACTTTGAATTTGACTCTTGATTCTATAGAGTTAGCCCAATTGAAGCTAATACTCTAGGTAGAAAGAGGTGATATTTTTCATACACAATTCAATCATGCTGAATCAACTACAATTTTGACATCTTATTGGCAATGTTTTCTCATTATCCCAAAATGAAGTGTGAACTTGATGTTCGTTTTGACGTATCCTGACGTCATCCCTCCTTAGGACTGAAAAGTCCTTTCCTTCCGTCTAATCTGAGCGCTCTCAGATTTGCACACTTCCCTGTGTTCCCCACTGTCCCACCATAGACAATACCCGCTCAGGATAAGGGTTAAACCTGAACTTTTTGCAAAAGGCCTGTTATTGTCAAAAGTTATTTTCAGTCTCAGCAATGAGGCGCCCAAGAACAACCCCTTTTCAAGCTTTAGGGACCCCCATTTTCATCCTTTTGCAAAACCCCTCTCGGACTTGTTGTGCAAAGTCTAGAGGTCCCATCACAGTTTCCCTGCTCTTCGAGGATCCTGTATCCATTCAGGCTAAGGATTAAACCTGTTACCTCGCTCCTTGAGGTATAACCCAAAACCTTCTGCGAGAGGTCGTCTGTTTTTAGAAAGCTGATTTAGTCTTAGCAATGAGACGCCCCAGATCATCCCCTTTCCAAGCTTTAGGGAATCCCTTGTTTTCCTCTTCTCGCAAAACCCCTTACGGATTCGTTCGTCCAAATTCCAAAGGTCCCATCATGGATTCTTCACCCAAGAATTTCGTATGGTTGCCCCTTTCGGGTTAAGGGTTAAGCCTGAATCTCGCTCTGCGAGGTATCTTTCTGTTCAGGTTAGGGTTAAACCTGAGTCTCATTTCGACTAGATGTCCTTTCTAGTCCCACCACGATGTCTTCATTTGAGAACTTTGTGCGATTCCCCCCACTCAGGTCAAGGGTTAAACCTGAATCTCGCTTTTTGGCGATGCACTTCATTGTCCCATCACGGCTTCCTCGTTCGAAAATTCTGTATGGTCATCCCCTTCAGGTTAAAGGGTTAAAGCCTGAACCTCGTTCCACGAGGTACCTTCCATTCAGGTTTGGGTTAAACCTGAACCTCATTTCGACGAGGTAATCCCCCCGTCCCATCATGGTTTTTCCCCACAAGGAAATCCATACTCTCTATACAACCATCCAGGAAAGGATCATGCTTGAATTTTATCTCACGAGGCATTTCTCTCAAAATGTCCCATCGAGGTCTACTTATATTTCATTTCCCCATCCGAATCATCTTGATATATCTTCGTCCCATCCAGGTTAAGGGCTAAACCTGAGTCTTTCTAAGAGTTGATCTTGTCTCACCCATGAGACTTGATCCAAATTTTTATCTTTCATCATTCTGGGATCTTTACCCAAAGTCCCATCACGATTTCCTCATTTCTATCTATTCAGTCCTATCATTTTCGAAGATTTCATCTCCCCCAAGCCATACAGGACAAGGCTTTAAGCCTGAAAAGCCATAATTCTTCCACACCCAGTTCAGATCTGCTGACTGGAGCATTTTCAAAATTTGGAGTGTTTTATTTGCCACTAAGCTCGACTTTCAACCGGCTTAGTAGCAAAGAAGGGCATCTGTGAACACCCCAAATTTTTCAAAAGTTTGTAAATATTCCCCTTTTTGCCCTTTATCTTCATTTTCTGGGTAATTGAGTGACTTTTTAATATAAATTCCATTTTATTTCTCAAGTTTTCTTAAATTAAATTCATTTTGTATATCTGACTCTATTTCGGATCTGAATCCAGTGTCAAAAACCTAAATCTGAGCCTCGTTATCCAATTTTCAAAATAAATTTCTAAAAATACCAAAAATAATTTCTAAAAGGCGCAGACAGCCCATCCGGTATCCATTTGGATCCCTGACTCTGTATTTCTCGATTCGAGTTTCAAAACTCGAACGCTTTCTCAAAACATGGGTCCAAACCCATTCTTCTGAAAATTTTTTTTCCCCAAAATGGCCTGAAATTCTCAGAAAAACACTTTTGTAAATATTTCTCAGAAAAATACAAAAAAATTAGTGTTTAATCTTTGTTTTCTCATAAAATCTTAGATTTTTATTCCAAAAATACAAAAAAATGGAAAAATAACACAAAAACGAAAAAAAGATCAGGAAATATGTTGTTCAAAATTATTTTTGAAACTTGTTTTTGCTAAAAACTTCTCTTTAAAACCATTTTTTTTGAAAATCTTTAAAAAAAGGACTGGCCTTTTGGAAATTTTTATAAGAAGACCCCCTTAACAAAAGTCGGGTTTAGGGTTACGAAAACCCTCTCTTCCGCCGCCCTCCTTCCAGAAGAATCTCCCCCATCATCGACCTTCGTTCCCTCCGTTTCTACCATTGGAACAACCTCCTACACCACCCACTGGTAGCATCCATGGCCTCCACCCTCCGATCATTTTTTCTTTTCTTGATCGATCAACCCTCTGCCCTCTATCATAAACAGCCTCGCAGATCATCCACCAACCCTTCGATCATCTTCATTCACCTCGGTCCGTTGATGCAAAACCGCCCCTCCTCTTCCAGATCCTTCCGACCCTTTCATAAAAGGGGCATAGGGTAAACGATCAGGACTGCCCCCCCCCCCTCCCCCCGCCCCCCGGAACTCTCATCGTCGAGTCTACTAATCACTCTCTGATCTCCTCCCAAGGATCATCGACTATATTCATCACCCTTGCCTTTTACGGATCGACGGTCTTTCTCTCTGAAGCTCCTCCGAATCACCAGCAGGTCGAAGGAAGTCGGCTACCCCTGCAAGGGTTTCGAGCAACTGTTTCTTCACCACCACACCTCTCTTCTACAACAGGAATCCGTCTTCATCCTACTCCCTCTGGTGCTCTCCGATCAACAGAAAGGTCGGCTATCCCTACAAGGCCTCGGTGAGTAATCCTCCCCTTCCGCTCTAGATCTTCTATAAATATTCCTTTTCCCTTACGGATATCTTTCTCTTCTTTTTTTTTTTAGTTATGCACACACTGTGAGATCGGTCTGCATATAGCAAGACCGATCTACCAGGTGCTACAGCAACGGAATCCCTGATTTCAACATCTTATCCCTCTCTCTTTTATCCTTTATTCATAAATTTTTTGATTATCGATGATTTTAGCGCCTTTTCCCCATTTTTCATTTTCATTATCAGTTCATACGCATCTTCTCTGTTGCATTTTTTTTTTATTATCTGGTATTTATTGCATTTCTTTAAGTTTCTTTTGCCCCTTTAATAATAAGATTTCGTTTATGTAAAAAGGAATTCCTGTTCGTCCTCTGGGGTCCGGGACCACGCTGAAGTGGTGTATTGATTTCTTTTTTTTTAATCCCACGCCTCTCTACACCATAGCCTTCGATCCCAGTTTTTCATTTTGTGTATTAGTATAAGTAACAGATCTTGTTTTCAGCAATTTGCAGTTCTTATCAAACCCCTGTTACAAAAGATTTCCTGCATCACTTTGAATACTTGATGTTTTAGATGCTTTCGATTCATCTTCTTTGTTCGTTTTAGTTGTCTTTTATTTTTTATTTATTTATTTTTAGTTTAGTTGGTCTAGACATTTAAGGATCCCTCCAATTTTGCTTAATTCAAAAACATCATGTTGCGTGGTCTGGACCACTGGCCGTTGCTATGCAATGTTTATGTTTCATCACCCCATGTTGGGTTTCAGTGCTTGAAAGTTCTGGTGCAATCCCATCGTGAAGTTCATCTTTATACAAATCTGTTAGGGGGATCTGCAAGCTGATTTCATCAAGTCCCATCACTGATCCAACTTGCTAAATCAGTTTTACACGGTGGGAGGTCCAGATGGTGAAACTATGTTCAACATAATTGATCGAGCTTTAGGTTCCACCAATGCCTACATTGACTATATTGTCTTTTCTTTAAGCCATTTTTTTTTTTACTTATCAAGGATGTGCGTGTGGTTTCTAAAGACTTGATCCATCCTCAGTATCGCTCATGATTTGTTCCTGTATGTTTACCTCCTTGCCTTGATTTACTTACTATCTTTGCCTTTGATTAGTTTCATTGCCTGATATATCTTTCACTAACTGTTGATCTTTTGTTTTTTTTTTTTTTTTCATTTACATATATCTCCTCCCACTTAATATTTACACCCATGATATAGCATCCATCTGTTTCACCTGTTGTCCAGCAGTCGATTTCTATCTATGATTTTACTGCATGTTGTACATGCCCTGTATGTTATAACTATCAGAATGAGTGTTTGAAAATTTCGATGATCTGAAGATCTAATGAGTAAAGTGAAGGGTCATATCTAAATAATTTTGGTTCATTTCGTCATTGAGATCATGCGGAATCATTGAATGCTACTATTCAACTTCAATAATTATTAGATGTTACTAATCACCTGAATCGATACCTTGGCAATGTTTAAAAGAGAAAAGGGGGGGGGGGGTCTCAATAGGCAATCATGATCCAGCTTCAATCAGAACCAAACTATTACAGTTTTCAGAAATTTTCAATGATTATTCTTTTAGTGAGGTGATTGTTTCTGAATTTCATTGAAGAACGTGGCCTTTTTGAGGTAAGTTTGATAATTGGTCTACAGTGGGGCACATTTCGCATTCGACAACAATTGCTAATGGGGAAGACTATATCTGGGCTACGCAGCAGATTTGTGTCGCATCCTTGGTTTGATATCACCGGCTATACTCCTAACAACTAGCTTCACATTTTTTTTTACCACAGCACACCTTCACACTAACAAAAACTCACCTGTTAATACCATTGGAGTCTCTCTTGCCAGAGCAATTTCTGATTAAATGAATGGTCGTTCATTGCAAGTTATCGGTAACCCACGAATAAGTATCAGTCTACAGCAGGTTTGTTTTCATCAGACCATTACATATTTCCATGTTATCCATTTAATTCCATTTGAGACCAGCAACATCGCATGGTATTTTTTTATTATTATTTTCATCATACCATGTTATATATGCAATCCATAATGAATCATGTTGATAAAGTGCCTTGTTTGTCTTGGTGCATCATTTTTCTTAGATAAATATGACTGAGAAACTCAGAAAGTGATCGTTGAGTGTTATTAAGTTAAATTCTTTATCACTGAGTTCCCTGCAAATAGCTAGTTTTCAACCAAACCTTAGTGATTGATTGGTATTTTCTTGCTTCGGTATTCGTTCAGCATTCACCACGTGTGGCTGCATCATCTCTTAAACCATACTGAACCGAGTTCCAGGTCAGATTTACATCACGCCTATGAGCTGATCATAGTTTCACAATTGCATTCCATCACCCATCGTTGCTGTAGGGAAGTTTACTGAGATTCATACCTGGGATTAGCCGAGCTCAAAATTACAAACATTCCTGTGCTGTTAGTTGAGTCAGACTCTATTGACTCAAGTGTACTCGTAACTGACAGTGTGCGGGTAGTGTGTAAATCATTATCAGTATATGGATCTATACCAGCCGCTGGTCAGACCTGAGGGTCATTGACCGCATGCGATAAGTGGGTTAAATAGCGGGTTAGTGTGGACTATGTTATGGTGTCATCGGTTAACCTATGCATGAATGGTTGACATTAGCATTTGGTCAGTATATGTGACTGACAGTGCAGAGTTAGCAGTAGGAGATTCAGCAGTGTATGCATCATAAAAGCAGTTTGGGGGTATAGAAAAACAACATATCGATGGGTTATATCATCACATCAGTAGGACAAGTTAGCAGTCAGCCTTAGTATCTTCTGAAATCAAATGTGTTAGGTAATAAATGTATAGTAGCAGGGATCGGGTGAGGCATATGGTACAGTGGGTGATGATAACATAGGATGTGCTGGCGATCTGTGTGATTAGTATATATTATGTTTTTAGAATATCACATGATTAATGTATATAGTCAGTAGCATATAGTCATGGTGTGAAATAGTACCATATAGTTATCATTTTTTTTTTAAGTTCTACATCCAACTAAGTTTAACTGTTGATCACATCGAGTTTTTATGATGTTCTAGCTGATTGTCGAAATAATGATTCTCAATGCCCTGTTTCTCTCATTAATTGCTGATCTTCACAATAGATATTGTATTATTTCTTAATATTTTCCTCAATGCATCCCGCCAAGCATCTATGGTAGCAATCTCAGTCTTGTCATGGTTTATATTGACCCCGGTTCCAGTATATGTTCAATTTCTGGTGTTCGCATAAATAGGCTTGAGCATTGACATATGTATCATAATATGCAACACTCCCGTTGGTTTAGCATGCCATATTGTATCCGATTTTCCCTACAGTTGGAATGTCATTCATACATATCCTCAGTTGGCTCTTAGATAGGAGTGTACATGTTAATCCTTTGGCGTGATGTGTCTTTTTCTATGTTTGCTTATTGCCACCTTGAGTTTTGCAGGACACATATGAGATGTGTTATTCTTGAAATTTTGTAATTTCAAATCTCGATAAATGTTGTAATAAGTTAGGTATTAATGAAAAACTCTACACTTCCTGTTTTAGATAGAATGAATGAGCATTGTAAATATCTTGAATCACTTATTCTCATATTTTCTCCTTTATTCTCAAATTCTCACAAATGGCAACACGAATGACACGTGCACCATTTCGTAAGAGGTAATTAATCCTAAATTGATGATTTACATCAATGGCCATAGTCAGGATGTAAACAAAACTTAGGATTTTTATCTTTTATAAAATAACACTGGATCCTTTTCAAAAATCATCGTATTTTCAAATATTTCATCTTTTATCAAGGTTTAACTTAAAATTAATTCAATATATATACCAATGGCCATAGTCAGGGTATATTGAGAGTTAATTTCATTTTAAACTCTATAAAAGCTCAAAATATGTTTTATTCTTCACCTGAATTTAAATATAGATTATTATATAATACATTCAATGACCATAGTCAAGGATGTATTATATTTTCAATCTTATTTCAATTCATGTAAAGAATGAAATATGATTTTCAAAATCCACTTTCAAAATTCTTTAAATTCATTCATCATAGAACTGCATCATATTTTCAAAGTCCCCTTTTTTCAAAAACTCCAAGTAATGTAAATATCTTCTTCAATCAATCCTCAATTCTTATAAAATCCAATTCATCCTTTCATTTTTCAAATTCCATTTCATTTTCAAATCTCAAAAGTTCATTTTAACTTTGAGATTTCAAAAATACATTTTATATTCAAATTCAAATCAGATTTCAAAGTTCAATTTGACTTTGAAATTCCAAAATTCATCTTATATTCAAAACTCCAATCAAATTCAAAGTTCAAATTAACTTTGAAATTTCTGATTCATCTTCAAAATTCAAAACCAAGTTTATTTTTTATCTTCAAAATCAAAGTTTGAGATTGATTATGAATCTCAAAGCTTGACCCTTCCTAAATTTTAAAATTCAACCTAGGTTTTCAAAACCCAGATCCATTTTCAAAAGTCTCATTTGGACCTTCAGATCCAAATTTTCCTTTAGGATCCAGAATCCAATTTCACCTTGGATTTCAGACTTCAGATCCGATTCCACTTTAGGATCTAGAATCCAATTCCACTTTGGATCTCAGACTTCAGATCCAAATCCATCTTAGGATCCAGAACCCAATTTTACATCGGATCTCAGATCCCAGATCTTAAATCCATTTTAAGATTCGATTCCATTTCAAAATCTAGATTTCAAATCCAAGTCCATTCCTAGATCTCATTTGAACTCCCTAAATCCATTTCTATTCTTAAATACCATTTGATTTTCTCAGTCCATTCCAATTTCAAACTTCAAAATCTAAATTCAATTCCATCTCAAGTATTCATTTCCTTTCCAAAATTCATGTTCAGAATTCAAAGTCCATTTCCGACTTTGAAACTTCATTTTCCTTTCATTTTCAAAAAGCTTCAAGTCATTCTTTCTCAAAATCAAGATTTATTCTTCCAATTCTGATTCACTTCAAAAACTTAGAACTTCTCTGATCTATCACAAGTTCTAAAGTTAAGATTCAAACATTTCTTCACCCCATTACCAAGTTCATCTCAGAATCCTTGGAAATCTTCAAAACATCTTTCAAAAAGAGCATACATCCTTGCATTGCACAAGCATGATTCTTTGTGCATTTAGATCTTTAGGATAAATTCTTAGATAATATTTAGGCAAAGCAAAAGGCATAGATTCGATCCTTGGTTCGATTACCCCTGGTAAAGGCGCCAGGAACGGTCGAACCTCGTACCGACGAGCGAATCCCGTCTCTCCATTTTTCCCGCAAATTTTCAAAACGGACGCGAGTTAAATTTCTAAATATTTTCAAATTAAGGTCAAGTGAGACCGCGCAAAAGAGTTCCTCTTCTCTTTTTCTTTCTTTCTTTTCTCTTCTCTTTCTCTTTTCTTTCTTTTATTCTTCTCCCTTCAAAAGGGAGGAAAATAGAGGTTGGAAAAGGAAAAAAAAAGGAAGAGAGAGAAACCACAAGCGAGGAAAAATTTTGCGATGATCACACCCAGGTCCATATATTAATCAGACCTTCGGGTCTGGACCCGAGTTTTAATCCGGTCTTAATTATCACTATACCTAGACATTATAGAGTTTGGTTCGGGTAGGGTTCGGGTAAACCAGACTTATTGACACCACTAATTAAGATAAGTGTTGAGCTTGTTATCAACTAGGAAAAATTAGAAACCAACGGGGACTCCCTGTGACTGGTCGGAGTGTCTTATAAAAACTGTAATTTTTTTGTACCCCTTTTTATTATAAAATAAATAAAGAAACTCTTGTTAGTTAAATTATTTACATAAAACATATTTCCTATAATTTTTCCGAAACCCATGTTCAGTTAGGAGGAAAAAAAGAGGGCTAAGATAAAAAATCATAATTTTAAAAACCTATTTTATAATTTAGAAATATGTGGTCTCATTTGTATATATATATAAACAAAAAAATCCAGAAGGACTGTCTTTATTTTATTAAAAACGGAGTTGACACATACACAAAATATGCCCGGCAAAATTCAGAGGTAAAATGATAAATTTTAAATAAGTTATTTACGACCTGTAGGTGATAACAGTCCTAATCAAGGTTGACCAACTTGTCATACCTCAACTAGATTAGGATCTAATTAAAGGAACCTAACTAAATCAAGTATAACATAGGTTTGAACTAGGTCACATGGGGCCTAACCCACACCCAAAACCGATAAAACAAAAGCTGTTAACAGGGTTAGATGCATGCTGGTATGGTCCTCCGGACCAGACTGCATGCTCTAATAAGGGTTCTGGTCTGAACCCATGGTTCAGACCAGACCCTTTGTCGGACTGAGTGAGCCCGAATTGGCTACCCAAACACCGAAATCTGAAAAAGAAAAAAAAATTGTGGCACCAAGATAGTGGAAAGAAGGATGAACCTGCCATAGGTCTGGTCCTCTGGACAAGACCATGCAGATGCGAAAAGAGGGATCTGAACCCATGGTTCAGACCGACCTCTACGCAGTGTAGCAAGTAGCTGCAACCCACAGCAGCAGCTCGCCCTTGGGTGACTGCATTGGGGTCGACGCTGAGCCAAAACGAGAGGGGTTGAGGACTGGTACCTAGGACCGGACCCACGCGGCCTGACATAACATTGGTCTGAACCCTTGGTTCAGACCAGGCACATGGGTTAGTGACCCTAGTCCCCCAAAACTGGGCCAAAACGGGTGTCCAAAGCTTCGGGTGACCCAAAATGCCAAGCTCCATAAATCAGAGAAGAAAAAAAGAAAATGGTAACACCGAAGGGCCATGGGCCACCTTTTTTTTTTCAAGTGGATCCTGGTCACACCGTGACCCAGGCCATGGTGCTCGTGTTGTGCCAGTCCCAAATGCATTGGGACTGGGTTGAGCCCAACACATTGACGCATCAAGAGAGGAGATGGCGGTTGCGATACACCACCCGCAACACGCCTACACTCCAAGGGGGTGTCGAAAAGGGCTGGGTGCATCTGGACGAGCCCAGCTTGGTCCAGAGCATGCCCAGCAAGGCTAACATGCCCACGGATGCGCCACCATGCTCAGCATCTGGAAAAGAAAAGGGCGACAACCTGAAAATCCAACAAAAATGCTAACGAAAGAAGAAAGAAGAAAAACAAAAGCATGACTACTCAAGGTAAACCTATGCAAATCAATGGTGAACAAATGTCGAAAAGAGATGCTTATCCAACTAATCTACTGATGGAGCATGCATGCATAGATGCATTGACTCCTCAGTTTCATGGTGTATTGCAACGAACATAGAACAAGTCGTGTTGAGCCTTCACCTTGGGAGCTCGGATGAAGAAGGTGGGCACAGTTGCAATGACGTTCTCCAATAAGGCTGCACCACCCACGGCTGGGAGGAAGAGAAGAGAAGAGAGTATGGGTGAGAGAGAGATGAGAGGGAAGAGTGGGAGCTCCTAGGCGTCACTCCAAAGGAATTCTCTCTCTCTTCTCACTAAAAGTTTTTATATCACCATGCTTGAAAGCCAATGGCTAGGATTGATGTTGCCATAGATGAGTGGCAGGGGTCAAACACGCCCCTCTAAGGTCTGAAAATTTAATGAGTGGCCACCCCATTTGGCCAATGCATGTTCTTTTTTCAAAAGGTCTATCATTTTTTTCAAAAACGCCCTTCAAAGGCCTTCACACTGCCATCAAAGTTTAATAGAATTACGCGGGGAGCCATTAGGCTGCCGCCCACTCTAGCCAAACGTTGGGCACTCTTTTAGGCTGCAAAGGAGGATTTATCAAGGTGCCATGGGCTGCCGCCCACTTGGCCAACCCATGGCTGGCACCTCAACCTAGGTGGGGCTATTACCTCTATGCCACCGCCCAGACCTGGTCAGCCCTTGACCAGCTGGCCCTTATGGCCACTACCATCCAAGAGCAAGCTCAAGTGGTCGACCATGGGCTTGGTAAACCCTTGACCAACAAAGGAATTAAATTATTATACTGATTTTATGGTTAAATGGGTTTTAAATATTTTTCCATCACGTATAATTATTTTTATTTTATATTATTAATATAAATAACATTTTGAAGCTACCCAAGTGAAGAAATCTCCATTACGAACGAAATGGGTCTCGTTTAGTCCCACGCTAAGTCTCTAGGCAATCTTCCGTAAATCACATGCACTGACGAAGTTTTTTCATCGTTCGGACCTCAAATTTGGAGACAATCACAATATAAGTATTATAAACTTGTCCTAAAAATTTCGGAGGTTAATTCGTTATAAATTTCCCTCAATTGCTTTTTATGTAAAATTATGTGATTTGACTTGTATCTCTATGTAGTCTTAAATACGAAAATTGCAATTTCAACAAAATTCTTGATCACAACACCATTCGTGTAATATTACCTCTAAATTAATCTTGTACCTTACATCCTCTCCTCCTTAAAAAGGGGTTTTGTTCGCGAAATCACCTATATTAGGTTACAAAAAGTTCTGGATATTTCTCTCTCATGCTCGCTTCTGGTTCCCATGTGCATTCTTCGATGTCATGGTGCTGCCAACTTACCTTAACTTATCGATTCTTTGCATGGAACCGCTAGGACGCTGGTGTTCCACCTTGACCTGCTGTAAACACCCCAAATTTTTACCCTCATCCAGTACTTACATTTCATGTGTCATTGCATATCATTGCATGCATTCGACATACCATTTCATTGCACTACATAGCATTGCATGTCATTGCATCTCATTTTCGAGATTCAGCACTCATGTTTTTAAAATATTTAATCCAGATTTGAGTTTTAAAACTTTTTCTTTCAAAAATCAATTTCAAAACCTGGGTTTTTATTCAACATTCTGTCATTTTCTAACCCCCAGGACCTTATATTTTGAAATACTTCCTTAGAAAACGATCTGGATTCATTTCAAACTCAATTTCAATTGATTTTAATTCTCAGATGAGGCCCATTTAGGTGGTGTCGCTTCTGGATTCCTTCACTTATCAAAAATCTCAAAAATCTTAGAGTCCTAGTTGGATCAGGACTCTTTTTCCAGAGTCTTAGTCGGATCAAAACTCTACTTTTCACTACCTTTTTACCTGTCTTTGAAGAAAACCTTTCAAAATCTGCTGTTTTGGCCAAAATTTTAGAGTCCTAGTTGGATCAGGACTCTTCTTCAAGAGTCCAGTCGGATCAGGACTCTTCTTCAGAGTTTCAATTGGATTGGGACTCTAATCTTTTACAGCTATTTTTATCCATTCTCAATCAAATCTTTCAAAATATTTCAAAATGAGTCAGAAACTTAGAGTTTCAGTTAAAACAGGACTCTGTTCAGAGAGTCCTAGTTGGATCAGGACTCTGATCTTGATTTCAATTTTGAGAGAATCTTTCAGAAATCTTTCAATCTACCAAAACTATTACACTTTTATCAAAGAATTTCAAAATTCTGAGATTTTATCTCAGAGTCCTGATCAAATCAGGACTCTACCCCAGAGTTCTGATCGAAGTAGGACTCTATCCAAAATTGATGTTCTCGCTTCATTTTCACTGGTTTTCAAAAGCTTTGCCCAAATTTCATCATTTGCCTACCAGAAAAACCAAAATGCTTAGATTTCTGATCGAATCAGAACTCTTTCTTAGAGTCCTAATCAGATCAGGACTCTGAACCAAAATTCAATTTCATCCTGTTTTTAACTGTTTTTCAAAATTCTCTCATTTGTTTTCTCAGAAAATCCAAAAATCTGGGAGTCCTAGTTCAATCAGGACTCTGTCCTCAGAGTCTCAATTGAATCAAAACTCTGTTTTATTCCAATATTCATTATTGTTTTCACTGTTTTGACAAGTTCTTTCAACTGTTTTTCAGAAAATACCAAAAAAATCTAGAGTTTCAGTCTGATCAGGACTCTGTCCCAGAGTCCTAATCCAGTCAGGAGTTTGTTCTAGAGTCTGTTTTTATTTCTATTTTCATTTATTTTCAAAATTTAGGTCATTTTGTAGAGTCCAGTTAATCCATGACTCTAATTTAGAGTTCTGATCGAGTTAGGAGTCTAACCCTGACTGTATTTTCTGACTTGTTTCACCATTTTCGATGAAATCTTTTCAAAAATTTCTTTATTTGGCTTTTAAAAACCAAAATCACAGAGTCCTAAAAATCCAGGACTCTAGCCCAGAGTCCAGTTCGCTTGAGACTCTATTTTCAAAAATCTTGAATTTCAAATATTGATTTTAACCCCTTTTCAAAACCATTTTCAGTATTTATTTCAAAATTCTTCAAAACTCGATGTGGGTCCACTCAGTTGGCACCATGTCCAGAGAAGTTCTAACCCAGTTAGAACCCTATGCAATTTCAAAACTTTTAATTTCAAGATTGCTTTCAAAAATCCTTTTGAAAATGCTTTCAATTTCAAGTTTTAAAATAGCTTTTTGAAAAACTCAAGTAGGGCCCACTCGGGGTGGAGCCATATTCGAGTAAGTCAGGGCTAGACTAGGGTTAGTCATTGTCCTAGTTAGGTTAGGGGTTTAGAGGAGTCAAAATCAATTTTAAAAATCCATTTTATTTAACTTTTAAACCATTGGTTTTTAAAGGTTTTAAATTCAGGTTTTAAAAACCAAATGTGGGTCCATACTAGGTGGTGTCACATTTGGACTTTTTAGGGTTTGATTAGGTATTAATTAGAGTTTAATTAGAGTTCATTTAGGGTTAGGAAACCACAAAAATTCGTTGCCCTTAGTGGATTTATTAGAAAGAGTCCTGAAAAAATGAAAAACCTCTTAATTAACCTTAATTAAGTGACTTTTTGAAAATCTATAAATAGGGGACCTAAAGGGGGTCAAAGGGGGGTCTTTTCTCTCTCAAATTTTCGTGGGTTCTCTCTCCTCTCCAGCATCTCCACCTTCCTCCATTGCAGCTGCAAGCACCAAGGTAATATTTTTAATATTTTTTTTAGTTTTATTCAATACTTTTTCATGTTTTAAATCAATTTTAGCCATTGGTGCCATCCCCTTCATGGATTAAACCATGGATTCAAGTCCAAGAACCTCAAGAGAGGTTCAAGAAAGTGATCTAACTCTGTTTCATAGTGTTTACAGGGATTCTAATCCATTAGAATCGATTTTAGCATTATCTTTTGCATTATTAACCAATAAAATACATGATTTACCCTTGTAATGGGTTAAATCTATGTTTTAAAGGTAATATTGAATTCCAGCCATTGATTCCCTGCTTTTATTTTATTTTCATGGTTTATTCATGTTTGTTTTACGTTTTATAGCATAGAAATAATTTTTATTTACTGTTTTATGGTTTATTTTGTTGTTTTTATTAGTTAATGCATATTTTCTCAAGTTTCTTAGATTTCTGTGTGTTTTTTAGTTTAGAACAGAAGAGAGCATGCTGTTTTGGATTGAAATATGTGTTGTTAATTTCTGGTTTTTTTATATGTGATGCATGCATATGTTATTGATCTACTGTAAAAAAAGCAGAGTTTTTAGACTTCATGAACCTTGTCAGAAAAATCAGTCATCAAATTGAGTTTTTAAAACTTTAAAATCGTTGTTAAAATCAAGAGGGTAACTTGCTGTGATGATATTTTTCTCATCTTTTATCCGATTTTAGATCTGTAAAGTGCCATGGATTCATGTTGATTAGATATGTCTACTGTGAAATTTTCAGAATTTTTTATTACTGTTTAGTATTTTTCCTCTGTCAGAGACTCTGATTTTCAATTTAAAACTCGTTAGGGTTTTCCAAAACCCTAATCAGACTTGTGTTGTTTATAAATCCCAAACTACAGATCCGATTCATGATCTTTAAAAAGTGAGTATTGTCATTTTTCTGTCAACTATTCACTGTTAAAATCTCAGATATTTTTAATAAGCACAGCTATTTATCCCGGAATTTTCAATTGAAAGTATCAGTTAAGACCAAAGTTAAAATCAATATATTCAAGTCCGGATTGTCGGATAGGGATCTCCCTGGTTTTAAAAGCTTTTTCATATCTGTAAAAAGGAAAAGTTCTGTTTTCTTGTCTATTTGTTCTCTGTAAAATTTCATAAATGTTATGGAGGTTTGACCCCTGGTTCGGGTCTTGGACTGAGAATGGTTGGTGAGCTAGGTCAAAAATAGCATATTTTTAGGGTTTAATGCAATTTTCGGATTAATTTAATACCAAAAAAATATTTTTACAATTCTAATTTGATATTAGGGTTATCACAAGTGCAGGTACCAATTTTGAGGATTTTTAGAATCCGTTTGATGCTTGAATGGCTTGAATTGCAAAACAGGGCACCCGAAGAATTCCAAAACACTGCAAAAATCACAAAATTTGTGATATTCTTGGATTATTTTGCATAAGCATATATTTTTAGGGTTTAATCATATTCATAATAATATTAGGATGCTTTAGGTTTAATTTGATGCTCATTTGATTTCATTTAGTGCATAAAACCTAAGTTTTTACCAAAATATTTTCTAAAAACCCTGATTTCAAGGCCATAGTCTTGCTGTCAGAGGCAATTTGGTCATTTAACCTCAATTTCGAAATTCCTAACCCTAATTTTCATATTTTGAATCATGTCATAGCATATTTAGTTTGATTTATTCTCATTTGTATTTCAAAACTTGCATTTTACCAAATATATTTCTAAAAACCCTAATTTCAAGGCCATAGTCTTGTTATTAGGGGTATTTTGGTCATTTTGACCCCAATTTCGAAATTTCATATCTTATCTTCCTTATTTATTCAATCTTATTTCATATTTTATCAATTTTGATTTAAGGGAATCATGGCAAAAAGGCTTATATCTAGCAAAATTAAGTAATTTCTAGATATTACTGGATAAATCTAGAAAAGCCAACATATCATCACTAACAAAGTTTTTTAGTTTTGCAGGTACATTGAAGACTTTATTTTTCATGTATTTAAATTTCAATAGTGATGTAAATTAAATTAACTTTGGAATAAGAATTTACATTTCCTGCTTAGCTTAGGCAGCATTGCATATAGTTTATTTTTTTAAATAATGTTAATGTGTGATGGATGATGATTCATGCATATTCAAACTCACTTTGGTCTACACGAATGGCACATACACTAGATTTTATGAAGTTTATAAACTTGGTGGAATTTGTATTTATGGCCATAGTCAGAATACGAATGATACCCAGATTTGTAATCTTCACATTAGCCACATTCAGCCTACACTCTTAGGCTAACTTCAAAATGCACTGCATTTCTCAAAAATACAAAAAGTATTTCTCAATTCCTCAAATCCATATTCATTCATTTCATGCATTTACCAATTCCAATTCAGAGAAATCAGTTTTCTCAAATTTCTCTAAGTCTTATTCAAAAATCGATTTTCTCAAAATATTGATTTGCCAATGATATTTCAAGTATTTTCCAAGTTCCAAATTCGATTTTCCAAGTTATATTTTCAATTTCAAAGTTTGAATTCAAAGAAATCAAGTTTTCCAAAGTAATTTCACATTTCTCAAAATCAATTTTCACAAAATCTCAAGATTTCTTCAGAAACCGATTTTTACTTTTCTGAGAAGAACATTTCAAATCCCAATTCACGATTTTCCATGTGATATCTATTCTAAGTGTTTCAGTTATTCAAAGCAAGCATCATGTTTTCAAATGTGCATTTTTAGAAATTCATAGCACATGCCTGATTTTATGTGCATTTAGAAATTAGAATATGATTTAGACAAGTTGAATAGAGCAGAGTAGTAGATTGGTCCTTGGTTCGATTACCCCTGTTAAAGGTGGCAGGAACGGTCGAACCTTGTACCGACAGGCGAGTCCCATTCTACGGAATTTTCATGCATTTTAAAACGGAGGCGAGTTATTTTCAAAATCTTTTTCAAATGTCAGTTTGACTCGCAAAAAGTTAAAAATTTTGCGATGATAACACCTGCAGACAAGTCAAGCACCTCGCAACGTACGTTGCTATCTCACGCTTCATACCGTTCCACCAATATTTCCATTGCAAATCCTTAAACATCTTCATTCTGCTTGGATGAATCGTATATCTTGACATATGTGCTTCATCAAAAATCTCTTTCTTCAGCTTAAGGTCGCTCAGAACTCAAAGTCGATCTCTCATACAAACACTACCATCATATGACAAACTAAAGGAGGTTTCTGCTTGTCTTGCCAAGGCTAGAAACTTACCATACTGGTCATCACGTTTCTGAGCCTCCACGATTCTAGGCAAAAACTCTGATCGAATGGTCAAACCAGACAATCTGATCGATCCGCCCCCAACTGAAAAAGGCTTCCAAACTACGAAATCTTCAATCATCTTTTGACTCCACATGAGACTAGCCAGAACACCACTCGACTTGTGACTAAGTGCATCTGCCACTACGTTCGCCTTATCAGGGTGGTAAGACAAAGTAAAGTCGTAATCCTTGATAAACTCGAGCCAACGTCGCTGTCTCATGTTCAACTCCTTCTGAGAGAACAGATATTTGAGACTCTTGTGGTCTGTGAAGACCTCAAACGATTCTCCATACAAATAATGTCTCCACAATTTCAAAGCAAACACAACTGCTGCTAGTTCCAAATCATGTGTCGAATAATTTCTCTCATGGGTCTTCAACTGTCTAGAAGCATAAGCAATCACCCTGTCGTGCTGCATTAGCATGCAACCCAATCCGGTACCAGAGGCATCCGTGTACACAACAAAACCACCTCTGCCTAAAGGTAAAGCTAACACTGGAGAGGTCGTCAGCTTTGACTTCAAGATCTTAAAACTGTCTTCACAAGCGCTATCCCACTCGAACTTGATACCTTTACTCAAAAGCTTCGTCAACGGTAAGGCAATCCTTGAAAAGTCTTCGATGAATCGTCGATAATATCCTACCAACCTGAGAAAACTGTGAATCTCTAACACATTCTGAGGTTGCTTTCAGCCTAAAACTGCTTCAACCTTTGCTAAATCGACTGACACTCCGTCCTTGGATATCAAGTGACCAAGAAACATAACTCGCTCAAGCCAAAACTCGCACTTGGAGAACTTGGCAAACAACTAATGCTCACGGAGAGTACTCAAAACAATACGCAAGTGTTCTTGATGCTGCTTAGGATTCTCTGAGTAGATCAAGATGTCGTCAATAAACACGATCACGAACGTATCCACGAATGGACGAAAAATTTTGTTCATCAAATCCATGAATGCAGCCGGTGCATTCGTGAGGCCAAAAGGCATCACCACGAACTCATATAAATCATACCTCGTTCGAAAAGTTGTCTTTGTAATGTCTTCCTCTCTAATACGAAGTTGATGATAACCTGACCTGAGGTCAATCTTCGAAAAAAGCTTTGCTCTCTGCAACTGATCGAAGAGATCTTCGATCCTGGGTAACGGGTATTTGTTCTTAATCGTCGCTTGGTTGAGCATCCGGTAATCGATGAACAACCTCAAGGATCCATCCTTCTTCTTCACGAACAACACTGGTGCTCCTCACGGAGAAGCACTGGGTCGAATGAAACCCTAATCTAAAAGTTCTTCCAACTGTCGCTTCAATTTCTCAAGCTCTGCCGGAGCCATATGGTAAGGTGCCTTGGAAATAGGAGTAGTTTCAGGCAACAACTCGATGAAAAATTCGATCTCTCGCTTTGGAGGTAAAACGGGCAATTCCTCTGGGAACACATCGAAAAATTCTTGAACCACGTCTAAGTCATCGATCAAAACCATCTCATGTTCGACTGGGGTAATACTGACCAAAAATGCAGTACCCCCGTTCCGCAAATATTTTTGGGCCTTAAAGGAAGAAATCATACGGCTATCACGTAAGGGCCGAGGAAGCTTGATCTCCAAGACAGGACAATCAGGCTGAAAAAGAACAACCTTACCTTCTCGACAGAAAACTTGAGCGTGATACTCAAAAAGCCAATCCATGCCTAGAATGACGTCAAACTCAGTCATGTCTAGCAGGATCACATCAGCTGACAGGTTCTGCCCTGCCACTGATACCACGAGGCTCAAAATGTAAGAATCACAAAAGGACTTATCACCTGTCGGAGTACGGACCTCCAACGGGTAATTCAAGGACTCTACGGTCAAAGACAATGTACTGGCAATTCTAGTAGCTATAAAAGAATGCAAAGCACCACAATCAAATAACGTAAATGTTGCATGTCCTGCGACTGGAATAGTACCTTGGACCAATTCACCCTTGGTCACCTGCTCCACAGTTGTCGCGTAAGCACGTCCGACAATGGCCTTCTGGTTGTCGTGCTTTGGCTGATGCAGTTGTTGCTGCTGATACGAATGAGGCTGCTTCGGTTGCGCCGACTAAGATGTATCGAGTGTGTTCCTTCGTTGATCGTCTGCTTGCTTCTTCCGATAGTTCTTGATATAGTGGCCCATCTTGCCACAATAAAGACATTCGCTTGTATCTCGTGGGCAGGGTCATCCTGGATGATCAACGGAGCACTTCAGACAACCTGCCGTTGTGATTTGCCTCTGAGGCTGCTGATACTGGCGCTGCTGTTGCTGATTCTGGGGTCGTCGGTTTTGGTATTGCTGTTGGTTGTTGTTGTTGTTGTTTATATTCTTCTTTGAAGGGGGATGAAACTTCTTTCCACCTTGATGTCTTTCAAACTGACGCTTTCTAGGTCAACTCTTTTGTCCTTGCTGTTGCTGTTGTTGTTCTCTAGATGCTAGTGTCCTCTGGGATTCTGTCCAATCATGCTCTAGAAGTGAGGCTGTCTCCAGAGCCTCGTCCACTGTCGTAGGTGCATGCGTATACACCTGGGTACGCAAAGCTGGCTTCAGACCTCGAGCAAACTTCAATGCTCGCTCATTCACGGTAGCGTATAGGTTAGGGCAGTATCTTTTAAGACTACGAAAATGAGTAACGTACTCTGCTAGCGTCGTACTTCCTTGCTGTAGGTCAAGGAATTCCTGCATCTTCCTGCTCCTCTCTTGAGCCAAGAAATATGCAGCATAGAAAGCCTCCACAAACTGCTCCCACGCGATCGGCTGGTTATCAAACTTGATCTCCCATGTGGTAGCCCACCACCTTTCAGCATCTTTTTGGAGACGATATGTCCCCGAAGTCAACCTTCCGATCGTCGCTCACCTGCAAGACATGAAAGATCCGCTCTGTCTCTCGTACCCAGTCTTCTGCTACTTCTGGTGTCGCCTTTCTGTCAAATGAAGAAGGATTCATGCTCATAAACTGCTTATACGGAACTACTGCGGCAGGAACTTGGGCAGGAGCTCCCTGGCCCTAGGCGGTCTGCTGTGTGTGTTCGCCCATGTTCCTCATCGTCTCAGCTTGAAGTCCAACCACCTCAGTGAGGTTGTTAAGCGTCTCCATAAGATCGTCACATCGTGTACGCCACGCCATCTAAGTAAGCAAAAATTACACATAAGCAACTAGGCAAGTACTCGAATGTAGAAAATTCATTGCATTAATAGAAAAATTGCATGCATTACAGAAACACCCTTCATCCAGACAGGGTTAACCAAAACACTGCTAACAACTTAATCAAAAACTCAAAAATGAAACACTGACTCAATGTTTCTAACAACATAATATAACATTCTCATGGCTTGCTAGTATAAAAATCTCGGTAGTCCTTCCGACTTCCACAATGTCGCAGCCTGATACGAGGAAGAGAAGCAGGAGTTCTCAACGGCGTATCAGATATCTCTTGGATTTCCATTAGTACTGGCAGCATAGGAGGTTCCAACACGTACTCTGATGAAACCGCGTAAGGATAAGATTCAGGAGAATACTGGGGAGAGTCCAGCGCTCCACGCCTGTCTCCATCCTGACTATCCACTTCAACCACCATGGGTCCAGTGACCGAAGACACATCATCAATATCGTCCGCATTGCTCTTCCAGAGCTCATCTCGCAGCTTCGTCTGACATTCTTCCTCAATATGCCCCCGAAGACTACAATAAGAGCAATCAAACAATTCACGGGGACAAATTTTTCCCGCGTGATCCACTAAACACCTGGCACAAGGAGGTGCATGTTGTGCCAACATATACACACTGTGAGCTAAGTGTTGCACAACTCCACCCAAGGACTCCTCGCCTCGGACCAAGTTCTGGAGAACTTCCAAAATCTTCTCGTAACTTGGGTTTGTCGCCATCTAACCCACACACAGAACCAAGCACACAATGCTAACTAAGAAGTAAAGAACATACAGATAAATAAAGAGTAATCATACTTACAGTGCGATGGACGATGCACGATGTTGTCTTGGACCACACTTAAATGTCGCTCTGATACCAAACTCTGTGGCGCCCCAAACCTCGAGCTTGGAAAAACCTTAGATTTTCTTATGATTTTTTTTTTCAAAGGTTTTACTGAAAACAGCAGAAACAAAGTGTAAAGACGGTGGCAATGCCGCAAGTCTGGACGGCCACAGGTAAGTACAACATAAGTAACTAACAACGTAAATAAAGGTACAATCACAAGTATCAAGGGGTATACATCCCAATAATTTAAAAGTTACAAAATG